>NC_090940.1:643435943-644035943 GCF_040938575.1 Ambystoma mexicanum | reverse complement strand
AGCACCTACAGGAGGTGTGGCCTGCAGGACAGAGCGAACACCAGATGAGGCCTGCAGAGAAACCGCCCATGGTCCTGACGCGAAGAGACCATGGAAGAAGAGGAGTCGGTGGCAAATGCGGACACGAGCTGACGGATGCGCAAACAACGCACAGGCTGAATCACCCTCCTGAGGAGCACCGCCTGTCAAAAACAGGTACGCGGTGGCTCCACCGGACTGGATGGTGGACGCTAAGGCAAGAGAGATGGAGAAAAGCTCCGGAGAGGGGAGAACACCCAGAAGTCCTAGAGTGGGGAGAAAGAGTGAGAACAAATGCTGAAATCCATGTCGCATAGATTGGACAAAAAGTATCTGTGTGTCTACATATTGCCATAAAATCCTACCTGCATCCGTAGTGATCAAAGGGACTAGGATGGCCACATAATCTCAAAGGTTTCCTGTATGGAAAACAAAGAGCTTCCCCTTTTTGTCTTATAGGTTTTTTACTTGGAATTCTACATTGGTGGTGTTTTCAGGCATCTTTCAGGCCAGTTGTGCCTTTTTTGTACTCTCCTTAGATTCTTGTGTGATATTCAGATCTCCTATCCGGACTCTTGATAATTACTCTCACTCTACTTTTCTTTTTATAGACTCTGCCCTGATGAAAGGATCAGCCTGGTCCGAAACGCATCGACATCGCGTTTGTCTGCATGATTGCTGATTTCAACCACTAAGGGGATGTTTCCTTTTTGAGAAATAGGAAAGAAACTAATTAAGAATAGGATTCGGGACAGAGGACTGCATTTCCGATTAGCCATCTTGACATCCTGTCCAGCATCTTTTTACTTTCTTTTGTATAGAGTAACACATGCTTAAGGAAAGACAGACTAGGTTTTCATTCTTTGAGTAGAGAATAAAACTTGTGAAAATCACACCTCCTTGTCCGGTTCCTGATTCTGACCTACCACAGAGGGCGATCGCCGGGCACCCTCTCAACGTACACATACAGCGCCCTCTTCTGGTGAAGTTGAGGCCCAGACGTTTAGCAGCATAGTCCCTGCTGTTTTACGGCACACACTCTATGAATGTAATGTAGTTTATACTACACTGATGTAACATTTCCAGCATAAGACAATGGTTTTACACTACAAATACCCACAAACAAGCTGTCACAAAACAACCAGCAATAGTGAATCGGTATATATTGTGCACTGAGATGTGATAGTGTTCGACCGAGTTTCATATTTTTCAGGAATTTGTTGCTTCCAATGCTAACCTTTATGGTCACACTTTGGGTCAAAATACATATATTTAAATATTTATTTGAGGCTAATATTGAGCACCGACCTAGTTTTGTGAAGCAATGAAGTGCTTCACAAGTAGGCACTGGATACATGTGCACTTAATAAAAAGATTTGAGCAGGCAGATAAGATGTAAAAGGTGGCGGTCGAAGTTTACCATAGCAGTTATCAGGGGTGGGTGTCGTATTCATTGTAGTGTCTAATTTGACGATTCATGGCCTCACGTCACTTCTCCCCAGGGGGGCCATTCCCAGTGAGGCTAGGGAGGTGAGCCTGCTAAGCAACATTTCCACTAGGGGTGGCGGAAAGCAGGAACTCACAGGGAAAGACTCCCCTCATGAGGACAAGGACTCTCGTTCCATGAGGGAACTCCCGAAACATCTTGCCCTTGAAACTACTCCTTTGCCAAGTACAGAAAGTACTGGGAAGAGGTGGCCCCGAAGAGGTGTAAAGAATACACAGTGGACACAAACAAAGGACTATGACACGTTGCTGGGGAGGATCCACCTGTATGACATAAACATGGAGAAAGGACTCAAAGAAGAGCAAAGCAGGCGTGATGCCTGGCAGACCCAAGAAGGTCAAACCTGGAAGCAAGAAGCTACGTCAGGGAAGCCAAACTCCTGTCGGGAGGACGCCGACATCAGGTTGCAGAAGTCCTTTGCATGCTGACGCAGAGCAGGCCTGACTGAAAGCTGCGAACCGACTGACGGTGGTGTGACCTCGATGAGGTGGACCGAGCCGTCCATTAACTGCACTGACACTGCCTGTCCAGATACCCCACAGAGTCAAAGCAGGGCAGCAAGGAGCAGAACGAGAAACAGAACAGCGTTCAGTGGGAACGCAGCAACCCAACACTGCAGGAAGAACCGATGAGGTGCCCCCACGAAAGAAGAGGTAACGGGAGTCAAAGGGGACCTGGTAGGGGATTGGGGGAGGGTGCCGAATTTAAAGAATGCAGCAGGAGTACTCTCCCTCATCTCAGTAGCTGTGTCAAGAGTATTGAATGGAAAGAAGGTATCAGGAGTAATCTCTCTCATCTCAGTCTTTGTCTCAGAAGTGCTGAATGCATCGGTAGTCATCTATCTCGTCTCAGTCTTTGTCTGAATGCATCGGTAGTCATCTCTCTCATCTCAGTCTTTGTCTCAGAAGTGCTGAATGCATCGGTAGTCATCTCTCTCATCTCAGTCTTTGAGGGTAATTCATAGAAATTCGCACAAAAGTGGCGCACGCGGCTGGCGCACAGTGTCCCCGTGCGATACACTGTGCCAGCCGCGTGCGAAAAAATTCTTTTCATCGCACAGTGAATTCATGGATTTTAGCCTCCGAAACCAGCCGTGGCGCAAAGTGGCGCAGCGACCCTGCATCAGCGCCAGTTACGCCCCCAAGAATGCCCTCGCGCAAGGAAAAGCCTTCAAAATTCCCAAATCATCGCAAAGGGCTGCGCTAACCCTGGACCAGTTCACAGGGCTGCCAAACAGCAAACGCCAAGCGGGGAACTGTATTTCAGTGGTTCTCGGAAGTTTCACACGCAATTGTCCTGGGCACGTGTATTCCAGGGGTGCGCGGGAAGTATCACACGCAAAAACAGCAGGGTACGTGCATTTCAGGGGGGGCGGGAAGTATCACACGCAATTCCATCAGGGTACGTGTATTCCAGGGGTGCGCGGGAAGTATCACACGCAAAAGCAGCAGGGTATGTGTATTCCAGGGGTGCGCAGGAAGTATCACACGCAAAAACAGCAGGGTAGGTGTATTTCAGGGGTGCGCAGGAAGTATCACACGCAATTCCATCAGGGTACGTGTATTCCAGGGGTGCGCGGGGAGCACCACACGTGAATTGCACGTGTGGGTCCTCCCAGGTGTACCCTCTACACCCTCCACAGCCCCTGCAGGCGGCCCACACCACAGAGGCCTACGCTGCACATGTCCCGCAGGCAGCCCATCCACCATGCCCATGCCCCCCAGCCAACCCACATGTCACCTTGCACTACTGCCCACCAACGCATGTCCCCCTGCACCCCCAGCCCCCAGCATCCAGGGGCACCCTCCACCAGGCCCCCACTCATGTCCAACTCATGTCTCCCTGCACCCCCACCCCCAGCAGTGCAGGGCACCCTCCACCAGGCCCCCACACATGTCTCCCAGCACCCCCATCCCCAGCAGTGCAGGGCACCCTCCACCAGGCCCCCACACATGTCTCCCAGCACCCCCACCCCCAGCAGTGCAGGGCACCCTCCACCAGACCCCCACTCATGTCTCCCAGCACCCCAACCGCTCAGCAGTGCAGGGCACCCTCCACCAGGCCCCCACACATGTCTCCCAGCACCCCCACCCCCAGCAGTGCAGGGCACCCTCCACCAGGCCCCCACCCATGTCCTCCTGCCCCCCACCCCCCAGCAGTCAGGGGCACCCTCCACCAGGCCCCCACTCATGTCCAACTCATGTCTCCCTGCACCCCCACCCCCCAGCAGTGCAGGGCACCCTCCACCAGGCCCCCACTCATGCCTCCCATCACCCCCACCCCCAGAATCCAGGGGCACCCTCCACCAGGCCCCCACTCATGTCTCCCATCACCCCCACCCCCCAGCATCCAGGGGCACCCTCCACCAGGCCCCCACTCATGTCTAACATCACCACCACCCCCCAGCAGTGCAGGGCACCCACCACCAGGCCCCCACTCATGTCCCCCTGCACCCCCACCCCCCAGCATAAAGGGGCACCCTCCACCAGGCCCCCACACATGTCCAACTCATGTCCCCCTGCACCCCCACCCCCCAGCAGTGCAGGGCATCCTCCACCAGGCCCCCACTCATGTCTCCCATCACCCCCACCCCCCAGCATCCAGGGGCACCCTCCACCAGGCCCCCACTCATGTCTCCCATCACCCCCACCCCCGAGCATCCAGGGGCACCCTCCACCAGGCCCCCACCCATGTCTCCCAGAACCCCCACCCCCCAGCAGTGCAGGGCACCCTCCACCAGGCCCCCACTCATGTCCCTCTGCACCCCCACCCCCCAGCATCCAGGGGCACCCTCCACCAGGCCCCAACTCATGTCCAACTCATGTCCCCCTGCACCCTCACCCCCCAGCAGTGCAGGGCACCCTCCACCAGGCCCCCACTCATGTCCAACTCATGTCTCCCATCACCCTCACCCCCCAGCAGTGCAGGGCACCCTCCACCAGGCCCCCACTCATGTCTCCCATCACCCCCACCCCCCAGCATCCAGGGGCACCCTCCACCAGGCCCCCCACTCATGTCTCCCATCACCCCCACCCCCCAGCATCCAGGGGCACCCTCCACCAGGCCCCCATTCATGTCTCCCATCACCCCCACCACCCAGCAGTGCAGGGCACCCTCCACCAGGCCCCCACTCATGTCCCCCTGCACCCCCACCCCCCAGCATCCAGGGGCACCCTCCACCAGTCCCCCACTCATATCCAACTCATGTCCCCCTGCACCCCCACGCCCCAGCAGTGCAGGGCACCCTCCACCAGGCCACCACTCATGTACAACTCATGTCTCCCATCACCCAAACCCCCAGCAGTGCAGTGCACCCTCCAACAGGCCCCCACTCATGTCTCCCATCACCCCCACCCCCCAGCAGTCAGGGGCACCCTCCACCAGGCCCCCACTCATGTCCCCTTGCACCCCCACCCTCAAGCAGTCAGGGGCACACTCCACCAGGCCCCCACTCATGTTTCCCATCACCCCGACCCCCCAGCAGTGCAGGGCACCCTCCACCAGGCCCCCACTCATGTCTCCCATCACCCCCACCCCCCAGCAGACAGGGGCACCCTCTACCAGGCCCCCACTCATGTCTCCCATCACCCCCGCCCCCCAGCATCCAGGGGCACCCTCCACCAGGCCCCCACTCATGTCCAACTCATGTCTCCCAGCACCCCCACCCCCAGCAGTCAGGGGCCCCCTCCACCAGGCCCCCACTCATGTCTCCCATCACCCCCACCCCCCAGCAGTGCAGGGCACCCTCCACCAGGCCCCACTCATGTCCAACACATGTTTCCCACCACCCCCACCCCCCAGCATCCAGGGGCACCCTCCACCAGGCCCCCACTCATGTCCCCCTGCACCCCACCCCCCAGCAGTCAGGGGCACCCTCCACCAGGCCCCCACTCATGTCCGACTCATGTCCCCCTGCACCCCCACCCCACAGCAGTGCAGGGCACCCTCCACCAGGCCCCCACTCATGTCCAACTCATGTCTCCCATCACCCCCACCCCCCAGCAGTGCAGGGCACCCTCCACCAGGCCCCCACTCATGTCTTTTCCGTCACCCCCACCCCCCAGCATCCAGGGGCACCCTCCACCAGGCCCCCAATCATGTCTCCCATCACCCCCACCCCCCAGCATCCAGGGGCACACTCCACCAGGTCCCGACTCATGTCTCCCATCACCCCCACCCCCCAGCAGTGCAGGGCACCCTCCACCAGGCCCCCACGCATGTCCCCCTGCACCCCCACCCCCCAGCATCCAGGGGCACCCTCCACCAGGCCCCCACTCATGTCCAACTCATGTCCCCCTGCACCCCCACCCCCCTGCAGTGCAGGGCACCCTCCACCAGGCCCCCACTCATGTCCAACTCATGTCTCCCATCACCCCCACCCCCAGCAGTGCAGGGCACCCTCCACCAGGCCCCCACTCATGTCTCCCATCACCCCCACCCCCCAGAAGTCAGGGGCACCCTCCACCAGGCCCCCACTCATGTCCCCCTGCACCCCCACCCCCCAGCAGTCAGGGGCACCCTCCACCAGGCCCCCACTCATGTCTCCCATCACCCCCACCCCCCAGCAGTCAGCGGCATCCTCCACCAGGCCCCCACTCATGTCTCCCATCACCCCCAACCCCCAGCAGTGCAGGGCACCCTCCACCAGGCCCCCACTCATGTCCAAATCATGTCCCCCTGCACCCCCACCCCCCAGCATCCAGGGGCACCCTCCACCAGGCCCCCACTCATGTCCAACTCATGTCTCCCACCACCCCCACCCCCCAGCAGTCAGGGGCACCCTCCACCAGGCCCCACTCATGTCTCCCATCACCCCCACCCCCCAGCAGTGCAGGGAAACCTCCACCAGGCCCCCACTCATGTCCAACTCATGTCCCCCTGCACCCTCAGCCCCCAGCATCCAGGGGCACCCTCCACCAGGCCCCCACTCATTTCTCCCATTACCCCCACCCCCCAGCATCAAGGGGCACCCTCCACCAGGCCCCCACTCATGTCTCCCATCACCCCCACCCCCCAGCATCCAGGGGCACCCTCCACCAGGCCTCCACTCATGTCCAACTCAAGTCCCCCTGCACCCCCTCCTCCCAGCATCCAGGGGCACACTCCACCAGGCCCCCACTCATGTCTCCCATCACCCCCACCCCCTAGCAGTGCAGGGCACGCTCCACCAGGCCCCCACTCATGTCTCCCAACACCCCCACCCCCCAGCAGTCAGGGGCACCCTCCGCCAGGCCCCCACTCATGTCTCCCATCACCCCCACCCACCAGCATCCAGGGGCACCCTCCACCAGGCACCCACTCATGTCCCCCTGAACCCCCACCCCCCAGCAGTCAGGGGCAACCTCCACCAGGCCCCCACACATGTCCAACTCATGTCCCCCTGCACCCCCAGCCCCCAGCAGTGCAGGGCACCCTCCACCAGGCCCCCACTCATGTCTCCCATCACCCCCACCCCCCAGCAGTGCAGGGCACGCTCCACCAGGCCCCCACTCATGTCTCCCATCACCCCCACCCCTCAGCAGTCAGAGGCACCCTCCACCAGGCCCCCACTCATGTCTCCCATCACCCCCACCCACCAGCATCCAGGGGCACCCTCCACCAGGCTCCCACTCATGCCCCCCTTCACCCCCACCCCCCAGCAGTCAGGGGCAACCTCCACCAGGCCCCCACTCATGTCCAACTCATGTCCCCCTGCACCCCCACCCCCAGCAATGCAGGGCACCCTCCACCAGGCCCCCACTCATGTCCAACTCATGTCTCCCATCACCCCCACACCCCAGCAGTGCAGGACACCTTCCACCAGGCCCCCACTCATGTCTCCCATCACCCCCACCCCCCAGCAGTCAGGGGCACCCTCCACCAGGCCCCCACTCATGTCCCCCCTGCACCCCTACCCCCCAGCAGTCAGGGGCACCCTCCACCAGGCCCCCACTCATGTCTCCCATTACCCCCACCCCCCAGCATCCAGGGGCACCCTCCACCAGGCCCCCACTCATGTCTTCCATCACCCCCATGCCCCAGCAGTGCAGGGCACCCTCCACCAGGCCCCCACACATGTCTCCCATCACCCCCACCCCCCAGCAGTCAGGGGCACCCTCCACCAGGCCCCCACTCATGTCTCCCATCACCCCCACCCCCAGCATCCAGGGGCACCCTCCACCAGACCCCCACTCATGTCCAACTCATGTCTCCCAGCACCCCCACCCCCCAGCAGTCAGGGGCACCCTCCAACAGGTCCCCACTCATGTCTCCCATCACCCTCACCCCCCAGCAGTGCAGGGCACCCTCCACCAGGCCCCCACTCATGTTCAACTCATGTCTCCCAGCACCCCCACCCCCCAGCAGTCAGGGGCACCCTCCACCAGGCCCCCACTCATGTCTCCCACCACCCCCACCCACCAGCAGTGCAGGGCACCCTCCACCAGGCCCCCACTCATGTTCAACTCATGTCTCCCAGCACCCCCACCCACCAGCAGTGCAGGGCACCCTCCACCAGGCCCCCACTCATGTCTCCCATCACTCCCACACCCCAGCATCCAGGGGCACCCTCCACCAGGCCCCCACTTATGTCCCCCTGCACCCCCACCTCCCAGCAGTCAGGGGCACCCTCCACCAGGCCCCCACTCATGTCCAACGTATGTCCCCCTGCACTCCCACCCCCCAGCAGTGCTGGGCACCCTCCAACAGGCCCCCACTCATGTCCAACTCATGTCTTCCATCACCCCCACCCCCCAGCACTGCAGGGCACCCTCCACCAGGCCCCCACTCATGCCTCCCATCACCCCCACCCCCAGCATCCAGGGGCACCCTCCACCAGGCCCCCACTCATGTCTCCCATCACCCCCACCCCCCAGCATCCAGGGGCACCCTCCACCAGGCCCCCACTCATGTCTAACATCACCCCCACCCCCAGCAGTGCAGGGCACCCTCCACCAGGCCCCCACTCATGTCCCCCTGCACCCCCACCCCCCAGCATCAAGGGGCACCCTCCACCAGGCCCCCACACATGTCCAACTCATGTCCACCTGCACCCCCACCCCCCAGCAGTGCAGGGAACCCTCCACCAGGCCCCCACTCATGTCTCCCATCACCCCCAACCCCCAGCATCCAGGGGCACCCTCCACCAGGCCCACTCTCATGTCTCCCATCACCCCACCCCCGGGCATCCAGGGGCACCCTCCACCAGGCCCCCACTCATGTCTCCCAGTACCCCCACCCCCCAGCAGTGCAGGGCACCCTCCACCAGGCCCCCACTCATGTCCCTCTGCACCCCCACCCCCCAGCATCCAGGGGCACCCTCCACCAGGCCCCCACTCATGTCCAACTCATGTCCCCCTGCACCCCCACCCCCCAGCAGTGCAGGGCACCCTCCACCAGGCCCCCACTCATGTCCAACTCATGTCTCCCATCACCCCCACCCCCCAGCAGTGCAGGGCACCCTCCACCAGGTCCCCACTCATGTCTCTTATCACCCCCACCCCCCAGCATCCAGGGGCACCCTCCACCAGGCCCCCCACTCATGTCTCCCATCACCCCCACCCCCCAGCATCCAGGGGCACCCTCCACCAGGTCCCCACTCATGTCTCCCATCACCCCCACCCCCCAGCAGTGCAGGGCACCCTCCACCAGGCCCCCACTCATGTCCCCCTGCACCCCCACCCCCCAGCATCGAGGGGCACCCTCCACCAGTCCCCCACCCATATCCAACTCGTGTCCCCCTGCACCCCCACGCCCCAGCAGTGCAGGGCACCCTCCACCAGGCCCCCACTCATGTCCAACTCATGTCTCCCATCACCCCCACCCCCCAGCAGTGCAGGGCACCCGCCAACAGGCCCCCACTCATGTCTCCCATCACCCCCACCCCCCAGCAGTCAGGGGCACCCTCCACCAGGCCCCCACTCATGTCCCCTTGCACCCCCACCCCCAAGCAGTCAGGGGCACCCTCCACCAGGCCCCCACTCATGTCTCCCATCACCCCCACCCCCCAGCATCCAGGGGCACCCTCCACCAGGTCCCCACTCATGTCTCCCATCACCCCGACCCCCCAGCAGTGCAGGGCACCCTCCACCAGGCCCCCACTCATGTCTCCCATCACCCCCACCCCCCAGCAGTCAGGGGCACCCTCTACCAGGCCCCCACTCATGTCTCCCATCACCCCCACCCCCCAGCATCCAGGGGCACCCTCCACCAGGCCCCCACTCATGTCCAACTCATGTCTCCCAGCACCCCCACCCCCAGCAGTCAGGGGCCCCCTCCACCAGGCCCCCACTCATGTCTCCCATCACCCCCACCCCCCAGCAGTGCAGGGCACCCTCCACCAAGCCCCCACTCATGTCCAACTCATGTTTCCCACCACCCCCACCCCCCAGCATCCAGGGGCACCCTCCACCAGGCCCCCACTCATGTCCCCCTGCACCCCCACCCCCCAGCAGTGCAGGGCACCCTCCACCAGGCCCCCACTCATGTCCAATTCATGTCTCCCATCACCCCCACCCCCCAGCAGTGCAGGGCACCCTCCACCAGGCCCCCACTCATGTCCAATTCATGTCTCCCATCACCCCCACCCCCCAGCATCCAGGGGCACCCTCCACCAGGCCCCCACTCATGTCCAACTCATGTCCCCCTGCACCCTCACCCCCCAGCAGTGCAGGGCACCCTCCACCAGGCACCCACTCATGTCCAATTCATGTCTCCCATCACCCCCACCCCCAGCAGTGCAGGGCACCCTCCACCAGGCCCCCACTCATGTCTCCGATCACCCCCACCCCCCAGCATCCAGGGGCACCCTCCACCAGGCCCCCACTCATGTCTCCCATCACCCCCACCCCCCAGCATCCAGGGGCACCCTCCACCAGGCCCCCACTCATGTCTCCGATCACCCCCACCCCCCAGCATCCAGGGGCACCCTCCACCAGGCCCCCACTCTTGTCTCCCATCACCCCCACCCCCCAGCATCCAGGGGCACCCTCCACCAGGCCCCCACTCATGTCCAACTCATGTCCCCCTGCACCCTCACCCCCCAGCAGTGCAGGGCACCCTCCACCAGGCACCCACTCATGTCCAATTCATGTCTCCCATCACCCCCACCCCCAGCAGTGCAGGGCACCCTCCACCAGGCCCCCACTCATGTCTCCGATCACCCCCACCCCCCAGCATCCAGGGGCACCCTCCACCAGGCCCCCACTCATGTCTCCCATCACCCCCACCCCCTAGCATCCAGGGGCACCCTCCACCAGGCCCCCACTCATGTCTCCGATCACCCCCACCCCCCAGCATCCAGGGGCACCCTCCACCAGGCCCCCACTCTTGTCTCCCATCACCCCCACCCCCCAGCAGTGCAGGGCACCCTCCACCAGGCACCCACTCATGTCCAATTCATGTCTCCCATCACCCCCACCCCCAGCAGTGCAGGGCACCCTCCACCAGGCCCCCACTCATGTCTCCCATCACCCCCACCCCCCAGCATCCAGGGGCACCCACCACCAGGCCCCCACTCATGTCTCCCATCACCCCCACCCCCCAGCATCCAGGGGCACCCTCCACCAGGCCCCCACTCATGTCCAACTCATGTCCCCCTGCACCCCCACCCCCCAGCAGTGCAGGGCACCCTCCACCAGGCCCCCACTCATGTCCAATTCATGTCTCCCATCACCCCCACCCCCCAGCATCCAGGGGCACCCTCCACCAGGCCCCCACTCATGTCTCCCATCACCCTCACCCCCCAGCATCCAGGGGCACCCTCCACCAGGCCCCCACTCATGTCCAACTCATGTCCCCCTGCACCCCCACCCCCAGCAGTGCAGGGCACCCTCCACCAGGCCCCTACTCATGTCCAACTCATGTCTCCCATCACCCCCACCCCCCAGCAGTGCAGGGCACCCTCCACCAGGCCCCCACTCATGTCTCCCATCACCCCCACCCCCCAGCAGTCAGGGTCACCCTCCACCAGGCCCCCACTCATGTCCCCCTGCACCCCCAACCCCCAGCAGTCAGGGGCACCCTCCACCAGGCCCCCACTCATGTCTCCCATCACCCCCACCCCCCAGCAGTCAGGGGCACCCTCCACCAGGCCCCCACTCATGTCTCCCATCACCCCCACCCCCCAGCAGTGCAGGGCACCCTCCACCAGGCCCCCACTCATGTCCAAATCATGTCCCCCTGCACCCCCACCCCCCAGCATCAAGGGGCACCCTCCACCTGGCCCCCACTCATGTCCAACTCATGTCTCACACCACCCCCACCCCCCAGCAGTCAGGGGCACCCTCCACCAGGCCCCACACATGTCTCCCATCACCCCCACCCCCCAGCAGTGCAGGGAACCCTCCACCAGGCCCCCACTCATGTCCAACTCGTGTCCCCCTGCACCCCCAGCCCCCAGCATCCAGGGGCACCCTCCACCAGGCCCCCACTCATTTCTCCCATTACCCCCACCCCCCAGCATCAAGGGGCACCCTCCACCAGGCCCCCACTCATGTCTCCCATCACCCCCCAGCATCCAGGGGCACCCTCCACCAGGCCCCCACTCATGTCCAACTCATGTCCCCCTGCACCCCCACCCCCCAGCATCCCGGGGCACCCTCCACCAGGCCCCCACTCATGTCTCCGATCACCCCCACCCCCCAGCATCCAGGGGCACTCTCCACCAGGCCCCCACTCATGTCTCCCATCACCCCCACCCCCCAGCATCCAGGGGCACCCTCCACCAGGCCCCCACTCATGTCCAACTCATGTCCCCCTGCACCCCCACCCCCCAGCAGTGCAGGGCACCCTCCACCAGGCACCCACTCATGTCCAATTCATGTCTCCCATCACCCCCACCCCCAGCAGTGCAGGGCACCCTCCACCAGGCCCCCACTCATGTCTCCCATCACCCCCACCCCCAGCATCCAGGGGCACCCACCACCAGGCCCCCACTCATGTCTCCCATCACCCCCACCCCCCAGCATCCAGGGGCACCCTCCACCAGGCCCCCACTCATGTCCAACTCATGTCCCCCTGCACCCCCACCCCCCAGCAGTGCAGGGCACCCTCCACCAGGCCCCCACTCATGTCCAATTCATGTCTCCCATCACCCCCACCCCCCAGCATCCAGGGGCACCCTCCACCAGGCCCCCACTCATGTCTCCCATCACCCCCACCCCCCAGCATCCAGGGGCACCCTCCACCAGGCCCCCACTCATGTCCAACTCATGTCCCCCTGCACCCCCACCCCCAGCAGTGCAGGGCACCCTCCACCAGGCCCCCACTCATGTCCAACTCATGTCTCCCATCACCCCCACCCCCCAGCAGTGCAGGGCACCCTCCACCAGGCCCCCACTCATGTCTCCCATCACCCCCACCCCCCAGCAGTCAGGGTCACCCTCCACCAGGCCCCCACTCATGTCCCCCTGCACCCCCACCCCCCAGCAGTCAAGGGCACCCTCCACCAGGCCCCCACTCATGTCTCCCATCACCCCCACCCCCCAGCAGTCAGGGGCACCCTCCACCAGGCCCCCACTCATGTCTCCCATCACCCCCACCCCCCAGCATCCAGGGGCACCCTCCACCAGGCCCCCACTCATGTCTCCGATCACCCCCACCCCCCAGCATCCAGGGGCACTCTCCACCAGGCCCCCACTCATGTCTCCCATCACCCCCACCCCCCAGCATCCAGGGGCACCCTCCACCAGGCCCCCACTCATGTCCAACTCATGTCCCCCTGCACCCCCACCCCCCAGCAGTGCAGGGCACCCTCCACCAGGCACCCACTCATGTCCAATTCATGTCTCCCATCACCCCCACCCCCAGCAGTGCAGGGCACCCTCCACCAGGCCCCCACTCATGTCTCCCATCACCCCCACCCCCAGCATCCAGGGGCACCCACCACCAGGCCCCCACTCATGTCTCCCATCACCCCCACCCCCCAGCATCCAGGGGCACCCTCCACCAGGCCCCCACTCATGTCCAACTCATGTCCCCCTGCACCCCCACCCCCAGCAGTGCAGGGCACCCTCCACCAGGCCCCCACTCATGTCCAATTCATGTCTCCCATCACCCCCACCCCCCAGCATCCAGGGGCACCCTCCACCAGGCCCCCACTCATGTCTCCCATCACCCCCACCCCCCAGCATCCAGGGGCACCCTCCACCAGGCCCCCACTCATGTCCAACTCATGTCCCCCTGCACCCCCACCCCCAGCAGTGCAGGGCACCCTCCACCAGGCCCCCACTCATGTCCAACTCATGTCTCCCATCACCCCCACCCCCCAGCAGTGCAGGGCACCCTCCACCAGGCCCCCACTCATGTCTCCCATCACCCCCACCCCCCAGCAGTCAGGGTCACCCTCCACCAGGCCCCCACTCATGTCCCCCTGCACCCCCACCCCCCAGCAGTCAGGGGCACCCTCCACCAGGCCCCCACTCATGTCTCCCATCACCCCCACCCCCCAGCAGTCAGGGGCACCCTCCACCAGGCCCCCACTCATGTCTCCCATCACCCCCACCCCCCAGCAGTGCAGGGCACCCTCCACCAGGCCCCCACTCATGTCCAAATCATGTCCCCCTGCACCCCCACCCCCCAGCATCAAGGGGCACCCTCCACCTGGCCCCCACTCATGTCCAACTCATGTCTCCCACCACCCCCACCCCCCAGCAGTCAGGGGCATCCTCTTCCAGGCCCCACAGATGTCTCCCATCACCCCCACCCCCCAGCAGTGCAGGGAACCCTCCACCAGGCCCCCACTCATGTCCAACTCATGTCCCCCTGCACCCCCAGCCCCCAGCATCCAGGGGCACCCTCCACCAGGCCCCCACTCATTTCTCCCATTACCCCCACCCCCCAGCATCAAGGGGCACCCTCCACCAGGCCCCCACCCATGTCTCCCATCACCCCCACCCCCCAGCATCCAGGGGCACCCTCCACCAGGCCCCCACTCATGTCCAACTCATGTCCCCCTGCACCCCCACCGCCCAGCATCCAGGGGCACACTCCACCAGGCCCCCACTCATGTCTCCCATCACCCCCACCCCCCAGCAGTGCAGGGCACGCTCCACCAGGCCCCCACTCATGTCTCCCATCACCCCCACCCCCCAGCAGTCAGGGGCACCCTCCGCCAGGCCCCCAATCATGTCTCCCATCACCCCCACCCACCAGCATCCAGGGGCACCCTCCACCAGGCTCCCACTCATGTCCCCCTGCACCCCCACCCTCCAGCAGTCAGGGGAAACCTCCACCAGGCCCCCACTCATGTCCAACTCATGTCCCCCTACACCCCCACCCCCCAGCAGTGCAGGGCAAGCTCCACCAGGCCCCCACTCATGTCTCCCATCACCCCCACCCCCCAGCAGTCAGGGGCAACCTCCACCAGGCCCCCACTCATGTCCAACTCATGTCCCCCTGCACCCCCACCCCCCCAGCAGTGCAGGGCACCCTCCACCAGGCCCCCACTCATGTCCAACTCATGTCTCCCATCACCCCCATCCCCCAGCAGTGCAGGGCACCTTCCACCAGGCCCCCACTCATGTCTCCGATCACTCCCACCCCCCAGCATCCAGGGGCACCCTCCACCAGGCCCCCACTCATGTCCAACTCATGTCTCCCAGCACCCCCACCCCCCAGCAGTCAGGGGCACCCTCCACCAGGCCCCCACTCATGTCTCCCATCACCCCCACCCACCAGCAGTGCAGGGCACCCTCCACCAGGCCCCCACTCATGTTCAACTCATGTCTCCCAGCACCCCCACCCCCCAGCAGTCAGGGGCACCCTCCACCAGGCTTCCACTCATGTCTCCCACCACTCCCACACCCCAGCATCCAGGGGCACCCTCCACCAGGCCCCCACTCATGTCCCCCTGCACCCCCACCCCCCAGCAGTCAGGGGCACCCTCCACCAGGCCCCCACTCATGTCCAACTTATGTCCCCCTGCACTCCCACCCCCCAGCAGTGCTGGGCACCCTCCAACAGGCCCCCACTCATGTCCAACTCATGTCTCCCATCACCCCCACCCCCCAGCAGTGCAGGGCACCCTCCACCAGGCCCCCACTCATGCCTCCCATCACCCCCACCCCCAGCATCCAGGGGCACCCTCCACCAGGCCCCCACTCATGTCTCCCATCACCCCCACCCCCCAGCATCCAGGGGCACCCTCCACCAGGCCCCCACTCATGTCTAACATCACCCCCACCCCCAGCAGTGCAGGGCACCCTCCACCAGGCCCCTACTCATGTCCCCCTGCACCCCCACCCCCCAGCATCAAGGGGCACCCTCCACCAGGCCCCCACACATGTCCAACTCATGTCCCCCTGCACCCCCACCCCCCAGCAGTGCAGGGAACCCTCCACCAGGCCCCCACTCATGTCTCCCATCACCCCCACCCCCCAGCATCCAGGGGCACCCTCCACCAGGCCCCCTCTCATGTCTCCCATCACCCCCACCCCCGGGCATCCAGGGGCACCCTCCACCAGGCCCCCACTCATGTCTCCCAGTACCCCCACCCCCCAGCAGTGCAGGGCACCCTACACCAGGCCCCCACTCATGTCCCTCTGCACCCCCACCCCCCAGCATCCAGGGGCACCCTCCACCAGGCCCCCACTCATGTCCAACTCATGTCCCCCTGCACCCCCACCCCCCAGCAGTGCATGGCACCCTCCACCAGGCCCCCACTCATGTCCAACTCATGTCTCCCATCACCCCCACCCCCCAGCAGTGCAGGGCACCCTCCACCAGGTCCCCACTCATGTCTCCCATCACCCCCACCCCCCAGCATCCAGGGGCACCCTCCACCAGGCCCCCCACTCATGTCTCCCATCACCCCCACCCCCCAGCATCCAGGGGCACCCTCCACCAGGTCCCCACTCATGTCTCCCATCACCCCCACCCCCCAGCAGTGCAGGGCACCCTCCACCAGGCCCCCACTCATGTCCCCCTGCACCCCCACCCCCCAGCATCGAGGGGCACCCTCCACCAGTCCCCCACACATATCCAACTCATGTCCCCCTGCACCCCCACGCCCCAGCAGTGCAGGGCACCCTCCACCAGGCCCCCACTCATGTCCAACTCATGTCTCCCATCACCCCCACCCCCCAGCAGTGCAGGGCACCCGCCAACAGGCCCCCACTCATGTCTCCCATCACCCCCACCCCCCAGCAGTCAGGGGCACCCTCCACCAGGCCCCCACTCATGTCCCCTTGCACCCCCACCCCCAAGCAGTCAGGGGCACCCTCCACCAGGCCCCACACATGTCTCCCATCACCCCCACCCCCCAGCAGTGCAGGGAACCCTCCACCAGGCCCCCACTCATGTCCAACACGTGTCCCCCTGCACCCCCAGCCCCCAGCATCCAGGGGCACCCTCCACCAGGCCCCCACTCATTTCTCCCATTACCCCCACCCCCCAGCATCAAGGGGCACCCTCCACCAGGCCCCCACTCATGTCTCCCATCACCCCCCAGCATCCAGGGGCACCCTCCACCAGGCCCCCACTCATGTCCAACTCATGTCCCCCTGCACCCCCACCCCCCAGCATCCCGGGGCACCCTCCACCAGGCCCCCACTCATGTCTCCGATCACCCCCACCCCCCAGCATCCAGGGGCACTCTCCACCAGGCCCCCACTCATGTCTCCCATCACCCCCACCCCCCAGCATCCAGGGGCACCCTCCACCAGGCCCCCACTCATGTCCAACTCATGTCCCCCTGCACCCCCACCCCCCAGCAGTGCAGGGCACCCTCCACCAGGCACCCACTCATGTCCAATTCATGTCTCCCATCACCCCCACCCCCAGCAGTGCAGGGCACCCTCCACCAGGCCCCCACTCATGTCTCCCATCACCCCCACCCCCAGCATCCAGGGGCACCCACCACCAGGCCCCCACTCATGTCTCCCATCACCCCCACCCCCCAGCATCCAGGGGCACCCTCCACCAGGCCCCCACTCATGTCCAACTCATGTCCCCCTGCACCCCCACCCCCCAGCAGTGCAGGGCACCCTCCACCAGGCCCCCACTCATGTCCAATTCATGTCTCCCATCACCCCCACCCCCCAGCATCCAGGGGCACCCTCCACCAGGCCCCCACTCATGTCTCCCATCACCCCCACCCCCCAGCATCCAGGGGCACCCTCCACCAGGCCCCCACTCATGTCCAACTCATGTCCCCCTGCACCCCCACCCCCAGCAGTGCAGGGCACCCTCCACCAGGCCCCCACTCATGTCCAACTCATGTCTCCCATCACCCCCACCCCCCAGCAGTGCAGGGCACCCTCCACCAGGCCCCCACTCATGTCTCCCATCACCCCCACCCCCCAGCAGTCAGGGTCACCCTCCACCAGGCCCCCACTCATGTCCCCCTGCACCCCCACCCCCCAGCAGTCAGGGGCACCCTCCACCAGGCCCCCACTCATGTCTCCCATCACCCCCACCCCCCAGCAGTCAGGGGCACCCTCCACCAGGCCCCCACTCATGTCTCCCATCACCCCCACCCCCCAGCTTCCAGGGGCACCCTCCACCAGGCCCCCACTCATGTCTCCGATCACCCCCACCCCCCAGCATCCAGGGGCACTCTCCACCAGGCCCCCACTCATGTCTCCCATCACCCCCACCCCCCAGCATCCAGGGGCACCCTCCACCAGGCCCCCACTCATGTCCAACTCATGTCCCCCTGCACCCCCACCCCCCAGCAGTGCAGGGCACCCTCCACCAGGCACCCACTCATGTCCAATTCATGTCTCCCATCACCCCCACCCCCAGCAGTGCAGGGCACCCTCCACCAGGCCCCCACTCATGTCTCCCATCACCCCCACCCCCAGCATCCAGGGGCACCCACCACCAGGCCCCCACTCATGTCTCCCATCACCCCCACCCCCCAGCATCCAGGGGCACCCTCCACCAGGCCCCCACTCATGTCCAACTCATGTCCCCCTGCACCCCCACCCCCAGCAGTGCAGGGCACCCTCCACCAGGCCCCCACTCATGTCCAATTCATGTCTCCCATCACCCCCACCCCCCAGCATCCAGGGGCACCCTCCACCAGGCCCCCACTCATGTCTCCCATCACCCCCACCCCCCAGCATCCAGGGGCACCCTCCACCAGGCCCCCACTCATGTCCAACTCATGTCCCCCTGCACCCCCACCCCCAGCAGTGCAGGGCACCCTCCACCAGGCCCCCACTCATGTCCAACTCATGTCTCCCATCACCCCCACCCCCCAGCAGTGCAGGGCACCCTCCACCAGGCCCCCACTCATGTCTCCCATCACCCCCACCCCCCAGCAGTCAGGGTCACCCTCCACCAGGCCCCCACTCATGTCCCCCTGCACCCCCACCCCCCAGCAGTCAGGGGCACCCTCCACCAGGCCCCCACTCATGTCTCCCATCACCCCCACCCCCCAGCAGTCAGGGGCACCCTCCACCAGGCCCCCACTCATGTCTCCCATCACCCCCACCCCCCAGCAGTGCAGTGCACCCTCCACCAGGCCCCCACTCATGTCCAAATCATGTCCCCCTGCACCCCCACCCCCCAGCATCAAGGGGCACCCTCCACCTGGCCCCCACTCATGTCCAACTCATGTCTCCCACCACCCCCACCCCCCAGCAGTCAGGGGCATCCTCCACCAGGCCCCACAGATGTCTCCCATCACCCCCACCCCCCAGCAGTGCAGGGAACCCTCCACCAGGCCCCCACTCATGTCCAACTCATGTCCCCCTGCACCCCCAGCCCCCAGCATCCAGGGGCACCCTCCACCAGGCCCCCACTCATTTCTCCCATTACCCCCACCCCCCAGCATCAAGGGGCACCCTCCACCAGGCCCCCACTCATGTCTCCCATCACCCCCACCCCCCAGCATCCAGGGGCACCCTCCACCAGGCCCCCACTCATGTCCAACTCATGTCCCCCTGCACCCCCACCGCCCAGCATCCAGGGGCACACTCCACCAGGCCCCCACTCATGTCTCCCATCACCCCCACCCCCCAGCAGTGCAGGGCACGCTCCACCAGGCCCCCACTCATGTCTCCCATCACCCCCACCCCCCAGCAGTCAGGGGCACCCTCCGCCAGGCCCCCAATCATGTCTCCCATCACCCCCACCCACCAGCATCCAGGGGCACCCTCCACCAGGCTCCCACTCATGTCCCCCTGCACCCCCACCCTCCAGCAGTCAGGGGAAACCTCCACCAGGCCCCCACTCATGTCCAACTCATGTCCCCCTACACCCCCACCCCTCAGCAGTGCAGGGCAAGCTCCACCAGGCCCCCACTCATGTCTCCCATCACCCCCACCCCCCAGCAGTCAGGGGCAACCTCCACCAGGCCCCCACTCATGTCCAACTCATGTCCCCCTGCACCCCCACCCCCCCAGCAGTGCAGGGCACCCTCCACCAGGCCCCCACTCATGTCCAACTCATGTCTCCCATCACCCCCATCCCCCAGCAGTGCAGGGCACCTTCCACCAGGCCCCCACTCATGTCTCCGATCACTCCCACCCCCCAGCATCCAGGGGCACCCTCCACCAGGCCCCCACTCATGTCCAACTCATGTCTCCCAGCACCCCCACCCCCCAGCAGTCAGGGGCACCCTCCACCAGGCCCCCACTCATGTCTCCCATCACCCCCACCCACCAGCAGTGCAGGGCACCCTCCACCAGGCCCCCACTCATGTTCAACTCATGTCTCCCAGCACCCCCACCCCCCAGCAGTCAGGGGCACCCTCCACCAGGCTTCCACTCATGTCTCCCACCACTCCCACACCCCAGCATCCAGGGGCACCCTCCACCAGGCCCCCACTCATGTCCCCCTGCACCCCCACCCCCCAGCAGTCAGGGGCACCCTCCACCAGGCCCCCACTCATGTCCAACTTATGTCCCCCTGCACTCCCACCCCCCAGCAGTGCTGGGCACCCTCCAACAGGCCCCCACTCATGTCCAACTCATGTCTCCCATCACCCCCACCCCCCAGCAGTGCAGGGCACCCTCCACCAGGCCCCCACTCATGCCTCCCATCACCCCCACCCCCAGCATCCAGGGGCACCCTCCACCAGGCCCCCACTCATGTCTCCCATCACCCCCACCCCCCAGCATCCAGGGGCACCCTCCACCAGGCCCCCACTCATGTCTAACATCACCCCCACCCCCAGCAGTGCAGGGCACCCTCCACCAGGCCCCTACTCATGTCCCCCTGCACCCCCACCCCCCAGCATCAAGGGGCACCCTCCACCAGGCCCCCACACATGTCCAACTCATGTCCCCCTGCACCCCCACCCCCCAGCAGTGCAGGGAACCCTCCACCAGGCCCCCACTCATGTCTCCCATCACCCCCACCCCCCAGCATCCAGGGGCACCCTCCACCAGGCCCCCTCTCATGTCTCCCATCACCCCCACCCCCGGGCATCCAGGGGCACCCTCCACCAGGCCCCCACTCATGTCTCCCAGTACCCCCACCCCCCAGCAGTGCAGGGCACCCTACACCAGGCCCCCACTCATGTCCCTCTGCACCCCCACCCCCCAGCATCCAGGGGCACCCTCCACCAGGCCCCCACTCATGTCCAACTCATGTCCCCCTGCACCCCCACCCCCCAGCAGTGCAGGGCACCCTCCACCAGGCCCCCACTCATGTCCAACTCATGTCTCCCATCACCCCCACCCCCCAGCAGTGCAGGGCACCCTCCACCAGGTCCCCACTCATGTCTCCCATCACCCCCACCCCCCAGCATCCAGGGGCACCCTCCACCAGGCCCCCCACTCATGTCTCCCATCACCCCCACCCCCCAGCATCCAGGGGCACCCTCCACCAGGTCCCCACTCATGTCTCCCATCACCCCCACCCCCCAGCAGTGCAGGGCACCCTCCACCAGGCCCCCACTCATGTCCCCCTGCACCCCCACCCCCCAGCATCGAGGGGCACCCTCCACCAGTCCCCCACACATATCCAACTCATGTCCCCCTGCACCCCCACGCCCCAGCAGTGCAGGGCACCCTCCACCAGGCCCCCACTCATGTCCAACTCATGTCTCCCATCACCCCCACCCCCCAGCAGTGCAGGGCACCCGCCAACAGGCCCCCACTCATGTCTCCCATCACCCCCACCCCCCAGCAGTCAGGGGCACCCTCCACCAGGCCCCCACTCATGTCCCCTTGCACCCCCACCCCCAAGCAGTCAGGGGCACCCTCCACCAGGCCCCCACTCATGTCTCCCATCACCCCCACCCCCCAGCATCTAGGGGCACCCTCCACCAGGCCCCCACTCATGTCTCCCATCACCCCGACCCCCCAGCAGTGCAGGGCACCCTCCACCAGGCCCCCACTCATGTCTCCCATCACCCCCACCCCCCAGCAGTCAGGGGCACCCTCTACCAGGCCCCCACTCATGTCTCCCATCACCCCCACCCCCCAGCATCCAGGGGCACCCTCCGCCAGGCCCCCACTCATGTCCAACTCATGTCTCCCAGCACCCCCACCCCCCAGCAGTCAGGGGCCCCCTCCACCAGGCCCCCACTCATGTCTCCCATCACCCCCACCCCCCAGCAGTGCAGGGCACCCTCCACCAAGCCCCCACTCATGTCCAACTCATGTTTCCCACCACCCCCACCCCCCAGCATCCAGGGGCACCCTCCACCAGGCCCCCACTCATGTCCCCCTGCACCCCCACCCCCCAGCAGTGCAGGGCACCCTCCACCAGGCCCCCACTCATGTCCAATTCATGTCTCCCATCACCCCCACCCCCCAGCATCCAGGGGCACCCTCCACCAGGCCCCCACTCATGTCCAACTCATGTCCCCCTGCACCCCCACCCCCCAGCAGTGCAGGGCACCCTCCACCAGACACCCACTCATGTCCAATTCATGTCTCCCATCACCCCCACCCCCAGCAGTGCAGGGCACCCTCCACCAGGCCCCCACTCATGTCTCCGATCACCCCCACCCCCCAGCATCCAGGGGCACCCTCCACCAGGCCCCCACTCATGTCTCCCATCACCCCCACCCCCCAGCATCCAGGGGCACCCACCACCAGGCCCCCACTCATGTCTCCGATCACCCCCACCCACCAGCATCCAGGGGCACCCTCTACCAGGCCCCCACTCATGTCCAACTCATGTCCCCCTGCACCCCCACCCCCCAGCAGTGCAGGGCACCCTCCACCAGGCACCCACTCATGTCCAATTCATGTCTCCCATCACCCCCACCCCCAGCAGTGCAGGGCACCCTCCACCAGGCCCCCACTCATGTCTCCCATCATCCCCACCCCCCAGCATCCAGGGGCACCCACCACCAGGCCCCCACTCATGTCTCCCATCACCCCCACCCCCCAGCATCCAGGGGCACCCTCCACCAGGCCCCCACTCATGTCCAACTCATGTCCCCCTGCACCCCCACCCCCCAGCAGTGCAGGGCACCCTCCACCAGGCCCCCACTCATGTCCAATTCATGTCTCCCATCACCCCCACCCCCCAGCATCCAGGGGCACCCTCCACCAGGCCCCCACTCATGTCTCCCATCACCCCCACCCCCCAGCATCCAGGGGCACCCTCCACCAGGGCCCCACTCATGTCCAACTCATGTCCCCCTGCACCCCCACCCCCAGCAGTGCAGGGCACCCTCCACCAGGCCCCCACTCATGGCCAACTCATGCCTCCCATCGCCCCCACCCCCCAGCAGTGCAGGGCACCCTCCACCAGGCCCCCACTCATGTCTCCCATCACCCCCACCCCCCAGCAGTCAGGGTCACCCTCCACCAGGCCCCCACTCATGTCCCCCTGCACCCCCACCCCCCAGCAGTCAGGGGCACCCTCCACCAGGCCCCCACTCATGTCTCCCATCACCCCCACACCCCAGCAGTCAGGGGCACCCTCCACCAGGCCCCCACTCATGTCTCCCATCACCCCCACCCCCCAGCAGTGCAGGGCACCCTCCACCAGGCCCCCACTCATGTCCAAATCATGTCCCCCTGCACCCCCACCCCCCAGCATCAAGGGGCACCCTCCACCTGGCCCCCACTCATGTCCAACTCATGTCTCCCACCACCCCCACCCCCCAGCAGTCAGGGGCACCCTCCACCAGGCCCCACACGTCTCCCATCACCCCCACCCCCCATCAGTGCAGGGAACCCTCCACCAGGCCCCCACTCATGTCCAACTCATGTCCCCCTGCACCCCCAGCCCCCAGCATCCAGGGGCACCCTCCACCAGGCCCCCACTCATTTCTCCCATTACCCCCACCCCCCAGCATCAAGGGGCACCCTCCACCAGGCCCCCACTCATGTCTCCCATCACCCCCACCCCCCAGCATCCAGGGGCACCCTCCACCAGGCCCCCACTCATGTCCAACTCATGTCCCCCTGCACCCCCACCGCCCAGCATCCAGGGGCACACTTCACCAGGCCCCCACTCATGTCTCCCATCACCCCCACCCCCCAGCAGTGCAGGGCACGCTCCACCAGGCCCCCACTCATGTCTCACATCACCCCCACCCCCCAGCAGTCAGGGGCACCCTCCGCCAGGCCCCCAATCATGTCTCCCATCACCCCCACCCACCAGCATCCAGGGGCACCCTCCACCAGGCTCCCACTCATGTCCCCCTGCACCCCCACCCTCCAGCAGTCAGGGGAAACCTCCACCAGGCCCCCACTCATGTCCAACACATGTCCCCCTACACCCCCACCCCCCAGCAGTGCAGGGCAAGCTCCACCAGGCCCCCACTCATGTCTCCCATCACCCCACCCCCCAGCAGTCAGGGGCACCCTCCACCAGGCCCCCACTCATGTCTCCCATCACCCCCACCCACCAGCATCCAGGGGCACCCTCCACCAGGCTCCCACTCATGTCCCCCTGCACCCCACCCCCCAGCAGTCAGGGGCAACCTCCACCAGGCCCCCACTCATGTCCAACTCATGTCCCCCTGCACCCCCACCCCCCCAGCAGTGCAGGGCACCCTCCACCAGGCCCCCACTCATGTCCAACTCATGTCTCCCATCACCCCCATCCCCCAGCAGTGCAGGGCACCTTCCACCAGGCCCCCACTCATGTCTCCGATCACTCCCACCCCCCAGCAGTAAGGGGCACCATCCACCAGGCCCCCACTCATGTCCCCCTGCACCCCTACCCCCCAGCAGTCAGGGGCACCCTCCACCAGGCCCCCACTCATGTCTCCCATCACCCCCACCCCCCAGCATCCAGGGGCACACCCCACCAGGCCCCCACTCATGTCTCCCATCACCCCCATGCCCCAGCAGTGCAGGGCACCCTCCACCAGGCCCCCACTCATGTCTCCCATCACCCCCACCCCCCAGCAGTCAGGGGCACCCTCCACCAGGCCCCCACTCATGTCTCCCATCACCCCCACCCCCCAGCACCCAGGGGCACCCTCCACCAGGCCCCCACTCATGTCCAACTCATGTCTCCCAGCACCCCCACCCCCCAGCAGTCAGGGGCACCCTCCACCAGGCCCCCACTCATGTCTCCCATCACCCCCACCCCCCAGCACCCAGGGGCACCCTCCACCAGGTCCCCACTCATGTCCAACTCATGTCTCCCAGCACCCCCACCCCCCAGCAGTCAGGGGCAACCTCCACCAGGCCCCCACTCATGTTCAACTCATGTCTCCCAGCACCCCCAGCCCCCAGCAGTCAGGGGCACCCTCCACCAGGCCCCCACTCATGTCTCCCACCACCCTCACCCCCCCAGCATCCAGGGGCACCCTCCACCAGGCCCCCACTCATGTCCCCCTGCACCCCCACCCCCCAGCAGTCAGGGGCACCCTCCACCAGGCCCCCACTCATGTCCAACTTATGTCCCCCTGCACCCCCACCCCCCAGCAGTGCAGGGCACCCTACACCAGGCCCCCACTCATGTCCAACTCATGTCTCCCATCACCCCCACCCCCCAGCAGTGCATGGCACCCTCCACCAGGCCCCCACTCATGCCTCCCATCACCCCCACCCCCAGCATCAGGGGCACCCTCCACCAGGCCCCCACTCATGTCTCCCATCACCCCCACCCCCCAGCATCCAGGGGCACCCTCCACCAGGCCCCCACTCATGTCTAACATCACCCTCACCCTCCAGCAGTGCAGGGCACCCTCCACCAGGCCCCCACTCATGTCCCCCTGGACCCCCACCCCCAGCATCAAGGGGCACCCTCCACCAGGCCCCCACACATGTCCAACTCATGTCCCCCTGCACCCCCACCCCCCAGCAGTGCAGGGCACCCTCCACCAGGCCCCCACTCATGTCTCCCATCACCCCCACCCCCCAGCATCCAGAGGCACCCTCCACCAGGCCCCCACTCATGTCTCCCATCACCCCCACCCCCGAGCATCCAGGGGCACCCTCCACCAGGCCCCCACTCATGTCTCCCAGTACCCCCACCCCCCAGCAGTGCAGGGCACCCTCCACCAGGCCCCCACTCCTGTCCCTCTGCACCCCCACCCCCCAGCATCCAGGGGCACCCTCCACCAGGCCCCCACTCATGTCCAACTCATGTTCCCCTGCACCCCTACCCCCCAGCAGTGCAGGGCACCCTCCACCAGGCCCCCACTCATGTCCAACTCATGTCTCCCATCACCCCCACCCCCCAGCAGTGCAGGGCACCCTCCACCAGGCCCCCACTCATGTCTCCCATCACCCCCACCCCCCAGCATCCAGGGGCACCCTCCTCCAGGCCCCCCACTCATGTCTCCCATCACCCCCACCCCCCAGCATCCAGGGGCACCCTCCACCAGGCCCCCACTCATGTCTCCCATCACCCCGACCCCCCAGCAGTGCAGG
This sequence comes from Ambystoma mexicanum, assembly GCF_040938575.1. Lineage (NCBI taxonomy): Eukaryota > Metazoa > Chordata > Amphibia > Caudata > Ambystomatidae > Ambystoma > Ambystoma mexicanum. The sequence goes on along the minus strand of NC_090940.1, from coordinate 644,009,693 downwards.
GCACCCTCCACCAGGCCCCCACTCATGTCTCCCATCACCCCCACCCCCCAGCAGTCAGGGGCACCCTCTACCAGGCCCCCACTCATGTCTCCCATAACCCCCACCCACCAGCATTCAGGGGCACCCTCCACCAGGCCCCCACTCATGTCCAACTCATGTCTCCCAGCACCCCCACCCCCCAGCAGTCAGGGGCCCCCTCCACCAGGCCCCCACTCATGTCTCCCATCACCCCCACCCCCCGGCAGTGCAGGGCGCCCTCCACCAAGCCCCACTCATGTCCAACTCATGTTTCCCACCACCCCCACCCCCCAGCATCCAGTGGCACCCTCCACCAGGCCCCCACTCATGTCCCCCTGCACCCCCACCCCCCAGCAGTCAGGGGCACCCTCCACCAGGCCCCCACTCATGTCCGACTCATGTCCCCCTGCACCCCCACCCCCCAGCAGTGCAGGGCACCCTCCACCAGGCGCCCACTCATGTCCAACGCATGTCTCCCATCACCCCCACCCCCCAGCAGTGCTGGGCACCCTCCACCAGGCACCCACTCATGTCTTTACCGTCACCCCCACCCCCCAGCATCCAGGGGCACCCTCCACCAGGCCCCCACTCATGTCTCCCATCACCCCCACCCCCCAGCATCCAGGGGCACCCTCCACCAGGTCCCCACTCATGTCTCCCATCACCCCACCCCCCAGCAGTGCAGGGCACCCTCCACCAGGCCCCCACGCATGTCCCCCTGCACCCCCACCCCCCAGCATCCAGGGGCACCCTCCACCAGCCCCCACTCATGTCCAACTCATGTCCCCCTGCACCACCACCCCCCAGCAGTGCAGGGCACCCTCCACCAGGCCCCCACTCATCTCCAACTCATGTCTCCCATCACCCCCACCCCCCAGCAGTGCAGGGCACCCTCCACCAGGCCCCCACTCATGTCCCCATCACCCCCACCTCCCAGCAGTTAGGGGCACCCTCCACCAGGCCCCCACTCATGTCCCCCTGCACCCCAACCCCCAGCAGTCAGGGGCACCCTCCACCAGGCCCCCACTCATGTCTCCCATCACCCCCACCCCCCAGCAGTCAGAGGCACCCTCCACCAGGCCCCCACTCATGTCTCCCTGCACCCCCACCCCCCAGCAGTGCAGGGCACCCTCCACCAGGCCCCCACTCATGTCCAAATCATGTCCCCCTGCACCCCCACCCCCCAGCATCCAGGGGCACCCTCCACCAGGCCCCCACTCATGTCCAACTCATGTCTCCCACCACCCCCACCCCCCAGCAGTCAGGGGCACCCTCCACCAGGCCCCCACTCATGTCTCCCTACACCCCCACCCCCCAGCAGTGCAGGGAACCCTCCACCAGGCCCCCACTCATGTCCAACTCATGTCCCCCTGCACCCCCAGCCCCCAGCATCCAGGGGCACCCTCCACCAGGCCCCCACTCATGTCTCCCATCACCCCCACCCCCCAGCATCCAGAGGCACCCTCCACCAGGCCCCCACTCATGTCTCCCATCACCCCCACCCCCGAGCATCCAGGGGCACCCTCCACCAGGCCCCCACTCATGTCTCCCAGTACCCCCACCCCCCAGCAGTGCAGGGCACCCTCCACCAGGCCCCCACTCCTGTCCCTCTGCACCCCCACCCCCCAGCATCCAGGGGCACCCTCCACCAGGCCCCCACTCATGTCCAACTCATGTCCCCCTGCACCCCTACCCCCCAGCAGTGCAGGGCACCCTCCACCAGGCCCCCACTCATGTCCAACTCATGTCTCCCATCACCCCCACCCCCCAGCAGTGCAGGGCACCCTCCACCAGGCCCCCACTCATGTCTCCCATCACCCCCACCCCCCAGCATCCAGGGGCACCCTCCACCAGGCCCCCACTCATATCTCCCATCACCCCGACCCCCCAGCAGTGCAGGGCACCCTCCACCAGGCCCCCACTCATGTCTCCCATCACCCCCACCCCCGAGCAGTCAGGGGCACCCTCTACCAGGCCCCCACTCATGTCTCCCATAACCCCCACCCACCAGCATTCAGGGGCACCCTCCACCAGGCCCCCACTCATGTCCAATTCATGTCTCCCAGCACCCCCACCCCCCAGCAGTCAGGGGCCCCCTCCACCAGGCCCCCACTCATGTCTCCCATCACCCCACCCCCCGGCAGTGCAGGGCACCCTCCACCAAGCCCCACTCATGTCCAACTCATGTTTCCCACCACCCCCACCCCCCAGCATCCAGGGGCACCCTCCACCAGGCCCCCACTCATGTCCCCCTGCACCCCCACCCCCCAGCAGTCAGGGGCACCCTCCACCAGGCCCCCACTCATGTCCGACTCATGTCCCCCTGCACCCCCACCCCCCAGCAGTGCAGGGCACCATCCACCAGGCGCCCACTCATGTCCAACGCATGTCTCCCATCCCCCCCACCCCCCAGCAGTGCTGGGCACCCTCCACCAGGCCCCCACTCATGTCTTTACCGTCACCCCCACCCCCCAGCATCCAGGGGCACCCTCCACCAGGCCCCCACTCATGTCTCCCATCACCCCCACCCCCAGCATCCAGTGGCACCCTCCACCAGGTCCCCACTCATGTCTCCCATCACCCCGCCCCCCAGCAGTGCAGGGCACCCTCCACCAGGCCCCCACGCATGTCCCCCTGCACCCCCACCCCCCAGCATCCAGGGGCACCCTCCACCAGCCCCCACTCATGTCCAACTCATGTCCCCCTGCACCACCACCCCCCAGCAGTGCAGGGCACCCTCCACCAGGCCCCCACTCATGTCCAACTCATGTCTCCCATCACCCCCACCCCCCAGCAGTGCAGGGCACCCTCCACCAGGCCCCCACTCATTTCCCCATCACCCCCACCTCCCAGCAGTTAGGGGCACCCTCCACCAGGCCCCCACTCATGTCCCCCTGCACCCCAACCCCCAGCAGTCAGGGGCACCCTCCACCAGGCCCCCACTCATGTCTCCCATCACCCCCACCCCCCAGTAGTCAGAGGCACCCTCCACCAGGCCCCCACTCATGTCTCCCTGCACCCCCACCCCCCAGCAGTGCAGGGCACCCTCCACCAGGCCCCCACTCATGTCCAAATCATGTTCCCCTGCACCCCCACCCCCCAGCATCCAGGGGCACCCTCCACCAGGCCCCCACTCATGTCCAACTCATGTCTCCCACCACCCCCACCCCCCAGCAGTCAGGGGCACCCTCCACCAGGCCCCCACTCATGTCTCCCATCACCCCCACCCCCCAGCAGTGCAGGGAACCCTCCACCAGGCCCCCACTCATGTCCAACTCATGTCCCCCTGCACCCCCAGCCCCCAGCATCCAGGGGCACCCTCCACCAGGCCCCCACTCATTTCTCCCATTACCCCCACCCCCCAGCATCAAGGGGCACCCTCCACCAGGCCCCCACTCATGTCTCCCATCACCCCCACCCCCAGCATCCAGGGGCACCCTCCACCAGGCCCCCACTCATGTCCAACTCATGTCCCCCTGCACCCCCACCCCCCAGCATCCAGGGGCACACTCCACCAGGCCCCCACTCATGTCTCCCATCACCCCCACCCCCCAGCAGTGCAGGGCATGCTCCACCAGGCCCCCACTCATGTCTCCCATCACCCCCACCGCCCAGCAGTCAGGGGCACCTTCCCCCAGGCCCCCACTCATGTCCCCCTGCACCCCCACCCCCCAGCAGTCAGGGGCACCCTCCACCACGCCCCCACTCATGTCCGACTCATGTCCCCCTGCACCCCCACCCCCCAGCAGTGCAGGGCACCCTCCACCAGGCGCCCACTCATGTCCAACGCATGTCTCCCATCACCCCCACCCCCCAGCAGTGCTGGGCACCCTCCACCAGGCCCCCACTCATGTCTTTACCGTCACCCCCACCCCCCAGCATCCAGGGGCACCCTCCACCAGGCCCCCACTCATGTCTCCCATCACCCCCACCCCCCAGCATCCAGGGGCACCCTCCACCAGGTCCCCACTCATGTCTCCCATCACCCCACCCCCCAGCAGTGCAGGGCACCCTCCACCAGGCCCCCACGCATGTCCCCCTGCACCCCCACCCCCCAGCATCCAGGGGCACCCTCCACCAGCCCCCACTCATGTCCAACTCATGTCCCCCTGCACCACCACCCCCCAGCAGTGCAGGGCACCCTCCACCAGGCCCCCACTCATCTCCAACTCATGTCTCCCATCACCCCCACCCCCCAGCAGTGCAGGGCACCCTCCACCAGGCCCCCACTCATGTCCCCATCACCCCCACCTCCCAGCAGTTAGGGGCACCCTACACCAGGCCCCCACTCATGTCCCCCTGCACCCCAACCCCCAGCAGTCAGGGGCACCCTCCACCAGGCCCCCACTCATGTCTCCCATCACCCCCACCCCCCAGCAGTCAGAGGCACCCTCCACCAGGCCCCCACTCATGTCTCCCTGCACCCCCACCCCCCAGCAGTGCAGGGCACCCTCCACCAGGCCCCCACTCATGTCCAAATCATGTCCCCCTGCACCCCCACCCCCCAGCATCCAGGGGCACCCTCCACCAGGCCCCCACTCATGTCCAACTCATGTTCCCCTGCACCCCTACCCCCCAGCAGTGCAGGGCACCCTCCACCAGGCCCCCACTCATGTCCAACTCATGTCTCCCATCACCCCCACCCCCCAGCAGTGCAGGGCACCCTCCACCAGGCCCCCACTCATGTCTCCCATCACCCCCACCCCCCAGCATCCAGGGGCACCCTCCTCCAGGCCCCCCACTCATGTCTCCCATCACCCCCACCCCCCAGCATCCAGGGGCACCCTCCACCAGGCCCCCACTCATGTCTCCCATCACCCCGACCCCCCAGCAGTGCAGGGCACCCTCCACCAGGCCCCCACTCATGTCTCCCATCACCCCCACCCCCCAGCAGTCAGGGGCACCCTCTACCAGGCCCCCACTCATGTCTCCCATAACCCCCACCCACCAGCATTCAGGGGCACCCTCCACCAGGCCCCCACTCATGTCCAACTCATGTCTCCCAGCACCCCCACCCCCCAGCAGTCAGGGGCCCCCTCCACCAGGCCCCCACTCATGTCTCCCATCACCCCCACCCCCCGGCAGTGCAGGGCGCCCTCCACCAAGCCCCACTCATGTCCAACTCATGTTTCCCACCACCCCCACCCCCCAGCATCCAGTGGCACCCTCCACCAGGCCCCCACTCATGTCCCCCTGCACCCCCACCCCCCAGCAGTCAGGGGCACCCTCCACCAGGCCCCCACTCATGTCCGACTCATGTCCCCCTGCACCCCCACCCCCCAGCAGTGCAGGGCACCCTCCACCAGGCGCCCACTCATGTCCAACGCATGTCTCCCATCACCCCCACCCCCCAGCAGTGCTGGGCACCCTCCACCAGGCACCCACTCATGTCTTTACCGTCACCCCCACCCCCCAGCATCCAGGGGCACCCTCCACCAGGCCCCCACTCATGTCTCCCATCACCCCCACCCCCCAGCATCCAGGGGCACCCTCCACCAGGTCCCCACTCATGTCTCCCATCACCCCACCCCCCAGCAGTGCAGGGCACCCTCCACCAGGCCCCCACGCATGTCCCCCTGCACCCCCACCCCCCAGCATCCAGGGGCACCCTCCACCAGCCCCCACTCATGTCCAACTCATGTCCCCCTGCACCACCACCCCCCAGCAGTGCAGGGCACCCTCCACCAGGCCCCCACTCATCTCCAACTCATGTCTCCCATCACCCCCACCCCCCAGCAGTGCAGGGCACCCTCCACCAGGCCCCCACTCATGTCCCCATCACCCCCACCTCCCAGCAGTTAGGGGCACCCTCCACCAGGCCCCCACTCATGTCCCCCTGCACCCCAACCCCCAGCAGTCAGGGGCACCCTCCACCAGGCCCCCACTCATGTCTCCCATCACCCCCACCCCCCAGCAGTCAGAGGCACCCTCCACCAGGCCCCCACTCATGTCTCCCTGCACCCCCACCCCCCAGCAGTGCAGGGCACCCTCCACCAGGCCCCCACTCATGTCCAAATCATGTCCCCCTGCACCCCCACCCCCCAGCATCCAGGGGCACCCTCCACCAGGCCCCCACTCATGTCCAACTCATGTCTCCCACCACCCCCACCCCCCAGCAGTCAGGGGCACCCTCCACCAGGCCCCCACTCATGTCTCCCTACACCCCCACCCCCCAGCAGTGCAGGGAACCCTCCACCAGGCCCCCACTCATGTCCAACTCATGTCCCCCTGCACCCCCAGCCCCCAGCATCCAGGGGCACCCTCCACCAGGCCCCCACTCATGTCTCCCATCACCCCCACCCCCCAGCATCCAGAGGCACCCTCCACCAGGCCCCCACTCATGTCTCCCATCACCCCCACCCCCGAGCATCCAGGGGCACCCTCCACCAGGCCCCCACTCATGTCTCCCAGTACCCCCACCCCCCAGCAGTGCAGGGCACCCTCCACCAGGCCCCCACTCCTGTCCCTCTGCACCCCCACCCCCCAGCATCCAGGGGCACCCTCCACCAGGCCCCCACTCATGTCCAACTCATGTCCCCCTGCACCCCTACCCCCCAGCAGTGCAGGGCACCCTCCACCAGGCCCCCACTCATGTCCAACTCATGTCTCCCATCACCCCCACCCCCCAGCAGTGCAGGGCACCCTCCACCAGGCCCCCACTCATGTCTCCCATCACCCCCACCCCCCAGCATCCAGGGGCACCCTCCACCAGGCCCCCACTCATATCTCCCATCACCCCGACCCCCCAGCAGTGCAGGGCACCCTCCACCAGGCCCCCACTCATGTCTCCCATCACCCCCACCCCCGAGCAGTCAGGGGCACCCTCTACCAGGCCCCCACTCATGTCTCCCATAACCCCCACCCACCAGCATTCAGGGGCACCCTCCACCAGGCCCCCACTCATGTCCAATTCATGTCTCCCAGCACCCCCACCCCCCAGCAGTCAGGGGCCCCCTCCACCAGGCCCCCACTCATGTCTCCCATCACCCCACCCCCCGGCAGTGCAGGGCACCCTCCACCAAGCCCCACTCATGTCCAACTCATGTTTCCCACCACCCCCACCCCCCAGCATCCAGGGGCACCCTCCACCAGGCCCCCACTCATGTCCCCCTGCACCCCCACCCCCCAGCAGTCAGGGGCACCCTCCACCAGGCCCCCACTCATGTCCGACTCATGTCCCCCTGCACCCCCACCCCCCAGCAGTGCAGGGCACCATCCACCAGGCGCCCACTCATGTCCAACGCATGTCTCCCATCCCCCCCACCCCCCAGCAGTGCTGGGCACCCTCCACCAGGCCCCCACTCATGTCTTTACCGTCACCCCCACCCCCCAGCATCCAGGGGCACCCTCCACCAGGCCCCCACTCATGTCTCCCATCACCCCCACCCCCAGCATCCAGTGGCACCCTCCACCAGGTCCCCACTCATGTCTCCCATCACCCCGCCCCCCAGCAGTGCAGGGCACCCTCCACCAGGCCCCCACGCATGTCCCCCTGCACCCCCACCCCCCAGCATCCAGGGGCACCCTCCACCAGCCCCCACTCATGTCCAACTCATGTCCCCCTGCACCACCACCCCCCAGCAGTGCAGGGCACCCTCCACCAGGCCCCCACTCATGTCCAACTCATGTCTCCCATCACCCCCACCCCCCAGCAGTGCAGGGCACCCTCCACCAGGCCCCCACTCATTTCCCCATCACCCCCACCTCCCAGCAGTTAGGGGCACCCTCCACCAGGCCCCCACTCATGTCCCCCTGCACCCCAACCCCCAGCAGTCAGGGGCACCCTCCACCAGGCCCCCACTCATGTCTCCCATCACCCCCACCCCCCAGTAGTCAGAGGCACCCTCCACCAGGCCCCCACTCATGTCTCCCTGCACCCCCACCCCCCAGCAGTGCAGGGCACCCTCCACCAGGCCCCCACTCATGTCCAAATCATGTTCCCCTGCACCCCCACCCCCCAGCATCCAGGGGCACCCTCCACCAGGCCCCCACTCATGTCCAACTCATGTCTCCCACCACCCCCACCCCCCAGCAGTCAGGGGCACCCTCCACCAGGCCCCCACTCATGTCTCCCATCACCCCCACCCCCCAGCAGTGCAGGGAACCCTCCACCAGGCCCCCACTCATGTCCAACTCATGTCCCCCTGCACCCCCAGCCCCCAGCATCCAGGGGCACCCTCCACCAGGCCCCCACTCATTTCTCCCATTACCCCCACCCCCCAGCATCAAGGGGCACCCTCCACCAGGCCCCCACTCATGTCTCCCATCACCCCCACCCCCAGCATCCAGGGGCACCCTCCACCAGGCCCCCACTCATGTCCAACTCATGTCCCCCTGCACCCCCACCCCCCAGCATCCAGGGGCACACTCCACCAGGCCCCCACTCATGTCTCCCATCACCCCCACCCCCCAGCAGTGCAGGGCATGCTCCACCAGGCCCCCACTCATGTCTCCCATCACCCCCACCGCCCAGCAGTCAGGGGCACCTTCCCCCAGGCCCCCACTCATGTCCCCCTGCACCCCCACCCCCCAGCAGTCAGGGGCACCCTCCACCACGCCCCCACTCATGTCCGACTCATGTCCCCCTGCACCCCCACCCCCCAGCAGTGCAGGGCACCCTCCACCAGGCGCCCACTCATGTCCAACGCATGTCTCCCATCACCCCCACCCCCCAGCAGTGCTGGGCACCCTCCACCAGGCCCCCACTCATGTCTTTACCGTCACCCCCACCCCCCAGCATCCAGGGGCACCCTCCACCAGGCCCCCACTCATGTCTCCCATCACCCCCACCCCCCAGCATCCAGGGGCACCCTCCACCAGGTCCCCACTCATGTCTCCCATCACCCCACCCCCCAGCAGTGCAGGGCACCCTCCACCAGGCCCCCACGCATGTCCCCCTGCACCCCCACCCCCCAGCATCCAGGGGCACCCTCCACCAGCCCCCACTCATGTCCAACTCATGTCCCCCTGCACCACCACCCCCCAGCAGTGCAGGGCACCCTCCACCAGGCCCCCACTCATCTCCAACTCATGTCTCCCATCACCCCCACCCCCCAGCAGTGCAGGGCACCCTCCACCAGGCCCCCACTCATGTCCCCATCACCCCCACCTCCCAGCAGTTAGGGGCACCCTACACCAGGCCCCCACTCATGTCCCCCTGCACCCCAACCCCCAGCAGTCAGGGGCACCCTCCACCAGGCCCCCACTCATGTCTCCCATCACCCCCACCCCCCAGCAGTCAGAGGCACCCTCCACCAGGCCCCCACTCATGTCTCCCTGCACCCCCACCCCCCAGCAGTGCAGGGCACCCTCCACCAGGCCCCCACTCATGTCCAAATCATGTCCCCCTGCACCCCCACCCCCCAGCATCCAGGGGCACCCTCCACCAGGCCCCCCACTCATGTCCAACATGTCTCCCACCACCCCCACCCCCCCAGCAGTCAGGGGCACCCCTCCACCAGGCCCCCACTCATGTCTCCCTACACCCCCACCCCCCAGCAGTGCAGGGAACCCTCCACCAGGCCCCCACTCATGTCCAACTCATGTCCCCCTGCACCCCCAGCCCCCAGCATCCAGGGGCACCCTCCACCAGGCCCCCACTCATGTCTCCCATCACCCCCACCCCCCAGCATCCAGAGGCACCCTCCACCAGGCCCCCACTCATGTCTCCCATCACCCCCACCCCCGAGCATCAAGGGGCACCCTCCACCAGGCCCCCACTCATGTCTCCCAGTACCCCCACCCCCCAGCAGTGCAGGGCACCCTCCACCAGGCCCCCACTCCTGTCCCTCTGCACCCCCACCCCCCAGCATCCAGGGGCACCCTCCACCAGGCCCCCACTCATGTCCAACTCATGTCCCCCTGCACCCCTACCCCCCAGCAGTGCAGGGCACCCTCCACCAGGCCCCCACTCATGTCCAACTCATGTCTCCCATCACCCCCACCCCCAGCAGTGCAGGGCACCCTTCACCAGGCCCCCACTCATGTCTCCCATCACCCCCACCCCCCAGCATCCAGGGGCACCCTCCACCAGGCCCCCACTCATGTCTCCATCACCCCCACCCCCAGCATCCAGGGGCACCCTCCACCAGGCCCCCACTCATATCTCCCATCACCCCGACCCCCCAGCAGTGCAGGGCACCCTCCACCAGGCCCCCACTCATGTCTCCCATCACCCCCACCCCCCAGCAGTCAGGGGCACCCTCTACCAGGCCCCCACTCATGTCTCCCATAACCCCCACCCACCAGCATTCAGGGGCACCCTCCACCAGGCCCCCACTCATGTCCAACTCATGTCTCCCAGCACCCCCACCCCCCAGCAGTCAGGGGCCCCCTCCACCAGGCCCCCACTCATGTCTCCCATCACCCCCACCCCCCGGCAGTGCAGGGCACCCTCCACCAAGCCCCACTCATGTCCAACTCATGTTTCCCACCACCCCCACCCCCCAGCATCCAGGGGCACCCTCCACCAGGCCCCCACTCATGTCCCCCTGCACCCCCACCCCCCAGCAGTCAGGGGCACCCTCCACCAGGCCCCCACTCATGTCCGACTCATGTCCCCCTGCACCCCCACCCCCCAGCAGTGCAGGGCACCATCCACCAGGCGCCCACTCATGTCCAACGCATGTCTCCCATCACCCCCACCCCCCAGCAGTGCTGGGCACCCTCCACCAGGCCCCCACTCATGTCTTTACCGTCACCCCCCACCCCCCAGCATCCAGGGGCACCCTCCACCAGGCCCCCACTCATGTCTCCCATCACCCCACCCCCAGCATCCAGGGGCACCCTCCACCAGGTCCCCACTCATGTCTCCCATCACCCCACCCCCCAGCAGTGCAGGGCACCCTCCACCAGGCCCCCACGCATGTCCCCCTGCACCCCCACCCCCCAGCATCCAGGGGCACCCTCCACCAGCCCCCACTCATGTCCAACTCATGTCCCCCTGCACCACCACCCCCCAGCAGTGCAGGGCACCCTCCACCAGGCCCCCACTCATGTCCAACTCATGTCTCCCATCACCCCCACCCCCCAGCAGTGCAGGGCACCCTCCACCAGGCCCCCACTCATTTCCCCATCACCCCCACCTCCCAGCAGTTAGGGGCACCCTCCACCAGGCCCCCACTCATGTCCCCCTGCACCCCAACCCCCAGCATTCAGGGGCACCCTCCACCAGGCCCCCACTCATGTCTCCCATCACCCCCACCCCCCCAGCAGTCAGAGGCACCCTCCACCATGCCCCCACTCATGTCTCCCTGCACCCCCACCCCCCAGCAGTGCAGGGCACCCTCCACCAGGCCCCCACTCATGTCCAAATCATGTTCCCCTGCACCCCCACCCCCCAGCATCCAGGGGCACCCTCCACCAGGCCCCCACTCATGTCCAACTCATGTCTCCCACCACCCGCACCCCCCAGCAGTCAGGGGCACCCTCCAGCAGGCCCCAACTCATGTCTCCCATCACCCCCACCCCCCAGCAGTGCAGGGAACCCTCCACCAGGCCCCCACTCATGTCCAACTCATGTCCCCCTGCACCCCCAGCCCCCAGCATCCAGGGGCACCCTCCACCAGGCTCCCACTCATTTCTCCCATTACCCCCACCCCCCAGCATCAAGGGGCACCCTCCACCAGGCCCCCACTCATGTCTCCCATCACCCCCACCCCCAGCATCCAGGGGCACCCTCCACCAGGCCCCCACTCATGTCCAACTCATGTCCCCCTGCACCCCCACCCCCCAGCATCCAGGGGCACACTCCACCAGGCCCCCACTCATGTCTCCCATCACCCCCACCCCCCAGCAGTGCAGGGCATGCTCCACCAGGCCCCCACTCATGTCTCCCATCACCCCCACCGCCCAGCAGTCAGGGGCACCCTCCCCCAGGCCCCCACTCATGTCCCCCTGCACCCCCACCCCCCAGAAGTCAGGGGCAACCTCCACCAGGCCCCCACTCATGTCCAACTCATGCCCCCCTACACCCCCACCCCCCAGCAGTGCAGGGCACCCTCCACCAGGCCCCCACTCATGTCTCCCATCACCCCCACCCCCCAGCAGTGCAGGGCACGCTCCACCAGGCCCCCACTCATGTCTCCCATCACCCCCACCCCCCAGCAGTCAGGTGCACCCTCCACCAGGCCCCCACTCATGTTTCCCATCACCCCCACCCACCAGCATCCAGGGGCACCCTCCACCAGGCTCCCACCCATGTCCCCCTGCATCCCCGCCCCCCAGCAGTCAGGGGCAACCTCCACCAGGCCCCCACTCATGTCCAACTCATGTCCCCCTGCACCCCCACCCCCCAGCAGTGCAGGGCACCCTCCACCAGGCCCCCACTCATGTCCAACTCATGTCTCCCATCACCCCCACCCCCCAGCAGTGCAGGACACCCTCCACCAGGCCCCCACTCATGTCTCCCAACACCCCCACCCCCCAGCATCCAGGGGCACCCTCCACCAGGCCCCCACTCATGTCTCCCATCACCCCCACCTCCCAGCATCCAGGTGCACCCTCCACCAGGCCCCCACTCATGTCTCCCATCACCCCCACCCCCCAGCAGTGCAGGGCACCCTCCACCAGGCCCCCACGCATGTCCCCCTGCACCCCCACCCCCCAGCATCCAGGGGCACCCTCCACCAGGCCCCCACTCATGTCCAACTCATGTCGCCCTGCACCCTCACCCCCCAGCAGTGCAGGGCACCCTCCACCAGGCCCCCACTCATGTCCAACACATGTCTCCCATCACCCCCACCCCCCAGCAGTGCAGCGCACCCTCCACCAGGCCCCCACTCATGTCTCCCATCACCCCCACCCCCCAGCAGTCAGGGGCACCCTCCACCAGGCCCCCACTCATGTCCCCCTGCACCCCCACCCCCCAGCAGTTAGGGGCACCCTCCGCCAGTCCCCCACTCATATCTCCCATCACCCCCAACCCCCAGCATTCAGGGGCACCCTCCACCAGGCCCCCACTCATGTCTCCCATCACCCCCACCCCCCAGCAGTCAGGGGCACCCTCCACCAGGCCCCCACTCATGTCTCCCATCACCCCCAACCCCCAGCATCCAGGGGCACCCTCCACCAGGCCCCCACTCATGTCTCCCATCACCCCCACCCCCCAGCAGTGCAGGGCACCCTCCACCAGGCCCCCACTCATGTCCAACTCATGTCCCCCTGCACCCCCACCCCCCAGCATCCAGGGGCACCCTACACCAGGCCCCCACTCATGTCCAACTCATGTCGCCCTGCACCCCCACCCCCCAGCAGTGCAGGGCACCCTCCACCAGGCCCCCACTCATGTCCAACTCATGTTTCCGAGCACCCCCACCCCCAGCATTCAGGGGCACCCTCCACCAGGTCCCCACTCATGTCCAACTCATGTCCCCCTGCACCCCCACCCCCCAGCATCCAGGGGCACCCTACACCAGGCCCCCACTCATGTCCAACTCATGTCGCCCTGCACCCCCACCCCCCAGCAGTGCAGGGCACCCTCCACCAGGCCCCCACTCATGTCCAACACATGTCTCCCATCACCCCCACCCCCCAGCAGTGCAGGGCACCCTCCACCAGGCCCCCACTCATGTCTCCCATCACCCCCACCCCCCAGCAGTGCAGGGCACCCTCCACCAGGCCCCCACTCATGTCCAACTCATGTCCCCCTGCACCCCCACCCCCCAGCATCCAGGGGCACCCTCCACCAGGCCCCCACTCATGTCCAACTCATGTTTCCGAGCACCCCCACCCCCAGCATTCAGGGGCACCCTCCACCAGGCCCCCACTCATGTCCAACTCATGTCCCCCTGCACCCCCACCCCCCAGCAGTGCAGGGCACCTTCCACCAGGCCCCCACTCATGTCCAACTCATGTCTCCCATCACCCCCACCCCCCAGCAGTGCAGGGCACCCTCCACCAGACCCCCACTCATGTCTCCCATCACCCCCACCCACCAGCATCCAGGGGCACCCTCCGTCAGGCCCCCACACATGTCTCCCATCACCCCCACCCCCCAGCATCCAGGGGCACCCTCCACCAGGCCCCCACTCATGTCTCCCATCACCCCCACCCCCCAGCAGTGCAGGGCACCCTCCACCAGGCCCCCAACCATGTCCCCCTGCACCCCCACCCCCCAGCATCGAGGGGCACCCTCCACCGGGCCCCCACTCATGTCCAACTCATGTCCCCCTGCACCCCCACCCCCCAACAGTGCAGGGCACCCTCCACCAGGCCCCCACTCATGTCCAACTCATGTCTCCCATCACCCCCACCCCCAGCAGTGCAGGGCACCCTCCACCAGGCCCCCACTCATGTCCAACTCATGTCCCCCTGCACCCTCACCCCCCAGCATCCAGGGGCACCCTCCACCAGGCCCCCACTCATGTCCAACTCATGTCCCCCTGCACCCCCACCCCCCAACAGTGCAGGGCACCCTCCACCAGGCCCCCACTCATGTCTCCCATCACCCCCACCCCCCAGCAGTCAGGGGCACCCTCCACCAGGCCCCCACTAATGTCCCCCTGCACCCCCACCCCCCAGCAGTCAGGGGAACCCTCCACCAGGCCCCCACTCATGTCTCCCATCACCCCCACCCCCCAGCAGTGCAGGACACCCTCCACCGGGCCCCCACTCATGTCTCCCATCACCCCCACCCCCCAGCAGTGCAGGGCAGCCTCCACCAGGCCCCCACTCATGTCTCCCATCACCCCCACCCCCCAGCAGTCAGGGGCACCCTCCACCAGGCCCCCACTCATGTCTCCCATCACCCCCACCCCCCAGCAGTCAGGGGCACCCTCCACCAGGCCCCCACTAATGTCCCCCTGCACCCCCACCCCCCAGCAGTCAGGGGCACCCTCCACCAGGCCCTCACTCATGTCTCCCATCACCCCCACCCCCCAGCATCCAGGGGCACCCACCACCAGGCCCCCACTCATGTCTCCCATCACCCCCACCCAAAAGCAGTGCAGGGCAGCCTCCACCAGGCCCCCACTCATGTCTCCCATCACCTCCACCCCCATCAGTCAGGGGCACCCTCCACCAGGCCCCCATTCATGTCTCCCATCACCCCCACCCCCGAGCATCCAGGGGCACCCTCCACCAGGCCCCCACTCATGTCTCCCAGTACCCCCACCCCCCAGCAGTGCAGGGCACCCTCCACCAGGCCCCCACTCATGTCCCTCTGCACCCCCACCCCCCAGCATCCAGGGGCACCCTCCACCAGGCCCCCACTCATGTCCAACTCATGTCCCCCTGCACCCCCACCCCCCAGCAGTGCAGGGCACCCTCCACCAGGCCCCCATTCATGTCTCCCATCACCCCCACCCCCGAGCATCCAGGGGCACCCTCCACCAGGCCCCCACTCATGTCTCCCAGTACCCCCACCCCCCAGCAGTGCAGGGCACCCTCCACCAGGCCCCCACTCATGTCCCTCTGCACCCCCACCCCCCAGCATCCAGGGGCACCCTCCACCAGGCCCCCACTCATGTCCAACTCATGTCCCCCTGCACCCCCACCCCCCAGCAGTGCAGGGCACCCTCCACCAGGCCCCCACTCATGTCTCCCATCACCCCCACCCCCCAGCATCCAGGGGCACCCTCCACCAGGCCCCCCACTCATGTCTTCCATCACCCCCACCCCCCAGCATCCAGGGGCACCCTCCACCAGGCCCCCACTCATGTCTCCCATCACCCCCACCCCCCAGCAGTGCAGGGCACCCTCCACCAGGCCCCCACTCATGTCCCCCTGCACCCCCACCCCCCAGCATCCAGGGGCACCCTCCACCAGGCCCCCACTCATATCCAACTCATGTCCCCCTGCACCCCCACGCCCCAGCAGTGCAGGGCACCCTCCACCAGGCCCCCACTCATGTCCAACTCATGTCTCCCATGACCCCCACCCCCCAGCAGTGCAGGGCACCCTCCAACAGGCCCCCACTCATGTCTCCCATCACCCCCACCCCCCAGCAGTCAGGGGCACCCTCCACCAGACCCCCACTCATGTCCCCCTGCACCCCCACCCCCAAGCAGTCAGGGGCACCCTCCACCAGGCCCCCACTCATGTCTTCCATCACCCCCACCCCCCAGCATCCAGGGGCACCCTCCACCAGGCCCCCACTCATGTCTCCCATCACCCCGACCCCCAGCAGTGCAGGGCAGCCTCCACCAGGCCCCCACTCATGTCTCCCATCACCCCCACCCCCCAGCAGTCAGGGGCACCCTCTACCAGGCCCCCACTCATGTCTCCCAGCACCCCCAACCCCCAGCAGTCAGGGGCCCCCTCCACCAGGCCCCCACTCATGTCTCCCATCACCCCCACCCCCCAGCAGTGCAGGGCACCCTCCACCAAGCCCCCACTCATGTCCAACTCATGTTTCCCACCACCCCCACCCCCCTACATCCAGGGGCACCCTCCACCAGGCCCCCACTCATGTCCCCCTGCACCCCCACCCCCCCAGCAGTCAGGGGCACCCTCCACCAGGCTCCCACTCATGTCCGACTCATGTCCCCCTGCACCCCCACCCCCCAGCAGTGCGGGGCACCCTCCACCAGGCCCCCACTCATGTCCTGCTCATGTCTCCCATCACCACCACCCCCCAGCAGTGCAGGGCACCCTCCACCAGTCCCCCACTCATGTCTTTTCCGTCACCCCCACCCCCCAGCATCCAGGGGCACCCTCCACCAGGCCCCCACTCATGTCTCCCATCACCCCCACTCCCCAGCATCCAGGGGCACCCTCCACCAGGTCCCCTCTCATGTCTCCCATCACCCCCACCCCCCAGCAGTGCAGGGCACCCTCCACCAGGCCCACACGCATTTCCCCCTGCACCCCCACCCCCCAGCATCCAGGGGCACCCTCCACCAGGCCCCAACTCATGTCCAACTCATGTCCCCCTGCACCCCCACTCCCCAGCAGTGCAGGGCACCCTCCACCAGGCCCCCACTCATGTCCAACTCATGTCTCCCATAACCCCCACCCCCCAGCAGTGCAGGGCACCCTCCACCAGGCCCCCACTCATGTCTCCCATCACCCCCACCCCCCAGCAGTCAGGGGCACCCTCCACCAGGCCCCCACTCATGTCCCCCTGCACCCCCACCCCCCAGCAGTCAGGGGCACCCTCCACCAGGCCCCCACTCATGTCTCCCATCACCCCCACCCCCAGCAGTCAGGGGCACCCTCCACCAGGCCCCCACTCATGTCTCCCATCACCCCCACCCCCCAGCAGTGCAGAGCACCCTCCACCAGGCCCCCACTCATGTCCAAATCATGTCCCCCTGCACCCCCACCCCCCAGCATCCAGGGGCACCCTCCACCAGGCCCCCACTCATGTCCAACTCATGTCTCCCACCACCCCACCCCCCAGCAGTCAGGGGCATCCTCCACCAGGCCCCCACTCATGTCTCCCATCACCCCCACCCCCCAGCAGTGCAGGGAACCCTCCACCAGGCCCCCACTCATGTCCAACTCATGTCCCCCTGCACCCCCAGCCCCCAGCATCCAGGGGCACCCTCCACCAGGCCCCCACTCATTTCTCCCATTACCCCCACCCCCCAGCATCAAGGGGCACCCTCCACCAGGCCCCCACTCATGTCTCCCATCACCCCCACCCCCCAGCATCCAGGGGCACCCTCCACCAGGCCCCCACTCATGTACAACTCATGTCCCCCTGCACCCCCACCCCCCAGCATCCAGGGGCACACTCCACCAGGCCCCCACTCATGTCTCCCATCACCCCCACCCCCCAGCAGTGCAGGGCACGCTCCACCAGGCCCCCACTCATGTCTCCCAGCACCCCCACCCCCCAGCAGTCAGGGGCCCCCTCCACCAGGCCCCCACTCATGTCTCCCATCACCCCCACCCCCCGGCAGTGCAGGGCACCCTCCACCAAGCCCCACTCATGTCCAACTCATGTTTCCCACCACCCCCACCCCCCAGCATCCAGGGGCACCCTCCACCAGGCCCCCACTCATGTCCCCCTGCACCCCCACCCCCCAGCAGTCAGGGGCACCCTCCACCAGGCCCCCACTCATGTCCGACTCATGTCCCCCTGCACCCCCACCCCCCAGCAGTGCAGGGCACCCTCCACCAGGCGCCCACTCATGTCCAACGCATGTCTCCCATCACCCCCACCCCCCAGCAGTGCTGGGCACCCTCCACCAGGCCCCCACTCATGTCTTTACCGTCACCCCCACCCCCCAGCATCCAGGGGCACCCTCAACCAGGCCCCCACTCATGTCTCCCATCACCCCCACCCCCCAGCATCCAGGGGCACCCTCCACCAGGTCCCCACTCATGTCTCCCATCACCCCACCCCCCAGCAGTGCAGGGCACCCTCCACCAGGCCCCCACGCATGTCCCCCTGCACCCCCACCCCCCAGCATCCAGGGGCACCCTCCACCAGCCCCCACTCATGTCCAACTCATGTCCCCCTGCACCACCACCCCCCAGCAGTGCAGGGCACCCTCCACCAGGCCCCCACTCATGTCCAACTCATGTCTCCCATCACCCCCACCCCCCAGCAGTGCAGGGCACCCTCCACCAGGCCCCCACTCATTTCCCCATCACCCCCACCTCCCAGCAGTTAGGGGCACCCTCCACCAGGCCCCCACTCATGTCCCCCTGCACCCCAACCCCCAGCAGTCAGGGGCACCCTCCACCAGGCCCCCACTCATGTCTCCCATCACCCCCACCCCCCAGCAGTCAGAGGCACCCTCCACCAGGCCCCCACTCATGTCTCCCTGCACCCCCACCCCCCAGCAGTGCAGGGCACCCTCCACCAGGCCCCCACTCATGTCCAACTCATGTCCCCCTGCACCCCCACCCCCCAGCATCCAGGGGCACCCTCCACCAGGCCCCCACTCATGTCCAACTCATGTCTCCCACCACCCCCACCCCCCAGCAGTCAGGGGCACCCTCCACCAGGCCCCCACTCATGTCTCCCATCACCCCCACCCCCCAGCAGTGCAGGGAACCCTCCACCGGGCCCCCACTCATGTCCAACTCATGTCCCCCTGCACCCCCAGCCCCCAGCATCCAGGGGCACCCTCCACCAGGCCCCCACTCATTTCTCCCATTACCCCCACCCCCCAGCATCAAGGGGCACCCTCCACCAGGCCCCCACTCATGTCTCCCATCACCCCCACCCCCAGCATCCAGGGGCACCCTCCACCAGGCCCCCACTCATGTCCAACTCATGTCCCCCTGCACCCCCACCCCCCAGCATCCAGGGGCACACTCCACCAGGCCCCCACTCATGTCTCCCATCACCCCCACCCCCCAGCAGTGCAGGGCATGCTCCACCAGGCCCCCACTCATGTCTCCCATCACCCCCACCGCCCAGCAGTCAGGGGCACCCTCCCCCAGGCCCCCACTCATGTCCCCCTGCACCCCCACCCCCCAGCAGTCAGGGGCAACCTCCACCAGGCCCCCACTCATGTCCAACTCATGTCCCCCTACACCCCCACCCCCCAGCAGTGCAGGGCACCCTCCACCAGGCCCCCACTCATGTCTCCCATCACCCCCACACCCCAGCAGTGCAGGGCACGCTCCACCAGGCCCCCACTCATGTCTCCCATCACCCCCACCCCCCAGCAGTCAGGGGCACCCTCCACCAGGCCCCCACTCATGTTTCCCATCACCCCCACCCACCAGCATCCAGGGGCACCCTCCACCAGGCTCCCACCCATGTCCCCCTGCATCCCCGCCCCCCAGCAGTCAGGGGCAACCTCCACCAGGCCCCCACTCATGTCCAACTCATGTCCCCCTGCACCCGCACCCCCCAGCAGTGCAGGGCACCCTCCACCAGGCCCCCACTCATGTCCAACTCATGTCTCCCATCACCCCCACCCCCCAGCAGTGCAGGGCACCCTCCACCAGGCCCCCACTCATGTCTCCCAACACCCCCACCCCCCAGCATCCAGGGGCACCCTCCACCAGGCCCCCACTCATGTCTCCCATCACCCCCACCTCCCAGCATCCAGGTGCTCCATCCACCAGGCCCCCACTCATGTCTCCCATCACCCCCACCCCCCAGCAGTGCAGGGCACCCTCCACCAGGCCCCCACGCATGTCCCCCTGCACCCCCACCCCCCAGCATCCAGGGGCACCCTCCACCAGGCCCCCACTCATGTCCAACTCATGTCGCCCTGCACCCCCACCCCCCAGCAGTGCAGGGCACCCTCCACCAGGCCCCCACTCATGTCCAACAGATGTCTCCCATCACCCCCACCCCCCAGCAGTGCAGGGCACCCTCCACCAGGCCCCCACTCATGTCTCCCATCACCCCCACCCCCCAGCAGTCAGGGGCACCCTCCACCAGGCCCCCACTCATGTCCCCCTGCACCCCCACCCCCCAGCAGTGCAGGGCACCCTCCACCAGGCCCCCACTCATGTCCAAATCATGTCCCCCTGCACCCCCACCCCCCAGCATCCAGGGGCACCCTCCACCAGGCCCCCACTCATGTCCAACTCATGTCTCCCACCACCCCCACCCCCCAGCAGTCAGGGGCACCCTCCACCAGGCCCCCACTCATGTCTCCCTACACCCCCACCCCCCAGCAGTGCAGGGAACCCTCCACCAGGCCCCCACTCATGTCCAACTCATGTCCCCCTGCACCCCCAGCCCCCAGCATCCAGGGGCACCCTCCACCAGGCCCCCACTCATGTCTCCCATCACCCCCACCCCCCAGCATCCAGAGGCACCCTCCACCAGGCCCCCACTCATGTCTCCCATCACCCCCACCCCCGAGCATCAAGGGGCACCCTCCACCAGGCCCCCACTCATGTCTCCCAGTACCCCCACCCCCCAGCAGTGCAGGGCACCCTCCACCAGGCCCCCACTCCTGTCCCTCTGCACCCCCACCCCCCAGCATCCAGGGGCACCCTCCACCAGGCCCCCACTCATGTCCAACTCATGTCCCCCTGCACCCCTACCCCCCAGCAGTGCAGGGCACCCTCCACCAGGCCCCCACTCATGTCCAACTCATGTCTCCCATCACCCCCACCCCCCAGCAGTGCAGGGCACCCTTCACCAGGCCCCCACTCATGTCTCCCATCACCCCCACCCCCCAGCATCCAGGGGCACCCTCCACCAGGCCCCCCACTCATGTCTCCCATCACCCCCACCCCCCAGCATCCAGGGGCACCCTCCACCAGGCCCCCACTCATATCTCCCATCACCCCGACCCCCCAGCAGTGCAGGGCACCCTCCACCAGGCCCCCACTCATGTCTCCCATCACCCCCACCCCCCAGCAGTCAGGGGCACCCTCTACCAGGCCCCCACTCATGTCTCCCATAACCCCCACCCACCAGCATTCAGGGGCACCCTCCACCAGGCCCCCACTCATGTCCAACTCATGTCTCCCAGCACCCCCACCCCCCAGCAGTCAGGGGCCCCCTCCACCAGGCCCCCACTCATGTCTCCCATCACCCCCACCCCCCGGCAGTGCAGGGCACCCTCCACCAAGCCCCACTCATGTCCAACTCATGTTTCCCACCACCCCCACCCCCCAGCATCCAGGGGCACCCTCCACCAGGCCCCCACTCATGTCCCCCTGCACCCCCACCCCCCAGCAGTCAGGGGCACCCTCCACCAGGCCCCCACTCATGTCCGACTCATGTCCCCCTGCACCCCCACCCCCCAGCAGTGCAGGGCACCATCCACCAGGCGCCCACTCATGTCCAACGCATGTCTCCCATCACCCCCACCCCCCAGCAGTGCTGGGCACCCTCCACCAGGCCCCCACTCATGTCTTTACCGTCACCCCCACCCCCCAGCATCCAGGGGCACCCTCCACCAGGCCCCCACTCATGTCTCCCATCACCCCCACCCCCCAGCATCCAGGGGCACCCTCCACCAGGTCCCCACTCATGTCTCCCATCACCCCACCCCCCAGCAGTGCAGGGCACCCTCCACCAGGCCCCCACGCATGTCCCCCTGCACCCCCACCCCCCAGCATCCAGGGGCACCCTCCACCAGCCCCCACTCATGTCCAACTCATGTCCCCCTGCACCACCACCCCCCAGCAGTGCAGGGCACCCTCCACCAGGCCCCCACTCATGTCCAACTCATGTCTCCCATCACCCCCACCCCCCAGCAGTGCAGGGCACCCTCCACCAGGCCCCCACTCATTTCCCCATCACCCCCACCTCCCAGCAGTTAGGGGCACCCTCCACCAGGCCCCCACTCATGTCCCCCTGCACCCCAACCCCCAGCATTCAGGGGCACCCTCCACCAGGCCCCCACTCATGTCTCCCATCACCCCCACCCCCCCAGCAGTCAGAGGCACCCTCCACCATGCCCCCACTCATGTCTCCCTGCACCCCCACCCCCCAGCAGTGCAGGGCACCCTCCACCAGGCCCCCACTCATGTCCAAATCATGTTCCCCTGCACCCCCACCCCCCAGCATCCAGGGGCACCCTCCACCAGGCCCCCACTCATGTCCAACTCATG
This sequence comes from Ambystoma mexicanum, assembly GCF_040938575.1. Lineage (NCBI taxonomy): Eukaryota > Metazoa > Chordata > Amphibia > Caudata > Ambystomatidae > Ambystoma > Ambystoma mexicanum. The sequence goes on along the minus strand of NC_090940.1, from coordinate 643,987,244 downwards.
TCTCCCACCACCCGCACCCCCCAGCAGTCAGGGGCACCCTCCAGCAGGCCCCAACTCATGTCTCCCATCACCCCCACCCCCCAGCAGTGCAGGGAACCCTCCACCAGGCCCCCACTCATGTCCAACTCATGTCCCCCTGCACCCCCAGCCCCCAGCATCCAGGGGCACCCTCCACCAGGCTCCCACTCATTTCTCCCATTACCCCCACCCCCCAGCATCAAGGGGCACCCTCCACCAGGCCCCCACTCATGTCTCCCATCACCCCCACCCCCAGCATCCAGGGGCACCCTCCACCAGGCCCCCACTCATGTCCAACTCATGTCCCCCTGCACCCCCACCCCCCAGCATCCAGGGGCACACTCCACCAGGCCCCCACTCATGTCTCCCATCACCCCCACCCCCCAGCAGTGCAGGGCATGCTCCACCAGGCCCCCACTCATGTCTCCCATCACCCCCACCGCCCAGCAGTCAGGGGCACCCTCCCCCAGGCCCCCACTCATGTCCCCCTGCACCCCCACCCCCCAGAAGTCAGGGGCAACCTCCACCAGGCCCCCACTCATGTCCAACTCATGTCCCCCTACACCCCCACCCCCCAGCAGTGCAGGGCACCCTCCACCAGGCCCCCACTCATGTCTCCCATCACCCCCACCCCCCAGCAGTGCAGGGCACTCTCCACCAGGCCCCCACTCATGTCTCCCATCACCCCCACCCCCCAGCAGTCAGGTGCACCCTCCACCAGGCCCCCACTCATGTTTCCCATCACCCCCACCCACCAGCATCCAGGGGCACCCTCCACCAGGCTCCCACCCATGTCCCCCTGCATCCCCGCCCCCCAGCAGTCAGGGGCAACCTCCACCAGGCCCCCACTCATGTCCAACTCATGTCCCCCTGCACCCCCACCCCCCAGCAGTGCAGGGCACCCTCCACCAGGCCCCCACTCATGTCCAACTCATGTCTCCCATCACCCCCACCCCCCAGCAGTGCAGGACACCCTCCACCAGGCCCCCACTCATGTCTCCCAACACCCCCACCCCCCAGCATCCAGGGGCACCCTCCACCAGGCCCCCACTCATGTCTCCCATCACCCCCACCTCCCAGCATCCAGGTGCACCCTCCACCAGGCCCCCACTCATGTCTCCCATCACCCCCACCCCCCAGCAGTGCAGGGCACCCTCCACCAGGCCCCCACGCATGTCCCCCTGCACCCCCACCCCCCAGCATCCAGGGGCACCCTCCACCAGGCCCCCACTCATGTCCAACTCATGTCGCCCTGCACCCTCACCCCCCAGCAGTGCAGGGCACCCTCCACCAGGCCCCCACTCATGTCCAACACATGTCTCCCATCACCCCCACCCCCCAGCAGTGCAGCGCACCCTCCACCAGGCCCCCACTCATGTCTCCCATCACCCCCACCCCCCAGCAGTCAGGGGCACCCTCCACCAGGCCCCCACTCATGTCCCCCTGCACCCCCACCCCCCAGCAGTTAGGGGCACCCTCCGCCAGTCCCCCACTCATGTCTCCCATCACCCCCAACCCCCAGCATTCAGGGGCACCCTCCACCAGGCCCCCACTCATGTCTCCCATCACCCCCACCCCCCAGCAGTCAGGGGCACCCTCCACCAGGCCCCCACTCATGTCTCCCATCACCCCCAACCCCCAGCATCCAGGGGCACCCTCCACCAGGCCCCCACTCATGTCTCCCATCACCCCCACCCCCCAGCAGTGCAGGGCACCCTCCACCAGGCCCCCACTCATGTCCAACTCATGTCCCCCTGCACCCCCACCCCCCAGCATCCAGGGGCACCCTCCACCAGGCCCCCACTCATGTCCAACTCATGTTTCGGAGCACCCCCACCCCCAGCATTCAGGGGCACCCTCCACCAGGTCCCCACTCATGTCCAACTCATGTCCCCCTGCACCCCCACCCCCCAGCATCCAGGGGCACCCTACACCAGGCCCCCACTCATGTCCAACTCATGTCGCCCTGCACCCCCACCCCCCAGCAGTGCAGGGCACCCTCCACCAGGCCCCCACTCATGTCCAACACATGTCTCCCATCACCCCCACCCCCCAGCAGTGCAGGGCACCCTCCACCAGGCCCCCACTCATGTCTCCCATCACCCCCACCCCCCAGCAGTGCAGGGCACCCTCCACCAGGCCCCCACTCATGTCCAACTCATGTCCCCCTGCACCCCCACCCCCCAGCATCCAGGGGCACCCTCCACCAGGCCCCCACTCATGTCCAACTCATGTTTCCGAGCACCCCCACCCCCAGCATTCAGGGGCACCCTCCACCAGGCCCCCACTCATGTCCAACTCATGTCCCCCTGCACCCCCACCCCCCAGCAGTGCAGGGCACCTTCCACCAGGCCCCCACTCATGTCCAACTCATGTCTCCCATCACCCCCACCCCCCAGCAGTGCAGGGCACCCTCCACCAGACCCCCACTCATGTCTCCCATCACCCCCACCCACCAGCATCCAGGGGCACCCTCCGTCAGGCCCCCACACATGTCTCCCATCACCCCCACCCCCCAGCATCCAGGGGCACCCTCCACCAGGCCCCCACTCATGTCTCCCATCACCCCCACCCCCCAGCAGTGCAGGGCACCCTCCACCAGGCCCCCAACCATGTCCCCCTGCACCCCCACCCCCCAGCATCGAGGGGCACCCTCCACCGGGCCCCCACTCATGTCCAACTCATGTCCCCCTGCACCCCCACCCCCCAACAGTGCAGGGCACCCTCCACCAGGCCCCCACTCATGTCCAACTCATGTCCCCCTGCACCCTCACCCCCCAGCATCCAGGGGCACCCTCCACCAGGCCCCCACTCATGTCCAACTCATGTCCCCCTGCACCCCCACCCCCCAACAGTGCAGGGCACCCTCCACCAGGCCCCCACTCATGTCTCCCATCACCCCCACCCCCCAGCAGTCAGGGGCACCCTCCACCAGGCCCCCACTAATGTCCCCCTGCACCCCCACCCCCCAGCAGTCAGGGGAACCCTCCACCAGGCCCCCACTCATGTCTCCCATCACCCCCACCCCCCAGCAGTGCAGGACACCCTCCACCGGGCCCCCACTCATGTCTCCCATCACCCCCACCCCCCAGCAGTGCAGGGCAGCCTCCACCAGGCCCCCACTCATGTCTCCCATCACCCCCACCCCCCAGCAGTCAGGGGCACCCTCCACCAGGCCCCCACTCATGTCTCCCATCACCCCCACCCCCCAGCAGTCAGGGGCACCCTCCACCAGGCCCCCACTAATGTCCCCCTGCACCCCCACCCCCCAGCAGTCAGGGGCACCCTCCACCAGGCCCTCACTCATGTCTCCCATCACCCCCACCCCCCAGCATCCAGGGGCACCCACCACCAGGCCCCCACTCATGTCTCCCATCACCCCCACCCAAAAGCAGTGCAGGGCAGCCTCCACCAGGCCCCCACTCATGTCTCCCATCACCTCCACCCCCATCAGTCAGGGGCACCCTCCACCAGGCCCCCATTCATGTCTCCCATCACCCCCACCCCCGAGCATCCAGGGGCACCCTCCACCAGGCCCCCACTCATGTCTCCCAGTACCCCCACCCCCCAGCAGTGCAGGGCACCCTCCACCAGGCCCCCACTCATGTCCCTCTGCACCCCCACCCCCCAGCATCCAGGGGCACCCTCCACCAGGCCCCCACTCATGTCCAACTCATGTCCCCCTGCACCCCCACCCCCCAGCAGTGCAGGGCACCCTCCACCAGGCCCCCATTCATGTCTCCCATCACCCCCACCCCCGAGCATCCAGGGGCACCCTCCACCAGGCCCCCACTCATGTCTCCCAGTACCCCCACCCCCCAGCAGTGCAGGGCACCCTCCACCAGGCCCCCACTCATGTCCCTCTGCACCCCCACCCCCCAGCATCCAGGGGCACCCTCCACCAGGCCCCCACTCATGTCCAACTCATGTCCCCCTGCACCCCCACCCCCCAGCAGTGCAGGGCACCCTCCACCAGGCCCCCACTCATGTCTCCCATCACCCCCACCCCCCAGCATCCAGGGGCACCCTCCACCAGGCCCCCCACTCATGTCTTCCATCACTCCCACCCCCCAGCATCCAGGGGCACCCTCCACCAGGCCCCCACTCATGTCTCCCATCACCCCCACCCCCCAGCAGTGCAGGGCACCCTCCACCAGGCCCCCACTCATGTCCCCCTGCACCCCCACCCCCCAGCATCCAGGGGCACCCTCCACCAGGCCCCCACTCATATCCAACTCATGTCCCCCTGCACCCCCACGCCCCAGCAGTGCAGGGCACCCTCCACCAGGCCCCCACTCATGTCCAACTCATGTCTCCCATGACCCCCACCCCCCAGCAGTGCAGGGCACCCTCCAACAGGCCCCCACTCATGTCTCCCATCACCCCCACCCCCCAGCAGTCAGGGGCACCCTCCACCAGACCCCCACTCATGTCCCCCTGCACCCCCACCCCCAAGCAGTCAGGGGCACCCTCCACCAGGCCCCCACTCATGTCTTCCATCACCCCCACCCCCCAGCATCCAGGGGCACCCTCCACCAGGCCCCCACTCATGTCTCCCATCACCCCGACCCCCAGCAGTGCAGGGCAGCCTCCACCAGGCCCCCACTCATGTCTCCCATCACCCCCACCCCCCAGCAGTCAGGGGCACCCTCTACCAGGCCCCCACTCATGTCTCCCAGCACCCCCAACCCCCAGCAGTCAGGGGCCCCCTCCACCAGGCCCCCACTCATGTCTCCCATCACCCCCACCGCCCAGCAGTGCAGGGCACCCTCCACCAAGCCCCCACTCATGTCCAACTCATGTTTCCCACCACCCCCACCCCCCTACATCCAGGGGCACCCTCCACCAGGCCCCCACTCATGTCCCCCTGCACCCCCACCCCCCCAGCAGTCAGGGGCACCCTCCACCAGGCTCCCACTCATGTCCGACTCATGTCCCCCTGCACCCCCACCCCCCAGCAGTGCGGGGCACCCTCCACCAGGCCCCCACTCATGTCCAACTCATGTCTCCCATCACCACCACCCCCCAGCAGTGCAGGGCACCCTCCACCAGTCCCCCACTCATGTCTTTTCCGTCACCCCCACCCCCCAGCATCCAGGGGCACCCTCCACCAGGCCCCCACTCATGTCTCCCATCACCCCCACTCCCCAGCATCCAGGGGCACCCTCCACCAGGTCCCCTCTCATGTCTCCCATCACCCCCACCCCCCAGCAGTGCAGGGCACCCTCCACCAGGCCCACACGCATGTCCCCCTGCACCCCCACCCCCCAGCATCCAGGGGCACCCTCCACCAGGCCCCAACTCATGTCCAACTCATGTCCCCCTGCACCCCCACTCCCCAGCAGTGCAGGGCACCCTCCACCAGGCCCCCACTCATGTCCAACTCATGTCTCCCATAACCCCCACCCCCCAGCAGTGCAGGGCACCCTCCACCAGGCCCCCACTCATGTCTCCCATCACCCCCACCCCCCAGCAGTCAGGGGCACCCTCCACCAGGCCCCCACTCATGTCCCCCTGCACCCCCACCCCCCAGCAGTCAGGGGCACCCTCCACCAGGCCCCCACTCATGTCTCCCATCACCCCCACCCCCAGCAGTCAGGGGCACCCTCCACCAGGCCCCCACTCATGTCTCCCATCACCCCCACCCCCCAGCAGTGCAGAGCACCCTCCACCAGGCCCCCACTCATGTCCAAATCATGTCCCCCTGCACCCCCACCCCCCAGCATCCAGGGGCACCCTCCACCAGGCCCCCACTCATGTCCAACTCATGTCTCCCACCACCCCCACCCCCCAGCAGTCAGGGGCATCCTCCACCAGGCCCCCACTCATGTCTCCCATCACCCCCACCCCCCAGCAGTGCAGGGAACCCTCCACCAGGCCCCCACTCATGTCCAACTCATGTCCCCCTGCACCCCCAGCCCCCAGCATCCAGGGGCACCCTCCACCAGGCCCCCACTCATTTCTCCCATTACCCCCACCCCCCAGCATCAAGGGGCACCCTCCACCAGGCCCCCACTCATGTCTCCCATCACCCCCACCCCCCAGCATCCAGGGGCACCCTCCACCAGGCCCCCACTCATGTACAACTCATGTCCCCCTGCACCCCCACCCCCCAGCATCCAGGGGCACACTCCACCAGGCCCCCACTCATGTCTCCCATCACCCCCACCCCCCAGCAGTGCAGGGCACGCTCCACCAGGCCCCCACTCATGTCTCCCAGCACCCCCACCCCCCAGCAGTCAGGGGCCCCCTCCACCAGGCCCCCACTCATGTCTCCCATCACCCCCACCCCCCGGCAGTGCAGGGCACCCTCCACCAAGCCCCACTCATGTCCAACTCATGTTTCCCACCACCCCCACCCCCCAGCATCCAGGGGCACCCTCCACCAGGCCCCCACTCATGTCCCCCTGCACCCCCACCCCCCAGCAGTCAGGGGCACCCTCCACCAGGCCCCCACTCATGTCCGACTCATGTCCCCCTGCACCCCCACCCCCCAGCAGTGCAGGGCACCCTCCACCAGGCGCCCACTCATGTCCAACGCATGTCTCCCATCACCCCCAGCCCCCAGCAGTGCTGGGCACCCTCCACCAGGCCCCCACTCATGTCTTTACCGTCACCCCCACCCCCCAGCATCCAGGGGCACCCTCAACCAGGCCCCCACTCATGTCTCCCATCACCCCCACCCCCCAGCATCCAGGGGCACCCTCCACCAGGTCCCCACTCATGTCTCCCATCACCCCACCCCCCAGCAGTGCAGGGCACCCTCCACCAGGCCCTCACGCATGTCCCCCTGCACCCCCACCCCCCAGCATCCAGGGGCACCCTCCACCAGCCCCCACTCATGTCCAACTCATGTCCCCCTGCACCACCACCCCCCAGCAGTGCAGGGCACCCTCCACCAGGCCCCCACTCATGTCCAACTCATGTCTCCCATCACCCCCACCCCCCAGCAGTGCAGGGCACCCTCCACCAGGCCCCCACTCATTTCCCCATCACCCCCACCTCCCAGCAGTTAGGGGCACCCTCCACCAGGCCCCCACTCATGTCCCCCTGCACCCCAACCCCCAGCAGTCAGGGGCACCCTCCACCAGGCCCCCACTCATGTCTCCCATCACCCCCACCCCCCAGCAGTCAGAGGCACCCTCCACCAGGCCCCCACTCATGTCTCCCTGCACCCCCACCCCCCAGCAGTGCAGGGCACCCTCCACCAGGCCCCCACTCATGTCCAACTCATGTCCCCCTGCACCCCCACCCCCCAGCATCCAGGGGCACCCTCCACCAGGCCCCCACTCATGTCCAACTCATGTCTCCCACCACCCCCACCCCCCAGCAGTCAGGGGCACCCTCCACCAGGCCCCCACTCATGTCTCCCATCACCCCCACCCCCCAGCAGTGCAGGGAACCCTCCACCAGGCCCCCACTCATGTCCAACTCATGTCCCCCTGCACCCCCAGCCCCCAGCATCCAGGGGCACCCTCCACCAGGCCCCCACTCATTTCTCCCATTACCCCCACCCCCCAGCATCAAGGGGCACCCTCCACCAGGCCCCCACTCATGTCTCCCATCACCCCCACCCCCAGCATCCAGGGGCACCCTCCACCAGGCCCCCACTCATGTCCAACTCATGTCCCCCTGCACCCCCACCCCCCAGCATCCAGGGGCACACTCCACCAGGCCCCCACTCATGTCTCCCATCACCCCCACCCCCCAGCAGTGCAGGGCATGCTCCACCAGGCCCCCACTCATGTCTCCCATCACCCCCACCGCCCAGCAGTCAGGGGCACCCTCCCCCAGGCCCCCACTCATGTCCCCCTGCACCCCCACCCCCCAGCAGTCAGGGGCAACCTCCACCAGGCCCCCACTCATGTCCAACTCATGTCCCCCTACACCCCCACCCCCCAGCAGTGCAGGGCACCCTCCACCAGGCCCCCACTCATGTCTCCCATCACCCCCACACCCCAGCAGTGCAGGGCACGCTCCACCAGGCCCCCACTCATGTCTCCCATCACCCCCACCCCCCAGCAGTCAGGGGCACCCTCCACCAGGCCCCCACTCATGTTTCCCATCACCCCCACCCACCAGCATCCAGGGGCACCCTCCACCAGGCTCCCACCCATGTCCCCCTGCATCCCCGCCCCCCAGCAGTCAGGGGCAACCTCCACCAGGCCCCCACTCATGTCCAACTCATGTACCCCTGCACCCGCACCCCCCAGCAGTGCAGGGCACCCTCCACCAGGCCCCCACTCATGTCCAACTCATGTCTCCCATCACCCCCACCCCCCAGCAGTGCAGGGCACCCTCCACCAGGCCCCCACTCATGTCTCCCAACACCCCCACCCCCCAGCATCCAGGGGCACCCTCCACCAGGCCCCCACTCATGTCTCCCATCACCCCCACCTCCCAGCATCCAGGTGCACCATCCACCAGGCCCCCACTCATGTCTCCCATAACCCCCACCCCCCAGCAGTGCAGGGCACCCTCCACCAGGCCCCCACGCATGTCCCCCTGCACCCCCACCCCCCAGCATCCAGGGGCACCCTCCACCAGGCCCCCACTCATGTCCAACTCATGTCGCCCTGCACCCCCACCCCCCAGCAGTGCAGGGCACCCTCCACCAGGCCCCCACTCATGTCCAACACATGTCTCCCATCACCCCCACCCCCCAGCAGTGCAGGGCACCCTCCACCAGGCCCCCACTCATGTCTCCCATCACCCCCACCCCCCAGCAGTCAGGGGCACCCTCCACCAGGCCCCCACTCATGTCCCCCTGCACCCCCACCCCCCGGCAGTCAGGGGCACCCTCCGCCAGTCCCCCACTCATGTCTCCCATCACCCCCAACCCCCAGCATTCAGGGGCACCCTCCACCAGGCCCCCACTCATGTCTCCCATCACCCCCACCCCCCAGCAGTCAGGGGCACCCTCCACCAGGCCCCCACTCATGTCTCCCATCACCCCCAACCCCCCAGCATCCAGGGGCACCCTCCACCAGGCCCCCACTCATGTCTCCCATCACCCCCACCCCCCAGCAGTGCAGGGCACCCTCCACCAGGCCCCCACTCATGTCCAACTCATGTCCCCCTGCACCCCCACCCCCCAGCATCCAGGGGCACCCTCCACCAGGCCCCCACTCATGTCCAACTCATGTTTCCGAGCACCCCCACCCCCAGCATTCAGGGGCACCCTCCACCAGGTCCCCACTCATGTCCAACTCATGTCCCCCTGCACCCCCACCCCCCAGCATCCAGGGGCACCCTACACCAGGCCCCCACTCATGTCCAACTCATGTCGCCCTGCACCCCCACCCCCCAGAAGTGCAGGGCACCCTCCACAAGGCCCCCACTCATGTCCAACACATGTCTCCCATCACCCCCACCCCCCAGCAGTGCAGGGCACCCTCCACCAGGCCCCCACTCATGTCTCCCATCACCCCCACCCCCCAGCAGTGCAGGGCACCCTCCACCAGGCCCCCACTCATGTCCAACTCATGTCCCCCTGCACCCCCACCCCCAGCATCCAGGGGCACCCTCCACCAGGCCCCCACTCATGTCCAACTCATGTTTCCGAGCACCCCCACCCCCAGCATTCAGGGGCACCCTCCACCAGGCCCCCACTCATGTCCAACTCATGTCCCCCTGCACCCCCACCCCCCAGCAGTGCAGGGCACCTTCCACCAGGCCCCCACTCATGTCCAACTCATGTCTCCCATCACCCCCACCCCCCAGCAGTGCAGGGCACCCTCCACCAGACCCCCACTCATGTCTCCCATCACCCCCACCCACCAGCATCCAGGGGCACCCTCCTTCAGGCCCCCACACATGTCTACCATCACCCCCACCCCCCAGCATCCAGGGGCACCCTCCACCAGGCCCCCACTCATGTCTCCCATCACCCCCACCCCCCAGCAGTGCAGGGCACCCTCCACCAGGCCCCCAACCATGTCCCCCTGCACCCCCACCCCCCAGCATCCAGGGGCACCCTCCACCGGGCCCCCACTCATGTCCAACTCATGTCCCCCTGCACCCCCACCCCCCAACAGTGCAGGGCACCCTCCACCAGGCCCCCACTCATGTCCAACTCATGTCTCCCATCACCCCCACCCCCAGCAGTGCAGGGCACCCTCCACCAGGCCCCCACTCATGTCCAACTCATGTCCCCCTGCACCCCCACCCCCCAGCATCCAGGGGCACCCTCCACCAGGCCCCCACTCATGTCCAACTCATGTCCCCCTGCACCCCCACCCCCCAACAGTGCAGGGCACCCTCCACCAGGCCCCCACTCATATCTCCCATCACCCCCACCCCCCAGCAGTCAGGGGCACCCTCCACCAGGCCCCCACTAATGTCCCCCTGCACCCCCACCCCCCAGCAGTCAGGGGAACCCTCCACCAGGCCCCCACTCATGTCTCCCATCACCCCCACCCCCCAGCAGTGCAGGACACCCTCCACCGGGCCCCCACTCATGTCTCCCATCACCCCCACCCCCCAGCAGTGCAGGGCAGCCTCCACCAGGCCCCCACTCATGTCTCCCATCACCCCCACCCCCCAGCAGTCAGGGGCACCCTCCACCAGGCCCCCACTCATGTCTCCCATCACCCCCACCCCCCAGCAGTCAGGGGCACCCTCCACCAGGCCCCCACTAATGTCCCCCTGCACCCCCACCCCCCAGCAGTCAGGGGCACCCTCCACCAGGCCCTCACTCATGTCTCCCATCACCCCCACCCCCCAGCATCCAGGGGCACCCACCACCAGGCCCCCACTCATGTCTCCCATCACCCCCACCCAAAAGCAGTGCAGGGCAGCCTCCACCAGGCCCCCACTCATGTCTCCCATCACCTCCACCCCCATCAGTCAGGGGCACCCTTCACCAGGCCCCCATTCATGTCTCCCATCACCCCCACCCCCGAGCATCCAGGGGCACCCTCCACCAGGCCCCCACTCATGTCTCCCAGTACCCCCACCCCCCAGCAGTGCAGGGCACCCTCCACCAGGCCCCCACTCATGTCCCTCTGCACCCCCACCCCCCAGCATCCAGGGGCACCCTCCACCAGGCCCCCACTCATGTCCAACTCATGTCCCCCTGCACCCCCACCCCCCAGCAGTGCAGGGCACCCTCCACCAGGCCCCCACTCATGTCCAACTCATGTCTCCCATCACCCCCACCCCCCCAGCAGTGCAGGGCACCCTCCACCAGGCCCCCACTCATGTCTCCCATCACCCCCACCCCCCAGCATCCAGGGGCACCCTCCGCCAGGCCCCCCACTCATGTCTTCCATCACCCCCACCCCCCAGCATCCAGGGGAACCCTCCACCAGGCCCCCACTCATGTCTCCCATCACCCCCACCCCCCAGCAGTGCAGGGCACCCTCCACCAGGCCCCCACTCATGTCCCCCTGCACCCCCACCCCCCAGCATCCAGGGGCACCCTCCACCAGGCCCCCACTCATATCCAACTCATGTCCCCCTGCACCCCCACGCCCCAGCAGTGCAGGGCACCCTCCACCAGGCCCCCACTCATGTCCAACTCATGTCTCCCATGACCCCCACCCCCCAGCAGTGCAGGGCACCCTCCAACAGGCCCCCACTCATGTCTCCCATCACCCCCACCCCCCAGCAGTCAGGGGCACCCTCCACCAGACCCCCACTCATGTCCCCCTGCACCCCCACCCCCAAGCAGTCAGGGGCACCCTCCACCAGGCCCCCACTCATGTCTTCCATCACCCCCACCCCCCAGCATCCAGGGGCACCCTCCACCAGGCCCCCACTCATGTCTCCCATCACCCCGACCCCCCAGCAGTGCAGGGCACCCTCCACCAGGCCCCCACTCATGTCTCCCAGCACCCCCAACCCCCAGCAGTCAGGGGCCCCCTCCACCAGGCCCCCACTCATGTCTCCCATCACCCCCACCCCCCAGCAGTGCAGGGCACCCTCCACCAAGCCCCCACTCATGTCCAACTCATGTTTCCCACCACCCCACCCCCCTACATCCAGGGGCACCCTCCACCAGGCCCCCACTCATGTCCCCCTGCACCCCCACCCCCCCAGCAGTCAGGGGCACCCTCCACCAGGCTCCCACTCATGTCCGACTCATGTCCCCCTGCACCCCCACCCCCCAGCAGTGCAGGGCACCCTCCACCAGGCCCCCACTCATGTCCAACTCATGTCTCCCATCACCACCACCCCCCAGCAGTGCAGGGCACCCTCCACCAGTCCCCCACTCATGTCTTTTCCGTCACCCCCACCCCCCAGCATCCAGGGGCACCCTCCACCAGGCCCCCACTCATGTCTCCCATCACCCCCACTCCCCAGCATCCAGGGGCACCCTCCACCAGGTCCCCTCTCATGTCTCCCATCACCCCCACCCCCCAGCAGTGCAGGGCACCCTCCACCAGGCCCACACGCATGTCCCCCTGCACCCCCACCCCCCAGCATCCAGGGGCACCCTCCACCAGGCCCCCACTCATGTCCAACTCATGTCCCCCTGCACCCCCACCCCCCAGCAGTGCAGGGCACCCTCCACCAGGCCCCCACTCATGTCCAACTCATGTCTCCCATAACCCCCACCCCCCAGCAGTGCAGGGCACCCTCCACCAGGCCCCCACTCATGTCTCCCATCACCCCCACCCCCAGCAGTCAGGGGCACCCTCCACCAGGCCCCCACTCATGTCCCCCTGCACCCCCACCCCCCAGCAGTCAGGGGCACCCTCCACCAGGCCCCCACTCTTGTCTCCCATCACCCCCACCCCCAGCAGTCAGGGGCACCCTCCACCAGGCCCCCACTCATGTCTCCCATCACCCCCACTCCCCAGCAGTGCAGAGCACCCTCCACCAGGCCCCCACTCATGTCCAAATCATGTCCCCCTGCACCCCCACCCCCCAGCATCCAGGGGCACCCTCCACCAGGCCCCCACTCATGTCCAACTCATGTCTCCCACCACCCCCACCCCCCAGCAGTCAGGGGCACCCTCCACCAGGCCCCCACTCATGTCTCCCATCACCCCCACCCCCCAGCAGTGCAGGGAACCCTCCACCAGGCCCCCACTCATGTCCAACTCATGTCCCCCTGCACCCCCAGCCCCCAGCATCCAGGGGCACCCTCCACCAGGCCCCCACTCATTTCTCCCATTACCCCCACCCCCCAGCATCAAGGGGCACCCTCCACCAGGCCCCCACTCATGTCTCCCATCACCCCCAACCCCCAGCATCCAGGGGCACTCTCCACCAGGCCCCCACTCATGTCCAACTCATGTCCCCCTGCACCCCCACCCCCCAGCATCCAGGGGCACACTCCACCAGGCCCCCACTCATGTCTCCCATCACCCCCACCCCCCAGCAGTGCAGGGCACGCTCCACCAGGCCCCCACTCATGTCTCCCATCACCCCCACCCCCCAGCAGTCAGGGGCACCCTCCGCCAGGCCCCCAATCATGTCTCCCATCACCCCCACCCACCAGCATCCAGGGGCACCCTCCACCAGGCTCCCACTCATGTCCCCCTGCACTCCCACCCCCCAGCAGTCAGGGGCAACCTCCACCAGGCCCCCCCAATCTCCAACTCATGTCCCCCTGCACCCCCACCCCCCAGCAGTGCAGGGCACCCTCCACCAGGCCCCCACTCATGTCTCCCATCACCCCCACCCCCCAGCAGTGCAGGGCACGCTCCACCAGGCCCCCACTCATGTCTCCCATCACCCCCACCCCCCAGCAGTCAGGGGCACCCTCCACCAGGCCCCCACTCATGTCTCCCATCACCCCCACCCACCAGCATCCAGGGGCACCCTCCACCAGGCTCCCACTCATGTCCCCCTGCACCCCCACCCCCCAGCAGTCAGGGGCAACCTCCACCAGGCCCCCACTCATGTCCAACTCATGTCCCCCTGCACCCCCACCCCCCAGCAGTGCAGGGCACCCTCCACCAGGCCCCCACTCATGTCCAACTCATGTCTCCCATCACCCCCACCCCCCAGCAGTGCAGGGCACCCTCCACCAGGCCCCCACTCATGTCTCCCAACATCCCCACGCCCCAGCATCCACGGGCACCCTCCAAAAGCCCCCCATTCATGTCTCCCATCACCCCCACCCCCCAGCAGTGCAGGGCACCCTCCACCAGGCCCCCACGCATGTCCCCCTGCACCCCCACCCCCCAGCATCCAGGGGCACCCTCCACCAGGCCCCCACTCATGTCCAACTCATGTCGCCCTGCACCCCCACCCCCCAGCAGTGCAGGGCACCCTCCACCAGGCCCCCACTCATGTCCAACTCATGTCTCCCATCACCCCCACCCCCCAGCAGTGCAGGGCACCCTCCACCAGGCCCCCACTCATGTCTCCCATCACCCCCACCCCCCAGCAGTCAGGGGCACCCTCCACCAGGCCCCCACTCATGTCCCCCTGCACCCCCACCCCCCAGCAGTCAGGGGCACCCTCCGCCAGTCCCCCACTCATGTCTCCCATCACCCCCACCCCCCAGCATTCAGGGGCACCCTCCACCAGGCCCCCACTCATGTCTCCCATCACCCCCACCCTCCAGCAGTGCAGGGCACCCTACACCAGGCCCCCACTCATGTCTCCCATCACCCCCACCTCCCAGCAGTCAGGGGCACCCTCCACCGGGCCCCCACTCATGTATCCCATCATCCCCAACCCCCCAGCATCCAGGGGCACCCTCCACCAGGCCCCCACTCATGTCTCCCATCACCCCCACCCCCCAGCAGTGCAGGGCACCCTCCACCAGGCCCTCACTCATGTCTCCCATCACCCCCACCCCCCAGCATCCAGGGGCACCCACCACCAGGCCCCCACTCATGTCTCCCATCACCCCCACCCAAAAGCAGTGCAGGGCAGCCTCCACCAGGCCCCCACTCATGTCTCCCATCACCTCCACCCCCATCAGTCAGGGGCACCCTCCACCAGGCCCCCATTCATGTCTCCCATCACCCCCACCCCCGAGCATCCAGGGGCACCCTCCACCAGGCCCCCACTCATGTCTCCCAGTACCCCCACCCCCCAGCAGTGCAGGGCACCCTCCACCAGGCCCCCACTCATGTCCCTCTGCACCCCCACCCCCCAGCATCCAGGGGCACCCTCCACCAGGCCCCCACTCATGTCCAACTCATGTCCCCCTGCACCCCCACCCCCCAGCAGTGCAGGGCACCCTCCACCAGGCCCCCACTCATGTCCAACTCATGTCTCCCATCACCCCCACCCCCCAGCAGTGCAGGGCACCCTCCACCAGGCCCCCACTCATGTCTCCCATCACCCCCACCCCCCAGCATCCAGGGGCACCCTCCACCAGGCCCCCCACTCATGTCTTCCATTACCCCCACCCCCCAGCATCCAGGGGCACCCTCCACCAGGCCCCCACTCATGTCTCCCATCACCCCCACCCCCCAGCAGTGCAGGGCACCCTCCACCAGGCCCCCACTCATGTCCCCCTGCACCCCCACCCCCCAGCATCCAGGGGCACCCTCCACCAGGCCCCCACTCATATCCAACTCATGTCCCCCTGCACCCCCACGCCCCAGCAGTGCAGGGCACCCTCCACCAGGCCCCCACTCATGTCCAACTCATGTCTCCCATGACCCCCACCCCCCAGCAGTGCAGGGCACCCTCCAACAGGCCCCCACTCATGTCTCCCATCACCCCACCCCCCAGCAGTCAGGGGCACCCTCCACCAGACCCCCACTCATGTCCCCCTGCACCCCCACCCCCAAGCAGTCAGGGGCACCCTCCACCAGGCCCCCACTCATGTCTTCCATCACCCCCACCCCCCAGCATCCAGGGGCACCCTCCACCAGGCCCCCACTCATGTCTCCCATCACCCCGACCCCCCAGCAGTGCAGGGCACCCTCCACCAGGCCCCCACTCATGTCTCCCATCACCTCCACCCCCATCAGTCAGGGGCACCCTCCACCAGGCCCCCATTCATGTCTCCCATCACCCCCACCCCCGAGCATCCAGGGGCACCCTCCACCAGGCCCCCACTCATGTCTCCCAGTACCCCCACCCCCCAGCAGTGCAGGGCACCCTCCACCAGGCCCCCACTCATGTCCGACTCATGTCCCCCTGCACCCCCACCCCCCAGCAGTGCAGGGCACCCTCCACCAGGCCCCCACTCATGTCCAACTCATGTCTCCCACCACCCCACCCCCCTACATCCAGGGGCACCCTCCACCAGGCCCCCACTCATGTCCCCCTGCACCCCCACCCCCCCAGCAGTCAGGGGCACCCTCCATCAGGCTCCCACTCATGTCCGACTCATGTCCCCCTGCACCCCCACCCCCCAGCAGTGCAGGGCACCTTCCACCATTCCCCCACTCATGTCCAACTCATGTCTCCCATCACCACCACCCCCCAGCAGTGCAGGGCACCCTCCACCAGTCCCCCACTCATGTCTTTTCCGTCACCCCCACCCCCCAGCATCCAGGGGCACCCTCCACCAGGCCCCCACTCATGTCTCCCATCACCCCCACTCCCCAGCATCCAGGGGCACCCTCCACCAGGTCCCCTCTCATGTCTCCCATCACCCCCACCCCCCAGCAGTGCAGGGCACCCTCCACCAGGCCCACACGCATGTCCCCCTGCACCCCCACCCCCCAGCATCCAGGGGCACCCTCCACCAGGCCCCCACTCATGTCCAACTCATGTCCCCCTGCACCCCCACCCCCCAGCAGTGCAGGGCACCCTCCACCAGGCCCCCACTCATGTCCAACTCATGTCTCCCATAACCCCCACCCCCCAGCAGTGCAGGGCACCCTCCACCAGGCCCCCACTCATGTCTCCCATCACCCCCACCCCCCAGCAGTCAGGGGCACCCTCCACCAGGCCCCCACTCATGTCCCCCTGCACCCCCACCCCCCAGCAGTCAGGGGCACCCTCCACCAGGCCCACACTCATGTCTCCCATCACCCCCACCCCCAGCAGTCAGGGGCACCCTCCACCAGGCCCCCACTCATGTCTCCCATCACCCCCACCCCCCAGCAGTGCAGAGCACCCTCCACCAGGCCCCCACTCATGTCCAAATCATGTCCCCCTGCACCCCCACCCCCCAGCATCCAGGGGCACCCTCCACCAGGCCCCCACTCATGTCCAACTCATGTCTCCCACCACCCCCACCCCCCAGCAGTCAGGGGCACCCTCCACCAGGCCCCCACTCATGTCTCCCATCACCCCCACCCCCCAGCAGTGCAGGGAACCCTCCACCAGGCCCCCACTCATGTCCAACTCATGTCCCCCTGCACCCCCAGCCCCCAGCATCCAGGGGCACCCTCCACCAGGCCCCCACTCATTTCTCCCATTACCCCCACCCCCCAGCATCAAGGGGCACCCTCCACCAGGCCCCCACTCATGTCTCCCATCACCCCCACCCCCCAGCATCCAGGGGCACCCTCCACCAGGCCCCCACTCATGTCCAACTCATGTCCCCCTGCACCCCCACCCCCCAGCATCCAGGGGCACACTCCACCAGGCCCCCACTCATGTCTCCCATCACCCCCACCCCCCAGCAGTGCAGGGCACGCTCCACCAGGCCCCCACTCATGTCTCCCATCACCCCCACCCCCCAGCAGTCAGGGGCACCCTCCGCCAGGCCCCCACTCATGTCTCCCATCACCCCCACCCACCAGCATCCAGGGGCACCCTCCACCAGGCTCCCACTCATGTCCCCCTGCACCCCCACCCCGCAGCAGTCAGGGGCAACCTCCACCAGGCCCCCCCCAATCTCCAACTCATGTCCCCCTGCACCCCCACCCCCCAGCAGTGCAGGGCACCCTCCACCAGGCCCCCACTCATGTCTCCCATCACCCCCACCCCCCAGCAGTGCAGGGCACGCTCCACCAGGCCCCCACTCATGTCTCCCATCACCCCCACCCCCCAGCAGTCAGGGGCACCCTCCACCAGCCCCCACTCATGTCTCCCATCACCCCCACCCACCAGCATCCAGGGGCACCCTCCACCAGGCTCCCACTCATGTCCCCCTGCACCCCCACCCCCCAGCAGTCAGGGGCAACCTCCACCAGGCCCCCACTCATGTCCAACTCATGTCCCCCTGCACCCCCACCCCCCAGCAGTGTAGGGCACCCTCCACCAGGCCCCCACTCATGTCCAACTCATGTCTCCCATCACCCCCACCCCCCAGCAGTGCAGGGCACCCTCCACCAGGCCCCCACTCATGTCTCCCAACACCCCCACGCCCCAGCATCCACGGGTACCCTCCAAAAGCCCCCCATTCATGTCTCCCATCACCCCCACCCCCCAGCAGTGCAGGGCACCCTCCACCAGGCCCCCACGCATGTCCCCCTGCACCCCCACCCCCCAGCATCCAGGGGCACCCTCCACCAGGCCCCCACTCATGTCCAACTCATGTCGCCCTGCACCCCCACCCCCCAGCAGTGCAGGGCACCCTCCACCAGGCCCCCACTCATGTCCAACTCATGTCTCCCATCACCCCCACCCCCCAGCAGTGCAGGGCACCCTCCACCAGGCCCCCACTCATGTCTCCCATCACCCCCACCCCCCAGCAGTCAGGGGCACCCTCCACCAGGCCCCCACTCATGTCCCCCTGCACCCCCACCCCCCAGCAGTCAGGGGCACCCTCCGCCAGTCCCCCACTCATGTCTCCCATCACCCCCACCCCCCAGCATTCAGGGGCACCCTCCACCAGGCCCCCACTCATGTCTCCCATCACCCCCACCCTCCAGCAGTGCAGGGCACCCTACACCAGGCCCCCACTCATGTCTCCCATCACCCCCACCTCCCAGCAGTCAGGGGCACCCTCCACCGGGCCCCCACTCATGTCTCCCATCACCCCCAACCCCCCAGCATCCAGGGGCACCCTCCACCAGGCCCCCACTCATGTCTCCCATCACCCCCACCCCTAGCAGTGCAGGGCACCCTCCACCAGGCCCCCACTCATGTCTCCCATCACCCCCACCCACCAGCATCCAGGGGCACCCTCCACCAGGCCCCCACTCATGTCTCCCATCACCCCCACCCCCCAGCAGTGCAGGGCACCCTCCACCAGGCCCCCACTCATGTCTCCCATCACCCCCACCCACCAGCATCCAGGGGCACCCTCCACCAGGCCCCCACTCATGTCTCCCATCACCCCCACCCCCAGCAGTGCAGGGCACCCTCCACCAGGCCCCCACTCATGTCCCCCTGCACCCCCACACCCAAGCATCCAGGGGCACCCTCCACCAGGCCCCCACTCATGTCCAACTCATGTCCCCCTGCACCCCCACCCCCAGCAGTGCAGGGCACCCTCCACCAGGCCCCCAATCATGTCTCCCATCACCCCCACCCCCCAGCAGTCAGGGGCATCCTCCACTTGGCCCCCACTAATGTCCCCCTGCACCCCCACCCCCCAGCAGTCAGGGGCACCCTCCACCAGGCCCCCACTCATGTCTCCCATCACCCCCACCCTCAGCATCCAGGGGCACCCACCACCAGGCCCCCACTCATGTCTCCCATCACCCCACCCCCCAGCAGTGCAGGGCAGCCTCCACCAGGCCCCCACTCATGTCTCCCATCACCCCCACCCCCCAGCAGTCAGGGGCACCCTCCACCAGGCCCCCACTCATGTCTCACATCACCCCCACCCCCCAGCATCCAGGGGCACCCTCCACCAGGCCCCAACTCATGTCCAACTCATGTCTCCCAGCACCCCCAGCCCCCAGCAGTCAGGGGCACCCTCCACCAGGCCCCCACTCATGTCTCCCATCACCCCCACCCCCCAGCAGTGCAGGGCACACTCCACCAGGCCCCCACTCATGTCCAACTCATGTCTCCCACCACCCCCACCCCCCAGCATCCAGGGGCACCCTCCACCAGGCTCCCACTCATGTCCCCCTGCACCCCACCCCCCAGCAGTCAGGGGCAACCTCCACCAGGCCCCCACTCATGTCTCCCATCACCCCCACCCCCCAGCATCCAGGGGCACCCTCCACCAGGCCCCCACTCATGTCTCCCATCACCCCCACTCCCCAGCAGTGCAGGGCACCCTCCACTAGGCCCCCACATATGTCCCCCTGCACCCCCACCCCCCAGAATCCAGGGGCACCCTCCACCAGGCCCCCACTCATGTCTCCCATCACCCCCACCCCCCAGCATCCAGGGGCACCCTCCACCAGGCCCCCACTGATATCTCCCATCACCCCCACTCCCCAGCAGTGCAGGGCACCCTCCACCAGGCCCCCACATATGTCCCCCTGCACCCCCACCCCCCAGAATCCAGGGGCACCCTCCACCAGGCCCCCACTCATGCCCAACTCATGTCCCCTGCACCCCCACCCCCCAGCAGTGCAGGGCACCCTCCACCAAGCCCCCACTCATGTCCAACTCATGTCTCCCATCACCCCCACCCCCCAGCAGTGCAGGGCACCCTCCACCAGGCCCCCACTCATGTCTCCCATCACCCCCAACTTCCGGCAGTCATGGGCACCCTCCACCATGGCCCCCACTCATGTCCCCCTGCACCCCCACCCCTCCAGCATCCAGGGGCACCATCCACCAGGCCCCCACTCATGTCTCCCATCACTCCCACCCCCCAGCAGTGCAGGGCACCCTCCACCAGGCCCCCACTCATGTCTCCCATCACCCCCACCCCCAGCAGTCAGGGGCACCCTCCACCAGGCCCCCACTCATGTCTCCCATCACCCCCACCGCCCAGCATCCAGGGGCACCCTCCACCAGGCCCCCACTCATGTCCAACTCATGTCTCCCAGCACCCCCACCCCCCCAGCAGTCAGGGGCACACTCCACCAGGCCCCCACTCATGTCCAACTCATGTCCCCCTGCACCCCCACCCCCAGCATCCAGGGGCACCCTCCACCAGGCCCCCACTCATGTCCAACTCATGTCTCCCAGCACCCCCACCCCCAGCAGTCAGGGGCACCCTCCACCAGGCCCCCACTCATGTCTCCCATCACCCCCACCCCCCAGCAGTGCAGGGCACCCTCCACCAGGCCCCCACTCATGTCCAACACATGTCTCCCACCACCCCCACCCCCAGCAGTCAGGGGCACCCTCCACCAGGCCCCCACTCATGTCTCCCATCACCCCCACCCACCAGCAGTGCAGGGCACCCCCCACCAGGCCCCCACTCATGTCCAACTCATGTCCCCCTGCACCCCCAGCCCCCAGCATCCAAGGGCACCCTCCACCAGGCCCCCACTCATGTCCAACTCATGTCCCCCTGCACCCCACCCCCCAGCATCCAGGCGCACCCTCCACCAGGCCCCCACTCATGTCCAACACATGTCCCCCTGCACCCCCATCCCCAAGCATCCAGGGGCACCCTCCACCAGGTCCCCACTCATGTCTCCCATCACCCCCACCCCCAGCAGTCAGGGGCACCCTCCACCAGGCACCCACTCATGTCTCCCATCACTCCCACCCCCCAGCAGTGCAGGGCACCCTCCACCAGGCCCCCACTCATGTCCAACTCATGTCTCCCACCACCCCCACCCCCCAGCAGTGCAGGGGACCCTCCACTTGGCCCCCACTCATGTCTCCCATCACCCCCACCCCCCAGCATCCAGGGGCACCCTCCACCAGGCCCCCACTCATGTCTCCCATCACCCCCACCCCCCCAGCAGTCAGTGGCACCCTCCACCAGGCCCCCACTCATGTCTCCCATCACCCCCACCCCCCAGCATCCAGGGGCACCCTCCACCAGGCCCCCACTCATGTCTCCCATCACCCCCACCCCCCAGCAGTGCAGGGCACCCTCCACCAGGCCCCCACTCATGTCCAACTCATGTCCCCCTGCACCCCCACCCCTCAGCATCCAGGGGAAACCTCCACCAGGCCCACACTCATGTCCAACTCATGTCTCCCAGCACCCCCACCCCCCAGCAGTCAGGGGCACCCTCCACCAGGCCCCCACTCATGTCTCCCATCACCCTCACCCCCCAGCAGTGCAGGGCACCTTCCCCCAGGCCCCCACTCATGTCTCCCATCATCCCCACCCCCCAGCAGTGCAGGGCACCCTCCACCAGGCCCCCACTCATGTCCAACTCATGTCCCCCTGCACCCTCACCCCCCAGCAACCAGGGGCACACTCCACCAGGCCCCCACTCATGTCCAACTCATGTCTCCCAGCACCCCCACCCCCCAGCAGTCAGGGGCACCCTCCACCAGGCCCCCACTCATGTCTCCCATCGCCCCCACCCACCAGCAGTGCAGGGCACCCTCCACCAGGCCCCCACTCATGTCCAACTCATGTCCCCCTGCACCCCCAGCCCCCAGCATCCAGGGGCACCATCCACCAGGCCCCCACTCATGTCTCCCATCACCCCCACCCCCAGCAGTGCAGGGCACCCTCCACCAGGCCCCCACTCATGTCCAACTCATGTCTCCCTGCACCCCAGCCCCCAGCATCCAGGGGCACCCTCCACCAGGCCCCCACTCATGTCTCCCATCACCCCCACCCACCAGCATCCAGGGGCACCCTCCGCCAGGCCCCCACACATGTCTACCATCACCCCCACCCCCCAGCATCCAGGGGCACCCTCCACCAGGCCCCCACTCATGTCTCCCATCACCCCCACCCCCCAGAAGTGCAGGGCACCCTCCACCAGGCCCCCACTCATGTCCCCCTGCACCCCCACCCCCCAGCATCCAGGGGCACCCTCCACCAGGCCCCCACGCATGTCCCCCTGCACCCCCACCCCCCAGCATCCAGGGGCACCCACCACCAGGCCCCCACTCATGTCTCCCATCACCCCCACCCCCCAGAAGTGCAGGGCACCCTCCACCAGGCCCCCACTCATGTCCCCCTGCACCCCCACCCCCCAGCATCCAGGGGCACCCTCCACCAGGCCCCCACGCATGTCCCCCTGCACCCCCACCCCCCAGCATCCAGGGGCACCCTCCACCAGGACCCCACTCATGTCCCCCTGCACCCCCACCCCCAGCAGTCAGGGCACCCTCCACCAGGCCCCCACTCATGTCCAACTCATGTCCCCCTGCACCCCCACCCCCCAGCAGTGCAGGGCACCCTCCACCATGCCCCCACTCATGTCCAACTCATGTCTCCCATCACCCCCACCCCCCAGCAGTGCAGGGCACCCTCCACCAGGCCCCCATTCATGTCTCCCATCACCCCCACCCCCCAGCATCCACAGCCACCCTCCACCAGGCCCCCACTCATGTCTCCCATCACCCACACCCCCCAGCAGTGCAGGGCACCCTACACCAGGCCCCCACTCATGTCCCCCTGCACTCCCACCTCCCAGCATCGAGGGGCACCCTCCACCAGTCCCCCACTCATGTCCAACACATGTCCCCCTGCACCCCCACCCCCCAGCAGTGCAGGGCACCCTCCACCAGGCCCCCACTCATGTCCAACTCATGTCTCCCATCACCCCCACCCCCCAGCAGTGCAGGGCACCCTCCACCAGGCCCCCACTCATGTCTCCCATCACCCCCACCCCCCAGCAGTCAGGGGTACCCTCCACCAGGCCCCCACTCATGTCCCCCTGTACCCCAATCCCCGAGCAGTCAGGGGCACCCTCCACCAGGCCCCCACTCATGTCTCCCATCACCCCCACCCCCCAGCGGTCAGGGGCACCCTCCATCAGGCCCCACTCATGTCTCCCATCACCCCCACACCCCAGCAGTGCAGGGCACCCTCCGCCAGGCCCCCACTCATGTCTCCCATCACCCCCACCCCCCAGCAGTCAGGGGCACCCTCCACCAGGCCCCCACTCATGTCCCCCTGCGCCCCCACCCCCCAGCAGTCAGGGGCACCCTCCACCAGGCCCCCACTAATGTCTCCAATCACCCCCACCCCCCAGCATCCAGGGGCACCCTCCACCAGGCCCCCACTCATGTCTCCCATCACCCCCACCCCCCAGCAGTGCAGGGCACCCACCACCGGGCCCCCACTCATGTCTCCCATCACCCCCACCCCCCAGCAGTCAGTGGCACCCTCCACCAGGCCCCCACTCATGTCTCCCATCACCCCCACCCCCCAGCAGTGCAGGGCACCCTCCACCAGGCCCCCACTCATGTCCAACTCATGTCCCCCTGCACCCCCACCCCCCAGCATCCAGGGGAAACCTCCACCAGGCCCACACACATGTCCAACTCATGTCTCCCAGCACCCCCACCCCCCCAGCAGTCAGGGGCACCCTCCACCAGGCCCCCACTCATGTCTCCCATCACCCCCACCCCCCAGCAGTGCAGGGCACCTTCCCCCAGGCCCCCACTCATGTCTCCCATCATCCCCACCCCCCAGAAGTGCAGGGCACCCTCCAGCAGGCCCCCACTCATGTCCAACTCATGTCCCCCTGCACCCTCACCCCCCAGCATCCAGGGGCACACTCCACCAGGCCCCCACTCATGTCCAACTCATGTCCCCCTGCACCCCCACCCCCAGCATCCAGGGGCACCCTCCACCAGGCCCCCACTCATGTCCAACTCATGTCTCCCAGCACCCCCACCCCCCAGCAGTCAGGGGCACCCTCCACCAGGCCCCCACTCATGGCTCCCATCACCCCCACCCCCCAGCAGTGCAGGGCACCCTCCAGCAGGCCCCCACTCATGTCCAACTCATGTCCCCCTGCACCCCCAGCCCCCAGCATCCAGGGGCACCCTCCACCAGGCCCCCACTCATGTCCAACTCATGTCCCCCTGCACCCCACCCCCCAGCATCCAGGCGCACCCTCCACCAGGCCCCCACTCATGTCCAACACATGTCCCCCTGCACCCCCACCCCCCAGCATCCAGGGGCACCCTCCACCAGGCCCCCACTCATGTCTCCCATCACCCCCACCCCCAGCAGTCAGGGGCACCCTCCACCAGGCCCCCACTCATGTCTCCCAGCTCCCCCAACCCCCAGCAGTCAGGGGCACCCTCCGCCAGGCCCCCACTCATGTCTCCCATCACCCCCACCCCCCAGCAGTGCAGGGCACCTTCCCCCAGGCCCCCACTCATGTCTCCCATCATCCCCACCCCCCAGCAGTGCAGGGCACCCTCCACCAGGCCCCCACTCATGTCCAACTCATGTCCCCCTGCACCCTCACCCCCCAGCATCCAGGGGCACACTCCACCAGGCCCCCACTCATGTCCAACTCATGTCCCCCTGCACCCCCACCCCCAACATCCAGGGGCACCCTCCACCAGGCCCCCACTCATGTCCAACTCATGTCTCCCAGCACCCCCACCCCCCAGCAGTCAGGGGCACCCTCCACCAGGCCCCCACTCATGTCTCCCATCACCCCCACCCCCCAGCAGTGCAGGGCACCCTCCACCAGGCCTCCATTCATTTCCAACTCATGTCCCCCTGCACCCCCACCCCCCAGCATCCAGGGGCACCCTCCACCAGTCCCCACTCATGTCCAACACATGTCTCCCAACACCCCCACCCCCCAGCAGTCAGGGGCACCCTCCACCAGGCCCCCACACATGTCCAACTCATGTCCCCCTGCACCCCCAGCATCCAGGGGCACCCTCCACCAGGCCCCCACTTATGTCCAACTCATGTCCCCCTGCACCCCACCCCCCAGCATCCAGGCGCACCCTCCACCAGGCCCCCACTCATGTCCAACACATGTCCCCCTGCACCCCCACCCCCCAGCATCCAGGGGCACCCTCCACCAGGCCCCCACTCATGTCTCCCATCACCCCCACCCCCAGCAGTCAGGGGCACCCTCCACCAGGCCCCCACTCATGTCTCCCATCACTCCCACCCCCCAGCAGTGCAGGGCACCCTCCACCAGGCCCCCACTCATGTCCAACTCATGTCTCCCACCACCCCCACCCCCCAGCAGTGCAGGGCACCCTCCACTTGGCCCCCACTCATGTCTCCCATCACCCCCACCCCCCAGCATACAGGGGCACCCTCCACCAGGCCCCCACTCATGTCTCCCATCACCCCCACCCCCCAGCATCCAGGGGCACCCTCCACCAGGCCCCCACTCATGTCTCCCATCACCCCCACCCCCCAGCAGTGCAGGGCACCCTCCACCAGGCCCCCACTCATGTCCCCCTGCACCCCCACCCCCCAGCATCCAGGGGCACCCTCCACCAGGCCCCCACTCATGTCCAACTCATGTCCCCCTGCACCCCCACCCCCCAGCAGTGCAGGGCACCCTCCACCAGGCCCCCACTCATGTCTCCCATCACCCCCACCCCCCAGCAGTCAGGGGCACCCTCCACCAGGCCCCCACTCATGTCCCCCTGCACCCCCACCCCCCAGCAGTCAGGGGCACCCTCCACCAGGCCCCCACTAATGTCTCCAATCACCCCCACCCCCCAGCATCCAGGGGCACCCTCCACCAGGCCCCCAATCATGTCTCCCATCACCCCCACCCCCCAGCAGTGCAGGGCACCCTCCACCGGGCCCCCACTCATGTCTCCCATCACCCCCACCCCCCAGCAGTCAGTGGCACCCTCCACCAGGCCCCCACTCATGTCCAACTCATGTCCCCCTGCACCCTCACCCCCCAGCATCCAGGGGCACACTCCACCAGGCCCCCACTCATGTCCAACTCATGTCCCCCAGCACCCCCACCCCCAGCATCCAGGGGCACCCTCCACCAGGCCCCCACTCATGTCCAACTCATGTCTCCCAGCACCCCCACCCCCAGCAGTCAGGGGCACCCTCCACCAGGCCCGCACTCATGTCTCCCATCACCCCCACCCCCCAGCAGTGCAGGGCACCCTCCACCAGGCCCCCACTCATGTCCAACTCATGTCCCCCTGCACCCCCACCCCCCAGCATCCAGGGGCACCCTCCACCAGGCCCCCACTCATGTCCAACACATGTCTCCCACCACCCCCACCCCCCAGCAGTCAGGGGCACCCTCCACCAGGCCCCCACTCATGTCTCCCATCACCCCCACCCACCAGCAGTGCAGGGCACCCTCCACCAGGCCCCCACTCATGTCCAACTCATGTCCCCCTGCACCCCCAGCATCCAAGGGCACCCTCCACCAGGCCCCCACTCATGTCCAACTCATGTCCCCCTGCACCCCACCCCCCAGCATCCAGGCGCACCCTCCACCAGGCCCCCACTCATGTCCAACTCATGTCTCCCACCACCCCCACCCCCCAGCAGTGCAGGGGACCCTCCACTTGGCCCCCACTCATGTCTCCCATCACCCCCACCCCCCAGCATCCAGGGGCAAACTCCACCAGGCCCCCACTCATGTCTCCCATCACCCCCACCCCCCAGCAGTCAGTGGCACCCTCCACCAGGCCCCCACTCATGTCTCCCATCACCCCCACCCCCCAGCATCCAGGGGCACCCTCCACCAGGCCCCCACTCATGTCTCCCATCACCCCCACCCCCCAGCAGTGCAGGGCACCCTCCACCAGGCCCCCACTCATGTCCAACTCATGTCCCCCTGCACCCCCACCCCCCAGCATCCAGGGGAAACCTCCACCAGGCCCACACTCATGTCCAACTCATGTCTCCCAGCACCCCCACCCCCCAGCAGTCAGGGGCACCCTCCACCAGGCCCCCACTCATGTCTCCCATCACCCTCACCCCCCAGCAGTGCAGGGCACCTTCCCCCAGGCCCCCACTCATGTCTCCCATCATCCCCACCCCCCAGCAGTGCAGGGCACCCTCCACCAGGCCCCCACTCATGTCCAACTCATGTCCCCCTGCACCCTCACCCCCCAGCAACCAGGGGCACACTCCACCAGGCCCCCACTCATGTCCAACTCATGTCTCCCAGCACCCCCACCCCCCAGCAGTCAGGGGCACCCTCCACCAGGCCCCCACTCATGTCTCCCATCGCCCCCACCCACCAGCAGTGCAGGGCACCCTCCACCAGGCCCCCACTCATGTCCAACTCATGTCCCCCTGCACCCCCAGCCCCCAGCATCCAGGGGCACCCTCCACCAGGCCCCCACTCATGTTTCCCATCACCCCCACCCCCAGCAGTGCAGGGCACCCTCCACCAGGCCCCCACTCATGTCCAACTCATGTCTCCCTGCACCCCAGCCCCCAGCATCCAGGGGCACCCTCCACCAGTCCCCCACTCATGTCTCCCATCACCCCCACCCACCAGCATCCAGGGGCACCCTCGCCAGGCCGCCACACATGTCTACCATCACCCCCACCCCCCAGCATCCAGGGGCACCCTCCACCAGGCCCCCACTCATGTCTCCCATCACCCCCACCCCCAGAAGTGCAAGGCACCCTCCACCAGGCCCCCACTCATGTCCCCCTGCACCCCCACCCCCCAGCATCCAGGGGCACCCACCACCAGGCCCCCACTCATGTCTCCCATCTCCCCCACCCCCCAGCATCCAGGGGCACCCTCCACCAGGCCCCCACTCATGTCCAACTCATGTCCCCCTGCACCCCCACCCCCCAGCAGTGCAGGGCACCCTCCACCAGGCACCCACTCATGTCCAACTCATGTCTCCCATCACCCCCACCCCCAGCAGTGCAGGGCACCCTCCACCAGGCCCCCACTCATGTCTCCGATCACCCCCACCCCCCAGCAGTCAGGGGCACCCTCCACCAGGCCCCCACTCATGTCCCCCTGCACCCCCACCCCCCAGCATCCAGGGGCACCCACCACCAGGCCCCCACTCATGTCTCCCATCACCCCCACCCCCCAGCAGTGCAGGGCAGCCTCCACCAGGCCCCCACTCATGTCTCCCATCACCCCCACCCCCCAGCACTCAGGGGCACCCTCCACCAGGCCCCCACTCATGTCTCCCATCACCCCCACCCCCCAGCATCAAGGGGTACCCTCCACCAGACCCCCACTCATGTCCAACTCATGTCTCCCAGCACCCCCACCCCCCAGCAGTCAGGGGCAACCTCCACCAGGCCCCCACTCATGTCTCCCATTACCCCCACCCCCCAGCAGTGCAGGGCACCCTCCACCAGGCCCCCACTCATGTCCCCCTGCACCCCCACCACCCAGAATCCAGGGGCACCCTCCACCAGGCCCCCACTCATGCCCAACTCATGTCCCCTGCACCCCCACCCCCCAGCAGTGCAGGGCACCCTCCACCAGGCCCCCACTCATGTCCAACTCATGTCTCCCATCACCCCCACCCCCCAGCAGTGCAGGGCACCCTCCACCAGGCCCCCACTCATGTCTCCCATCACCCCCAACTTCCGGCAGTCAGGGGCACCCTCCACCAGGCCCCCACTCATGTTTCCCATCACCCCCACTCCGCAGCATCCAGGGGCACCCTCCACCAGGCCCCCACTCATGTCTCCCATCACCCCCACCCCCAGCAGTGCAGGGCACCCTCCACCAGGCCCCCACTCATGTCTCTCATTACCCCCACCCCCCAGCATCCAGGGGCACCCTCCACCAGGCCCCCACTCATGTCCAACTCATGTCTCCCAGTACCCCCACCCCCCAGCAGTCAGGGGCACCCTCCACCAGGCCCCCACTCATGTCTCCCATCACCCCCATGCCCCAGCAGTGCAGGGCACCCTCCACCAGGCCCCCACTCACGTCCAACTCATGTCTCCCACCACCCCCACC
Source organism: Ambystoma mexicanum (assembly GCF_040938575.1). Lineage (NCBI taxonomy): Eukaryota > Metazoa > Chordata > Amphibia > Caudata > Ambystomatidae > Ambystoma > Ambystoma mexicanum. The sequence continues at coordinate 643,957,761 of NC_090940.1, read as the reverse complement.
CCCCAGCATCCAGGGGCACCCTCCACCAGGACCCCACTCATGTCCCCCTGCACCCCCACCCCAACAGTCAGGGCACCCTCCACCAGGCCCCCACTCATGTCCAACTCATGTCCCCCTGCACCCCCACCCCCCAGCAGTGCAGGGCACCCTCCACCAGGCCCCCACTCATGTCCAACTCATGTCTCCCATCACCCCCACCCCACAGCAGTGCAGGGCACCCTCCACCAGGCCCCCACTCATGTCTCCCATCACCCCCACCCCCCAGCATCCACAGCCACCCTCCACCAGGCCCCCACTCATGTCTCCCATCACCCACACCCCCCAGCAGTGCAGGGCACCCTACACCAGGCCCCCACTCATGCATACATGCCAACATTCTGTGACCAAAAATCTGTAGGAATCTTAAAGTTTCAAAAATAGTCAGGCGAGGAGGTAATGATAGGAATTGGGCGCGTCAGCAGCCCATTGTCATTGGATGAGCCCGCCGCCGCGGGTGCATTCAATGACAATGAGGCACCTGCCACGCCTTCTGCCATCACGCCAGCTCGGGGGAGCCCTTGAAAGACTCGCCAGAGTTGACGTAATGGGGGGCTAATGGTGCCTTTTGTGAAAGGCACTCGCGGCGGAGGGGCGCCCTTAGCCCACCGCCGTGGGCGCCTTTTACATCAAAGGCCTGCATGCTGTGCCTTCTCCCACTACGCCAGCTCGGGGAAGTCCTTGAAAGACTCCCCTGAGCTGGCGTGGTGGGGGGCTAATGGCGCCTTTGGCCAAAGGCACCCGCGGTGGAGGGGCGCTTTTAGCCCACCGCCGTGGGTGCCTTTGACATTAAAAGCCTGCATGCTGCACCTTCTCCCACTAGGCCAGCTGGGGAAGTCCTTGAAAGACTCCCCGAATTGGCATGGTGGGGGGCTAAGGGCACCTTTTGCCAAAGGCACCCGCGGCGGAGGGGTGCCTTTAGCCCACCGCCGTGGGTGCCTTTGACATTAAAAGCTGCATGCTGCGCCTTCTCCCGCTACGCCAGCTCGGGGAAGTCCTTGAAAGACTCCGAGTTGGCGTGGTGGGGGGCTAATGTTGCCTTTTGCCAAAGGCACCCGCGGCGGAGTGGCGCTTTTAGCCCACCGCCGTGGGTGCCTTTGGCATTAAAAGCCTGCATGCCGCGCATTCTCCCGGTATGCCAGCTCGGGGAAGTCCTTGAAAGACTCCCCCGAGTTGGCGTGGTGGGGGGCTAATGGCGCCTTTTGCCAAAGGCACCCGCGGCCGAGGGGCGCTTTTAGCCCACCGCCGTGGGTGCCTTTGACATTAACAGCCTGCATGCCACGCCTTCTCCCGCTACGCCAGCTCGGGGAAGTCCTTGAAAGACTCCCCCGAGCTGGCGTGGTGGGGGGCTAATGGCGCCTTTTGCCAAAGGCACCCGCGGCGGAGGGGGCGCTTTAGCCCACCGCCGTGGGTGCCTTTGACATTAAAAGCCTGCATGCCGCGCATTCTCCCGGTATGCCAGCTCGGGGAAGTCCTTGAAAGACTCCCCCGAGCTGGCGTGGTGGGGGGCTAATGGCGCCTTTTGCCAAAGGCACCCGCGGCCGAGGGGCGCTTTTAGCCCACCGCCGTGGGTGCCTTTGACATTAACAGCCTGCATGCCACGCCTTCTCCCGCTACGCCAGCTCGGGGAAGTCCTTGAAAGACTCCCCCGAGCTGGCGTGGTGGGGGGCTAATGGCGCCTTTTGCCAAAGGCACCCGCGGCGGAGGGGGCGCTTTAGCCCACCGCCGTGGGTGCCTTTGACATTAAAAGCCTGCATGCCGCGCATTCTCCCGGTATGCCAGCTCAGGGGAGCCCTTGAAAGACTCTCCCGAGCTGGCGTGGGCAAAAAAAAAAAAAAATGTAAAAAAAAAAAACTTTTTTTTTTTTTTTTTTTTTTTTTTTTACAAAAAAAAATCGGTATTTGGTGTTAAAAAATCGGTAGGCGGTAGGACTGCTTCAAAAGCGGTATCCTACCGCCTAAATCGGTAGGGTTGGCAAGTATGCTCATGTCCCCCTGCACTCCCACCCTCCAGCATCGAGGGGCACCCTCCACCAGGCCCCCACTCATGTCCAACACATGTCCCCCTGCAACCCCACCCCCCAGCAGTGCAGGGCACCCTCCACCAGGCCCCCACTCATGTCCAACTCATGTCTCCCATCACCCCCACCCCACAGCAGTGCAGGGCACCCTCCACCAGGCCCCCACTCATGTCTCCCATCACCCCCACCCCCCAGCAGTCAGGGGCACCCTCCACCAGGCCCCCACTCATGTCCCCCTGCACCCCCATCCCCGAGCAGTCAGGGGCACGCTCCACCAGGCCCCCACTCATGTCTCCCATCACCCCCACCCCCCAGCATCCAGGGGCACCCTCCACCAGGCCCCCACACATGTCTCCCATCACCCCCACACCCCAGCAGTGCAGGGCACCCTCCGCCAGGCCCCCACTCATGTCTCCCATCACCCCCACCCCCCAGCAGTCAGGGGCACCCTCCACCAGGCCCCCACTCATGTCCCCCTGCACCCCCACCCCCCAGCAGTCAGGGGCACCCTCCACCAGGCCCCCACTAATGTCTCCAATCACCCCCACCCCCCAGCATCCAGGGGCACCCTCCACCAGGCCACCACTCATGTCTCCCATCACCCCCACCCCCCAGCAGTGCAGGGCACCCTCCACCGGGCCCCCACTCATGTCTCCCATCACCCCCACCCCCCAGCAGTCAGTGGCACCCTCCACCAGGCCCCCACTCATGTCTCCCATCACCCCCACCCCCCAGCATCCAGGGGCACCCTCCACCAGGCCCCCACTCATGTCTCCCATCACCCCCACCCCCCAGCAGTGCAGGGCACCCTCCACCAGGCCCCCACTCATGTCCAACTCATGTCTCCCATCACCCCCACCCCCCAGCAGTGCAGGGCACCCTCCACCAGGCCCCCACTCATGTCTCCCATCACCCCCAACTTCCGGCAGTCAGGGGCACCCTCCGCCATGGCCCCCACTCATGTCCCCCTGCACCCCCACCCCTCCAGCAGTCAGGGGCACCCTCCACCAGGCCCCCACTCATGTTTCCCATCACCCCCACCCCGCAGCATCCAGGGGCACCCTCCACCAGGCCCCCACTCATGTCTCCCATCAGCCCCACCCCCAGCAGTCAGGGGCACCCTCCACCAGGCCCACACTCATGTCTCCCATTACCCCCACCCCCCAGCATCCAGGGGCACCCTCCACCAGGCCCCCACTCATGTCCAACTCATGTCTCCCAGCACCCCCACCCCCCAGCAGTCAGGGGCACCCTCCACCAGGCCCCCACTCATGTCTCCCATCACCCCCACCCCCCAGCAGTGCAGGGCACCCTCCACCAGGCCCCCACTTATGTCCAACTCATGTCTCCCACCACCCCCACCCCCCAGCATCCAGGGGCACCCTCCACCAGGACCCCACTCATGTCCCCCTGCACCCCCACCCCCAGCAGTCAGGGCACCCTCCACCAGGCCCCCACTCATGTCCAACTCATGTCCCCCTGCACCCCCACCCCCCAGCAGTGCAGGGCACCCTCCACCATGCCCCCACTCATGTCCAACTCATGTCTCCCATCACCCCCACCCCCCAGCAGTGCAGGGCACCCTCCACCAGGCCCCCACTCATGTCTCCCATCACCCCCACCCCCCAGCAGTCAGGGGCACCCTCCACCAGGCCCCCACTCATGTCCCCCTGTACCCCAATCCCCGAGCAGTCAGGGGCACCCTCCACCAGGCCCCCACTCATGTCTCCCATCACCCCCACCCCCCAGCGGTCAGGGGCACCCTCCACCAGGCCCCCACTCATGTCTCCCATCAATCCCACACCCCAGCAGTGCAGGGCACCCTCCGCCAGGCCCCCACTCATGTCTCCCATCACCCCCACCCCCCAGCAGTCAGGGGCACCCTCCACCAGGCCCCCACTCATGTCCCCCTGCGCCCCCACCCCCCAGCAGTCAGGGGCACCCTCCACCAGGCCCCCACTAATGTCTCCAATCACCCCCACCCCCCAGCATCCAGGGGCACCCTCCACCAGGCCCCCACTCATGTCTCCCATCACCCCCACCCCCCAGCAGTGCAGGGCACCCTCCACCGGGCCCCCACTCATGTCTCCCATCACCCCCACCCCCCAGCAGTCAGTGGCACCCTCCACCAGGCCCCCACTCATGTCTCCCATCACCCCCACCCCCCAGCAGTGCAGGGCACCCTCCACCAGGCCCCCACTCATGTCCAACTCATGTCCCCCTGCACCCCCACCCCCCAGCATCCAGGGGAAACCTCCACCAGGCCCACACTCATGTCCAACTCATGTCTCCCAGCACCCCCACCCCCCAGCAGTCAGGGGCACCCTCCACCAGGCCCCCACTCATGTCTCCCATCACCCCCACCCCCCAGCAGTGCAGGGCACCTTCCCCCAGGCCCCCACTCATGTCTCCCATCATCCCCACCCCCCAGAAGTGCAGGGCACCCTCCAGCAGGCCCCCACTCATGTCCAACTCATGTCCCCCTGCACCCTCACCCCCCAGCATCCAGGGGCACACTCCACCAGGCCCCCACTCATGTCCAACTCATGTCCCCCTGCACCCCCACCCCCAGCATCCAGGGGCACCCTCCACCAGGCCCCCACTCATGTCCAACTCATGTCTCCCAGCACCCCCACCCCCCAGCAGTCAGGGGCACCCTCCACCAGGCCCCCACTCATGTCTCCCATCACCCCCACCCCCCAGCAGTGCAGGGCACCCTCCACCAGGCCCCCACTCATGTCCAACTCATGTCCCCCTGCACCCCCAGCCCCCAGCATCCAGGGGCACCCTCCACCAGGCCCCCACTCATGTCCAACTCATGTCCCCCTGCACCCCACCCCCCCAGCATCCAGGCGCACCCTCCACCAGGCCCCCACTCATGTCCAACACATGTCCCCCTGCACCCCCACCCCCCAGCATCCAGGGGCACCCTCCACCAGGCCCACACTCATGTCTCCCATCACCCCCACCCCCAGCAGTCAGGGGCACCCTCCACCAGGCCCCCACTCATGTCTCCCAGCTCCCCAACCCCCAGCAGTCAGGGGCACCCTCCGCCAGGCCCCCACTCATGTCTCCCATCACCCCCACCCCCCAGCAGTGCAGGGCACCTTCCCCCAGGCCCCCACTCATGTCTCCCATCATCCCCACCCCCCAGCAGTGCAGGGCACCCTCCACCAGGCCCCCACTCATGTCCAACTCATGTCCCCCTGCACCCTCACCCCCCAGCATCCAGGGGCACACTCCACCAGGCCCCCACTCATGTCCAACTCATGTCCCCCTGCACCCCCACCCCCAACATCCAGGGGCACCCTCCACCAGGCCCCCACTCATGTCCAACTCATGTCTCCCAGCACCCCCACCCCCCAGCAGTCAGGGGCACCCTCCACCAGGCCCCCACTCATGTCTCCCATCACCCCCACCCCCCAGCAGTGCAGGGCACCCTCCACCAGGCCTCCACTCATTTCCAACTCATGTCCCCCTGCACCCCCACCCCCCAGCATCCAGGGGCACCCTCCACCAGTCCCCACTCATGTCCAACACATGTCTCCCAACACCCCCACCCCCCAGCAGTCAGGGGCACCCTCCACCAGGCCCCCACACATGTCCAACTCATGTCCCCCTGCACCCCCAGCCCCCAGCATCCAGGGGCACCCTCCACCAGGCCCCCACTTATGTCCAACTCATGTCCCCCTGCACCCCACCCCCCAGCATCCAGGCGCACCCTCCACCAGGCCCCCACTCATGTCCAACACATGTCCCCCTGCACCCCCACCCCCCAGCATCCAGGGGCACCCTCCACCAGGCCCCCACTCATGTCTCCCATCACCCTCACCCCCAGCAGTCAGGGGCACCCTCCACCAGGCCCCCACTCATGTCTCCCATCACTCCCACCCCCCAGCAGTGCAGGGCACCCTCCACCAGGCCCCCACTCATGTCCAACTCATGTCTCCCACCACCCCCACCCCCCAGCAGTGCAGGGCACCCTCCACTTGGCCCCCACTCATGTCTCCTATCACCCCCACCCCCCCAGCATACAGGGGCACCCTCCACCAGGCCCCCACTCATGTCTCCCATCACCCCCACCCCCCAGCATCCAGGGGCACCCTCCACCAGGCCCCCACTCATGTCTCCCATCACCCCCACCCCCCAGCAGTGCAGGGCACCCTCCACCAGGCCCCCACTCATGTCCCCCTGCACCCCCACCCCCCAGCATCCAGGGGCACCCTCCACCAGGCCCCCACTCATGTCCAACTCATGTCCCCCTGCACCCCCACCCCCCAGCAGTGCAGGGCACCCTCCACCAGGCCCCCACTCATGTCTCCCATCACCCCCACCCCCCAGCAGTCAGGGGCACCCTCCACCAGGCCCCCACTCATGTCCCCCTGAACCCCCACCCCCCAGCAGTCAGGGACACCCTCCACCAGGCCCCCACTAATGTCTCCAATCACCCCCACCCCCAGCATCCAGGGGCACCCTCCACCAGGCCCCCACTCATGTCTCCAATCACCCCCACCCCCCAGCAGTGCAGGGCACCCTCCACCGGGCCCCCACTCATGTCTCCCATCACCCCCACCCCCCAGCAGTCAGTGGCACCCTCCACCAGGCCCCACACTCATGTCTCCCATCACCCCCACCCCCCAGCATCCAGGGGCACCCTCCACCAGGCCCCCACTCATGTCTCCCATCACCCCCAACCCCCAGCAGTGCAGGGCACCCTCCACCAGGCCCCCACTCATGTCCAACTCATGTCCCCCTGCACCCCCACCCCCCAGCATCCAGGGGAAACCTCCACCAGGCCCACACTCATGTCCAACTCATGTCTCCCAGCACCCCCACCCCCCAGCAGTCAGGGGCACCCTCCACCAGGCCCCCACTCATGTCTCCCATCACCCCCACCCCCCAGCAGTGCAGGGCACCTTCCCCCAGGCCCCCACTCATGTCTCCCATCATCCCCACCCCCCAGCAGTGCAGGGCACACTCCACCAGGCCCCGACTCATGTCCAACTCATGTCCCCCTGCACCCTCACCCCCCAGCATCCAGGGGCACACTCCACCAGGCCCCCACTCATGTCCAACTCATGTCCCCCTGCACCCCCACCCCCAGCATCCAGGGGCACCCTCCACCAGGCCCCCACTCATGTCTAACTCATGTCTCCCAGCACCCCCACCCCCCCAGCAGTCAGGGGCACCCTCCACCAGGCCCCCACTCATGTCTCCCATCACCCCCACCCCCCAGCAGTGCAGGGCACCCTCCACCAGGCCCCCACTCATGTCCAACACATGTCTCCCACCACCCCCACCCCCCAGCAGTCAGGGGCACCCTCCACCAGGCCCCCACTCATGTCTCCCATCACCCCCACCCACCAGCAGTGCAGGGCACCCTCCACCAGGCCCCCACTCATGCCCAACTCATGTCCCCCTGCACCCCCAGCCCTCAGCATCCAAGGGCACCCTCCACCAGGCCCCCACTCATGTCCAACTCATGTCCCCCTGCACCCCACCCCCCAGCATCCAGGCGCACCCTCCACCAGGCCCCCACTCGTGTCCAACACATGTCCCCCTGCACCCCCATCCCCCAGCATCCAGGGGCACCCTCCACCAGGCCCCCACTCATGTCTCCCATCACCCCCACCCCCAGCAGTCAGGGGCACCCTCCACCAGGCACCCACTCATGTCTCCCATCACTCCCACCCCCCAGCAGTGCAGGGCACCCTCCACCAGGCCCCCACTCATGTCCAACTCATGTCTCCCACCACCCCTACCCCCCAGCAGTGCAGGGGACCCTCCACTTGGCCCCCACTCATGTCTCCCATCACCCCCACCCCCCAGCATCCAGGGGCACCCTCCACCAGGCCCCCACTCATGTCTCCCATCACCCCCACCCCCCAGCAGTCAGTGGCACCCTCCACCAGGCCCCCACTCATGTCTCCCATCACCCCCACCCCCCAGCATCCAGGGGCACCCTCCACCAGGCCCCCACTCATGTCTCCCATCACCCCCACCCCCCAGCAGTGCAGGGCACCCTCCACCAGGCCCCCACTCATGTCCAACTCATGTCCCCCTGCACCCCCACCCCTCAGCATCCAGGGGAAACCTCCACCAGGCCCACACTCATGTCCAACTCATGTCTCCCAGCACCCCCACCGCCCAGCAGTCAGGGGCACCCTCCACCAGGCCCCCACTCATGTCTCCCATCACCCTCACCCCCCAGCAGTGCAGGGCACCTTCCCCCAGGCCCCCACTCATGTCTCCCATCATCCCCACCCCCCAGCAGTGCAGGGCACCCTCCACCAGGCCCCCACTCATGTCCAACTCATTTCCCCCTGCACCCTCACCCCCCAGCAACCAGGGGCACACTCCACCAGGCCCCCACTCATGTCCAACTCATGTCTCCCAGCACCCCCACCCCCCAGCAGTCAGGGGCACCCTCCACCAGGCCCCCACTCATGTCTCCCATCGCCCCCACCCACCAGCAGTGCAGGGCACCCTCCACCAGGCCCCCACTCATGTCCAACTCATGTCCCCCTGCACCCCCAGCCCCCAGCATCCAGGGGCACCATCCACCAGGCCCCCACTCATGTCTCCCATCACCCCCACCCCCAGCAGTGCAGGGCACCCTCCACCAGGCCCCCACTCATGTCCAACTCATGTCTCCCTGCACCCCAGCCCCCAGCATCCAGGGGCACCCTCCACCAGGCCCCCACTCATGTCTCCCATCACCCCCACCCACCAGCATCCAGGGGCACCCTCCGCCAGGCCCCCACACATGTCTACCATCACCCCCACCCCCCAGCATCCAGGGGCACCCTCCACCAGGCCCCCACTCATGTCTCCCATCACCCCCACTCCCCAGAAGTGCAGGGCACCCTCCACCAGGCCCCCACTCATGTCCCCCTGCACCCCCACCCCCCAGCATCCAGGGGCACCCTCCACCAGGCCCCCACGCATGTCCCCCTGCACCCCCACCCCCCAGCATCCAGGGGCACCCACCACCAGGCCCCCACTCATGTCTCCCATCACCCCCACCCCCCAGCATCCAGGGGCACCCTCCACCAGGCCCCCACTCATGTCCAACTCATGTCCCCCTGCACCCCCACCCCCCAGCAGTGCAGGGCACCCTCCACCAGGCACCCACTCATGTCCAACTCATGTCTCCCATCACCCCCACCCCCAGCAGTGCAGGGCACCCTCCACCAGGCCCCCACTCATGTCTCCGATCACCCCCACCCCCCAGCAGTCAGGGGCACCCTCCACCAGGCCCCCACTCATGTCCCCCTGCACCCCCACCCCCCAGCATCCAGGGGCACCCACCACCAGGCCCCCACTCATGTCTCCCATCACCCCCACCCCCCAGCAGTGCAGGGCAGCCTCCACCAGGCTCCCACTCATGTCTCCCATCACCCCCACCCCCCAGCAGTCAGGGGCACCCTCCACCAGGCCCCCACTCATGTCTCCCATCACCCCCACCCCCCAGCATCAAGGGGTACCCTCCACCAGACCCCCACTCATGTCCAACTCATGTCTCCCAGCACCCCCACCCCCCAGCAGTCAGGGGCACCCTCCACCAGGCCCCCACTCATGTCTCCCATTACCCCCACCCCCCAGCAGTGCAGGGCACCCTCCACCAGGCCCCCACTCATGTCCAACTCATGTCTCCCACCACCCCCACCCCCCAGCATCCAGGGGCACCCTCCACCAGGCCCCCACTCATGTCCCCCTGCACCTCCACCCCCCAGCAGTCAGGGGCACCCTCCACCAGGCCCCCACTCATGTCCAACACATGTCCCCCTGCAGCCCCACCCCCCAGCAGTGCAAGGCACCCTCCACCAGGCCCCCACTCATGTCCACCTCATGTCTCCCATCACCCCCACCCCCCAGCAGTACAGGGCACCCTCCACCAGGCCCCCACTCATGTCTCCCATCACCCCCACCCCCTAGCATCCAGGGGCACCCTCCACCAGGCCCCCACTCATGTCTCCCATCACCCCCACCCCCCAGCATCCACGGGCACCCTCCACCAGGCCCCCACTCATGTCTCCCATCACCCCCACTCCCCAGCAGTGCAGGGCACCCTCCACCAGGCCCCCACTCATGTCCCCCTGCACCCCCACCACCCAGAATCCAGGGGCACCCTCCACCAGGCCCCCACTCATGCCCAACTCATGTCCCCTGCACCCCCACCCCCCAGCAGTGCAGGGCACCCTCCACCAGGCCCCCACTCATGTCCAACTCATGTCTCCCATCACCCCCACCCCCCAGCAGTGCAGGGCACCCTCCACCAGGCCCCCACTCATGTCTCCCATCACCCCCAACTTCCGGCAGTCAGGGGCACCCTCCGCCATGGCCCCCACTCATGTCCCCCTGCACCCCCACCCCTCCAGCAGTCAGGGGCACCCTCCACCAGTCCCCCACTCATGTTTCCCATCACCCCCACCCCGCAGCATCCAGGGGCACCCTCCACCAGGCCCCCACTCATGTCTCCCATCACCCCCACCCCCAGCAGTGCAGGGCACCCTCCACCAGGCCCCCACTCATGTCTCTCATTACCCCCACCCCCCAGCATCCAGGGGCACCCTCCACCAGGCCCCCACTCATGTCCAACTCATGTCTCCCAGCACCCCCACCCCCCAGCAGTCAGGGGCACCCTCCACCAGGCCCCCACTCATGTCTCCCATCACCCCCACCCCCCAGCAGTGCAGGGCACCCTCCACCAGGCCCCCACTCACGTCCAACTCATGTCTCCCACCACCCCCACCCCCCAGCATCCAGGGGCACCCTCCACCAGGACCCCACTCATGTCCCCCTGCACCCCCACCCCCAGCAGTCAGGGCACCCTCCACCAGGCCCCCACTCATGTCCAACTCATGTACCCCTGCACCCCCACCCCCCAGCAGTGCAGGGCACCCTCCACCAGGCCCCCACTCATGTCCAACTCATGTCTCCCATCACCCCCACCCCACAGCAGTGCAGGGCACCCTCCACCAGGCCCCCACTCATGTCTCCCATCACCCCCACCCCCCAGCATCCACAGCCACCCTCCACCAGGCCCCCACTCATGTCTCCCATCACCCACACCCCCCAGCAGTGCAGGGCACCCTACACCAGGCCCCCACTCATGTCCCCCTGCACTCCCACCCCCCAGCATCGAGGGGCACCCTCCACCAGGCCCCCACTCATGTCCAACACATGTCCCCCTGCACCCCCACCCCCCAGCAGTGCAGGGCACCCTCCACCAGGCCCCCACTCATGTCCAACTCATGTCTCCCATCACCCCCACCCCCCAGCAGTGCAGGGCACCCTCCACCAGGCCCCCACTCATGTCTCCCATCACCCCCACCCCCCAGCAGTCAGGGGCACCCTCCACCAGGCCCCCACTCATGTCCCCCTGCACCCCCATCCCCGAGCAGTCAGGGGCACCCTCCACCAGGCCCCCACTCATGTCTCCCATCACCCCCACCCCCCAGCATCCAGGGGCACCCTCCACCAGGCCCCCACTCATGTCTCCCATCACCCCCACACCCCAGCAGTGCAGGGCACCCTCCGCCAGGCCCCCACTCATGTCTCCCATCACCCCCACCCCCCAGCAGTCAGGGGCACCCTCCACCAGGCCCCCACTCATGTCCCCCTGCACCCCCACCCCCCAGCAGTCAGGGGCACCCTCCACCAGGCCCCCACTCATGTCTCCCATCACCCCCACCCCCCAGCAGTGCAGGGCACCCTCCACCAGGCCCCCACTCATGTCCAACTCATGTCCCCCTGCACCCCCACCCCCCAGCATCCAGGGGAAACCTCCACCAGGCCCACACTCATGTCCAACTCATGTCTCCCAGCACCCCCACCCCCCAGCAGTCAGGGGCACCCTCCACCAGGCCCCCACTCATGTCTCCCATCACCCCCATCCCCCAGCAGTGCAGGGCACCTTCCCCCAGTCCCCCACTCATGTCTCCCATCATCCCCACCCCCCAGAAGTGCAGGGCACCCTCCACCAGGCCCCCACTCATGTCCAACTCATGTCCCCCTGCACCCTCACCCCCCAGCATCCAGGGGCACACTCCACCAGGCCCCCACTCATGTCCAACTCATGTTCCCCTGCACCCCCACCCCCAGCATCCAGGGGCACCCTCCACCAGGCCCCCACTCATGTCCAACTCATGTCTCCCAGCACCCCCACCCCCAGCAGTCAGGGGCACCCTCCACCAGGCCCCCACTCATGTCTCCCAGCTCCCCCACCCCCAGCAGTCAGGGGCACCCTCCGCCAGGCCCCCACTCATGTCTCCCATCACCCCCACCCCCCAGCAGTGCAGGGCACCTTCCCCCAGGCCCCCACTCATGTCTCCCATCACCCCCCCCCCCAGCAGTCAATGGCACCCTCCACCAGGTCCCCACTTATGTCCAACTCATGTCCCCCTGCACACCACCCCCCAGCTTCCAGGCGCACCCTCCACCAGGCCCCCACTCATGTCCAACACATGTCCCCCTGCACCCCCACCCCCTAGCATCCAGGGGCACCCTCCACCAGGCCCCCACTCATGTCTCCCATCACCCCCACCCCCAGCAGTCAGGGGCACCCTCCACCAGGCCCCCACTCATGTCTCCCATCACTCCCACCCCCCAGCAGTGCAGGGCACCCTCCACCAGGCCCCCACTCATGTCCAACTCATGTCTCCCACCACCCCCACCCCCCAGCAGTGCAGGGCACCCTCCACTTGGCCCCCACTCATGTCTCCCATCACCCCCACCCCCCAGCATCCAGGGGCACCCTCCACCAGGCCCCCACTCATGTCTCCCATCACCCCCACCCCCCAGCATCCAGGGGCACCCTCCACCAGGCCCCCACTCATGTCTCCCATCACCCCCACCCCCCAGCAGTGCAGGGCACCCTCCACCAGGCCCCCACTCATGTCCCCCTGCACCCCCACCCCCCAGCATCCAGGGGCACCCTCCACCAGGCCCCCACTCATGTCCAACTCATGCCCCCTGCACCCGCACCCCCAGCAGTGCAGGGCACCCTCCACCAGGACCCCACTCATGTCTCCCATCACCCCCACCCCCCAGCAGTCAGGGGCACCCTCCACCACACCCCCACTCATGTCCCCCTGCACCCCCACCCCCCAGCAGTCAGGGGCACCCTCCACCAGGCCCCCACTAATGTCTCCAATCACCCCCACCCCCCAGCATCCAGGGGCACCCTCCAACAGGCCCCCACTCATGTCTCCCATCACCCCCACCCCCCAGCAGTGCAGGGCACCCTCCACCGGGCCCCCACTCATGTCTCCCATCACCCCCACCCCCCAGCAGTCAGTGGCACCTCCACCAGGCCCCCACTCATGTCTCCCATCACCCCCACCCACCAGCATCCAGGGGCACCCTCCACCAGGCCCCCACTCATGTCTCCCATCACCCCCACCCCCCAGCAGTGCAGGGCACCCTCCACCAGGCCCCCACTCATGTCCACCTCATGTTCCCCTGCACCCCCACCCCCAGCATCCAGGGGCACCCTCCACCAGGCCCCCACTCATGTCCAACTCATGTCTCCCAGCACCCCCACCCCCAGCAGTCAGGGGCACCCTCCACCAGGCCCCCACTCATGTCTCCCAGCTCCCCCACCCCCCAGCAGTCAGGGGCACCCTCCGCCAGGCCCCCCACTCATGTCTCCCATCACCCCCACCCCCCAGCAGTGCAGGGCACCTTCCCCCAGGCCCCCACTCATGTCTCCCATCACCCCCCCCCCCAGCAGTCAATGGCACCCTCCACCAGGTCCCCACTTATGTCCAACTCATGTCCCCCTGCACACCACCCCCCAGCTTCCAGGCGCACCCTCCACCAGGCCCCCACTCATGTCCAACACATGTCCCCCTGCACCCCCACCCCCTAGCATCCAGGGGCACCCTCCACCAGGCCCCCACTCATGTCTCCCATCACCCCCACCCCCAGCAGTCAGGGGCACCCTCCACCAGGCCCCCACTCATGTCTCCCATCACTCCCACCCCCCAGCAGTGCAGGGCACCCTCCACCAGGCCCCCACTCATGTCCAACTCATGTCTCCCACCACCCCCACCCCCAGCAGTGCAGGGCACCCTCCACTTGGCCCCCACTCATGTCTCCCATCACCCCCACCCCCCAGCATCCAGGGGCACCCTCCACCAGGCCCCCACTCATGTCTCCCATCACCCCCACCCCCCAGCATCCAGGGGCACCCTCCACCAGGCCCCCACTCATGTCTCCCATCACCCCCACCCCCCAGCAGTGCAGGGCACCCTCCACCAGGCCCCCACTCATGTCCCCCTGCACCCCCACCCCCCAGCATCAGGGGCACCCTCCACCAGGCCCCCACTCATGTCCAACTCATGCCCCCTGCACCCGCACCCCCAGCAGTGCAGGGCACCCTCCACCAGGACCCCACTCATGTCTCCCATCACCCCCACCCCCCAGCAGTCAGGGGCACCCTCCACCACGCCCCCACTCATGTCCCCCTGCACCCCCACCCCCAGCAGTCAGGGGCACCCTCCACCAGGCCCCCACTAATGTCTCCAATCACCCCCACCCCCCAGCATCCAGGGGCACCCTCCAACAGGCCCCCACTCATGTCTCCCATCACCCCCACCCCCCAGCAGTGCAGGGCACCCTCCACCGGGCCCCCACTCATGTCTCCCATCACCCCCACCCCCCAGCAGTCAGTGGCACCCTCCACCAGGCCCCCACTCATGTCTCCCATCACCCCCACCCACCAGCATCCAGGGGCACCCTCCACCAGGCCCCCACTCATGTCTCCCATCACCCCCACCCCCCAGCAGTGCAGGGCACCCTCCACCAGGCCCCCACTCATGTCCAACTCATGTTCCCCTGCACCCCCACCCCCCAGCATCCAGGGGAAACCTCCACCAGGCCCACACTCATGTCCAACTCATGTCTCAAAGCACCCCCACCCCCCAGCAGTCAGGGGCACCCTCCACCAGGCCCCCACTCATGTCTCCCATCACCTCCACCCCCCAGCAGTGCAGGGCACCTTCCCCCAGGCCCCCACTCATGTCCAACTCATGTCTCCCACCACCCCCACCCCCCCCCAGCATCCAGGGGCACCCTCCACCAGGCCCCCACTCATGTCCCCCTGCACCCCCACCCCAGCAGTCAGGGGCACCCTCCACCAGGCCCCCACTCATGTCCAACTCATGTCCCCCTGCACCCCCCCAGCAGTGGAGGGCACCCTCCACCAGGCCCCCACTCATGTCCAACTCATGTCTCCCATCACCCCCACCCCCCAGCAGTGCAGGGTACCCTCCACCAGGCCCCACTCATGTCTCCCATCACCCCCACCCCCCAGCATCCAGGGGCACCCTCCACCAGGCCCCCACTCATGTCTCCCATCACCCCCACCCCCCAGCATCCACAGCCACCCTCCACGAGGCCCCCACTCATGTCTCCCATCACCCCCACCCCCCAGCAGTGCAGGGCACCCTCCACCAGGCCCCCACTCATGTCCCCCTGCACCCCCACCCCCCAGCATCCAGGGGCACCCTCCACCAGGCCCCCACTCATGTCCAACTCATGCCCCCTGCACCCGCACCCCCAGCAGTGCAGGGCACCCTCCACCAGGACCCCACTCATGTCTCCCATCACCCCCACCCCCCAGCAGTCAGGGGCACCCTCCACCACGCCCCCACTAATGTCTCCAATCACCCCCACCCCCCAGCATCCAGGGGCACCCTCCAACAGGCCCCCACTCATGTCTCCCATCACCCCCACCCCCCAGCAGTGCAGGGCACCCTCCACCGGGCCCCCACTCATGTCTCCCATCACCCCCACCCCCCAGCAGTCAGTGGCACCCTCCACCAGGCCCCCACTCATGTCTCCCATCACCCCCACCCACCAGCATCCAGGGGCACCCTCCACCAGGCCCCCACTCATGTCTCCCATCACCCCCACCCCCCAGCAGTGCAGGGCACCCTCCACCAGGCCCCCACTCATGTCCAACTCATGTTCCCCTGCACCCCCACCCCCCAGCATCCAGGGGAAACCTCCACCAGGCCCACACTCATGTCCAACTCATGTCTCCCAGCACCCCCACCCCCCAGAAGTCAGGGGCACCCTCCACCAGGCCCCCACTCATGTCTCCCATCACCTCCACCCCCCAGCAGTGCAGGGCACCTTCCCCCAGGCCCCCACTCATGTCTCCCATCACCCTCACCCCCCAGCATCCAGGGGCACACTCCACCAGGCCCCCACTCATGTCCAACTCATGTCCCCCTGCACCCCCACCCCCAGCATCCAGGGGCACACTCCACCAGGCCCCCACTCATGTCCAACTCATGTCCCCCTGCACCCCCCCCCCCAGCAGAAAGGGGCACCCTCCACCAGGCCCCCACTCATGTCTCCCATCACCCCCACCCCCCAGCAGTGCAGGGCACCCTCCACCAGGCCCCCACTCATGTCCAACTCTTGTCCCCCTGCACCCCCACCCCCCAGCATCCAGGGGCACCCTCCACCAGGCCCCCACTCATGTCCAACACATGTCTCCCACCACCCCCACCCCCCAGCAGTCAGGGGCACCCTCCACCAGGCCCCCACTCATGTCTCCCATCACCCCCACCCACCAGCAGTGCAGGGCACCCTCCACCAGGCCCCCACTCATGTCCAACTCATGTCCCCCTGCACCCCCAGCCCCCAGCATCCAGGGGCACCCTCCACCAGGCCCCCACTCATGTCCAACTCATGTCCCCCTGCACCCCACCCCCCAGCATCCAGGCGCACCCTCCACCAGGCCCCCACTCATGTCCAACACATGTCCCCCTGCACCCCCATCCCCCAGCATCCAGGGGCACCCTCCACCAGGCCCCCACTCATGTCTCCCATCACCCCCACCCCCAGCAGTCAGGGGCACCCTCCACCAGGCACCCACTCATGTCTCCCATCACTCCCACCCCCCAGCAGTGCAGGGCACCCTCCACCAGGCCCCCACTCATGTCCAACTCATGTCTCCCACCACCCCCACCCCCCAGCAGTGCAGGGGACCCTCCACTTGGCCCCCACTCATGTCTCCCATCACCCCCACCCCCCAGCATCCAGGGGCACCCTCCACCAGGCCCCCACTCATGTCTCCCATCACCCCCACCCCCCAGCATCCAGGGGCACCCTCCACCAGGTCCCCACTCATGTCTCCCATCACCCCCACCCCCCAGCAGTCAGTGGCACCCTCCACCAGGCCCCCACTCATGTCTCCCATCACCCCCACCCCCCAGCATCCAAGGGCACCCTCCACCAGGCCCCCACTCATGTCTCCCATCACCCCCACCCCCCAGCAGTGCAGGGCACCCTCCACCAGGCCCCCACTCATGTCCAACTCATGTCCCCCTGCACCCCCACCCACCCAGCATCCAGGGGAAACCTCCACCAGGCCCACACTCATGTCCAACTCATGTCTCCCAGCACCCCCACCCCCCAGCACTCAGGGGCACCCTCCACCAGGCCCCCACTCATGTCTCCCATCACCCTCACCACCCAGCAGTGCAGGGCACCTTCCCCCAGGCCCCCACTCATGTCTCCCATCATCCCCACCCCCCAGCAGTGCAGGGCACCCTCCACCAGGCCCCCACTCATGTCCAACTCATGTCCCCCTGCACCCTCACCCCCCAGCAACCAGGGGCACACTCCACCAGGCCCCCACTCATGTCCAAATCATGTCCCCCTGCACCCCCACCCCCAGCATCCAGGGGCACCCTCCACCAGGCCCCCACTCATGTCCAACTCATGTCTCCCAGCACCCCCACCCCCCAGCAGTCAGGGGCACCCTCCACCAGGCCCCCACTCATGTCTCCCATCACCCCCACCCCCCAGCAGTGCAGGGCACCCTCCACCAGGCCCCCACTCATGCCCAACTCATGTCCCCTGCACCCCCACCCCCCAGCAGTGCAGGGCCCCCTCCACCAGGCCCCCACTCATGTCCAACTCATGTCTCCCATCACCCCCACCCCCCAGCAGTGCAGGGCACCCTCCACCAGGCCCCCACTCATGTCTCCCATCACCCCCAACTTCCGGCAGTCATGGGCACCCTCCACCATGGCCCCCACTCATGTCCCCCTGCACCCCCACCCCTCCAGCATCCAGGGGCACCCTCCACCAGGCCCCCACTCATGTCTCCCATCACTCCCACCCCCCAGCAGTGCAGGGCACCCTCCACCAGGCCCCTACTCATTTCTCCCATCACCCCCACCCCCAGCAGTCAGGGGCACCCTCCACCAGGCCCCCACTCATGTCCCCCTGCACCCCCACCCCTCCAGCATCCAGGGGCACCCTCCACCAGGCCCCCACTTATGTCTCCCATCACCCCCACCCCCCAGCATCCAGGGGCACCCTCCACCAGGCCCCAACTCATGTCCGACTCATGTCTCCCAGCCCCCCCAGCCCCCAGCAGTCAGGGGCACCCTCCACCAGGCCCCCACTCATGTCTCCCATCACCCCCACCCCCCAGCAGTGCAGGGCACCCTCCACCAGGCCCCCACTCATGTCCAACTCATGTCTCCCACCACCCCCAGCATCCGGGGGCACCCTCCACCAGGCCCCCATTCATGTCCCCCTGCACCCCCACCCCCCAGCAGTCAGGGTCACCCTCCACCAGGCCCCCACTCATGTCCAACACATGTCCCCCTGCACCCCCACCCCCCAGCAGTGCAAGGCACCCTCCACCAGGCCCCCACTCATGTCCAACTCATGTCTCCCATCACCCCCACCCCCCAGCAGTGCAGGGCACCCTCCACCAGGCCCCCACTCATGTCTCCCGTCACCCCCACCACCCAGCATCCAGGGGCACCCTCCACCAGGCCCCCACTCATGTCTCCCATCACCCCCACCCCCCAGCATCCAGGGGCACCCTCCACCAGGCCCCCACATATGTCCCACTGCACCCCCACCCCCCAGAATCCAGGGGCACCCTCCACCAGGCCCCCACTCATGTCCCCTGCACCCCCACCCCCAGCAGTGCAGGGCACCCTCCCCAGGCCCCCACTCATGTCCAACTCATGTCTCCCATCACCCCCACCCCCCAGCAGTGCAGGGCACCCTCCACCAGGCCCCCACTCATGTCTCCCATCACCCCCAACTTCCGGCAGTCATGGGCACCCTCCACCATGGCCCCCACTCATGTCCCCCTGCACCCCCACCCCTCCAGCATTCAGGGGCACCCTCCACCAGGCCCCCACTCATGTCTCCCATCACTCCCACCCCCCAGCAGTGCAGGGCACCCTCCACCAGGCCCCCACTCATGTCTCCCTTCACCCCCACCCCCAGCAGTCAGGGGCACCCTCCACCAGGCCCCCACTCATGTCTCCCATCACCCCCACCGCCCAGCATCCAGGGGCACCCTCCACCAGGCCCCCACTCATGTCCAACTCATGTCTCCCAGCACCCCCACCCCCCAGCAGTCAGAGGCACCCGCCACCAGGCCCTCACTCATGTCTCCCATCACCCCCACCCCCCAGCAGTGCAGGGAACCCTCCACCAGGCCCCCACTCATGTCCAACTCATGTCTCCCACCACCCCCACCCCCCAGCATCCAGGGGCACCCTCCACCAGGCCCCCATTCATGTCCCCCTGCACCCCCACCCCAGCAGTCAGGGGCACCCTCCACCAGGCCCCCACTCATGTCCAACTCATGTCCCCCTGCACCCCCCAAGCAGTGGAGGGCACCCTCCACCAGGCCCCCACTCATGTCCAACTCATGTCTCCCATCACCCCCACCCCCCAGCAGTGCAGGGTACCCTCCACCAGGCCCCCACTCATGTCTCCCATCACCCCCACCCCCCAGCATCCAGGGGCACCCTCCACCAGGCCCCCACTCATGTCTCCCATCACCCCCACCCCCCCAGCATCCACAGCCACCCTCCACCAGGCCCCCACTCATGTCTCCCATCACCCCCACCCTCCAGCAGTGCAGGGCACCCTCCACCAGGCCCCCACTCATGTCTCCCATCACCCCCAACTTCCGGCAGTCATGGGCACCCTCCACCATGGCCCCCACTCATGTCCCCCTGCACCCCCACCCCTCCAGCATCCAGGGGCACCCTCCACCAGGCCCCCACTCATGTCTCCCATCACTCCCACCCCCCAGCAGTGCAGGGCACCCTCCACCAGGCCCCTACTCATTTCTCCCATCACCCCCACCCCCAGCAGTCAGGGGCACCCTCCACCAGGCCCCCACTCATGTCTCCCATCACCCCCACCCCCCAGCAGTGCAGGGCACCCTCCACCAGGCCCCCACTCATGTCTCCCATCACCCCAACTTCCGGCAGTCATGGGCACCCTCCACCATGGCCCCCACTCATGTCCCCCTGCACCCCCACCCCTCCAGCATCCAGGGGCACCCTCCACCAGGCCCCCACTCATGTCTCCCATCACCCCCACCCCCCAGCATCCAGGGGCACCCTCCACCAGGCCCCAACTCATGTCCAACTCATGTCTCCCAGCCCCCCCAGCCCCCAGCAGTCAGGGGCACCCTCCACCAGGCCCCCACTCATGTCTCCCATCACCCCCACCCCCCAGCAGTGCAGGGCACCCTCCACCAGGCCCCCACTCATGTCCAACTCATGTCTCCCACCACCCCCACCCCCCAGCATCCGGGGGCACCCTCCACCAGGCCCCCATTCATGTCCCCCTGCACCCCCACCCCCCAGCAGTCAGGGTCACCCTCCACCAGGCCCCCACTCATGTCCAACACATGTCCCCCTGCACCCCCACCCCCCAGCAGTGCAAGGCACCCTCCACCAGGCCCCCACTCATGTCCAACTCATGTCTCCCATCACCCCCACCCCCCCAGCAGTGCAGGGCACCCTCCACCAGGCCCCCACTCATGTCTCCCGTCACCCCCACCACCCAGCATCCAGGGGCACCCTCCACCAGGCCCCCACTCATGTCTCCCATCACCCCCACCCCCCAGCATCCAGGGGCACCCTCCACCAGGCCCCCACATATGTCCCACTGCACCCCCACCCCCCAGAATCCAGGGGCACCCTCCACCAGGCCCCCACTCATGCCCAACTCATGTCCCCTGCACCCCCACCCCCCAGCAGTGCAGGGCACCCTCCCCCAGGCCCCCACTCATGTCCAACTCATGTCTCCCATCACCCCCACCCCCCAGCAGTGCAGGGCACCCTCCACCAGGCCCCCACTCATGTCTCCCATCACCCCCAACTTCCGGCAGTCATGGGCACCCTCCACCATGGCCCCCACTCATGTCCCCCTGCACCCCCACCCCTCCAGCATTCAGGGGCACCCTCCACCAGGCCCCCACTCATGTCTCCCATCACTCCCACCCCCCAGCAGTGCAGGGCACCCTCCACCAGGCCCCCACTCATGTCTCCCTTCACCCCCACCCCCAGCAGTCAGGGGCACCCTCCACCAGGCCCCCACTCATGTCTCCCATCACCCCCACCGCCCAGCATCCAGGGGCACCCTCCACCAGGCCCCCACTCATGTCCAACTCATGTCTCCCAGCACCCCCACCCCCCAGCAGTCAGAGGCACCCGCCACCAGGCCCTCACTCATGTCTCCCATCACCCCCACCCCCCAGCAGTGCAGGGCACCCTCCACCAGGCCCCCACTCATGTCCAACTCATGTCTCCCACCACCCCCACCCCCCAGCATCCAGGGGCACCCTCCACCAGGCCCCCACTCATGTCCCCCTGCACCCCCACCCCAGCAGTCAGGGGCACCCTCCACCAGGCCCCCACTCATGTCCAACTCATGTCCCCCTGCACCCCCCCAGCAGTGGAGGGCACCCTCCACCAGGCCCCCACTCATGTCCAACTCATGTCTCCCATCACCCCCACCCCCCAGCAGTGCAGGGTACCCTCCACCAGGCCCCCACTCATGTCTCCCATCACCCCCACCCCCCAGCATCCAGGGGCACCCTCCACCAGGCCCCCACTCATGTCTCCCATCACCCCCACCCCCCAGCATCCACAGCCACCCTCCACGAGGCCCCCACTCATGTCTCCCATCACCCCCACCCCCCAGCAGTGCAGGGCACCCTCCACCAGGCCCCCACTCATGTCCCCCTGCACCCCCACCCCCCAGCATCGAGGGGCACCCTCCACCAGGCCCCCACTCATGTCCAACACATGTCCCCCTGCACCCCCACCCTCCAGCAGTGCAGGGCACCGTCCACCAGGCCCCCACTCATGTCTCCCATCACCCCACCCCCCAGCAGTCAGGGGCACCCTCCACCAGGCCCCCACTCATGTCCCCTTGCACCCCCACCCCCCAGCAGTCAGGGGCACCCTTCACCAGGCCCCCACTCGTGTCCCCCTGCACCCCCACCCCCCAGCAGTCAGGGGCACCCTCCACCAGGCCCCCACTAATGTCTCCAATCACCCCCACCCCCCAGCATCCAGGGGCACCCTCCACCAGGCCCCCACTCATGTCTCCCATCTCCCCCACCCCCCAGCAGTGCAGGGCACCCTCCACCGGGCCCCCACTCATGTCTCCCATCACCCCCACCCGCCAGCAGTCAATGGCACCCTCCACCAGGCCCCCACTCATGTCTCCCATCACCCCCACCCCCCAGCATCCAGGGGCACCCTCCACCAGGCCCCCACTCATGTCTCCCATCACCCCCACCCCCCAGCAGTGCAGGGCACCCTCCACCAGGCCCCCACTCATGTCCAACTCATGTCCCCCTGTACCCCCATCCCCCAGCATCCAGGGGCACCCTCCACCAGGCCCCCACTCATGTCCAACTCATGTCTCCCAGCACCCCCACCCCCCAGCAGTCAGGGGCACCCTCCACCAGGCCCCCACTCATGTCTCCCATCACCCCCACCCCCCAGCAGTGCACCTTCCACCAGGCCCCCACTCATGTCTCCCATCATCCCCACCCCCCAGCAGTGCAGGGCACCCTCCACCAGGCCCCCACTCATGTCCAACTCATGTCCCCCTGCACCCCCACCCCCCAGCATCCAGGGGCACCCTCCACCAGGCCCCCACTCATGTCCAACACATGTCTCCCACCACCCCCACCCCCCAGCAGTCAGGGGCACCCTCCACCAGGCCCCCACTCATGTCTCCCATCACCCCCACCCCCCAGCAGTGCAGGGCACCCTCCACCAGGCCCCCACTCATGTCCAACTCATGTCCCCCTGCACCACCAGCCCCCAGCATCCAGGGGCACCCTCCACCAGGCCCCCACTCATGTCCAACTCATGTCCCCCTGCACCCCACCCCCAGCATCCAGGGGCACCCTCCACCAGGCCCCCACTCATGTCCAACACATGTCCCCCTGCACCCCCACCCCCCAGCATCCAGGGGCAACCTCCACCAGGCCCCCACACATGTCTCCCATCACCCCCACCCCCAGCAGTCAGGGGCACCTCCACCAGGCCCCCACTCATGTCTCCCATCACTCCCACCCCCAGCAGTGCAGGGCACCCTCCACCAGGCCCCCACTCATGTCCAACTCATGTCTCACACCACCCCCACCCCCCAGCAGTGCAGGGCACCCTCCACTTGGCCCCCACTCATGTCTCCCATCACCCCCACCCCCCAGCATCCAGGGGCACCCTCCACCAGGCCCCCACTCATGTCTCCCATCACCCCAACCCCCAGCATCCAGGGGCACCCTCCACCAGGCCCCCACTCATGTCTCCCATCACCCCCACCCCCCAGCAGTGCAGGGCACCCTCCACCAGGCCCCCACTCATGTCCCCCTGCACCCCCACCCCCCAGCATCCAGGGGCACCCTCCACCAGGCCCCCACTCATGTCCAACTCATGTCCCCCTGCACCCCCACCCCCCAGCAGTGCAGGGCACCCTCCACCAGGCCCCGACTCATGTCCAACTCATGTCTCCCATCACCCCCACCCCCAGCAGTGCAGGGCACCCTCCACCAGGCCCCCACTCATGTCTCCCATCACCCCCACCCCCCAGCATCCAGGGGCACCCTCCACCAGGCCCCCACTCATGTCTCCCATCACCCCCACCCCCCAGCATCCAGGGGCACCCTCCACCAGGCCCCCACTCATGTCTCCCATCACCCCCACCCCCCAGCAGTGCAGGGCACCCTCCACCAGGCCCCCACTCATGTCCAACTCATGCCTCCCACCACCCCCACCCCTCAGCATCCAGGGGCACCCTCCACTAGGCCCCAACTCATGTCCCCCTGCACCCCCACCCCCCAGCATCCAGGGGTACCCTCCACCAGGCCCCCACTCATGTCCAACTCATGTCCCTCTGCACCCCCACCCCCCAGCAGTGCAGGGCACCCTCCACCAGGCCCCCACTCATGTCCAACTCATGTCTCCCATCACCCCCACCCCCAGCAGTGCAGGGCACCTTCCACCAGGCCCCCAGTCATGTCTCCGATCACCCCCACGCCCCAGCAGTCAGGGGCACCCTCCAACAGGCCCCCACTCATGTCCCCCTGCACCCCTACCCCCCAGCAGTCAGGGGCACCCTCCACCAGGCCCCCACTTATGTCTCCCATCACCCCCACCCCGCAGCATCCAGGGGCACCCTCCACCAGGTCCCCACTCATGTCTCCCATCATCCCCATGCCCCAGCAGTGCAGGGCACCCTCCACCAGGCCCCACTCATGTCTCCCATCACCCCCACCCCCCAGCGTCAGGGGCACCCTCCACCAGGCCCCCACTCATGTCTCCCATCACCCCCACGGCCCAGCATCCAGGGGCACCCTCCACCAGGCCCTCACTCATGTCCAACTCATGTCTCCCAGCACCCCCACCCCCCAGCAGTCAGGGGCACCCTCCACCAGGCCCCCACTCATGTCTCCCATCACCCCCACCCCCCAGCAGTGCAGGGCACCCTCCACCAGGCCCCCACTCATGTCCAACTCATGCCTCCCACCACCCCCACCCCTCAGCATCCAGGGGCACCCTCCACTAGGCCCCAACTCATGTCCCCCTGCACACCCACCCCCCAGCAGTCAGGGGAACCCTCCACCAGGCCCCCACTCATGTCCAACTTATGTCCCTCTGCACCCCCACCCCCCAGCAGTGCAGGGCACCCTCCACCAGGCCCCCACTCATGTCCAACTCATGTCTCCCATCACCCCCACCCCCCAGCAGTGCAGGGCACCCTCCACCAGGCCCCCACTCATGTCTCCCATCACCCCCACCCCCCAGCATCCAGAGGCACCCTCCACCAGGCCCCCACTCATGCCTCCCTTCACCCCCACCCCCCAGCATCCAGGGGCACCCTCCACCAGGCCCCCACTCATGTCTAACATCACCCCCACCCCCCAGCAGTGCAGGGCACCCTCCACCAGGCCCCCATTCATGTCCCACTGCACCCCCACCCCCCAGCATCGAGGGGCACCCTCCACCAGGCCCCCACTCATGTCCAACTCATGTCCCCCTGCACCCCCACACCCCAGCAGTGCAGGGCACCCTCCACCCTCATGTCTCCCATCACCCCCACCCCTAGCATCCAGGGGCACCCTCCACCAGGCCCCCACTCATGTCTCCCATCACCCCCATCCCCCAGCATCCAGGGGCACCCTCCACCAGGCCCCCACTCATGTCTCCCATCACCCCCACCCCCCAGCAGTGCAGGGCACCCTCCACCAGGCCCCCACTCATGTCCCTCTGCACCCCCACCCCCCAGCATCCAGGGGCACCCTCCACCAGGCCCCCACTCATGTCCAACTCATGTCCCCCTGCACCCCCACCCCCCAACAGTGCAGGGCACCCTCCACCAGGCCCCCACTCATGTCCAACTCATGTCTCCCATCACCCCCACCCCCCAGCAGTGCAGGGCACCCTCCACCAGGCCCCCACTCATGTCTCCCATCACCCCCACCCCCCAGCATCCAGGGGCACCCTCCACCAGGCCCCCACTCATTTCCCCCTGCACCCTCACCCCCCAGCATCCAGGGGCACCCTCCACCAGGCCCCCACTTATGTCTCCCATCACCGCCACCCCCCAGCATCCAGGGGCACCCTCCACCAGGCCCCCACTCATGTCTCCCATCACCCCCACCCCCCAGCAGTGCAGGACACCCTCCACCAGGCCCCCACTCATGTCTCCCATCACCCCCACCCCCCAGCAGTCAGCGGCACCCTCTACCAGGCCCCCACTCATGTCTCCCATAACCCCCAACCCCCAGCATCCAGGGGCACCCTCCACCAGGCCCCCACTCATGTCCAACTCATGTCTCCCAGCACCCCCACCCCCCAGCAGTCAGGGGCCCCCTCCACCAGGCCCCCACTCATGTCTCCCATCACCCCCACCCCCCAGCAGTGCAGGGCACCCTCCACCAGGCCCCCACTCATGTCCAAGTCATGTCTCCCTGCACCCCCACCCCCCAGCAGTGCAGGACACCCTCCACCAGGCCCCCACTCATGTCCAACTCATGTCTCCCATCACCCCCACCCCCCAGCAGTGCAGGGCACCCTCCACCAGGCCCCCACTCATGTCTCCCATCACCCCCAACTTCCGGCAGTCATGGGCACCCTCCACCAGGCCCCCACTCATGTCCAACTCATGTCTCCCATCACCCCACCCCCCAGCAGTGCAGGGCACCCTCCACCAGGCCCCCACTCATGTTCCCCATCACCCCCACCCCCCAGCATCCAGGGGCACCCTCCACCAGGCCCCCACTCATGTCCAACTCATGTCCCCCTGCACCCCCCCAGCAGTGGAGGGCACCCTCCACCAGGCCCCCACTCATGTCCAACTCATGTCTCCCATCACCCCCACCCCCCAGCAGTGCAGGGTACCCTCCACCAGGCCCCCACTCATGTCTCCCATCACCCCCACCCCCCAGCAGTGCAGGGCACCCTCCACCAGGCCCCCACTCATGTCCCCCTGCACCCCCACCCCCCAGCATCGAGGGGCACCCTCCACCAGGCCCCCACTCATGTCCAACACATGTCCCCCTGCACCCCCACCCCCCAGCAGTGCAGGGCACCGTCCACCAGGCCCCCACTCATGTCTCCCATCACCCCACCCCCCAGCAGTCAGGGGCACCCTCCACCAGGCCCCCACTCATGTCCCCTTGCACCCCCACCCCCCAGCAGTCAGGGGCACCCTTCACCAGGCCCCCACTCGTGTCCCCCTGCACCCCCACCCCCCAGCAGTCAGGGGCACCCTCCACCAGGCCCCCACTTATGTCTCCCATCACCCCCACCCCGCAGCATCCAGGGGCACCCTCCACCAGGTCCCCACTCATGTCTCCCATCACCCCCATGCCCCAGCAGTGCAGGGCACCCTCCACCAGGCCCCACTCATGTCTCCCATCACCCCCACCCCCCAGCGTCAGGGGCACCCTCCACCAGGCCCCCACTCATGTCTCCCATCACCCCCACGGCCCAGCATCCAGGGGCACCCTCCACCAGGCCCTCACTCATGTCCAACTCATGTCTCCCAGCACCCCCACCCCCCAGCAGTCAGGGGCACCCTCCACCAGGCCCCCACTCATGTCTTCCATCACCCCCACCCCCCAGCAGTGCAGGGCACCCTCCACCAGGCCCCCACTCATGTCCAACTCATGTCTCCCAGCACCCCCACCCCCCAGCAGTCAGGGGCACCCTCCACCAGGCCCACATTCATGTCTCCCACCATCCCCACCCCTCAGCATCCAGGGGCACCCTCCACTAGGCCCCAACTCATGTCCCCCTGCACCCCCACCCCCCAGCAGTCAGGGGAACCCTCCACCAGGCCCCCACTCATGTCCAACTTATGTCCCTCTGCACCCCCACCCCCCAGCAGTGCAGGGCACCCTCCACCAGGCCCCCACTCATGTCCAACTCATGTCTCCCATCACCCCCACCCCCCAGCAGTGCAGGGCACCCTCCACCAGGCCCCCACTCATGTCTCCCATCACCCCCACCCCCCAGCATCCAGGGGCACCCTCCACCAGGCCCCCACTCATGCCTCCCTTCAACCCCACCCCCCAGCATCCAGGGGCACCCTCCACCAGGCCCCCACTCATGTCTAACATCACCCCCACCCCCCAGCAGTGCAGGGCACCCTCCACCAGGCCCCCATTAATGTCCCACTGCACCCCCACCCCCCAGCATCGAGGGGCACCCTCCACCAGGCCCCCACTCATGTCCAACTCATGTCCCCCTGCACCCCCACACCCCAGCAGTGCAGGGCACCCTCCACCCTCATGTCTCCCATCACCCCCACCCCTAGCATCCAGGGGCACCCTCCACCAGGCCCCCACTCATGTCTCCCATCACCCCCATCCCCCAGCATCCAGGGGCACCCTCCACCAGGCCCCCACTCATGTCTCCCATCACCCCCACCCCCCAGCAGTGCAGGGCACCCTCCACCAGGCCCCCACTCATGTCCCTCTGCACCCCCACCCCCCAGCATCCAGGGGCACCCTCCACCAGGCCCCCACTCATGTCCAACTCATGTCCCCCTGCACCCCCACCCCCCAACAGTGCAGGGCACCCTCCACCAGGCCCCCACTCATGTCCAACTCATGTCTCCCATCACCCCCACCCCCCAGCAGTGCAGGGCACCCTCCACCAGGCCCCCACTCATGTCTCCCATCACCCCCACCCCCCAGCATCCAGGGGCACCCTCCACCAGGCCCCCACTCATTTCCCCCTGCACCCTCACCCCCCAGCATCCAGGGGCACCCTCCACCAGGCCCCCACTTATGTCTCCCATCACCCCTACCCCCCAGCATCCAGGGGCACCCTCCACCAGGCCCCCACTCATGTCTCCCATCACCCCCACCCCCCAGCAGTGCAGGACACCCTCCACCAGGCCCCCACTCATGTCTCCCATCACCCCCACCCCCCAGCAGTCAGGGGCACCCTCTACCAGGCCCCCACTCATGTCTCCCATAACCCCCAACCCCCAGCATCCAGGGGCACCCTCCACCAGGCCCCCACTCATGTCCAACTCATGTCTCCCAGCACCCCCACCCCCCAGCAGTCAGGGGCCCCCTCCACCAGGCCCCCACTCATGTCTCCCATCACCCCCACCCCTCAGCAGTGCAGGACACCCTCCACCAGGCCCCCACTCATGTCCAAGTCATGTCTCCCACCGCCCCCACCCCCCAGCATCCAGGGGCACCCTCCAACAGGCCCCCACTCATGTCCCCCTCCACCCCCACCCCCCAGCAGTCAGGGGCACCCTCCACCAGGCCCCCACTCATGTCCAACTCATGTCCCCCTGCACCCCCACCCCCCAGCAGTGCAGGACACCCTCCACCAGGCCCCCACTCATGTCCAACTCATGTCTCCCATCACCCCCACCCCCCAGCAGTGCAGGGCACCCTCCACCAGGCCCCCACTCATGTCTCCCATCACCCCCAACTTCCGGCAGTCATGGGCACCCTCCACCAGGCCCCCACTCACATACTTGCCAACCCTACCGATTTAGGCGGTAGGATACCGCTTTTTAAGCAGTCCTACCGCCTACCGATTTTTTGACATGAAATACCGATTTTTTTTTGTAAAAAAAAAAAAAAAAAAAAAATTTTTTTTTTCATTTTTTTTTTTTTGACCACGCCAGCTCGGGGAGTCTTTCAAGGGCTCCCCCGAGCTGGCGCACCGGGAGAATGCCCGGCATGCAGGCTTTTAATGTCAAAAGGCACCCACGGCGGTGGGCTAAAAGCGCCCTTCCGCCGCGGGTGCCTTTGACAAAAGGCGCCATTAGCCCCCCACCACGCCAACTCGGGGAGTCTTTCAAGGACTTCCCCGAGCTGGCGTAGCGGGAGAAGGCGCAGCATGCAGGCTTTTAATGTCAAAGGCACCCACGGCGGTGGGCTAAAAGCGCCCTTCCGCCGCGGGTGCCTTTGGCAAAAGGCGCCATTAGCCCCCCACCACGCCAACTCGGGGAGTCTTTCAGGACTTCCCCGAGCTGGTGTAGCGGGAGAAGGCGCGGCATGCAGGCTGTTAACGTCAAAGGCACCCACGGCGGTGGGCTAAAAGCACCCTTCCGCCGCGGGTGCCTTTGGCAAAAGGCGCCATTAGCCCCCCACCACGCCAACTCGGGGAGTTTTTCAAGGACTTCCCCGAGCTGGCGTAGCGGGAGAAGGCGCAGCATGCAGGCTTTTAATGTCAAAGGCACCCACGGCGGTGGGCTAAAAGCGCCCCTCCACCGCGGGTGCCTTTTGGTCAAAGGCGCCATTAGCCCCCCACCACGCCAGCTCGGGGGAGTCTTTCAAGGACTTCCCCGAGCTTGGCGTAGCGGGAGAAGGCGCAGCATGCAGGCTTTTAATGTCAAAGGCACCCACGGCGGTGGGCTAAAAGCGCCCCTCCACCGCGGGTGCCTTTTGGTCAAAGGCGCCATTAGCCCCCCACCACGCCAGCTCGGGGGAGTCTTTCAAGGACTTCCCCGAGCTGGCGTAGCGGGAGAAGGCGCAGCATGCAGGCCTTTGATGTAAAAGGCGTCCACGGCGGTGGGCTAAAGGCGCCCCTCCGCCGCGAGTGCCTTTCACAAAAGGCGCCATTAGCCCCTCCACCACGTCAACTCTGGTGAGTCTTTCAAGGGCTCCCCCGAGCTGGCGTGATGGCAGAAGGCGTGGCAGGCGCCTCATTGTCATTGAATGCACCCGCGGCGGCGGGCTCATTCAATGACAATGGGCTGCTGACGCGCCCTATTCCTATCATTACCTCCTCGACTGACTATTTTTGAAACTTTAAGATTCCTACAGATTTTTGGTCACAGAATGTTGGCATGTATGCACTCATGTCCAACTCATGTCTCCCATCACCCCACCCCCCAGCAGTGCAGGGCACCCTCCATCAGGCCCCCACTCATGTTCCCCATCACCCCCACCCCCCAGCATCCAGGGGCACCCTCCACCAGGCCCCCACTCATGTCTCCCATCACCCCCACCCCCCAGCATCCAGGGGCACCCTCCACCAGGCCCCCACGCATGTCCCCCTGCACCCCCACCCCCCAGCATCCAGGGGCACCCTCCACCAGGCCCCACTCATGTCCAACTCATGTCCCCCTGCACCCCCACGCCCCAGCAGTGCAGGGCACCCTCCACCGGCCCCCACTCATGTCCACCTCATGTCTCCCATCACTCCCACCCCCCAGCAGTGCAGGGCACCCTCCACCAGGCCCCCACTCATGTCTCCCATCACCCCCACCCCCATAGCTCTCAACCATTTGTGTCACAAAGGCGGGTGAAAACACCCGATTTTATTTGTGGCGGGTGAGAGGCCCATTGAAATGAATGGGCATGCAGGAGGCTTGGCGGGTGAGTCAGCTGTTTAGAAGGCGGGTGACACCCGCCAAAAGCGTGTGAGTTGAGAGCTATGCCCACCCTCCAGCAGTCAGGGGCACCCTCCACCAGGCCCCCACTCATGTCCCCCTGCACCCCCACCCCTCAGCAGTCAGGGGCACCCTCCACCAGGCCCCCACTCATGTCTCCCATCACCCCCACCCCCAGCAGTCAGGGGCACCCCCACC
Organism: Ambystoma mexicanum; assembly: GCF_040938575.1. Lineage (NCBI taxonomy): Eukaryota > Metazoa > Chordata > Amphibia > Caudata > Ambystomatidae > Ambystoma > Ambystoma mexicanum. The sequence goes on along the minus strand of NC_090940.1, from coordinate 643,926,314 downwards.
AGGCCCCCACTCATGTCTCCCATCACCCCCACCCCCCAGCAGTGCAGGGCACCCTCCACCAGGCCCCCACTCATGTCCAACTCATGTCCCCCTGCACTCCCACCCCCAGTATCCAGGGGCACCCTCCACCAGGCCCCCACTCATGTCCAACCCATGTCTCCCACCACCCCCACCCCCCAGCAGTCAGGGGCACCCTCCACCAGGCCCCCACTCATGTCTCCCATCACACCCACCCCCAGCAGTGCAGGGCACCCTCCACCAGGCCCCCACTCATGTACAACTCATGTCTCCCTGCACCCCCAGCCCCCAGCATTCAGGGGCACCCTCCACCAGGCCCCCACTCATGTCTCCCATCACCCCCACCCACCAGCATCCAGGGGCACCCTCCACCAGGCCCCCACTCATGTCTCCCATCACCCCCACCCCCAGAAGTGCAGGGCACCCTCCACCAGGCCCCCACTCATGTCCCCCCTGCACCCCCACCCCCCCAGCATCCAGGGAAACCTCCACCAGGCCCACACTCATGTCCAACTCATGTCTCCCAGCACCCCCACCCCCCAGCAGTCAGGGGCACCCTCCACCAGGCCCCCACTCATGTCTCCCATCACCCTCACCACCCAGCAGTGCAGGGCACCTTCCCCCAGGCCCCACTCATGTCTCCCATCATCCCCACCCCCCAGCAGTGCAGGGCACCCTCCACCAGGCCCCCACTCATGTCCAACTCATGTCCCCCTGCACCCTCACCCCCCAGCAACCAGGGGCACACTCCACCAGGCCCCCACTCATGTCCAAATCATGTCCCCCTGCACCCCCACCCCCAGCATCCAGGGGCACCCTCCACCAGGCCCCCACTCATGTCCAACTCATGTCTCCCAGCACCCCCACCCCCCAGCAGTCAGGGGCACCCTCCACCAGGCCCCCACTCATGTCTCCCATCACCCCCACCCCCCAGCAGTGCAGGGCACCCTCCACCAGGCCCCCACTCATGCCCAACTCATGTCCCCTGCACCCCCACCCCCCAGCAGTGCAGGGCACCCTCCACCAGGCCCCCACTCATGTCCAACTCATGTCTCCCATCACCCCCACCCCCCAGCAGTGCAGGGCACCCTCCACCAGGCCCCCACTCATGTCTCCCATCACCCCCAACTTCCGGCAGTCATGGGCACCCTCCACCATGGCCCCCACTCATGTCCCCCTGCACCCCCACCCCTCCAGCATCCAGGGGCACCCTCCACCAGGCCCCCACTCATGTCTCCCATCACTCCCACCCCCCAGCAGTGCAGGGCACCCTCCACCAGGCCCCTACTCATTTCTCCCATCACCCCCACCCCCAGCAGTCAGGGGCACCCTCCACCAGGCCCCCACTCATGTCTCCCATCACCCCTACCCCCCAGCATCCAGGGGCACCCTCCACCAGGCCCCCACTCATGTCTCCCATCACCCCCACCCCCCAGCATCCAGGGGCACCCTCCACCAGGCCCCAACTCATGTCCGACTCATGTCTCCCAGCCCCCCCAGCCCCCAGCAGTCAGGGGCACCCTCCACCAGGCCCCCACTCATGTCTCCCATCACCCCCACCCCCCAGCAGTGCAGGGCACCCTCCACCAGGCCCCCACTCATGTCCAACTCATGTCTCCCACCACCCCCAGCATCCGGGGGCACCCTCCACCAGGCCCCCATTCATGTCCCCCTGCACCCCCACCCCCCAGCAGTCAGGGTCACCCTCCACCAGGCCCCCACTCATGTCCAACACATGTCCCCCTGCACCCCCACCCCCCAGCAGTGCAAGGCACCCTCCACCAGGCCCCCACTCATGTCCAACTCATGTCTCCCATCACCCCCACCCCCCAGCAGTGCAGGGCACCCTCCACCAGGCCCCCACTCATGTCTCCCGTCACCCCCACCACCCAGCATCCAGGGGCACCCTCCACCAGGCCCCCACTCATGTCTCCCATCACCCCCACCCCCCAGCATCCAGGGGCACCCTCCACCAGGCCCCCACATATGTCCCACTGCACCCCCACCCCCCAGAATCCAGGGGCACCCTCCACCAGGCCCCCACTCATGCCCAACTCATGTCCCCTGCACCCCCACCCCCAGCAGTGCAGGGCACCCTCCCCAGGCCCCCACTCATGTCCAACTCATGTCTCCCATCACCCCCACCCCCCAGCAGTGCAGGGCACCCTCCACCAGGCCCCCACTCATGTCTCCCATCACCCCCAACTTCCGGCAGTCATGGGCACCCTCCACCATGGCCCCCACTCATGTCCCCCTGCACCCCCACCCCTCCAGCATTCAGGGGCACCCTCCACCAGGCCCCCACTCATGTCTCCCATCACTCCCACCCCCCAGCAGTGCAGGGCACCCTCCACCAGGCCCCCACTCATGTCTCCCTTCACCCCCACCCCCAGCAGTCAGGGGCACCCTCCACCAGGCCCCCACTCATGTCTCCCATCACCCCCACCGCCCAGCATCCAGGGGCACCCTCCACCAGGCCCCCACTCATGTCCAACTCATGTCTCCCAGCACCCCCACCCCCCAGCAGTCAGAGGCACCCGCCACCAGGCCCTCACTCATGTCTCCCATCACCCCCACCCCCCAGCAGTGCAGGGCACCCTCCACCAGGCCCCCACTCATGTCCAACTCATGTCTCCCACCACCCCCACCCCCCAGCATCCAGGGGCACCCTCCACCAGGCCCCCACTCATGTCCCCCTGCACCCCCACCCCAGCAGTCAGGGGAACCCTCCACCAGGCCCCCACTCATGTCCAACTCATGTCCCCCTGCACCCCCCCAGCAGTGGAGGGCACCCTCCACCAGGCCCCCACTCATGTCCAACTCATGTCTCCCATCACCCCCACCCCCCAGCAGTGCAGGGTACCCTCCACCAGGCCCCCACTCATGTCTCCCATCACCCCCACCCCCCAGCATCCAGGGGCACCCTCCACCAGGCCCCCACTCATGTCTCCCATCACCCCCACCCCCCAGCATCCACAGCCACCCTCCACCAGGCCCCCACTCATGTCTCCCATCACCCCCACCCCCCAGCAGTGCAGGGCACCCTCCACCAGGCCCCCACTCATGTCTCCCATCACCCCCAACTTCCGGCAGTCATGGGCACCCTCCACCATGGCCCCCACTCATGTCCCCCTGCACCCCCGCCCCTCCAGCATCCAGGGGCACCCTCCACCAGGCCCCCACTCATGTCTCCCATCACCCCCACCCCCCAGCAGTGCAGGGCACCCTCCACCAGGCCCCCACTCATGTCCAACTCATGTCTCCCATCACCCCCACCCCCCAGCAGTGCAGGGTACCCTCCACCAGGCCCCCACTCATGTCTCCCATCACCCCCACCCCCCAGCATCCAGGGGCACCCTCCACCAGGCCCCCACTCATGTCTCCCATCACCCCCACCCCCCAGCATCCACAGCCACCCTCCACCAGGCCCCCACTCATGTCTCCCATCACCCCCACCCCCCAGCAGTGCAGGGCACCCTCCACCAGGCCCCCACTCATGTCTCCCATCACCCCCAACTTCCGGCAGTCATGGGCACCCTCCACCATGGCCCCCACTCATGTCCCCCTGCACCCCCACCCCTCCAGCATCCAGGGGCACCCTCCACCAGGCCCCCACTCATGTCTCCCATCACCCCCACCCCCCAGCATCCAGGGGCACCCTCCACCAGGCCCCAACTCATGTCCAACTCATGTCTCCCAGCCCCCCCAGCCCCCAGCAGTCAGGGGCACCCTCCACCAGGCCCCCACTCATGTCTCCCATCACCCCCACCCCCCAGCAGTGCAGGGCACCCTCCACCAGGCCCCCACTCATGTCCAACTCATGTCTCCCACCACCCCACCCCCCAGCATCCGGGGGCACCCTCCACCAGGCCCCCATTCATGTCCCCCTGCACCCCCACCCCCCAGCAGTCAGGGTCACCCTCCACCAGGCCCCCACTCATGTCCAACACATGTCCCCCTGCACCCCCACCCCCCAGCAGTGCAAGGCACCCTCCACCAGGCCCCCACTCATGTCCAACTCATGTCTCCCATCACCCCCACCCCCCCAGCAGTGCAGGGCACCCTCCACCAGGCCCCCACTCATGTCTCCCGTCACCCCCACCACCCAGCATCCAGGGGCACCCTCCACCAGGCCCCCACTCATGTCTCCCATCACCCCCACCCCCCAGCATCCAGGGGCACCCTCCACCAGGCCCCCACATATGTCCCACTGCACCCCCACCCCCCAGAATCCAGGGGCACCCTCCACCAGGCCCCCACTCATGCCCAACTCATGTCCCCTGCACCCCCACCCCCCAGCAGTGCAGGGCACCCTCCCCCAGGCCCCCACTCATGTCCAACTCATGTCTCCCATCACCCCCACCCCCCAGCAGTGCAGGGCACCCTCCACCAGGCCCCCACTCATGTCTCCCATCACCCCCAACTTCCGGCAGTCATGGGCACCCTCCACCATGGCCCCCACTCATGTCCCCCTGCACCCCCACCCCTCCAGCATTCAGGGGCACCCTCCACCAGGCCCCCACTCATGTCTCCCATCACTCCCACCCCCCAGCAGTGCAGGGCACCCTCCACCAGGCCCCCACTCATGTCTCCCTTCACCCCCACCCCCAGCAGTCAGGGGCACCCTCCACCAGGCCCCCACTCATGTCTCCCATCACCCCCACCGCCCAGCATCCAGGGGCACCCTCCACCAGGCCCCCACTCATGTCCAACTCATGTCTCCCAGCACCCCCACCCCCCAGCAGTCAGAGGCACCCGCCACCAGGCCCTCACTCATGTCTCCCATCACCCCCACCCCCCAGCAGTGCAGGGCACCCTCCACCAGGCCCCCACTCATGTCCAACTCATGTCTCCCACCACCCCCACCCCCCAGCATCCAGGGGCACCCTCCACCAGGCCCCCACTCATGTCCCCCTGCACCCCCACCCCAGCAGTCAGGGGCACCCTCCACCAGGCCCCCACTCATGTCCAACTCATGTCCCCCTGCACCCCCCCAGCAGTGGAGGGCACCCTCCACCAGGCCCCCACTCATGTCCAACTCATGTCTCCCATCACCCCCACCCCCCAGCAGTGCAGGGTACCCTCCACCAGGCCCCCACTCATGTCTCCCATCACCCCCACCCCCCAGCATCCAGGGGCACCCTCCACCAGGCCCCCACTCATGTCTCCCATCACCCCCACCCCCCAGCATCCACAGCCACCCTCCACGAGGCCCCCACTCATGTCTCCCATCACCCCCACCCCCCAGCAGTGCAGGGCACCCTCCACCAGGCCCCCACTCATGTCCCCCTGCACCCCCACCCCCCAGCATCGAGGGGCACCCTCCACCAGGCCCCCACACATGTCCAACACATGTCCCCCTGCACCCCCACCCCCCAGCAGTGCAGGGCACCGTCCACCAGGCCCCCACTCATGTCTCCCATCACCCCACCCCCCAGCAGTCAGGGGCACCCTCCACCAGGCCCCCACTCATGTCCCCTTGCACCCCCACCCCCCAGCAGTCAGGGGCACCCTTCACCAGGCCCCCACTCGTGTCCCCCTGCACCCCCACCCCCCAGCAGTCAGGGGCACCCTCCACCAGGCCCCCACTAATGTCTCCAATCACCCCCACCCCCCAGCATCCATGGGCACCCTCCACCAGGCCCCCACTCATGTCTCCCATCTCCCCCACCCCCCAGCAGTGCAGGGCACCCTCCACCGGGCCCCCACTCATGTCTCCCATCACCCCCACCCGCCAGCAGTCAATGGCACCCTCCACCAGGCCCCCACTCATGTCTCCCATCACCCCCACCCCCCAGCATCCAGGGGCACCCTCCACCAGGCCCCCACTCATGTCTCCCATCACCCCCACCCCCCAGCAGTGCAGGGCACCCTCCACCAGGCCCCCACTCATGTCCAACTCATGTCCCCCTGTACCCCCATCCCCCAGCATCCAGGGGCACCCTCCACCAGGCCCCCACTCATGTCCAACTCATGTCTCCCAGCACCCCCACCCCCCAGCAGTCAGGGGCACCCTCCACCAGGCCCCCACTCATGTCTCCCATCACCCCCACCCCCCAGCAGTGCACCTTCCACCAGGCCCCCACTCATGTCTCCCATCATCCCCACCCCCCAGCAGTGCAGGGCACCCTCCACCAGGCCCCCACTCATGTCCAACTCATGTCCCCCTGCACCCCCACCCCCCAGCATCCAGGGGCACCCTCCACCAGGCCCCCACTCATGTCCAACACATGTCTCCCACCACCCCCACCCCCCAGCAGTCAGGGGCACCCTCCACCAGGCCCCCACTCATGTCTCCCATCACCCCCACCCCCCAGCAGTGCAGGGCACCCTCCACCAGGCCCCCACTCATGTCCAACTCATGTCCCCCTGCACCACCAGCCCCCAGCATCCAGGGGCACCCTCCACCAGGCCCCCACTCATGTCCAACTCATGTCCCCCTGCACCCCACCGCCCAGCATCCAGGGGCACCCTCCACCAGGCCCCCACTCATGTCCAACACATGTCCCCCTGCACCCCCACCCCCCAGCATCCAGGGGCAACCTCCACCAGGCCCCCACACATGTCTCCCATCACCCCCACCCCCAGCAGTCAGGGGCACCTCCACCAGGCCCCCACTCATGTCTCCCATCACTCCCACCCCCAGCAGTGCAGGGCACCCTCCACCAGGCCCCCACTCATGTCCAACTCATGTCTCACACCACCCCCACCCCCCAGCAGTGCAGGGCACCCTCCACTTGGCCCCCACTCATGTCTCCCATCACCCCCACCCCCCAGCATCCAGGGGCACCCTCCACCAGGCCCCCACTCATGTCTCCCATCACCCCAACCCCCAGCATCCAGGGGCACCCTCCACCAGGCCCCCACTCATGTCTCCCATCACCCCCACCCCCCAGCAGTGCAGGGCACCCTCCACCAGGCCCCCACTCATGTCCCCCTGCACCCCCACCCCCCAGCATCCAGGGGCACCCTCCACCAGGCCCCCACTCATGTCCAACTCATGTCCCCCTGCACCCCCACCCCCCAGCAGTGCAGGGCACCCTCCACCAGGCCCCGACTCATGTCCAACTCATGTCTCCCATCACCCCCACCCCCAGCAGTGCAGGGCACCCTCCACCAGGCCCCCACTCATGTCTCCCATCACCCCCACCCCCCAGCATCCAGGGGCACCCTCCACCAGGCCCCCACTCATGTCTCCCATCACCCCCACCCCCCAGCATCCAGGGGCACCCTCCACCAGGCCCCCACTCATGTCTCCCATCACCCCCACCCCCCAGCAGTGCAGGGCACCCTCCACCAGGCCCCCACTCATGTCCCCCTGCACCCCCACCCCCCAGCATCCAGGGGTACCCTCCACCAGGCCCCCACTCATGTCCAACTCATGTCCCTCTGCACCCCCACCCCCCAGCAGTGCAGGGCACCCTCCACCAGGCCCCCACTCATGTCCAACTCATGTCTCCCATCACCCCCACCCCCAGCAGTGCAGGGCACCTTCCACCAGGCCCCCAGTCATGTCTCCGATCACCCCCACGCCCCAGCAGTCAGGGGCACCCTCCACCAGGCCCCCACTCATGTCCCCCTGCACCCCTACCCCCCAGCAGTCAGGGGCACCCTCCACCAGGCCCCCATTTATGTCTCCCATCACCCCCACCCCGCAGCATCCAGGGGCACCCTCCACCAGGTCCCCACTCATGTCTCCCATCACCCCCATTGCCCCAGCAGTGCAGGGCACCCTCCACCAGGCCCCACTCATGTCTCCCATCACCCCCACCCCCCAGCGTCAGGGGCACCCTCCACCAGGCCCCCACTCATGTCTCCCATCACCCCCACGGCCCAGCATCCAGGGGCACCCTCCACCAGGCCCTCACTCATGTCCAACTCATGTCTCCCAGCACCCCCCACCCCCAGCAGTCAGGGGCACCCTCCACCAGGCCCCCACTCATGTCTCCCATCACCCCCACCCCCCAGCAGTGCAGGGCACCCTCCACCAGGCCCCCACTCATGTCCAACTCATGCCTCCCACCACCCCCACCCCTCAGCATCCAGGGGCACCCTCCACTAGGCCCCAACTCATGTCCCCCTGCACACCCACCCCCCAGCAGTCAGGGGAACCCTCCACCAGGCCCCCACTCATGTCCAACTTATGTCCCTCTGCACCCCCACCCCCCAGCAGTGCAGGGCACCCTCCACCAGGCCCCCACTCATGTCCAACTCATGTCTCCCATCACCCCCACCCCCCAGCAGTGCAGGGCACCCTCCACCAGGCCCCCACTCATGTCTCCCATCACCCCCACCCCCCAGCATCCAGAGGCACCCTCCACCAGGCCCCCACTCATGCCTCCCTTCACCCCCACCCCCCAGCATCCAGGGGCACCCTCCACCAGGCCCCCACTCATGTCTAACATCACCCCCACCCCCCAGCAGTGCAGGGCACCCTCCACCAGGCCCCCATTCATGTCCCACTGCACCCCCACCCCCCAGCATCGAGGGGCACCCTCCACCAGGCCCCCACTCATGTCCAACTCATGTCCCCCTGCACCCCCACACCCCAGCAGTGCAGGGCACCCTCCACCCTCATGTCTCCCATCACCCCCACCCCTAGCATCCAGGGGCACCCTCCACCAGGCCCCCACTCATGTCTCCCATCACCCCCATCCCCCAGCATCCAGGGGCACCCTCCACCAGGCCCCCACTCATGTCTCCCATCACCCCCACCCCCCAGCAGTGCAGGGCACCCTCCACCAGGCCCCCACTCATGTCCCTCTGCACCCCCACCCCCCAGCATCCAGGGGCACCCTCCACCAGGCCCCCACTCATGTCCAACTCATGTCCCCCTGCACCCCCACCCCCCAACAGTGCAGGGCACCCTCCACCAGGCCCCCACTCATGTCCAACTCATGTCTCCCATCACCCCCACCCCCCAGCAGTGCAGGGCACCCTCCACCAGGCCCCCACTCATGTCTCCCATCACCCCCACCCCCCAGCATCCAGGGGCACCCTCCACCAGGCCCCCACTCATTTCCCCCTGCACCCTCACCCCCCAGCATCCAGGGGCACCCTCCACCAGGCCCCCACTTATGTCTCCCATCACCGCCACCCCCCAGCATCCAGGGGCACCCTCCACCAGGCCCCCACTCATGTCTCCCATCACCCCCACCCCCCAGCAGTGCAGGACACCCTCCACCAGGCCCCCACTCATGTCTCCCATCACCCCCACCCCCCAGCAGTCAGCGGCACCCTCTACCAGGCCCCCACTCATGTCTCCCATAACCCCCAACCCCCAGCATCCAGGGGCACCCTCCACCAGGCCCCCACTCATGTCCAACTCATGTCTCCCAGCACCCCCACCCCCCAGCAGTCAGGGGCCCCCTCCACCAGGCCCCCACTCATGTCTCCCATCACCCCCACCCCCCAGCAGTGCAGGGCACCCTCCACCAGGCCCCCACTCATGTCCAAGTCATGTCTCCCACCGCCCCCACCCCCCAGCATCCAGGGGCACCCTCCAACAGGCCCCCACTCATGTCCCCCTCCACCCCCACCCCCCAGCAGTCAGGGGCACCCTCCACCAGGCCCCCACTCATGTCCAACTCATGTCTCCCATCACCCCCACCCCCCAGCAGTGCAGGGCACCCTCCACCAGGCCCCCACTCATGTCTCCCATCACCCCCAACTTCCGGCAGTCATGGGCACCCTCCACCAGGCCCCCACTCATGTCCAACTCATGTCTCCCATCACCCCACCCCCCAGCAGTGCAGGGCACCCTCCACCAGGCCCCCACTCATGTTCCCCATCACCCCCACCCCCCAGCATCCAGGGGCACCCTCCACCAGGCCCCCACTCATGTCTCCCATCACCCCCACCCCCCAGCATCCAGGGGCACCCTCCACCAGGCCCCCACGCATGTCCCCCTGCACCCCCACCCCCTAGCATCCAGGGGCACCCTCCACCAGGCCCCCACTCATGTCCAACTCATGTCCCCCTGCACCCCCCCAGCAGTGGAGGGCACCCTCCACCAGGCCCCCACTCATGTCCAACTCATGTCTCCCATCACCCCCACCCCCCAGCATCCAGGGGCACCCTCCACCAGGCCCCCACTCATGTCTCCCATCACCCCCACCCCCCAGCATCCACAGCCACCCTCCACCAGGCCCCCACTCATGTCTCCCATCACCCCCACCCCCCAGCAGTGCAGGGCACCCTCCACCAGGCTCCCACTCATGTCCCCCTGCACCCCCACCCCCCAGCATCGAGGGGCACCCTCCACCAGGCCCCCACTCATGTCCAACACATGTCCCCCTGCACCCCCACCTCCCAGCAGTGCAGGGCACCGTCCACCAGGCCCCCACTCATGTCTCCCATCACCCCACCCCCCAGCAGTCAGGGGCACCCTCCACCAGGCCCCCACTCATGTCCCCTTGCACCCCCACCCCCCAGCAGTCAGGGGCACCCTTCACCAGGCCCCCACTCGTGTCCCCCTGCACCCCCACCCCCCAGCAGTCAGGGGCACCCTCCACCAGGCCCCCACTTATGTCTCCCATCACCCCCACCCCGCAGCATCCAGGGGCACCCTCCACCAGGTCCCCACTCATGTCTCCCATCACCCCCATGCCCCAGCAGTGCAGGGCACCCTCCACCAGGCCCCACTCATGTCTCCCATCACCCCCACCCCCCAGCGTCAGGGGCACCCTCCACCAGGCCCCCACTCATGTCTCCCATCACCCCCACGGCCCAGCATCCAGGGCACCCTCCACCAGGCCCTCACTCATGTCCAACTCATGTCTCCCAGCACCCCCACCCCCCAGCAGTCAGGGGCACCCTCCACCAGGCCCCCACTCATGTCTTCCATCACCCCCACCCCCCAGCAGTGCAGGGCACCCTCCACCAGGCCCCCACTCATGTCCAACTCATGTCTCCCAGCACCCCCACCCCCCAGCAGTCAGGGGCACCCTCCACCAGGCCCACACTCATGTATCCCACCACCCCCACCCCTCAGCATCCAGGGGCACCCTCCACTAGGCCCCAAATCATGTCCCCCTGCACCCCCACCCCCCAGCAGTCAGGGGAACCCTCCACCAGGCCCCCACTCATGTCCAACTTATGTCCCTCTGCACCCCCACCCCCCAGCAGTGCAGGGCACCCTCCACCAGGCCCCCACTCATGTCCAACTCATGTCTCCCATCACCCCCACCCCCCAGCAGTGCAGGGCACCCTCCACCAGGCCCCCACTCATGTCTCCCATCACCCCCACCCCCCAGCATCCAGGGGCACCCTCCACCAGGCCCCCACTCATGCCTCCCTTCACCCCCACCCCCCAGCATCCAGGGGCACCCTCCACCAGGCCCCCACTCATGTCTAACATCACCCCCACCCCCCAGCAGTGCAGGGCACCCTCCACCAGGCCCCCATTCATGTCCCACTGCACCCCCACCCCCCAGCATCGAGGGGCACCCTCCACCAGGCCCCCACTCATGTCCAACTCATGTCCCCCTGCACCCCCACATCCCAGCAGTGCAGGGCACCCTCCACCCTCATGTCTCCCATCACCCCCACCCCTAGCATCCAGGGGCACCCTCCACCAGGCCCCCACTCATGTCTCCCATCACCCCCATCCCCCAGCATCCAGGGGCACCCTCCACCAGGCCCCCACTCATGTCTCCCATCACCCCCACCCCCCAGCAGTGCAGGGCACCCTCCACCAGGCCCCCACTCATGTCCCTCTGCACCCCCACCCCCCAGCATCCAGGGGCACCCTCCACCAGGCCCCCACTCATGTCCAACTCATGTCCCCCTGCACCCCCACCCCCCAACAGTGCAGGGCACCCTCCACCAGGCCCCCACTCATGTCCAACTCATGTCTCCCATCACCCCCACCCCCCAGCAGTGCAGGGCACCCTCCACCAGGCCCCCACTCATGTCTCCCATCACCCCCACCCCCCAGCATCCAGGGGCACCCTCCACCAGGCCCCCACTCATTTCCCCCTGCACCCTCACCCCCCAGCATCCAGGGGCACCCTCCAATAGGCCCCCACTTATGTCTCCCATCACCCCTACCCCCCAGCATCCAGGGGCACCCTCCACCAGGCCCCCACTCATGTCTCCCATCACCCCCACCCCCCAGCAGTGCAGGACACCCTCCACCAGGCCCCCACTCATGTCTCCCATCACCCCCACCCCCCAGCAGTCAGGGGCACCCTCTACCAGGCCCCCACTCATGTCTCCCATAACCCCCAACCCCCAGCATCCAGGGGCACCCTCCACCAGGCCCCCACTCATGTCCAACTCATGTCTCCCAGCACCCCCACCCCCCAGCAGTCAGGGGCCCCCTCCACCAGGCCCCCACTCATGTCTCCCATCACCCCCACCCCCCAGCAGTGCAGGACACCCTCCACCAGGCCCCCACTCATGTCCAAGTCATGTCTCCCACCGCCCCCACCCCCCAGCATCCAGGGCCACCCTCCAACAGGCCCCCACTCATGTCCCCCTCCACCCCCACCCCCCAGCAGTCAGGGGCACCCTCCACCAGGCCCCCACTCATGTCCAACTCATGTCCCCCTGCACCCCCACCCCCCAGCAGTGCAGGACACCCTCCACCAGGCCCCCACTCATGTCCAACTCATGTCTCCCATCACCCCCACCCCCCAGCAGTGCAGGGCACCCTCCACCAGGCCCCCACTCATGTCTCCCATCAACCCCAACTTCCGGCAGTCATGGGCACCCTCCACCAGGCCCCCACTCATGTCCAACTCATGTCTCCCATCACCCCACCCCCCAGCAGTGCAGGGCACCCTCCACCAGGCCCCCACTCATGTTCCCCATCACCCCCACCCCCCAGCATCCAGGGGCACCCTCCACCAGGCCCCCACTCATGTCTCCCATCACCCCCACCCCCCAGCATCCAGGGGCACCCTCCACCAGGCCCCCACGCATGTCCCCCTGCACCCCCACCCCCCAGCATCCAGGGGCACCCTCCACCAGGCCCCCACTCATGTCCAACTCATGTCCCCCTGCACCCCCACGCCCCAGCAGTGCAGGGCACCCTCCACCAGGCCCCCACTCATGTCCACCTCATGTCTCCCATCACTCCCACCCCCCAGCAGTGCAGGGCACCCTCCACCAGGCCCCCACTCATGTCTCCCATCACCCCCACCCCCATAGCTCTCAACCATTTGTGTCACAAAGGCGGGTGAAAACACCCGATTTTATTTGTGGCGGGTGAGAGGCCCATTGAAATGAATGGGCATGCAGGAGGCTTGGCGGGTGAGTCAGCTGTTTAGAAGGCGGGTGACACCCGCCAAAAGCGTGTGAGTTGAGAGCAATGCCCACCCCCCAGCAGTCAGGGGCACCCTCCACCAGGCCCCCACTCATGTCCCCCTGCACCCCCACCCCTCAGCAGTCAGGGGCACCCTCCACCAGGCCCCCACTCATGTCTCCCATCACCCCCACCCCCCAGCAGTCAGGGGCACCCTCCACCAGGCCCCCACTCATGTCTCCCATCACCCCCACCCCCCAGCAGTGCAGGGCACCCTCCACCAGGCCCCCACTCATGTCCAACTCATGTCCCCCTGCACTCCCACCCCCAGTATCCAGGGGCACCCTCCACCAGGCCCCCACTCATGTCCAACCCATGTCTCCCACCACCCCCACCCCCGAGCAGTCAGGGGCACCCTCCACCAGGCCCCCACTCATGTCTCCCATCACACCCACCCCCAGCAGTGCAGGGCACCCTCCACCAGGCCCCCACTCATGTACAACTCATGTCTCCCTGCACCCCCAGCCCCCAGCATTCAGGGGCACCCTCCACCAGGCCCCCACTCATGTCTCCCATCACCCCCACCCACCAGCATCCAGGGGCACCCTCCACCAGGCCCCCACTCATGTCTCCCATCACCCCCACCCCCCAGAAGTGCAGGGCACCCTCCACCAGGCCCCCACTCATGTCCCCCGGCACCCCCACCCCCCCAGCATCCAGGGGCACCCTCCACCAGGCCCCCACTCATGTCCAACTCATGTCCCCCTGCACCCCCACCCCCAGCAGTGCAGGGCACCCTCCACCAGGCACCCACTCATGTCCAACTCATGTCTCCCATCACCCCCACCCCCAGCAGTGCAGGGCACCCTCCACCAGGCCCCCACTCATGTCTCCCATCACCCCCACCCCCCAGCAGTCAGGGGCACCCTCCACCAGGCCCCCACTCATGTCCCCCTGCACCCCCACCCCCCAGCATCCAGGGGCACCCACCACCAGGCCCCCACTCATGTCTCCCATCACCCCCACCCCCCAGCAGTGCAGGGCAGCCTCCACCAGGCCCCCACTCATGTCTCCCATCACCCCCACCCCCCAGCAGTCAGGGGCACCCTCCACCAGGCCCCCACTCATGTCTCCCATCACCCCCACCCCCCAGCATCCAGGGGTACCCTCCACCAGACCCCCACTCATGTCCAACTCATGTCTCCCAGCACCCCCACCCCCCAGCAGTCAGGGGCACCCTCCACCAGGCCCCCACTCATGTCTCCCATCACCCCCACCCCCCAGCAGTGCAGGGCACCCTCCACCAGGCCCCCACTCATGTCCAACTCATGTCTCCCACCACCCCCACCCCCCAGCATCCAGGGGCACCCTCCACCAGGCCCCCACTCATGTCCCCCTGCACCTCCACCCCCCAGCAGTCAGGGGCACCCTCCACCAGGCCCCCACTCATGTCCAACACATGTCCCCCTGCACCCCCACCCCCCAGCAGTGCAAGGCACCCTCCACCAGGCCCCCACTCATGTCCACCTCATGTCTCCCATCACCCCCACCCCCCAGCAGTACAGGGCACCCTCCACCAGGCCCCCACTCATGTCTCCCATCACCCCCACCCCCCAGCATCCACGGGCACCCTCCACCAGGCCCCCACTCATGTCTCCCATCACCCCCACTCCCCAGCAGTGCAGGGCACCCTCCACCAGGCCCCCACTCATGTCCCCCTGCACCCCCACCACCCAGAATCCAGGGGCACCCTCCACCAGGCCCCCACTCATGCCCAACTCATGTCCCCTGCACCCCCACCCCCCAGCAGTGCAGGGCACCCTCCACCAGGCCCCCACTCATGTCCAACTCATGTCTCCCATCACCCCCACCCCCCAGCAGTGCAGGGCACCCTCCACCAGGCCCCCACTCATGTCTCCCATCACCCCCAACTTCCGGCAGTCAGGGGCACCCTCCGCCATGGCCCCCACTCATGTCCCCCTGCACCCCCACCCCTCCAGCAGTCAGGGGCACCCTCCACCAGGCCCCCACTCATGTTTCCCATCACCCCCACCCCGCAGCATCCAGGGGCACCCTCCACCAGGCCCCCACTCATGTCTCCCATCACCCCCACCCCCCAGCAGTGCAGGGCACCCTCCACCAGGCACCCACTCATGTCTCCCATCAGCCCCACCGCCAGCAGTCAGGGGCACCCTCCACCAGGCCCCCACTCATGTCTCCCATTACCCCCACCCCCCAGCATCCAGGGGCACCCTCCACCAGGCCCCCACTCATGTCCAACTCATGTCTCCCAGCACCCCCACCCCCCAGCAGTCAGGGGCACCCTCCACCAGGCCCCCACTCATGTCTCCCATCACCCCCACCCCCCAGCAGTGCAGGGCACCCTCCACCAGGCCCCCACTCATGTCCAACTCATGTCTCCCACCACCCCCACCCCCCAGCATCCAGGGGCACCCTCCACCAGGACCCGACTCATGTCCCCCTGCACCCCCACCCCCAGCAGTCAGGGCACCCTCCACCAGGCCCCCACTCATGTCCAACTCATGTCCCCCTGCACCCCCACCCCCCAGCAGTGCAGGGCACCCTCCACCATGCCCCCACCCATGTCCAACTCATGTCTCCCATCACCCCCACCCCCCAGCAGTGCAGGGCACCCTCCACCAGGCCCCCATTCATGTCTCCCATCACCCCCACCCCCCAGCATCCACAGCCACCCTCCACCAGGCCCCCACTCATGTCTCCCATCACCCACACCCCCCAGCAGTGCAGGGCACCCTACACCAGGCCCCCACTCATGTCCCCCTGCACTCCCACCCCCCAGCATCGAGGGGCACCCTCCACCAGGCCCCCACTCATGTCCAACACATGTCCCCCTGCACCCCCACCCCCCAGCAGTGCAGGGCACCCTCCACCAGGCCCCCACTCATGTCCAACTCATGTCTCCCATCACCCCCACCCCCCAGCAGTGCAGGGCACCCTCCACCAGGCCCCCACTCATGTCTCCCATCACCCCCACCCGCCAGCAGTCAGGGGCACCCTCCACCAGGCCCCCACTCATGTCCCCCTGTACCCCCATCCCCGAGCAGTCAGGGGCACCCTCCACCAGGCCATCACTCATGTCTCCAATCACCCCCACCCCCCAGCGGTCAGGGGCACCCTCCACCAGGCCCCCACTCATGTCTCCCATCACCCCCACACCCCAGCAGTGCAGGGCACCCTCCGCCAGTCCCCCACTCATGTCTCCCATCACCCCCACCCCCCAGCAGTCAGGGGCACCCTCCACCAGGCCCCCACTCATGTCCCCCTGCGCCCCCACCCCCCAGCAGTCAGGGGCACCCTCCACCAGGCCCCCACTAATGTCTCCAATCACCCCCACCCCCCAGCATCCAGGGGCACCCTCCACCAGGCCCCCACTCATGTCTCCCATCACCCCCACCCCCCAGCAGTGCAGGGCACCCTCCACCGGGCCCCCACTCATGTCTCCCATCACCCCCACCCCCCAGCAGTCAGTGGCACCCTCCACCAGGCCCCCACTCATGTCTCCCATCACCCCCACCCCCCAGCAGTGCAGGGCACCCTCCACCAGGCCCCCACTCATGTCCAACTCATGTCCCCCTGCACCCCCACCCCCCAGCATCCAGGGGAAACCTCCACCAGGCCCACACTCATGTCCAACTCATGTCTCCCAGCACCCCCACCCCCCAGCAGTCAGGGGCACCCTCCACCAGGCCCCCACTCATGTCTCCCATCACCCCCACCCCCCAGCAGTGCAGGGCACCTTCCCCCAGGCCCCCACTCATGTCTCCCATCATCCCCACCCCCCAGAAGTGCAGGGCACCCTCCAGCAGGCCCCCACTCATGTCCAACTCATGTCCCCCTGCACCCTCACCCCCCAGCATCCAGGGGCACACTCCACCAGGCCCCCACTCATGTCCAACACATGTCCCCCTGCACCCCCACCCCCAGCATCCAGGGGCACCCTCCACCAGGCCCCCACTCATGTCCAACTCATGTCTCCCAGCACCCCCACTCCCCAGCAGTCAGGGGCACCCTCCACCAGGCCCCCACTCATGTCTCCCATCACCCCCACCCCCCAGCAGTGCAGGGCAACCTCCACCAGGCCCCCACTCATGTCCAACTCATGTCCCCCTGCACCCCCAGCCCCCAGCATCCAGGGGCACCCTCCACCAGGCCCCCACTCATGTCCAACTCATGTCCCCCTGCACCCCACCCCCCAGCATCCAGGCGCACCCTCCACCAGGCCCCCACTCATGTCCAACACATGTCCCCCTGCACCCCCACCCCCCAGCATCCAGGGGCACCCTCCACCAGGCCCCCACTCATGTCTCCCATCACCCCCACCCCCAGCAGTCAGGGGCACCCTCCACCAGGCCCCCACTCATGTCTCCCAGCTCCCCCACCCCCCAGCAGTCAGGGGCACCCTCCGCCAGGCCCCCACTCATGTCTCCCATCACCCCCACCCCCCAGCAGTGCAGGGCACCTTCCCCCAGGCCCCCACTCATGTCTCCCATCATCCCCACCCCCCAGCAGTGCAGGGCACCCTCCACCAGGCCCGCACTCATTTCCAACTCATGTCCCCCTGCACCCTCACCCCCCAGCATCCAGGGGCACACTCCACCAGGCCCCCACTCATGTCCAACTCATGTCCCCCTGCACCCCCACCCCCAACATCCAGGGGCACCCTCCACCAGGCCCCCACTCATGTCCAACTCATGTCTCCCAGCACCCCCACCCCCCAGCAGTCAGGGGCACCCTCCACCAGGCCCCCACTCATGTCTCCCATCACCCCCACCCCCCAGCAGTGCAGGGCACCCTCCACCAGGCCTCCACTCATGTCCAACTCATGTCCCCCTGCACCCCCACCCCCCAGCATCCAGGGGCACCCTCCACCAGTCCCCACTCATGTCCAACACATGTCTCCCACCACCCCCACCCCCCAGCAGTCAGGGGCACCCTCCACCAGGCCCCCACACATGTCCAACTCATGTCCCCCTGCACCCCCAGCCCCCAGCATCCAGGGGCACCCTCCACCAGACCCCCACTTATGTCCAACTCATGTCCCCCTGCACCCCACCCCCCAGCATCCAGGCGCACCCTCCACCAGGCCCCCACTCATGTCCAACACATGTCCCCCTGCACCCCCACCCCCCAGCATCCAGGGGCACCCTCCACCAGGCCCCCACTCATGTCTCCCATCACCCCCACCCCCAGCAGTCAGGGGCACCCTCCACCAGGCCCCCACTCATGTCTCCCATCACTCCCACCCCCCAGCAGTGCAGGGCACCCTCCACCAGGCCCCCACTCATGTCCAACTCATGTCTCCCACCACCCCCACCCCCCAGCAGTGCAGGGCACCCTCCACTTGGCCCCCACTCATGTCTCCCATCACCCCCACCCCCCAGCATACAGGGGCACCCTCCACCAGGCCCCCACTCATGTCTCCCATCACCCCCACCCCCCAGCATCCAGGGGCACCCTCCACCAGGCCCCCACTCATGTCTCCCATCACCCCCACCCCCCAGCAGTGCAGGGCACCCTCCACCAGGCCCCCACTCATGTCCCCCTGCACCCCCACCCCCCAGCATCCAGGGGCACCCTCCACCAGGCCCCCACTCATGTCCAACTCATGTCCCCCTGCACCCCCACCCCCCAGCAGTGCAGGGCACCCTCCACCAGGCCCCCACTCATGTCTCCCATCACCCCCACCCCCCAGCAGTCAGGGGCACCCTCCACCAGGCCCCCACTCATGTCCCCCTGCACCCCCACCCCCCAGCAGTCAGGGGCACCCTCCACCAGGCCCCCACTAATGTCTCCAATCACCCCCACCCCCCAGCATCCAGGGGCACCCTCCACCAGGCCCCCACTCATGTCTCCCATCACCCCCACCCCCCAGCAGTGCAGGGCACCCTCCACCGGGCCCCCACTCATGTCTCCCATCACCCCCACCCCCCAGCAGTCAGTGGCACCCTCCACCAGGCCCCCACTCATGTCTCCCATCACCCCCACCCCCCAGCATCCAGGGGCACCCTCCACCAGGCCCCCACTCATGTCTCCCATCACCCCCACCCCCCAGCAGTGCAGGGCACCCTCCACCAGGCCCCCACTCATGTCCAACTCATGTCCCCCTGCACCCCCACCCCCCAGCATCCAGGGGAAACCTCCACCAGGCCCACACTCATGTCCAACTCATGTCTCCCAGCACCCCCACCCCCCAGCAGTCAGGGGCACCCTCCACCAGGCCCCCACTCATGTCTCCCATCACCCCCACCCCCCAGCAGTGCAGGGCACCTTCCCCCAGGCCCCCACTCATGTCTCCCATCATCCCCACCCCCCAGCAGTGCAGGGCACACTCCACCAGGCCCCGACTCATGTCCAACTCATGTCCCCCTGCACCCTCACCCCCCAGCATCCAGGGGCACACTCCACCAGGCCCCCACTCATGTCCAACTCATGTCCTCCTGCACCCCCACCCCCAGCATCCAGGGGCACCCTCCACCAGGCCCCCACTCATGTCCAACTCATGTCTCCCAGCACCCCCACCCCCAGCAGTCAGGGGCACCCTCCACCAGGCCCCCACTCATGTCTCCCATCACCCCCACCCCCCAGCAGTGCAGGGCACCCTCCACCAGGCCCCCACTCATGTCCAACTCATGTCCCCCTGCACCCCCACCCCCCAGCATCCAGGGGCACCCTCCACCAGGCCCCCACTCATGTCCAACACATGTCTCCCACCACCCCCACCCCCCAGCAGTCAGGGGCACCCTCCACCAGGCCCCCACTCATGTCTCCCATCACCCCCACCCACCAGCAGTGCAGGGCACCCTCCACCAGGCCCCCACTCATGTCCAACTCATGTCCCCCTGCACCCCCAGCCCCCAGCATCCAAGGGCACCCTCCACCAGGCCCCCACTCATGTCCAACTCATGTCCCCCTGCACCCCACCCCCCAGCATCCAGGCGCACCCTCCACCAGGCCCCCACTCATGTCCAACACATGTCCCCCTGCACCCCCATCCCCCAGCATCCAGGGGCACCCTCCACCAGGCCCCCACTCATGTCTCCCATCACCCCCACCCCCAGCAGTCAGGGGCACCCTCCACCAGGCACCCACTCATGTCTCCCATCACTCCCACCCCCCAGCAGTGCAGGGCACCCTCCACCAGGCCCCCACTCATGTCCAACTCATGTCTCCCACCACCCCCACCCCCCAGCAGTGCAGGGGACCCTCCACTTGGCCCCCACTCATGTCTCCCATCACCCCCACCCCCCAGCATCCAGGGGCACCCTCCACCAGGCCCCCACTCATGTCTCCCATCACCCCCACCCCCCAGCATCCAGGGGCACCCTCCACCAGGCCCCCACTCATGTCTCCCATCACCCCCACCCCCCAGCAGTCAGTGGCACCCTCCACCAGGCCCCCACTCATGTCTCCCATCACCCCCACCCCCCAGCATCCAGGGGCACCCTCCACCAGGCCCCAACTCATGTCTCCCATCACCCCCACCCCCAGCAGTGCAGGGCACCCTCCACCAGGCCCCCACTCATGTCCAACTCATGTCCCCCTGCACCCCCACCCCCCAGCATCCAGGGGAAACCTCCACCAGGCCCACACTCATGTCCAACTCATGTCTCCCAGCACCCCCACCCCCCAGCAGTCAGGGGCACCCTCCACCAGGCCCCCACTCATGTCTCCCATCACCCTCACCCCCCAGCAGTGCAGGGCACCTTCCTCCAGGCCCCCACTCATGTCTCCCATCATCCCCACCCCCCAGCAGTGCAGGGCACCCTCCACCAGGCCCCCACTCATGTCCAACTCATGTCCCCCTGCACCCTCACCCCCCAGCAACCAGGGGCACACTCCACCAGGCCCCCACTCATGTCCAACTCATGTCTCCCAGCACCCCCACCCCCCAGCAGTCAGGGGCACCCTCCACCAGGCCCCCACTCATGTCCAACTCATGTCTCCCAGCACCCCCACCCCCCAGCAGTCAGGGGCACCCTCCACCAGGCCCCCACTCATGTCTCCCATCACCCCCACCCCCCAGCAGTGCAGGGCACCCTCCACCAGGCCCCCACTCATGTCCAACTCATGTCCCCCTGCACCCCCACCCCCCAGCATCCAGGGGCACCCTCCACCAGGCCCCCACTCATGTCCAACACATGTCTCCCACCACCCCCACCCCCCAGCAGTCAGGGGCACCCTCCACCAGGCCCCCACTCATGTCTCCCATCACCCCCACCCACCAGCAGTGCAGGGCACCCTCCACCAGGCCCCCACTCATGTCCAACTCATGTCCCCCTGCACCCCCAGCCCCCAGCATCCAGGGGCACCCTCCACCAGGCCCCCACTCATGTCCAACTCATGTCCCCCTGCACCCCACCCCCCAGCATCCAGGCGCACCCTCCACCAGGCCCCCACTCATGTCCAACACATGTCCCCCTGCACCCCCACCCCCCAGCATCCAGGGGCACCCTCCACCAGGCCCCCACTCATGTCTCCCATCACCCCCACCCCCAGCAGTCAGGGGCACCCTCCACCAGGCACCCACTCATGTCTCCCATCACTCCCACCCCCCAGCAGTGCAGGGCACCCTCCACCAGGCCCCCACTCATGTCCAACTCATGTCTCCCACCACCCCCACCCCCCAGCAGTGCAGGGGACCCTCCACTTGGCCCCCACTCATGTCTCCCATCACCCCACCCCCCAGCATCCAGGGGCACCCTCCACCAGGCCCCCACTCATGTCTCCCATCACCCCCACCCCCCAGCATCCAGGGGCACCCTCCACCAGGCCCCCACTCATGTCTCCCATCACCCCCACCCCCCAGCAGTGCAGGGCACCCTCCACCAGGCCCCCACTCATGTCCCCCTGCACCCCCACCCCCAGCATCCAGGGGCACCCTCCACCAGGCCCCCACTCATGTCCAACTCATGTCCCCCTGCACCCCCACCCCCCAGCAGTGCAGGGCACCCTCCACCAGGCCCCCACTCATGTCTCCCATCACCCCCACCCCCCAGAATCCAGGGGCACCCTCCATCAGGCCCCCTTCCATGTCTCCCATCACCCCCACCCCCCAGCATCCAGGGGCACCCTCCACCAGGCCCCCACTCATGTCTCCCATCACCCCCACCCCCCAGCAGTGCAGGGCACCCTCCACCAGGCCCCCACTCATGTCCCCCTGCACCCCCACCCCCCATCATCCAGGGGTACCCTCCACCAGGCCCCCACTCATGTCCAACTCATGTCCCTCTGCACCCCCACCCCCCAGCAGTGCAGGACACCCTCCACCAGGACCTAACTCATGTCCAACTCATGTCTCCCATCATCCCCACCCCCCAGCAGTGCAGGGCACCTTCCACCAGGCCCCCAGTCATGTCTCCGATCACCCCCACGCCCCAGCATTCAGGGGCACCCTCCACCAGGCCCCCACTCATGTCCCCCTGCACCCCTACCCCCCAGCAGTCAGGGGCACCCTCCACCAGGCCCCCACTCATGTCTCCCATAACCCCCACCCCGCAGCATCCAGGGGCACCCTCCACCAGGCCCCACTCATGTCTCCCATCACCCCCACGCCCCAGCAGTGCAGGGCACCCTCCACCAGGCCCTACTCATGTCTCCCATCACCCCCACCCCCCAGCGTCAGGGGCACCCTCCACCAGGCCCCCACTCATGTCTCCCATCACCCCCACGCCCCAGCATCCAGGGGCACCCTCCACCAGGCCCCCACTCATGTCCAACTCATGTCTCCCAGCACCCCCATCCCCCAGTAGTCAGGGGCACCCTCCACCAGGCCCCCACTCATGTCTCCCATCACCCCCACCCCCCAGCAGTACAGGGCACCCTCCACCAGGCCCCCACTCATGTCCAACTCATGTCTCCCAGCACCCCCACCCCCCGGCAGTGCAGGGGCACCCTCCACCAGGCCCCCACTCATGTCCCCCTGCACCCCCACCCCCCAGCAGTGCAGGGCACCCTCCACCAGGCCCCCACTCATGTCCAACTCATGTCTCCCATCACCCCCACCCCCCAGCAGTGCAGGGCACCCTCCACCAGGCCCCCACTCATGTCTCCCACCACCCCCACCCCCCAGCATCCAGGGGCACCCTCCACCAGGCCCCCACTCATGTCCCCCTGCACCCACACCCCCTAGCAGTCAGGGGCACCCTCCACCAGGCCCCCACTCATGTCCAACTTATGTCCCCCTGCACCCCCACCCCCCAGCAGTGCAGGGCACCCTCCACCAGGCCCCCACTCATGTCCAACTCATGTCTCCCATCACCCCCACCCCCCAGCAGTGCAGGGCACCCTCCACCAGGCCCCCACTCATGTCTCCCATCACCCCCAACCCCCAGCATCCAGGGGCACCCTCCACCAGGCCCCCACTCATGCCTCCCATCACCCCCACCCCCCAGCATCCAGGAGCACCCTCCACCAGGCCCCCACTCATGTCTAACATCACCCCCACCCCCCAGCAGTGCAGGGCACCCTCCACCAGGCCCCGATTCATGTCCCCCTGCACCCCCACCCCCCAGCATCGAGGGGCACCCTCCACCAGGCCCCCACTCATGTCCAACTCATGTCCCCCTGCACCCCCACACCCCAGCAGTGCAGGGCACCCTCCACCAGGCCCCCACTCATGTCTCCCATCACCCCCACCCCCAGCATCCAGGGGCACCCTCCACCAGGCCCCCACTCATGTCTCCCATCACCCCCACCCCCCAGCATCCAGGGGAACCCTCCACCAGGCCCCCACTCATGTCTCCCATCACCCCCACCCCCAGCAGTGCAGGGCACCCTCCACCAGGCCCCCACACATGGCCCTCTGCACCCCCACCCCCCAGCATCCAGGGGCACCCTCCACCAGGCCCCCACTCATGTCCAACTCATGTCCCCCTGCACCCCCACCCCCCAACAGTGCAGGGCACCCTCCACCAGGCCCCCACTCATGTCCAACTCATGTCTCCCATCACCCCCACCCCCCCAGCAGTGCAGGGCACCCTCCACCAGGCCCCCACTCATGTCTCCCATCACCCCCACCCCACAGCATCCAGGGGCACCCTCCACCAGGCCCCCCACTCATGTCTCCCATCACCCCCACCCCCCAGCATCCAGGGGCACCCTCCACCAGGCCCCCACTCATGTCTCCCATCACCCCCACCCCCCAGCAGTGCAGGGCACCCTCCACCAGGCCCCCACTCATGTCCCCCTGCACCCCCACCCCCCAGCATCCAGGGGCACCCTCCACCAGGCCCCCACTCATATCCAACTCATGTCCCCCTGCACCCCCACACCCTAGCAGTGCAGGGCACCCTCCACCAGGCCCCCACTCATGTCCAACTCATGTCTCCCATCACCCCCACCCCCCCAGCAGTGCAGGGCACCCTCCACCAGGCCCCCACTCATGTCTCCCATCACCCCAACCCCCCAGCATCCAGGGGCACCCTCCACCAGGCCCCCCACTCATGTCTCCCATCACCCCCACCCCCCAGCATCCAGGGGCACCCTCCACCAGGCCCCCACTCATGTCTCCCATCACCCCCACCCCCCAGCAGTGCAGGGCACCTTCCACCAGGCCCCCACTCATGTCCCCCTGCACCCCCACCCCCCAGCATCCAGGGGCACCCTCCACCAGGCCCCCACTCATATCCAACTCATGTCCCCCTGCACCCCCACACCCCAGCAGTGCAGGGCACCCTCCACCAGGGCCCCACTCATGTCCAACTCATGTCTCCCATCACCCCCACCCCCCAGCAGTGCAGGGCACCCTCCAACAGGCCCCCACTCAATTCTCCCATCACCCCCACCCCCCAGCAGTCAGGGGCACCCTCCACCAGGCCCCCACTCATGTCCCCCTGCACCCCCACCCCAAGCAGTCAGGGGCACCCTCCACCAGGCCTCCACACATGTCTCCCATCACCCCCACCCCCCAGCAGCCAGGGGCACCCTCCACAAGGCCCCCACTCATGTCTCCCATCACCCCCACCCCCCAGCAGTGCAGGGCACCCTCCACCAGGCCCCCACCCATGTCTCCCATCACCACCACCCCCCAGCAATCAGGGGCACCCTCTACCAGGCCCCCACTCATGTCTCCCATCACCCCCACCCCCCAGCATCCAGGGGCACCCTCCACCAGGCCCCCACTCATGTCCAACTAATGTCTCCCAGCACCCCCACCCCCCAGCAGTGCAGGGCACCCTCCACCAGGCCCCCACTCATGTCTCCCATCACCCCAAACCCCCAGCATCCAGGGGCACCCTCCACCAGGCCCCCACTCATGCCTCCCATCACCTCCACCCCCCAGCATCCAGGGGCACCCTCCACCAGGCCCCCACTCATGTCTAACATCACCCCCAGCAGTGCAGGGCACCCTCCACCAGGCCCCAATTCATGTCCCCCTGCACCCCCACCCCCCAGCATCGAGGGGCACCCTCCACCAGGCCCTCACTCATGTCCAACTCATGTCCCCCTGCACCCCCACACCCCAGCAGTGCAGGGCACCCTCCACCAGGCCCCCACTCATGTCTCCCATCACCCCCACCCCCAGCATCCAGGGGCACCCTCCACCAGGCCCCCACTCATGTATCCCATCACCCCCACCCCCCAGCATCCAGGGGCACCCTCCACCAGGCCCCCACTCATGTCTCCCATCACCCCCACCCCCAGCAGTGCAGGGCACCCTCCACCAGGCCCCCACTCATGTCCCTCTGCACCCCCACCCCCCAGCATCCAGGGGCACCCTCCACCAGGCCCCCACTCATGTCCAACTCATGTCCCCCTGCACCCCCACCCCCCAACAGTGCAGGGCACCCTCCACCAGGCCCCCACTCATGTTCATCTCATGTCTCCCATCACCCCCACCCCCCCAGCAGTGCAGTGCACCCTCCACCAGGCCCCCACTCATGTCTCCCATCACCCCCACCCCCCAGCATCCAGGAGCACCCTCCACCAGGCCCCCCACTCATGTCTCCCATCACCCCCACCCCCCAGCATCCAGGGGCACCCTCCACCAGGCCCCCACTCATGTCTCCCATCACCCCCACCCCCCAGCAGTGCAGGGCACCCTCCACCAGGCCCCCACTCATGTCCCCCTGCACCCCCACCCCCCAGCATCCAGGGGCACCCTCCACCAGGCCCCCACTCATATCCAACTCATGTCCCCCTGCACCCCCACACCCCAGCAGTGCAGGGCACCCTCCACCAGGCCCCCACTCATGTCCAACTCATGTCTCCCATCACCCCCACCCCCCAGCAGTGCAGGGCACCCTCCAACAGGCCCCCACTCATGTCTCCCATCACCCCCACCCCCCAGCAGTCAGGGGCACCCTCCACCAGGCCCCCACTCATGTCCCCCTGCACCCCCACCCCCAGCAGTCAGGGGCACCCTCCACCAGGCCCCCACACATGTCTCCCATCACCCCCACCCCCCAGCATCCAGGGGCACCCTCCACCAGGCCCCCACTCATGTCTCCCATCACCCCCACCCCCCAGCAGTGCAGTGCACCCTCCACCAGGCCCCCACCCATGTCTCCCATCACCCCCACCCCCCAGCAATCAGGGGCACCCTCTACCAGGCCCCCACTCATGTCTCCCATCACCTCCACCCCCCAGCATCCAGGGGCACCCTCCACCAGGCCCCCACTCATGTCCAACTAATGTCTCCCAGCACCCCCACCCCCCAGCAGTCAGGGGCCCCCTCCACCAGGCCCCCACTCATGTCTCCCATCACCCCCACCCCCCAGCAGTGCAGGGCACCCTCCACCAAGCCCCCACTCATGTCCAACTCATGTCTCCCACCGCCCCCACCCCCCAGCATCCAGGGGCACCCTCCACCAGGCCCCCACTCATGTCCCCCTGCACCCCCACCCCCCAGCAGTCAGGGGCACCCTCCACCAGGCCCCCACTCATGTCCAACTCATGTCCCCCTGCACCCCCACCCCCCAGCAGTGCAGGACACCCTCCACCAGGCCCCCTTTCATGTCCAACTCATGTCTCCCATCACCCCCACCCCCCAGCAGTGCGGGGCACCCTCCACCAGGCCCCCACTCATGTCTCCCATCACCCCCATCCCCCAGCATCCAGGGGCACCCTCCACCAGGCCCCCACTCATGTCTCCCATCACCCCCCAGCATCCATTGGCACACTCCATCAGGTCCCCACTCATGTCTCCCATCATCCCCACCCCCCAGCAGTGCAGGGCACCCTCCACCAGGCCCCCACGCATGTCCCCCTGCACCCCCACCCCCCAGCATCCAGGGGCACCCTCCACCAGGCCCCCACTCATGTCCAACTCATGTCCCCCTGCACCCCCACTCCCCAGCAGTGCAGGGCACCCTCCACCAGGCCCCCACTCATGTCCAACTCATGTCTCCCATCACCCCCACCCCCCAGCAGTGCAGAGCACCCTCCACCAGGCCCCCACTCATGTCTCCCATCACCCCCACCCCCCAGCAGTCAGGGGCACCCTCCACCAGGCCCCCACTCATGTCCCCTGTTAGGCGGAAACCTGTGCAGTTCCCTCTGGGACCACTGCAAAACATTTAGGACTACAGGCGTTTGGCATACCCACTTGGTAGCAGTCTGTACCACACAGATTCACTTGGTAGCTGTGGCTGAGCAGTCAGACTTCTCTCAAGAAAAGTTGAGCATTATGTGGAGTATACAAAATAGGGCAATTCTTCACAGCAAGACAAGCAAACATGCAACGAGGCTTAGTGTAAAGATATTAAGGCATTTATTTATAACAGAACATCTATGAAAAACACTAAGGCAAATCACGGCAAACAAATCAAACACAGTTACTCTACGAAGTAGAAAACGATCAATCCCCCTAGCAATATTTCGACAACTCTAGGTTCCACCGGTATCACTTATTTTCAGACAGAGGTGTATACCTCAACCTAGATGACACTCGAACATTAGTTAGGACGGGAGAGAAAAAGATAGGCAGGTCATGAAATCAACACAGTTCAATCCTTCGCGGATAAAATGCAAGGCAGGAAGGCAAGAATCACAATAGATCATAAAGTTCAGAGGCCAGGCCCACTCGGAGAGAGGCAAGGCGCGATGTCCCAAAAAGTCTCTAGAGGAGATGCATTCAAGTCTTTGTAGCAAATTGTTATCGGCAGGTTGAACCAGTTCAGAACTATAAATGAGAAAAGCTTGGAGGTGACCCAACGGAAAGGAGAGGATTAAGACACCTCGCTCAATCCGATCGAAAGGGAAACCAGGCGGACACGGTACCTTATTGTGGAGAGCAGCTCCGGCGGGGGCAGATGTTCCTGGTGGTGGATGCAAGTCAGGTCTTTGCCAAGAGTAGAGAGGTTCTCGTCGTCGAAGAAAAAGGAAGTCTGTTGCACCACCAGGGAAGAGACCAGCCGCGGAGTGCTCCGTCACAAGGCACCACGCTTTGGTCGCGGTACAGGGGTAGTGGCTATCCGGTTGCCGGGGTGCTCTGCACGGGCAATTCGACTACTGCGTCCTGAGGCGAATAAAAAGCAAAGGGGGCTGGTTGTTCCCACCAGCCAGGGGAAGAGACTCTCCGGCAGGGAGATCTCCTCTGTCGTCGGGAAGTGGTGAGTCGGTTCCGCAGGGCTCCACCGGAGGTGTCGTCGTGCAGGTCGGCTCAGCGTTACCCTCGTCGGATTCTTAGGTCCTGTGGCGACTTCTGAAGATCCAGTCCCAAAAGCCCTGCTTTTATGCAGAAAACCCCCATTCATTCAGCCTAGCTGTCAATCAACACATGCTAAGTGGTGAGCGGGAACGCTCACCACTTGGGCCAATCACTCCAGAGTGCGACCTGAGTTGGCAAGGCAACTCGGTCCAGGGTGCCTAAACCCCCTCTTCACCCCTGAGGTAACCCAGACAGAATGGCACCACTTTGGAGGGTCTCTGTACAGAAGCCCGCCAAAAGTGGAACAAAGGGCTCAACCTTTGGTTTAGGAGTCACAGAGACGAACACAGACGCCATTTTAAAAAACCGAGTTCTGGCAGAAAATACCATCCGATAAACTTATTTAGGATAAGTAGACCGGTGGTACGTTGGAGGTTAACGAGAACAAGTATCAATCTCCAACAATGGGACCAATCCCATAGGGTTATGCTCGAGTCGAACATAACAAGTAGTTTCCACTGCCACCAGCCAAAACTCGACGAGGGGGGACGGGACAGTGCCCCCTCGAGTAACAGGTCTAAGAATAATCGAATTACCCCTACTAGTGCGTCCACAATAAGATGGTTTGTACTAGTCCTGTTAGTAAATTTAGGTCTAGTAAAGCCAATGGTGACTTTACATGCCCGGGGAGACAGTAGTCAGTCCCCGGGTATGGAGTCTATGGTGGGGGTCCGCTAGGACGCCCCAGTGTTACGGCACATAGGGTGCGGTGTAACACACATAGAAAAACATATGAGACCCTATGGAGTAAAAGACCCCATAGCCCATCGAACACATTGACATCTCAAAGGAATTACACACACATACATGTCCAAGAGTGGGAGAAAAGAGTCTCACTCTTGGCAGGATGGAAAAAAAAACAAACTCCAGAAATCCAGCAAAGCTGCTGGGGGACTCACTAGGTTAGGAAATTCAGCCTAAACAGAGAATTCTCCCTAACATCCCCCTGCACCCCCACCCCCCAGCAGTCAGGGGCACCCTCCACCAGGCCCCCACTCATGTCTCCCATCACCCCCATCCCCCAGCATCCAGGGGCACCCTCCACCAGGCCCCCACTCATGTCTCCCATCACCCCCACCCCCCAGCATCCATTGGGACACTCCACCAGGTCCCCACTCATGTCTCCCATCATCCCCACCAACCAGCAGTGCAGGGCACCCTCCACCAGGCCCCCACGCATGTCCCCCTGCACCCCCACCCCCCAGCATCCAGGGGCACCCTCCACCAGGCCCCCACTCATGTCCAACTTATGTCCCCCTGCACCCCCACTCCCCAGCAGTGCAGGGCACCCTCCACCAGGCCCCCACTCATGTCCAACTCATGTCTCCCATCACCCCCACCCCCCAGCAGTGCAGAGCACCCTCCACCAGGCCCCCACTCATGTCTCCCATCACCCCTACCCCACAGCAGTCAGGGGCACCCTCCACCAGGCCCCCACTCATGTCCCTGTTAGGCGGAAACCTGTGCAGTTCCATCTGGGACCACTGCAAAAGATTTAGGACTACAGGCGTTTGGCATACCCACTTGGTAGCAGTCTGTACCACACAGATTCACTTGGTAGCTGTGGCTGAGCAGTCAGACTTCTCTCAAGAAAAGTTGAGCAGTATGTGGAGTATACAAAATAGGGCAATTCTTCACAGCAAGACAAGCAAACACGCAACGAGGCTTAGTGTAAAGATATTAAGGCATTTATTTATAACAGAACATCTATGAAAAACACTAAGGCAAATCACGGCAAACAAATCAAACACAGTTACTCTACGAAGTAGAAAACGATCAATCCCCCTAGCAATATTTCGACAACTCTAGGTTCCACCGGTATCACTTATTTTCAGACAGAGGTGTATACCTCAACCTAGATGACACTCGAACATTAGTTAGGACGGGAGAGAAAAAGATAGGCAGGTCATGAAATCAACACAGTTCAATCCTTCGCGGATAAAATGCAAGGCAGGAAGGCAAGAATCACAATAGATCATAAAGTTCAGAGGCCAGGCCCACTCGGAGAGAGGCAAGGCGCGATGTCCCAAAAAGTCTCTAGAGGAGATGCATTCAAGTCTTTGTAGCAAATTGTTATCGGCAGGTTGAACTAGTTCAGAACTATAAATGAGAAAAGCTTGGAGGCGACCCAACGGAAAGGAGAGGATTAAGACACCTCGCTCAATCCGATCGAAAGGGAAGCCAGGCGGACACGGTACCTTATTGTGGAGAGCAGCTCCGGCGGGGGCAGATGTTCCTGGTGGTGGATGCACGTCGGGTCTTTGCCAAGAGCAGAGAGGTTCTCGTCGTCGAAGAAAAAGGAAGTCCGGTGCACCACCAGGGAAGAGACCAGCCGCGGAGTGCTCCGTCACAAGGCACCACGTTTTGGTCGCGGTACAGGGGTAGTGGCTATCCGGTTGCCGGGGTGCTCTGCACGGGCAATTCGACCACTGCGTCCTGAGGCGAATAAAAAGCAAAGGGGGCTGGTTGTTCCCACCAGCCAGGGGAAGAGACTCTCCGGCAGGGAGATCTCCTCTGTCGTCGGGAAGTGGTGAGTCGGTTCCGCAGGGCTCCACCGGAGGTGTCGTCGTGCAGGTCGGATCAGCGTTACCCTCGTCGGATTCTTAGGTCCTGTGGCGACTTCTGAAGATCCAGTCCCAAAAGCCCTGCTTTTATGCAGAAAACCCCCATTCATTCAGCCTAGCTGTCAATCAACACATGCTAAGTGGTGAGCGGGAACGCTCACCACTTGGGCCAATCACTCCAGAGTGCGACCTGAGTTGGCAAGGCAACTCGGTCCAGGGTGCCTAAACCCCCTCCCACACCCCTGAGGTAACCCAGACAGAATGGCACCACTTTGGAGGGTCTCTGTACAGAGGCCCGCCAAAAGTGGAACAAAGGGCTCAACCTTTGGTTTAGGAGTCACAGAGACGAACACAGACGCCATTTTAAAAAACCGAGTTCTGGCAGAAAATACCATCCGATAAACTTATTTAGGATAAGTAGACCGGTGGTACGTTGGAGGTTAACCAGAACAAGTATCAATCTCCAACAATGGGACGAATCCCATAGGGTTATGCTCGGGTCGAACATAACAAGTAGTTTCCACTGCCACCAGCCAAAACTCGACGAGGGGGGACGGGACAGTGCCCCCTCGAGTAACAGGTCTAGGAGTAATCGAATTACCCCTACTAGTACGTCCACAATAAGATGGTTTGTACTAGTCCTGTTAGTAAATTTAGGTCTAGTAAAGCCAATGGTGACTTTACATGCCCGGGGAGACAGTAGTCAGTCCCCGGGTATGGAGTCTATGGTGGGGGTCCGCTAGGACGCCCCAGTGTTACGGCACGTAGGGTGCGGTGTAACACACATAGAAAAACATATGAGACCCTATGGAGTAAAAGACCCCATAGCCCATCGAACACATTGACATCTCAAAGGAATTACACGCACATACATGTCCAAGAGTGGGAGAAAAGAGTCTCACTCTTGGCAGGATGGAAAAAAAACAAACTCCAGAAATCCAGCAAAGCTGCTGGGGGACTCACTAGGTTAGGAAATTCAGCCTAAACAGAGAATTCTCCCTAACATCCCCCTGCACCCCCAGCAGTCAGGGGCACCCTCCACCAGGCCCCCACTCATGTCTCCCATCACCCCCACCCCCCCAGCAGTCAGGGGCACCCTCCACCAGGCCCCCACTCATGTCTCCCAGCACCCCCATCCCCCAGCATCCAGGGGCACCCTCCACCAGGCCCCCACTCATGTCTCCCATCACCCCCACCCCCCAGCATCCATTGGCACACTCCACCAGG
The DNA here is from genome assembly GCF_040938575.1 of Ambystoma mexicanum. Taxonomy (NCBI): domain Eukaryota; kingdom Metazoa; phylum Chordata; class Amphibia; order Caudata; family Ambystomatidae; genus Ambystoma; species Ambystoma mexicanum. Next base: position 643,893,565 of record NC_090940.1, on the reverse strand, counting down.
TCCCCACTCATGTCTCCCATCATCCCCACCCCCCAGCAGTGCAGGGCACCCTCCACCAGGCCCCCACGCATGTCCCCCTGCATCCCCACCCCCCAGCATCCAGGGGCACCCTCCACCAGGCCCCCACTCATGTCCAACTCATGTCCCCCTGCACCCCCACTCCCCAGCAGTGCAGGGCACCCTCCACCAGGCCCCCACTCATGTCCAACTCATGTCTCCCATCACCCCCACCCCCCAGCAGTGCAGAGCACCCTCCACCAGGCCCCCACTCATGTCTCCCATCACCCCCACCCCCCAGCAGTCAGGGGCACCCTCCACCAGGCCCCCACTCATGTCCCCTGTTAGGCGGAAACCTGTGCAGTTCCCTCTGGGACCACTGCAAAAGATTTAGGACTACAGGCGTTTGGCATACCCACTTGGGAGCAGTCTGTACCACACAGATTCACTTGGTAGCTGTGGCTGAGCAGTCAGACTTCTCTCAAGAAAAGTAGAGCAGTATGTGGAGTATACAAAATAGGGCAATTCTTCACAGCAAGACAAGCAAACACGCAACGAGGCTTAGTGTAAAGATATTAAGGCATTTATTTATAACAGAACATCTATGAAAAACACTAAGGCAAATCACGGCAAACAAATCAAACACAGTTACTCTACGAAGTAGAAAACGATCAATCCCCCTAGCAATATTTCGACAACTCTAGGTTCCACCGGTATCACTTATTTTCAGACAGAGGTGTATACCTCAACCTAGATGACACTCGAACATTAGTTAGGACGGGAGAGAAAAAGATAGGCAGGTCATGAAATCAACACAGTTCAATCCTTCGCGGATAAAATGCAAGGCAGGAAGGCAAGAATCACAATAGATCATAAAGTTCAGAGGCCAGGCCCACTCGGAGAGAGGCAAGGCGCGATGTCCCAAAAAGTCTCTAGAGGAGATGCATTCAAGTCTTTGTAGCAAATTGTTATCGGCAGGTTGAACCAGTTCAGAACGATAAATGAGAAAAGCTTGGAGGCGACCCAACGGAAAGGAGAGGATTAAGACACCTCGGTCAATCCGATCGAAAGGGAAGCCAGGCGGACACGGTACCTTATTGTGGAGAGCAGCTCCGGCGGGGGCAGATGTTCCTGGTGGTGGATGCACGTCGGGTCTTTGCCAAGAGTAGAGAGGTTCTCCTCGTCGAAGAAAAAGGAAGTCCGGTGCACCACCAGGGAAGAGACCAGCCGCGGAGTGCTCCGTCACAAGGCACCACGTTTTGGTCGCGGTACAGGGGTAGTGGCTATCCGGTTGCCGGGGTGCTCTGCACAGGCAATTCGACCACTGCGTCCTGAGGCGAATAAAAAGCAAAGGGGGCTGGTTGTTCCCACCAGCCAGGGGAAGAGACTCTCCGGCAGGGAGATCTCCTCTGTCGTCGGGAAGTGGTGAGTCGGTTCTGCAGGGCTCCACCGGAGGTGTCGTCGTGCAGGTCGGCTCAGCGTTACCCTAGTCGGATTCTTAGGTCCTGTGGCGACTTCTGAAGATCCAGTCCCAAAAGCCCTGCTTTTGTGCAGAAAACCCCCATTCATTCAGCCTAGCTGTCAATCAACACATGCTAAGTGGTGAGCGGGAACGCTCACCACTTGGGCCAATCACTCCAGAGTGCGACCTGAGTTGGCAAGGCAACTCGGTCCAGGGTGCCTAAACCCCCTCCCACACCCCTGAGGTAACCCAGACAGAATGGCACCACTTTGGAGGGTCTCTGTACAGAGGCCCGCCAAAAGTGGAACAAAGGGCTCAACCTTTGGTTTAGGAGTCACAGAGACGAACACAGATGCCATTTTAAAAAACCGAGTTCTGGCAGAAAATACCATCCGATAAACTTATTTAGGATAAGTAACCCGGTGGTACGTTGGAGGTTAACCAGAACAAGTATCAATCTCCAACAATGGGACGAATCCCATAGGGTTATGCTCGGGTCGAACATAACAAGTAGTTTCCACTGCCACCAGCCAAAACTCGACGAGGGGGGACGGGACAGTGCCCCCTCGAGTAACAGGTCTAGGAGTAATCGAATTACCCCTACTAGTACGTCCACAATAAGATGGTTTGTACTAGTCCTGTTAGTAAATTTAGGTCTAGTAAAGCCAATGGTGACTTTACATGCCCGGGGAGACAGTAGTCAGTCCCCGGGTATAGAGTCTATGGTGGGGGTCCGCTAGGACGCCCCAGTGTTACGGCATGTAGGGTGCGGTGTAACACACATAGAAAAACATATGAGACCCTATGGAGTAAAAGACCCCATAGCCCATCGAACACATTGACATCTCAAAGGAATTACACACACATACATGTCCAAGAGTGGGAGAAAAGAGTCTCACTCTTGGCAGGATGGAAAAAAAACAAACTCCAGAAATCCAGCAAACCTGCTGGGGGACTCACCAGGTTAGGAAATTCAGCCTAAACAGAGAATTCTCCCTAACATCCCCCTGCACCCCCACCCCCCAGCAGTCAGGGGCACCCTCCACCAGGCCCCCACTCATGTCTCCCATCACCCCCACCCCCCAGCAGTCAGGGGCACCCTCCACCAGGCCCCCACTCATGTCTCCCATCACCCCCACCCCCCAGCAGTGCAGGGCACCCTCCACCAGGCCCCCACTCATGTCCAACTCATGTCCCCCTGCACCCCCACCCCCCAGCATCCAGGGGCACCCTCCACCAGGCCCCCACTCATGTCCAACTCATGTCTCCCACCACCCCCACCCCCCAGCAGTCAGGGGCACCCTCCACCAGGCCCCCACTCATGTCTCCCATCACCCCCACCCCCAGCAGTGCAGGGCACCCTCCACTAGGCCCCCACTCATGTCCAACTCATGTCCCGCTGCACCCCCAGCCCCCAGCATCCAGGGGCACCCTCCACCAGGCCCCCACTCATGTCTCCCATCACCCCCACCCCCCAGCATCCAGGGGCACCCTCCACCAGGCCCCCACTCATGTCCAACTCATGTCCCCCTGCACCCCCACCCCCCAGCATCCAGGGGCACCCTCCACCAGGCTCCCACTCATGTCTCCCATCACCCCCACCCCCCAGCAGTGCAGGGCACGCTCCACCAGGCCCCCACTCATGTCTCCCATCACCCCCACCGCCCAGCGGTCAGGGGCACCCTCCACCAGGCCCCCACTCATGTCTCCCATCACCCCCACCCGCCAGCAGTCAGGGGCACCCTCCACCAGGCCCCCACTCATGTCCCCCTGCACACCCACCCCCCAGCAGTCATAGGCACCCTCCACCAGGCCCCCACTCATGTCCAACTCATGTCCCCCTGCACCCCCACCCCCCAGCAGTGCAGGGCACCCTCCACCAGGCCCCCACTCATGTCCAACTCATGTCTCCCAACACCCCCACCCCCCAGCAGTGCAGGGCACCCTCCACCAGGCCCCCACTCATGTCTCCCATCACCCCCACCCCCCAGCATCCAGGGGCACCCTCCACCATGCCCCCACTCATGTCTCCCATCACCCCCACCCCCCAGCATCCAGGGGCACCCTCCACCAGGCCCCCACTCATGTCTCCCATCACCCCCACCCCCCAGCAGTGCAGGGCACCGTCCACCAGGCCCCCACGCATATCCCCCTGCACCCCAACCCCCCAGCATCCAGGGGCACCCACCAACAGGCCCCCACTCATGTCCAACTCATGTCGCCCTGCACCCCCAACCCCCAGAAGTGCAGGGCACCCTCCACCAGGCCCCCACTCATGTCCAACTCATGTCTCCCATCACCCCCACCCCCCAGCAGTGTAGAGCACCCTCCACCAGGCCCCCACTCATGTCTCCCATCACCCCCACCCCCCAGCAGTCAGGGGCACCCTCCACCAGGCCCCCACTCATGTCTTCCTGCACCCCCACCCCCCAGCAGTCAGGGGCACCCTCCACCATGCCCCCACTCATGTCTCCCATCACCCCCACCCCCCAGCATCCAGGGGCACCCTCCACCAGGCCCCCACTCATGTCTCCCATCACCCCCACCCCCCAGCAGTGCAGGGCACCCTCCACTAGGCCCCCACTCATGTTTCCCATCACCCCCACCCCCCAGCAGTCAGGGGCACCCTCCACCAGGCCCCCACTCATGTCTCCCATCACACCACCCCCCCAGAATCTAGGGGCACCCTCCACCAGGCCCCCACTCATGTCTCCCATCACCCCCACCCCCCCCAGCAGTGCAGGGCACCCTCCACCAGGCCCCCACTCATGTCCAACTCATTTCCCCCTGCACCCCCACCCCCCAGCATCCAGGGGCACCCTCCACCAGGCCCCCACTCATGTCCAACTCATGTCTCCCAACACCCCCACCCCCCAGCAGTCAGGGGCACCCTCCACCATGCCCCCACTCATGTCTCCCATCGCCCCCACCCCCCAGCATCCAGGGGCACCCTCCACCAGGCCCCCACTCATGTCTCCCATCACCCCCACCCCCCAGCAGTGCAGGGCACCCTCCACCAGGCCCCCACGCATATCCCCCTGCACCCCCACCCCCCAGCAATCAGGGGCACCCTCCACCAGGCCCCCACTCATGTCCAACTCATGTCCCCCTGCACCCCCACCCCCCAGCATCCAGGGGCACCCTCCACCAGGCTCCCACTCATGTCTCCCATCACCCCCACCCCCCAGCAGTGCAGGGCACGCTCCACCAGGCCCCCACTCATGTCTCCCATCACCCCCACCCCCCAGCGGTCAGGGGCACCCTCCACCAGGCCCCCACTCATGTCTCCCATCACCCCCACCCGCCAGCAGTCAGGGGCACCCTCCACCAGGCCCCCACTCATGTCCCCCTGCACCCCCACCCCCCAGCAGTCATAGGCACCCTCCACCAGGCCCCCACTCATGTCCAACTCATGTCCCCCTGCACCCCCACCCCCCAGCAGTGCAGGGCACCCTCCACCAGGCCCCCACTCATGTCCAACTCATGTCTCCCAACACCCCCACCCCCCAGCAGTGCAGGGCACCCTCCACCAGGCCCCCACTCATGTCTCCCATCACCCCCACCCCCCAGCATCCAGGGGCACCCTCCACCATGCCCCCACTCATGTCTCCCATCACCCCCACCCCCCAGCATCCAGGGGCACCCTCCACCAGGCCCCCACTCATGTCTCCCATCACCCCCACCCCCCAGCAGTGCAGGGCACCGTCCACCAGGCCCCCACGCATATCCCCCTGCACCCCAACCCCCCAGCATCCAGGGGCACCCACCAACAGGCCCCCACTCATGTCCAACTCATGTCGCCCTGCACCCCCAACCCCCAGAAGTGCAGGGCACCCTCCACCAGGCCCCCACTCATGTCCAACTCATGTCTCCCATCACCCCCACCCCCCAGCAGTGTAGAGCACCCTCCACCAGGCCCCCACTCATGTCTCCCATCACCCCCACCCCCCAGCAGTCAGGGGCACCCTCCACCAGGCCCCCACTCATGTCTTCCTGCACCCCCACCCCCCAGCAGTCAGGGGCACCCTCCACCATGCCCCCACTCATGTCTCCCATCACCCCCACCCCCCAGCATCCAGGGGCATCCTCCACCAGGCCCCCACTCATGTCTCCCATCACCCCCACCCCCCAGCAGTGCAGGGCACCCTCCACTAGGCCCCCACTCATGTTTCCCATCACCCCCACCCCCCAGCAGTCAGGGGCACCCTCCACCAGGCCCCCACTCATGTCTCCCATCACACCACCCCCCCAGAATCTAGGGGCACCCTCCACCAGGCCCCCACTCATGTCTCCCATCACCCCCACCCCCCCAGCAGTGCAGGGCACCCTCCACCAGGCCCCCACTCATGTCCAACTCATTTCCCCCTGCACCCCCACCCCCCAGCATCCAGGGGCACCCTCCACCAGGCCCCCACTCATGTCCAACTCATGTCTCCCAACACCCCCACCCCCCAGCAGTCAGGGGCACCCTCCACCATGCCCCCACTCATGTCTCCCATCACCCCCACCCCCCAGCATCCAGGGGCACCCTCCACCAGGCCCCCACTCATGTCTCCCATCACCCCCACCCCCCAGCAGTGCAGGGCACCCTCCACCAGGCCCCCACGCATATCCCCCTGCACCCCCACCCCCCAGCAATCAGGGGCACCCTCCACCAGGCCCCCACTCATGTCCCACTCATGTCTCCCATCACCCCCACCCCCAGCAGTGCAGGGCACCCTCCACCAGGCCCCCACTCATGTCCAACTCATGTCCCGCTGCACCCCCAGCCCCCAGCATCCAGGGGCACCCTCCACCAGGCCCCCACTCATGTCTCCCATCACCCCCACCCCCCAGCATCCAGGGGCATCCTCCACCAGGCCCCCACTCATGTCCAACTCATGTCCCCCTGCACCCCCACCCCCCAGCATCCAGGGGCACCCTCCACCAGGCTCCCACTCATGTCTCCCATCACCCCCACCCCCCAGCAGTGCAGGGCACGCTCCACCAGGCCCCCACTCATGTCTCCCATCACCCCCACCCCCCAGCAGTCAGGGGCACCCTCCACCAGGCCCCCACTCATGTCTCCCATCACCCCCACCCGCCAGCAGTCAGGGGCACCCTCCACCAGGCCCCCACTCATGTCCCCCTGCACCCCCACCCCCCAGCAGTCATAGGCACCCTCCACCAGGCCCCCACTCATGTCCAACTCATGTCCCCCTGCACCCCCACCCCCCAGCAGTGCAGGGCACCCTCCACCAGGCCCCCACTCATGTCCAACTCATGTCTCCCAACACCCCCACCCCCCAGCAGTGCAGGGCACCCTCCACCAGGCCCCCACTCATGTCTCCCATCACCCCCACCCCCCAGCATCCAGGGGCACCCTCCACCATGCCCCCACTCATGTCTCCCATCACCCCACCCCCCAGCATCCAGGGGCACCCTCCACCAGGCCCCCACTCATGTCTCCCATCACCCCCACCCCCCAGCAGTGCAGGGCACCGTCCACCAGGCCCCCACGCATATCCCCCTGCACCCCAACCCCCCAGCATCCAGGGGCACCCACCAACAGGCCCCCACTCATGTCCAACTCATGTCGCCCTGCACCCCCAACCCCCAGAAGTGCAGGGCACCCTCCACCAGGCCCCCACTCATGTCCAACTCATGTCTCCCATCACCCCCACCCCCCAGCAGTGTAGAGCACCCTCCACCAGGCCCCCACTCATGTCTCCCATCACCCCCACCCCCCAGCAGTCAGGGGCACCCTCCACCAGGCCCCCACTCATGTCTTCCTGCACCCCCATCCCCCAGCAGTCAGGGGCACCCTCCACCATGCCCCCACTCATGTCTCCCATCACCCCCACCCCCCAGCATCCAGGGGCACCCTCCACCAGGCCCCCACTCATGTCTCCCATCACCCCCACCCCCCAGCAGTGCAGGGCACCCTCCACTAGGCCCCCACTCATGTTTCCCATCACCCCCACCCCCCAGCAGTCAGGGGCACCCTCCACCAGACCCCGACTCATGTCTCCCATCACACCACCCCCCCCAGCATCTAGGGGCACCCTCCACCAGGCCCCCACTCATGTCTCCCATCACCCCCACCCCCCCAGCAGTGCAGGGCACCCTCCACCAGGCCCCCACTCATGTCCAACTCATTTCCCCCTGCACCCCCACCCCCCAGCATCCAGGGGCACCCTCCACCAGGCCCCCACTCATGTCCAACTCATGTCTCCCATCACCCCCACCCCCCAGCAGTCAGGGGCACCCTCCACCAGGCCCCCACTCATGTCTTCCTGCACCCCCACCCCCCAGCAGTCAGGGGCACCCTCCACCAGGCCCCCACTCATGTCTTCCTGCACCCCCACCCCCCAGCAGTCAGGGGCACCCTCCACCATGCCCCCACTCATGTCTCCCATCACCCCCACCCCCCAGCATCCAGGGGCACCCTCCACCAGGCCCCCACTCATGTCTCCCATCACCCCCACCCCCCAGCAGTGCAGGGCACCCTCCACTAGGCCCCCACTCATGTTTCCCATCACCCCCACCCCCCAGCAGTCAGGGGCACCCTCCACCAGGCCCCCACTCATGTCTCCCATCACACCACCCCCCCCAGAATCTAGGGGCACCCTCCACCAGGCCCCCACTCATGTCTCCCATCACCCCCACCCCCCCAGCAGTGCAGGGCACCCTCCACCAGGCCCCCACTCATGTCCAACTCATTTCCCCCTGCACCCCCACCCCCCAGCATCCAGGGGCACCCTCCACCAGGCCCCCACTCATGTCCAACTCATGTCTCCCAACACCCCCACCCCCAAGCAGTCAGGGGCACCCTCCACCATGCCCCCACTCATGTCTCCCATCACCCCCACCCCCCAGCATCCAGGGGCACCCTCCACCAGGCCCCCACTCATGTCTCCCATCACCCCCACCCCCCAGCAGTGCAGGGCACCCTCCACCAGGCCCCCACGCATATCCCCCTGCACCCCCACCCCCCAGCATCCAGGGGCACCCTCCACCAGGCCCCCACTCATGTCCCACTCATGTCTCCCATCACCCCCACCCCCAGCAGTGCAGGGCACCCTCCACCAGGCCCCCACTCATGTCCAACTCATGTCCCGCTGCACCCCCAGCCCCCAGCATCCAGGGGCACCCTCCACCAGGCCCCCACTCATGTCTCCCATCACCCCCACCCCCCAGCATCCAGGGGCACCCTCCACCAGGCCCCCACGCATGTCCAACTCATGTCCCCCTGCACCCCCACCCCCCAGCATCCAGGGGCACCCTCCACCAGGCTCCCACTCATGTCTCCCATCACCCCCACCCCCCAGCAGTGCAGGGCACGCTCCACCAGGCCCCCACTCATGTCTCCCATCACCCCCACCCCCCAGCAGTCAGGGGCACCCTCCACCAGGCCCCCACTCATGTCTCCCATCACCCCCACCCGCCAGCAGTCAGGGGCACCCTCCACCAGGCCCCCACTCATGTCCCCCTGCACCCCCACCCCCCAGCAGTCATAGGCACCCTCCACCAGGCCCCCACTCATGTCCAACTCATGTCCCCCTGCACCCCCACCCCCCAGCAGTGCAGGGCACCCTCCACCAGGCCCCCACTCATGTCCAACTCATGTCTCCCAACACCCCCACCCCCCAGCAGTGCAGGGCACCCTCCACCAGGCCCCCACTCATGTCTCCCATCACCCCCACCCCCAGCATCCAGGGGCACCCTCCACCATGCCCCCACTCATGTCTCCCATCACCCCCACCCCCCAGCATCCAGGGGCACCCTCCACCAGGCCCCCACTCATGTCTCCCATCACCCCCACCCCCCAGCAGTGCAGGGCACCGTCCACCAGGCCCCCACGCATATCCCCCTGCACCCCAACCCCCCAGCATCCAGGGGCACCCACCAACAGGCCCCCACTCATGTCCAACTCATGTCGCCCTGCACCCCCAACCCCCAGAAGTGCAGGGCACCCTCCACCAGGCCCCCACTCATGTCCAACTCATGTCTCCCATCACCCCCACCCCCCAGCAGTGTAGAGCACCCTCCACCAGGCCCCCACTCATGTCTCCCATCACCCCCACCCCCCAGCAGTCAGGGGCACCCTCCACAAGGCCCCCACTCATGTCTTCCTGCACCCCCACCCCCCAGCAGTCAGGGGCACCCTCCACCATGCCCCCACTCATGTCTCCCATCACCCCCACCCCCCAGCATCCAGGGGCACCCTCCACCAGGCCCCCACTCATGTCTCCCATCACCCCCACCCCCCAGCAGTGCAGGGCACCCTCCACTAGGCCCCCACTCATGTTTCCCATCACCCCCACCCCCCAGCAGTCAGGGGCACCCTCCACCAGGCCCCGACTCATGTCTCCCATCACACCACCCCCCCCAGCATCTAGGGGCACCCTCCACCAGGCCCCCACTCATGTCTCCCATCACCCCCACCCCCCCAGCAGTGCAGGGCACCCTCCACCAGGCCCCCACTCATGTCCAACTCATTTCCCCATGCACCCCCACCCCCCAGCATCCAGGGGCACCCTCCACCAGGCCCCCACTCATGTCCAACTCATGTCTCCCAGCACCCCCACCCCCCAGCAGTCAGGGGCACCCTCCACCAGGCCCCCACTCATGTCTCCCATCACCCCCACCCCCCAGCAGTCAGGGGCACCCTCCACCAGGCCCCCACTCATGTCTTCCTGCACCCCCACCCCCCAGCAGTCAGGGGCACCCTCCACCATGCCCCCACTCATGTCTCCCATCACCCCCACCCCCCAGCATCCAGGGGCACCCTCCACCAGGCCCCCACTCATGTCTCCCATCACCCCCACCCCCCAGCAGTGCAGGGCACCCTCCACTAGGCCCCCACTCATGTTTCCCATCACCCCCACCCCCCAGCAGTCAGGGGCACCCTCCACCAGGCCCCCACTCATGTCTCCCATCACACCACCCCCCCCAGAATCTAGGGGCACCCTCCACTAGGCCCCCACTCATGTCTCCCATCACCCCCACCCCCCCAGCAGTGCAGGGCACCCTCCACCAGGCCCCCACTCATGTCCAACTCATTTCCCCCTGCACCCCCACCCCCCAGCATCCAGGGGCACCCTCCACCAGGCCCCCACTCATGTCCAACTCATGTCTCCCAACACCCCCACCCCCCAGCAGTCAGGGGCACCCTCCACCATGCCCCCACTCATGTCTCCCATCACCCCCACCCCCCAGCATCCAGGGGCACCCTCCACCAGGCCCCCACTCATGTCTCCCATCACCCCCACCCCCCAGCAGTGCAGGACACCCTCCACCAGGCCCCCGCGCATATCCCCCTGCACCCCCACCCCCCAGCATCCAGGGGCACCCTCCACCAGGCCCCCACTCATGTTCCACTCATGTCTCCCATCACCCCCACCCCCAGCAGTGCAGGGCACCCTCCACCAGGCCCCCACTCATGTCCAACTCATGTCCCGCTGCACCCCCAGCCCCCAGCATCCAGGGGCACCCTCCACCAGGCCCCCACTCATGTCTCCCATCACCCCCACCCCCCAGCATCCAGGGGCACCCTCCACCAGGCCCCCACTCATGTCCAACTCATGTCCCCCTGCACCCCCACCCCCCAGCATCCAGGGGCACCCTCCACCAGGCTCCCACTCATGTCTCCCATCACCCCCACCCCCCAGCAGTGCAGGGCACGCTCCACCAGGCCCCCACTCATGTCTCCCATCACCCCCACCCCCCAGCAGTCAGGGGCACCCTCCACCAGGCCCCCACTCATGTCTCCCATCACCCCCACCCGCCAGCAGTCAGGGGCACCCTCCACCAGGCCCCCACTCATGTCCCCCTGCACCCCCACCCCCCAGCAGTCATAGGCACCCTCCACCAGGCCCCCACTCATGTCCAACTCATGTCCCCCTGCACCCCCACCCCCCAGCAGTGCAGGGCACCCTCCACCAGGCCCCCACTCATGTCCAACTCATGTCTCCCAACACCCCCACCCCCCAGCAGTGCAGGGCACCCTCCACCAGGCCCCCACTCATGTCTCCCATCACCCCCACCCCCCAGCATCCAGGGGCACCCTCCACCATGCCCCCACTCATGTCTCCCATCACCCCCACCCCCCAGCATCCAGGGGCACCCTCCACCAGGCCCCCACTCATGTCTCCCATCACCCCCACCCCCCAGCAGTGCAGGGCACCGTCCACCAGGCCCCCACGCATATCCCCCTGCACCCCAACCCCCCAGCATCCAGGGGCACCCACCAACAGGCCCCCACTCATGTCCAACTCATGTCTCCCATCACCCCCACCCCCCAGCAGTGCAGGGCACCCTCCACCAGGCCCCCACTCATGTCTCCCATCACCCCCACCCCCCAGCATCCAGGGGCACCCTCCACCATGCCCCCACTCATGTCTCCCATCACCCCACCCCCCAGCATCCAGGGGCACCCTCCACCAGGCCCCCACTCATGTCTCCCATCACCCCCACCCCCCAGCAGTGCAGGGCACCGTCCACCAGGCCCCCACGCATATCCCCCTGCACCCCAACCCCCCAGCATCCAGGGGCACCCACCAACAGGCCCCCACTCATGTCCAACTCATGTCGCCCTGCACCCCCAACCCCCAGAAGTGCAGGGCACCCTCCACCAGGCCCCCACTCATTTCCAACTCATGTCTCCCATCACCCCCACCCCCCAGCAGTGTAGAGCACCCTCCACCAGGCCCCCACTCATGTCTCCCATCACCCCCACCCCCCAGCAGTCAGGGGCACCCTCCACCAGGCCCCCACTCATGTCTTCCTGCACCCCCATCCCCCAGCAGTCAGGGGCACCCTCCACCATGCCCCCACTCATGTCTCCCATCACCCCCACCCCCCAGCATCCAGGGGCACCCTCCACCAGGCCCCCACTCATGTCTCCCATCACCCCCACCCCCCAGCAGTGCAGGGCACCCTCCACTAGGCCCCCACTCATGTTTCCCATCACCCCCACCCCCCAGCAGTCAGGGGCACCCTCCACCAGGCCCCGACTCATGTCTCCCATCACACCACCCCCCCCAGCATCTAGGGGCACCCTCCACCAGGCCCCCACTCATGTCTCCCATCACCCCCACCCCCCCAGCAGTGCAGGGCACCCTCCACCAGGCCCCCACTCATGTCCAACTCATTTCCCCCTGCACCCCCAACCCCCAGCATCCAGGGGCACCCTCCACCAGGCCCCCACTCATGTCCAACTCATGTCTCCCATCACCCCCACCCCCCAGCAGTCAGGGGCACCCTCCACCAGGCCCCCACTCATGTCTTCCTGCACCCCCACCCCCCAGCAGTCAGGGGCACCCTCCACCAGGCCCCCACTCATGTCTTCCTGCACCCCCACCCCCCAGCAGTCAGGGGCACCCTCCACCATGCCCCCACTCATGTCTCCCATCACCCCCACCCCCCAGCATCCAGGGGCACCCTCCACCAGGCCCCCACTCATGTCTCCCATCACCCCCACCCCCCAGCAGTGCAGGGCACCCTCCACTAGGCCCCCACTCATGTTTCCCATCACCCCCACCCCCCAGCAGTCAGGGGCACCCTCCACCAGGCCCCCACTCATGTCTCCCATCACACCACCCCCCCCAGAATCTAGGGGCACCCTCCACCAGGCCCCCACTCATGTCTCCCATCACCCCCACCCCCCCAGCAGTGCAGGGCACCCTCCACCAGGCCCCCACTCATGTCCAACTCATTTCCCCCTGCACCCCCACCCCCCAGCATCCAGGGGCACCCTCCACCAGGCCCCCACTCATGTCCAACTCATGTCTCCCAACACCCCCACCCCCCAGCAGTCAGGGGCACCCTCCACCATGCCCCCACTCATGTCTCCCATCACCCCCACCCCCCAGCATCCAGGGGCACCCTCCACCAGGCCCCCACTCATGTCTCCCATCACCCCCACCCCCCAGCAGTGCAGGGCACCCTCCACCAGGCCCCCACGCATATCCCCCTGCACCCCCACCCCCCAGCATCCAGGGGCACCCTCCACCAGGCCCCCACTCATGTCCCACTCATGTCTCCCATCACCCCCACCCCCAGCAGTGCAGGGCACCCTCCACCAGGCCCCCACTCATGTCCAACTCATGTCCCGCTGCACCCCCAGCCCCCAGCATCCAGGGGCACCCTCCACCAGGCCCCCACTCATGTCTCCCATCACCCCCACCCCCCAGCATCCAGGGGCACCCTCCACCAGACCCCCACGCATGTCCAACTCATGTCCCCCTGCACCCCCACCCCCCAGCATCCAGGGGCACCCTCCACCAGGCTCCCACTCATGTCTCCCATCACCCCCACCCCCCAGCAGTGCAGGGCACGCTCCACCAGGCCCCCACTCATGTCTCCCATCACCCCCACCCCCCAGCAGTCAGGGGCACCCTCCACCAGGCCCCCACTCATGTCTCCCATCACCCCCACCCGCCAGCAGTCAGGGGCACCCTCCACCAGGCCCCCACTCATGTCCCCCTGCACCCCCACCCCCCAGCAGTCATAGGCACCCTCCACCAGGCCCCCACTCATGTCCAACTCATGTCCCCCTGCACCCCCACCCCCCAGCAGTGCAGGGCACCCTCCACCAGGCCCCCACTCATGTCCAACTCATGTCTCCCAACACCCCCACCCCCCAGCAGTGCAGGGCACCCTCCACCAGGCCCCCACTCATGTCTCCCATCACCCCCACCCCCAGCATCCAGGGGCACCCTCCACCATGCCCCCACTCATGTCTCCCATCACCCCCACCCCCCAGCATCCAGGGGCACCCTCCACCAGGCCCCCACTCATGTCTCCCATCACCCCCACCCCCCAGCAGTGCAGGGCACCGTCCACCAGGCCCCCACGCATATCCCCCTGCACCCCAACCCCCCAGCATCCAGGGGCACCCACCAACAGGCCCCCACTCATGTCCAACTCATGTCGCCCTGCACCCCCAACCCCCAGAAGTGCAGGGCACCCTCCACCAGGCCCCCACTCATGTCCAACTCATGTCTCCCATCACCCCCACCCCCCAGCAGTGTAGAGCACCCTCCACCAGGCCCCCACTCATGTCTCCCATCACCCCCACCCCCCAGCAGTCAGGGGCACCCTCCACCAGGCCCCCACTCATGTCTTCCTGCACCCCCACCCCCCAGCAGTCAGGGGCACCCTCCACCATGCCCCCACTCATGTCTCCCATCACCCCCACCCCCCAGCATCCAGGGGCACCCTCCACCAGGCCCCCACTCATGTCTCCCATCACCCCCACCCCCCAGCAGTGCAGGGCACCCTCCACTAGGCCCCCACTCATGTTTCCCATCACCCCCACCCCCCAGCAGTCAGGGGCACCCTCCACCAGGCCCCGACTCATGTCTCCCATCACACCACCCCCCCCAGCATCTAGGGGCACCCTCCACCAGGCCCCCACTCATGTCTCCCATCACCCCCACCCCCCCAGCAGTGCAGGGCACCCTCCACCAGGCCCCCACTCATGTCCAACTCATTTCCCCATGCACCCCCACCCCCCAGCATCCAGGGGCACCCTCCACCAGGCCCCCACTCATGTCCAACTCATGTCTCCCAGCACCCCCACCCCCCAGCAGTCAGGGGCACCCTCCACCAGGCCCCCACTCATGTCTCCCATCACCCCCACCCCCCAGCAGTCAGGGGCACCCTCCACCAGGCCCCCACTCATGTCTTCCTGCACCCCCACCCCCCAGCAGTCAGGGGCACCCTCCACCATGCCCCCACTCATGTCTCCCATCACCCCCACCCCCCAGCATCCAGGGGCACCCTCCACCAGGCCCCCACTCATGTCTCCCATCACCCCCACCCCCCAGCAGTGCAGGGCACCCTCCACTAGGCCCCCACTCATGTTTCCCATCACCCCCACCCCCCAGCAGTCAGGGGCACCCTCCACCAGGCCCCCACTCATGTCTCCCATCACACCACCCCCCCCAGAATCTAGGGGCACCCTCCACTAGGCCCCCACTCATGTCTCCCATCACCCCCACCCCCCCAGCAGTGCAGGGCACCCTCCACCAGGCCCCCACTCATGTCCAACTCATTTCCCCCTGCACCCCCACCCCCCAGCATCCAGGGGCACCCTCCACCAGGCCCCCACTCATGTCCAACTCATGTCTCCCAACACCCCCACCCCCCAGCAGTCAGGGGCACCCTCCACCATGCCCCCACTCATGTCTCCCATCACCCCCACCCCCCAGCATCCAGGGGCACCCTCCACCAGGCCCCCACTCATGTCTCCCATCACCCCCACCCCCCAGCAGTGCAGGACACCCTCCACCAGGCCCCCACGCATATCCCCCTGCACCCCCACCCCCCAGCATCCAGGGGCACCCTCCACCAGGCCCCCACTCATGTCCCACTCATGTCTCCCATCACCCCCACCCCCAGCAGTGCAGGGCACCCTCCACCAGGCCCCCACTCATGTCCAACTCATGTCCCGCTGCACCCCCAGCCCCCAGCATCCAGGGGCACCCTCCACCAGGCCCCCACTCATGTCTCCCATCACCCCCACCCCCCAGCATCCAGGGGCACCCTCCACCAGGCCCCCACTCATGTCCAACTCATGTCCCCCTGCACCCCCACCCCCCAGCATCCAGGGGCACCCTCCACCAGGCTCCCACTCATGTCTCCCATCACCCCCACCCCCCAGCAGTGCAGGGCACGCTCCACCAGGCCCCCACTCATGTCTCCCATCACCCCCACCCCCCAGCAGTCAGGGGCACCCTCCACCAGGCCCCCACTCATGTCTCCCATCACACCACCCCCCCCAGAATCTAGGGGCACCCTCCACTAGGCCCCCACTCATGTCTCCCATCACCCCCACCCCCCCAGCAGTGCAGGGCACCCTCCACCAGGCCCCCACTCATGTCCAACTCATTTCCCCCTGCACCCCCACCCCCCAGCATCCAGGGGCACCCTCCACCAGGCCCCCACTCATGTCCAACTCATGTCTCCCAACACCCCCACCCCCCAGCAGTCAGGGGCACCCTCCACCATGCCCCCACTCATGTCTCCCATCACCCCCACCCCCCAGCATCCAGGGGCACCCTCCACCAGGCCCCCACTCATGTCTCCCATCACCCCCACCCCCCAGCAGTGCAGGACACCCTCCACCAGGCCCCCACGCATATCCCCCTGCACCCCCACCCCCCAGCATCCAGGGGCACCCTCCACCAGGCCCCCACTCATGTCCCACTCATGTCTCCCATCACCCCCACCCCCAGCAGTGCAGGGCACCCTCCACCAGGCCCCCACTCATGTCCAACTCATGTCCCGCTGCACCCCCAGCCCCCAGCATCCAGGGGCACCCTCCACCAGGCCCCCACTCATGTCTCCCATCACCCCCACCCCCCAGCATCCAGGGGCACCCTCCACCAGGCCCCCACTCATGTCCAACTCATGTCCCCCTGCACCCCCACCCCCCAGCATCCAGGGGCACCCTCCACCAGGCTCCCACTCATGTCTCCCATCACCCCCACCCCCCAGCAGTGCAGGGCACGCTCCACCAGGCCCCCACTCATGTCTCCCATCACCCCCACCCCCCAGTAGTCAGGGGCACCCTCCACCAGGCCCCCACTCATGTCTCCCATCACCCCCACCCGCCAGCAGTCAGGGGCACCCTCCACCAGGCCCCCACTCATGTCCCCCTGCACCCCCACCCCCCAGCAGTCATAGGCACCCTCCACCAGGCCCCCACTCATGTCCAACTCATGTCCCCCTGCACCCCCACCCCCCAGCAGTGCAGGGCACCCTCCACCAGGCCCCCACTCATGTCCAACTCATGTCTCCCAACACCCCCACCCCCCAGCAGTGCAGGGCACCCTCCACCAGGCCCCCACTCATGTCTCCCATCACCCCCACCCCCCAGCATCCAGGGGCACCCTCCACCATGCCCCCACTCATGTCTCCCATCACCCCCACCCCCCAGCATCCAGGGGCACCCTCCACCAGGCCCCCACTCATGTCTCCCATCACCCCCACCCCCCAGCAGTGCAGGGCACCGTCCACCAGGCCCCCACGCATATCCCCCTGCACCCCAACCCCCCAGCATCCAGGGGCACCCACCAACAGGCCCCCACTCATGTCCAACTCATGTCTCCCATCACCCCCACCCCCCAGCAGTGTAGAGCACCCTCCACCAGGCCCCCACTCATGTCTCCCATCACCCCCACCCCCCAGCAGTCAGGGGCACCCTCCACCAGGCCCCCACTCATGTCTTCCTGCACCCCCACCCCCCAGCAGTCAGGGGCACCCTCCACCATGCCCCCACTCATGTCTCCCATCACCCCCACCCCCCAGCATCCAGGGGCACCCTCCACCAGGCCCCCACTCATGTCTCCCATCACCCCCACCCCCCAGCAGTGCAGGGCACCCTCCACTAGGCCCCCACTCATGTTTCCCATCACCCCCACCCCCCAGCAGTCAGGGGCACCCTCCACCAGGCCCCGACTCATGTCTCCCATCACACCACCCCCCCCAGCATCTAGGGGCACCCTCCACCAGGCCCCCACTCATGTCTCCCATCACCCCCACCCCCCCAGCAGTGCAGGGCACCCTCCACCAGGCCCCCACTCATGTCCAACTCATTTCCCCCTGCACCCCCACCCCCCAGCATCCAGGGGCACCCTCCACCAGGCCCCCACTCATGTCCAACTCATGTCTCCCAGCACCCCCACCCCCCAGCAGTCAGGGGCACCCTCCACCATGCCCCCACTCATGTCTCCCATCACCCCCACCCCCCAGCATCCAGGGGCACCCTCCACCAGGCCCCCACTCATGTCTCCCATCACCCCCACCCCCCAGCAGTGCAGGGCACCCTCCACCAGGCCCCCACGCATATCCCCCTGCACCCCCACCCCCCAGCATCCAGGGGCACCCTCCACCAGGCCCCCACTCATGTCCAACTCATGTCGCCCTGCACCCCCACCCCCCAGCAGTGCAGGGCACCCTCCACCAGGCCCCCACTCATGTCCAACTCATGTCTCCCATCTCCCCCACTCCCCAGCAGTGCAGGGCACCCTCCACCAGGCCCCCACTCATGTCTCCCGTCACCCCCACCCCCCAGCAGTCAGGGGCACCCTCCACCAGGCCCCCACTCATGTCCCCCTGCACCCCCACCCCCCAGCAGTTAGGGGCACCCTCCACCAGGCCCCCACTCATGTCTCCCATCACCCCCACCCCCCAGCATCCAGGGGCACCCTCCACCAGGCCCCCACTCATGTCTCCCATCACCCCCACCCCCCAGCTGTGCAGGGCACCCCCCACCAGGCCCCCACTCATGTCTCCCATCACCCCCACCCCCCAGCAGTCAGGGGGACCCTCTACCAGGCCCCCACTCATGTCTCCCATCACCCCATCCCCCCCAGCATCCACGGGCACCCTCCACCAGGCCCCCACTCATGTCTCCCATCACCCCCACCCCCCAGCAGTGCAGGGCACCCTCCACCAGGCCCCCACTCATGTCCAACTCATTTCCCCCTGCACCCAAACCCCCCAGCATCCAGGGGCACCCTCCACCAGGCCCCCACTCATGTCCAACTCATGTCTCCCAGCACCCCCACCCCCCAGCAGTCAGGGGAACCCTCCACCAGGCCCCCACTCATGTCCAAATCATGTCCCCCTGCACCCCCACCCCCCAGCAGTGCAGGGCACCCCCCACCAGGCCCCCACTCATGTCCAACTCATGTCTCCCATCACCCCCACCCCCCAGCAGTGCAGGGCACCCTCCACCAGGCCCCCACTCATGTCTCCCATCACCCCCACCCCCCAGCAGTGCACGGCACTGTTAGTGAAAATTCTCTGTTTAGGCTGAATTTCCTAACCTAGTGAGTCCCCCAGCAGTCCCTGCTGGATTTCTGGAGCTTGTTTTTTCCATCCTGCCAAGAGTGGGACTCTTTTCCTCCCACTCTTGGACGTGGATGTGTGTAATTCCTTGGAATGTCAATGTGGTCTATGGGCTATGAGGTCTTTTACTCCATAGGGTCTCATATGTTTTTTTATGTGTGTTACACCGCACCCTATGTGCCGTAACACTGGGGCGTCCTAGCGGACCTCCACCATAGACTCCATACCCGGGGACTGACTACTGTCTCCCCGGGCATGTAAAGTCACCATTGGCTTTACTAGACCTAAATTTACTAACAGAACTAGTACAAACCATCTTATTGTGGACGTGCTAGTAGGGGTAATTCGATTACTCCTGGGTCTGTTACTCGAGGGGGCACTGTCCCGTCCCCCCTCGTCGAGTTTTGGCTGGTGGCAGTGGAAAACACTTGTTATGTTCGACCCCGAACGTAACCCTATGGGATTTGTCCCATTGTTGGAGATTGATACTTTTCCTCGTTAATCTCTAACGTACCACCGGTCTACTTATCTTAAATAAGTTTATCGGATGGTATTTTCTGCCAGAACTCGGTTTTTAAAATGGCGTCTGTGTTCGTCTCTGTGACTCCTAAACCAAAGGTTGAGCCCTTTGTTCCACTTTTGGCGGGCCTCTGTACAGAGACCCTCCAAAGTGGTGCCATTCTGTCTGGGTTACCACAGGGGTGTGGGAGGGGGGTTTAGGCACCCTGGACCGAGTTGCCTTGCCAACTCCGGTCGCACTCTGGTGTGATTGGCCCAAGTGGTGAGCCTCCCCGCTCACCATTTAGCAAGTGTTGATTGACAGCTAGGCTGAATGAATGGGGGTTTTCTGCATAAAAGCAGGGCTTTTGGGACTGGATCTTCAGAAGTCGCCACAGGACCTAAGAACCCGACGAGGGTAACGCTGAGCCGACCTGCAACTTACAACAAACATGTCTACGATGGAAACTTACAGTCAAGAATCCTTGTCAGGTGAAAATACTGAGAGTTTGCGAGCTCTCTGTAGGCAAGAGAATCTTTCTGTAAGAGGCAAGAAGTTAGAACTAATAGAGAGATTGCTGGCGAACCAAAGTCTGGGTACTGGTTCAGAGGAGCCAATTTCTCCAGCAAATGTAGATAACAGTGATGGTGTTGATTTAAATCGTAATTCTGATGATAGCGATGAAGAGGCTGACGAGGACGGAGAGGCTAACGAAACTGTCTCCCCTGCTCCTCTACCTGCCTTACCAGCTGTACCTACGGGGCCCATACCAGGTCCCACAAGTAACCCTGCTTATTTTGAACTTGAAAAAATGAAGCTCGAATTAGAATACAAACGGTTCTTGGCTCAATCTGAACGAAACCAAGAGCTCGAGTTCAGACGGATGAATGCCCAGGCTGAGCAGAAGCAAGCTGAGTTAAGACTCAGGGAAATAGAACTTAATCACGAATTAGAAATGAAAAAGTTGTCTATCGAAAATGCTTCTCTCTCCTCTGGTTCCTCTAGGAGCTCCATTCCCAAAAGACCCCGGATGCCGAAGGAATTAGTGGGTATGTATGAACCGAGATTGGATGTGTTGTATTGGTTAAAACTGTTTGAGTACAATCATGGGCTCCAGAACATCACCGGGAATGATCTACTTCCCTGGCTGTTCTCTAGGCTCCCTCCTGTTGCGACCGATGTGGTAATGGAGTTGGGGGAGGCGGATAAGACGGATTATGAAAGTGTGAAACTAGCGTTAATAGCTAGAATCGGGAAGACCCCTTCCCAGTATCTTAAGAGGTTTAGAACCCTCAAAAAGCATGATGGTACCCCTTGGGCTACCTGGGTGAGTGAAGGGTTGAAAAACTTAGAGGGATGGATTAAGGGTTACAAAGTGAACACTTATGAGGGTATGAGGAATCTTTTTATGTTGGAGTCGATTTATGATGCCTGTTCTCCTGAGCTCAGACAGCACTTGGCTGATTCGAAGGAATTGGATTCCCGGACGCTAGCTAAGGCTGCTGACTTGTGGGTGGCCAACAGTGCTACTCATAAGGATTCTGGGGCAACTCAGAAAAAGGATGAGGGAAAACAGCCTAAAAAAGACTCAAAAGAGAATTCTAATAACTCACATTTCAAAGAGGGCCCCAAACAAAACCAGAAGGGTAAGCCACAAGGAAAACTACAGCAGAATAGTGTGTCTTCTGGTGCCAAACCGGAAGGAGGTCAGAACAACCCACCATTCCAGAAAGCATTCGGTAAATGCTTTGTTTGTGGCTCGACTGACCATGTGAAAGGAGATCCCAGATGTAAGGGTAAACCTTCAGGGGTCCAGCTTGTCTCCTTAGCCTTCGCTCCAGAGGAGGAAGTCCAAATGGCAAGTGGAAACTTTCTACTGCTAGCTGACGAACCCATTGGAGTCTCAGCCCGCGTTTCTTTAGTATCTCTGGGGTTGTTGTGAACAACAGAATTTAGATGTCTATAATTCTATCCCCGATAATACTAAAGAGTATTATAAGGACAGTGTCCAGGTGAATGGTCAGGAGACTCCTGCCATTAGGGACACTGGGGCCAGCATAACTGTGGTGGATAAATCGTTTTTTCAGGCTGAGGATGTTGCTAAGGCACCCAAACGCCTCACCAAGTTAGCTGGAGGGCCTGTGCAGATGCTTCCCCAATTACCAGTTCTCATCCAGTGTAACGACATGACTGTAAAGATACCTGTCAGCATACAGAGTGAGGTACCAGGACGCGTACTGTTGGGTAACGATTTGAAAACTCTCGGAGTTGTATCGCATACTCCCAGACCTCCTAGTAAACGGTTACAGGAGCTAACCAGACCCGCAAGAGAGAGGACCATGCGCGGTACTCTCCAGGAGATGATGAAGACAGAAATCACTCCTGCTCCACTAGAATTGTCGGCAGCTGTCTCCAAGAAATCAGAAGTGAAAGGGAAACCTAAGACTTCTATCCCGAAACCAGCAACCAGCATTTCAGTGCAGCCAACACGGACTTCCCCGCGGTTGTCCAAAGTTACACCCGTAACTCCACCTCCAGCTGAGGCTGAGAGGGAGGTACAACCCTGTGTGGTAGAATTAGACTCTGAGGAAGAGCTAGTGGAAGGCCAGGAACTCATTGGAGATCTGGATCCTGTTGACCATCCTGAGCTGCTGTCTTTACTGGCAGATGGTGGACCCAGCAGGGCAGACTTCAGTAAGGGACAGAGAGAATGTCCAACTCTGGAAGTTCTCCGCCACCAGGCAGAAGCTCAGGCTGAAGGGCAAGAGCCTGGGAAATACAGGTTGCACTGGGAAGATGGCCTCCTCTACAGTGAACCGACCGAGTCTGCACCTGGAGACTACAAACGACTTGTAGTACCCCAAGAGAACAGACCACAGTTCTTGCAGTTAGCCCACGAGATTCCTTTGGCTGGTCACTTGAGTTTCAAGAAGACTAAGGAAAGGCTCTCTCTCTACTTCTATTGGCCAAAGATGGGGGCCGAAGTAGAAAAACACTGCAGGAGCTGCCACACCTGCCAGACCTCTGGTAAGGTTGGCGCCAAGAATGTGACACCTTTAGTGCCTCTCCCAGTTGTGGGAGTCCCATTTGAGAGAGTAGGGATTGACATTGTGGGTCCCCTTGATCCTCCAACCTCCTCAGGCAACAGGTTTATACTTGTTGTAGTAGACCATGCTACTAGGTATCCTGAGGCAATTCCTATGAGGACTGTTACAGCTCCGGCTGTGGCTAAGGCCCTCCTTGGTATTTTTACTAGGGTCGGGTTTCCTAAGGAAGTAATCTGTGACAGGGGGTCAAACGTTATGTCCCACTACATGAAAGCCATGTGGAAAACCTGTGGAGTTACTTACAAGTTCTCAACGGCCTACCACCCACAAACCAATTGGTTGGTAGAATGGTTCAACCGAACCATGAAGAGCATGATAGGTGCTTTAGAGGAACCCCTTAAGAGTAAGTGGGACCCTCTACTGCCATGCCTTCTCTTTGCTTATAGAGAAGTCCCTCAGGAGGGAGTAGGTTACTCTCCCTTCGAACTTCTCTATGGTCATCCCGTCAGAGGTCCATTGGCCCTGATTAAGGAGGGGTTGGAGAGTGCTCCTTCCCCCAAGCCAGTCAGAGTGACTGACTACGTGATAGGTCTCTGGAGGAGAATGTCGCACATGATGACGGAAGCAAGCGATAGCTTGAAAGCTGGACAAGCATTGGTCAAGCACTGGCACGATCAAAAGGCTAACATGGTTGAGTTCGCTCAAGACCAGCTAGTTCTCGTTATGATCCCAACAAGGCAGAGGGCCTTGCAAGATAAATGGATGGGACCCTTCAGAGTTGCGGGTAAACTCGGAGAGGTTAACTATCTGGTGGACTTGGGCAATCCCAAGGAGGCTCCGACCGTCTTCCACACCAACCGCCTCAAAGCGTACGTCTCACGACCTGATGTAGGAGCGTTGCTTCTAGCATCATCCGAGGAAGAAGAAGAGAGTGAAGCTCTTCCGGATCTCCTCAGGGGCTTACCTTTAGACGAACAAATTGAAGGAGTAAATCTCTCCTCCAATCTGACACCCGAGCAACAAGAAGAGTGCAAATCTATGTTGAATCAGTTTGCCTCTCTGTTCCCGCTTTCACCAGGCTTGACCCCTTGGGGCCAGCATGACATACTCACTGGTGACTGTCTGCCAGTCAAAAGCAGAGGATACAGAATGTCAGAAAACGTACGAACCCACATCAAAGGTGAGGTCAGCAAGATCCTTGATCTCGGGGTAATAGAGACCTCTACTAGTCCATGGTCTAGCACAGTTGTGTTAGTAACAAAGGCCGGATCTAAAGAGCTTAGATTCTGCGTGGATTATAGAGCTCTTAATGCAGTCACCACGACTGATGCCCACCCTTTGCCAAGAACAGATGAGTTGGTGGATAAACTTGGCTCCGCCAAGTTCCTCAGCACATTTGACTTGACGTCAGGCTATTGGCAAATAGCCTTGACAGACCATGCCAAGGAGAAAACTGCATTTTCTACCCCCGTTGGCTTATACCAGTTTAAGATAATGCCTTTCGGATTGAAGAATGCACCTGCTACGTTTCAACGGATGGTAAACCAGGTTCTGAATGGGATGGAGGACTTCTGCATGGCATACTTGGATGACATCGCAGTGTTCAGCAATTCCTGGGAAGAACATGTAACCACCTGAGAGATGTTTTGCAGGCTCTTGGACGAGCCAATCTGACCATAAAGGCGAGTAAATGCCAAATTGGACAGAGTAAGGTAGTCTATCTTGGACATGAGGTAGGAGGTGGAGAAATAAGGCCTTTGCTCAGTAAGATTGAAGCTGTGCAAAATTGGACAATACCTACTACTCAAACCCAAGTGAGAGCCGTCCTAGGCCTCACTGGGTACTACAGGAATTTCATAGAGAACTATGGGACCATAGCTTCTCCACTGAATGTCATCTCCTCGCCCAAATTTCCTAAAAAGGTTAAATGGAACGAGGAGTGCAATCAGGCTTTTGAAAACCTGAAAAAGGCTCTTTGCCAAGCCCCAGTACTCAGAGCTCCTGATTACCGCCAACACTTCATTGTGCAGACAGATGCTTCAAATGTAGGGATAGGTGCCGTACTCAGTCATCTGGATGGGAAAGGTAGGGAGCACCCCGTTTGCTCCATCAGCCGCAAGCTGAAGGATCCTGAAACAAGGTGGGCAACAATTGAAAGAGAGTGCTTTGCTATCGTGTGGGCTCTGAAGAAGTTTAGGCCGTACTTGTATGGTTCTACTTTTGTCATTCAGACTGACCACCAACCCTTGAGATGGTTAATGCAAATGAAAGGGGAAAACCGAAAACTATTGAGATGGTCGATCTGCCTGCAAGGGTTTGATTTCACCATTGAGCACAGGTCAGGATGTCACCACCAAAATGCTGATGGTCTCTCTAGGATGTATGTTATCGACTAGAGGTATGAGATTCATCCAGGAGTGGATTAAATCCTCCTGTCCCTTAGTCTGGGGGGGGCGAGTGTTCGGGAGAATTCTCTGATTAGGCTGAATTTCCTAACCTAGTGAGTCCCCCAGCAGCTTTGCTGGATTTCTGGAGTTTTTTTTTTCCATCCTGCCAAGAGTGGGACTCTTTTCCTCCCACTCTTGGACGTGAATGTATGTAATTCCTTGGAATGTCAATGTGGTCTATGGGCTATGGGGTCTTTTACTCCATAGGCTCTCATATGTTTTTCTATGTGTGTTACACCGCACCCTACGTGCCGTAACACTGGGGCGTCCTAGCGGACCTCCACCATAGACTCCATACCCGGGGGCTGACTACTGTCTCCCCGGGCATGTAAAGTCACCATTGGCTTTACTAGACCTAAATTTACTAACAGAACTAGTACAAACCATCTTATTGTGGACGTGCTAGTAGGGGTAATTCGATTACTCCTGGGTCTGTTACTCGAGGGGGCACTGTCCCGTCCCCCCTCGTCGAGTTTTGGCTGGTGGCAGTGGAAACTACTTGTTATGTTCGACCCCGAACGTAACCCTATGGGATTCGTCCCATTGTTGGAGATTGATACTTTTCCTTGTTAATCTCTAACGTACCACTTGTCTACTTATCTTAAATAAGTTTATCGGATGGTATTTTCTGCCAGAACTCGGTTTTTAAAATGGCTCTGTGTTCGTCTCTGTGACTCCTAAACCAAAGGTTGAGCCCTTTGTTCCACTTTTGGCGGGCCTCTGTACAGAGACCCTCCAAAGTGGTGCCATTCTGTCTGGGTTACCACAGGGGTGTGGGAGGGGGGTTTAGGCACCCTGGACCGAGTTGCCTTGCCAACTCCGGTCGCACTCTGGTGTGATTGGTCCAAGTGGTGAGCCTCCCCGCTCACCACTTAGCAAGTGTTGATTGACAGCTAGGCTGAATGAATGGGGGTTTTCTGCATAAAAGCAGGGCTTTTGGGACTGGATCTTCAGAAGTCGCCACAGGACCTAAGAACCCGACAAGGGTAACGCTGAGCCGACCTGCAATGACGACACCTCCGGTGGAGCCCTGCGGAACCGACTCACCACTTCCCGACGACAGAGGAGATCTCCCTGCCGGAGAGTCTCTTCCCCTGACTGGTGGGAACAACCAGTCCCTTTTGCTTTTTCTTCGCCTCAGGACGCGGTGGTCGAATTGCCAGTGCAGAGCACCCCGGCAACCGGACAGCCACTACCCCTGTACCGCGACCAAAAGGTGGTGCCTTGTGACGGAGCACTCCGCGGCTGGTCTCTTTCCTGGTGGTGCACCGGACTTCACGTTTCTTCGACGACAAGATCATCTCTACTCTTGGCAAAGACCCGACGTGCATCCACCACCAGGAACAACTGCCTCCGCCGGAGCTGTCTCTCCACAAACAAGGTACCGTGTCCGCCTGGCTTCCCTTTCGATCGGTTCGAGTGAGGTGTCTTAATCCTCTCCTTTCCGTTGGGTCGCCTCCAAGCTTTCTCACGTATTGTTCTGAACTAGTTCAATCTGCCGATAACAATTTGCTACAAAGACTCAAACGCATTTCCACTAGAGACTTTTTGGGACATATCGCCTTGCCTCTCTCCGAGTGGGCCTGGCCTCTGAACTTTATGATCTATTGTGGTTCTTGCCTTCTTGCCTTGCATTTTACCCGTGAAGTATTGAACTGTGCTGATTTCGTAACCTGCCTATTTTTCTCTCCCGTCCTAACTAATATTAGAGTGCCATCTAGGTTGAGGTATACACCTCTGTCTGTAAATAAGTGATGCCGGTAGAACCTAGACTTGTCGAAATATTGTTAGGGGGTTTGATCGTTTCTTCTTCGTAGAGTAATTATAATTGAATTGTTTGCCGTGATAGTACCATAGTGTTTTTCATAGATGTTCCGTTATAAATAAATACCTTAATATCTTTACACTGAAGCCTTGTTGCGTGTTTGCTTGTCTTACTGTGAAGAATTGTCCTATATTGTATACTCCACATACTGCTTAACTCTTCTTGAGAGAAGTCTGACTGCTCAGCCACAGCTACCAAGTGAATCTGTGTGGTACAGACTGCTACCAAGTGGGTTCACTGCCAAACACCTGTAGTCCTAAATCTTTTTCAGTGGTCCCAGAGGGAACTGCACAGGTTTCCGCCTAACACTGGTGTACAGCGGTGGGATTTGTATCAAGTTTACAGTTTAGAGTGCTTTTCGACACTTTAGGATAACTAACCACAAAGCTTAGCACTAAAAAGCAACTTACAACAAACATGTCTACGATGGAAACTTACAGTCAAGAATCCTTGTCAGGTGAAAATACTGAGAGTTTGCGAGCTCTCTGTAGGCAAGAGAATCTTTCTGTAATAGGCAAGAAGTTAGAACTAATAGAGAGATTGCTGGCGAACCAAAGTCTGGGTACTGGTTCAGAGGAACCAATTTCTCCAGCAAATGTAGATAACAGTGATGGTGTTGATCTAAATCGTAATTCTGATGATAGCGATGAAGAGGCTGACGAGGACGGAGAGGCTAACGAAACTGTCTCCCCTGCTCTTCTACCTGCCTTACCAGCTGTACCTACGGGGCCCATACCAGGTCCCACAAGTAACCCTGCTTATTTTGAACTTGAAAAAATGAAGCTCGAATTAGAATACAAACGGTTCTTGGCTCAACCTGAACGAAACCAAGAGCTCGAGTTCAGACGGATGAATGCCCAGGCTGAGCAGAAGCTAGCTGAGTTAAGACTCAGGGAAATAGAACTTAATCACGAATTAGAAATGCAAAAGTTGTCTATCGAAAATGCTTCTCTCTCCTCTGGTTTCTCTAGGAGCTCCAGACCCAAAAGACCCCGGATGCCGAAGGAATTAGTGGGTATGTATGAACCGAGATTGGATGTGTTGGATTGGTTAAAACTGTTTGAGTACAATCATGGGCTCCAGAACATCACCGGGAATGATCTACTTCCCTGGCTGTTCTCAAGGCTCCCTCCTGTTGCGACCAATGTGGTAATGGAGTTGGGGGAGGCGGATAAGACGGATTATGAAAGTGTGAAACTAGCGTTAATAGCTAGATTCGGGAAGACCCCTTCCCAGTATCTTAAGAGGTTTAGAACCCTCAAAAAGCATGATGGTATCGCTTGGGCTACCTGGGTGAGTGAAGGGTTGAAAAACTTAGAGGGATGGATTAAGGGTTACAAAGTGAACACTTATGAGGGTATGAGGAATATTTTTATGTTGGAGTCGATTTATGATGCCTGTTCTCCTGAGTTCAGACAGCACTTGGCTGATTCGAAGGAATTGGATTCCCGGATGCTAGCTAAGGCTGCTGACTTGTGGGTGGCCAACAGGGCTACTCATAAGGATTCTGGGGCAACTCAGAAAAAGGATGAGGGAAAACAGCCTAAAAAAGACTCAAAAGAGAATTCTAATAATTCTCATTTCAAAGAGGGCCCCAAACAAAACCAGAAGGGTAAGCCACAAGGAAAACCACAGCAGAATAGTGTGTCTTCTGGTGCCAAACAGGAAGGAGGTTAGAACAAGCCACCATTCCAGAAAGCATTTGGTAAATGCTTTGTTTGTGGCTCGACTGATCACGTGAAAGGAGATCCCAGATGTAAGGGTAAACCTCCAGGGGTCCAGCTTGTTTCCTTAGCCTTCGCTCCAGAGGAGGAAGTCCAAATGGCAAGTGGAAACTTTCTACTGCTAGCAGACGAACCCATTGGAGTCTCAGCCAGCGTTTCTTTAGTATCTCTGAGGTTGTGGGAACAACAGAATTTAGATGTCTATAATTCTATCCCCGATAATACTAAAGAGTATTATAAGGACAGTGTCCAGGTGAATGGTCAGGAGACTCCTGCCATTAGAGACACTGGGGCCAGCATAACTGTGGTGGATAAATCGTTTTTTCAGGCTGACGATGTTGCTAAGTCACCCAAACGCCTCACCAAGTTAGCTGGAGGGCCTGTGCAGATGCTTCCCCAATTACCAGTTCTCATCCAGTGTAACGACATGACTGTAAAGGTACCCGTCAGCATACAGAGTGAGGTACAGGACACGCACTGTTGGGTAACGATTTAAAAACTCTCGGAGTTGTATCGCATACTCCCAGACCTCCTAGTAAACGGTTACAGGAGCTAACCAGACCCGCAAGAGAGAGGACCATGCGCAGTACTCTCCAGGAGATGATGAAGACAGAAATCACTCCTGCTCCACTAGAATTGTCGGCAGCTGTCTCCAAGAAATCAGAAGCGAAAGGGAAACCTAAGACTTCTATCCCGAAACCAGCAGCCAGCATTTCAGTGCAGCCAACACGGACTTCCCCGCGGTTGTCCAAAGTTACACCCGTAACTCCACCTCCAGCTGAGGCTGAGAGGGAGGTACAACCCTGTGTGGTAGAATTAGACTCTGAGGAAGAGCTAATGGAAGGCCAGGAACTCATTGGAGATCTGGATCCTGTTGACCATCCTGAGCTGCAGTCTTTACTGGCAGAAGGTGGACCCAGCAGGGCAGACTTCAGTAAGGGACAGAGAGAATGTCCAACTCTGGAAGGTCTTCGCCACCAGGCAGAAGCTCAGGCTGAAGGGCAAGAGCCTGGGAAATACAGGTTGCACTGGGAAGATGGCCTCCTCTACAGTGAACCGACCGAGTCTGCACCAGGAGACTACAAACGACTTGTAGTACCCCAAGAGAACAGACCACAGTTCTTGCAGTTAGCCCACGAGATTCCTTTGGCTGGTCACTTGAGTTTCAAGAAGACTAAGGAAAGGCTCTCTCTCTACTTCTATTGGCCAAAGATGGGGGCCGAAGTAGAAAAACACTGCAGGAGCTGCCACACCTGCCAGACCTCTGGCAAGGTTGGCGCCAAGAATGTGGCACCTTTAGTGCCTCTCCCAGTTGTGGGAGTCCCATTTGAGAGAGTAGGGATTGACATTGTGGGTCCCCTTGATCCTCCAACCTCCTCAGGCAACAGGTTTATACTTGTTGTAGTAGACCATGCTACTAGGTATCCTGAGGCAATTCCTATGAGGACTGTTACAGCTCCGGCTGTGGCTAAGGCCCTCCTTGGTATTTTTACTAGGGTCGGGTTTCCTAAGGAAGTAATCTCTGACAGGGGGTCAAACTTTATGTCCCACTACATGAAAGCCATGTGGAAAACCTGTGGAGTTACTTACATGTTCTCAACGGCCTACCACCCCCAAACCAATGGATTGGTAGAACGGTTCAACCGAACCATGAAGACCATGATAGGTGCTTTAGAGGAACCCCTTAAGCGTAGGTGGGACCTTCTACTGCCATGCCTTCTCTTTGCTTATAGAGAAGTCCCTCAGGAGGGAGTAGGTTACTCTCCCTTCGAACTTCTCTATGGTCATCCCGTCAGAGGTCCATTGGCCCTGATTAAGGAGGGGTTGGAGAGTGCTCCTTCCCCCAAGCCAGTCATAGTGACTGACTACGTGATAGGTCTCCGGAGGAGAATGTCGCACATGATGACGGAAGCAAGCGATAACTTGAAAGCTGGACAAGCATTGGTCAAGCACTGGCACGATCAAAAGGCTAACATGGTTGAGTTCGCTCAAGACCAGCTAGTTCTCGTTATGATCCCAACAAGGCAGAGGGCCTTGCAAGATAAATGGATGGGACCCTTCAGAGTTGCGGGTAAACTCGGAGAGGTTAACTATCTGGTGGACTTGGGCAATCCCAAGGAGGCTCCGACCGTCTTCCACACCAACCGCCTCAAAGCGTACGTCTCACGACCTGATGTAGGAGCGTTGCTTCTAGCATCATCCGAGGAAGAAGAAGAGAGTGAAGCTCTTCCGGATCTCCTCAGAGGCTTACCTTTAGACAAACAAATTGAAGGAGTAAATCTCTCCTCCAATCTGACACCCGAGCAACAAGAAGAGTGCAAATCTATGTTGAATCAGTTTGCCTCTCTGTTCTCGCTTTCACCAGGCTTGACCCCTTGGGGCCAGCATGACATACTCACTGGTGACTGTCTGCCAGTCAAAAGCAGAGGATACAGAATGTCAGAAAACGTACGAACCCACATCAAAGGTGAGGTCAGCAAGATGCTTGATCTCGGGGTAATAGAGCCCTTTACTAGTCCATGGTCTAGCCCAGTTGTGTTAGTACCAAAGGCCGGATCTAAAGAGCTTAGATTCTGCGTGGATTATAGAGCTCTTAATGCAGTCACCACGACTGATGCCCACCCTTTGCCAAGGACAGATGAGTTGGTGGATAAACTTGGCGCCGCCAAGTTCCTCAGCACATTTGACTTGACGTCAGGCTATTGGCAAATAGCCCTGACAGACCATGCCAAGGAGAAAACTGCATTTTCTACCCCCGTTGGCTTATACCAGTTTAAGGTAATGCCTTTCGGATTGAAGAATGCACCTGCTAAGTTTCAACGGATGGTAAACCAGGTTCTGAATGGGATGGAGGACTTCTGCATGGCATACTTGGATGACATCGCAGTGTTCAGCAATTCCTGGGAAGAACATGTAACCACCTGAGAGATGTTTTGCAGGCTCTTGGACGAGCCAATCTGACCATAAAGGCGAGTAAATGCCAAATTGGACAGAGTAAGGTAGTCTATCTTGGACATGAGGTAGGAGGTGGAGAAATAAGGCCTTTGCTCAGTAAGATTGAAGCTGTGCAAAATTGGACAATACCTACTACTCAAACCCAAGTGAGAGCCGTCCTAGGCCTCACTGGGTACTACAGGAATTTCATAGAGAACTATGGGACCATAGCTTCTCCACTGAATGTCATCTCCTCGCCCAAATTTCCTAAAAAGGTTAAATGGAACGAGGAGTGCAATCAGGCTTTTGAAAACCTGAAAAAGGCTCTTTGCCAAGCCCCAGTACTCAGAGCTCCTGATTACCGCCAACACTTCATTGTGCAGACAGATGCTTCAAATGTAGGGATAGGTGCCGTACTCAGTCATCTGGATGGGAAAGGTAGGGAGCACCCCGTTTGCTCCATCAGCCGCAAGCTGAAGGATCCTGAAACAAGGTGGGCAACAATTGAAAGAGAGTGCTTTGCTATCGTGTGGGCTCTGAAGAAGTTTAGGCCGTACTTGTATGGTTCTACTTTTGTCATTCAGACTGACCACCAACCCTTGAGATGGTTAATGCAAATGAAAGGGGAAAACCGAAAACTATTGAGATGGTCGATCTGCCTGCAGGGGTTTGATTTCACCATTGAGCACAGGTCAGGATGTCACCACCAAAATGCTGATGGTCTCTCTAGGATGTATGTTATCGACTAGAGGTATGAGATTCATCCAGGAGTGGATTAAATCCTCCTGTCCCTTAGTCTGGGGGGGGCGAGTGTTAGGGAGAATTCTCTGATTAGGCTGAATTTCCTAACCTAGTGAGTCCCCCAGCAGCTTTGCTGGATTTCTGGAGTTTTTTTTTTCCATCCTGCCAAGAGTGGGACTCTTTTCCTCCCACTCTTGGACGTGAATGTATGTAATTCCTTGGAATGTCAATGTGGTCTATGGGCTATGGGGTCTTTTACTCCATAGGCTCTCATATGTTTTTCTATGTGTGTTACACCGCACCCTACGTGCCGTAACACTGGGGCGTCCTAGCGGACCTCCACCATAGACTCCATACCCGGGGGCTGACTACTGTCTCCCCGGGCATGTAAAGTCACCATTGGCTTTACTAGACCTAAATTTACTAACAGAACTAGTACAAACCATCTTATTGTGGACGTGCTAGTAGGGGTAATTCGATTACTCCTGGGTCTGTTACTCGAGGGGGCACTGTCCCGTCCCCCCTCGTCGAGTTTTGGCTGGTGGCAGTGGAAACTACTTGTTATGTTCGACCCCGAACGTAACCCTATGGGATTCGTCCCATTGTTGGAGATTGATACTTTTCCTTGTTAATCTCTAACGTACCACTTGTCTACTTATCTTAAATAAGTTTATCGGATGGTATTTTCTGCCAGAACTCGGTTTTTAAAATGGCTCTGTGTTCGTCTCTGTGACTCCTAAACCAAAGGTTGAGCCCTTTGTTCCACTTTTGGCGGGCCTCTGTACAGAGACCCTCCAAAGTGGTGCCATTCTGTCTGGGTTACCACAGGGGTGTGGGAGGGGGGTTTAGGCACCCTGGACCGAGTTGCCTTGCCAACTCCGGTCGCACTCTGGTGTGATTGGTCCAAGTGGTGAGCCTCCCCGCTCACCACTTAGCAAGTGTTGATTGACAGCTAGGCTGAATGAATGGGGGTTTTCTGCATAAAAGCAGGGCTTTTGGGACTGGATCTTCAGAAGTCGCCACAGGACCTAAGAACCCGACAAGGGTAACGCTGAGCCGACCTGCAATGACGACACCTCCGGTGGAGCCCTGCGGAACCGACTCACCACTTCCCGACGACAGAGGAGATCTCCCTGCCGGAGAGTCTCTTCCCCTGACTGGTGGGAACAACCAGTCCCTTTTGCTTTTTCTTCGCCTCAGGACGCGGTGGTCGAATTGCCAGTGCAGAGCACCCCGGCAACCGGACAGCCACTACCCCTGTACCGCGACCAAAAGGTGGTGCCTTGTGACGGAGCACTCCGCGGCTGGTCTCTTTCCTGGTGGTGCACCGGACTTCACGTTTCTTCGACGACAAGATCATCTCTACTCTTGGCAAAGACCCGACGTGCATCCACCACCAGGAACAACTGCCTCCGCCGGAGCTGTCTCTCCACAAACAAGGTACCGTGTCCGCCTGGCTTCCCTTTCGATCGGTTCGAGTGAGGTGTCTTAATCCTCTCCTTTCCGTTGGGTCGCCTCCAAGCTTTCTCACGTATTGTTCTGAACTAGTTCAATCTGCCGATAACAATTTGCTACAAAGACTCAAACGCATTTCCACTAGAGACTTTTTGGGACATATCGCCTTGCCTCTCTCCGAGTGGGCCTGGCCTCTGAACTTTATGATCTATTGTGGTTCTTGCCTTCTTGCCTTGCATTTTACCCGTGAAGTATTGAACTGTGCTGATTTCGTAACCTGCCTATTTTTCTCTCCCGTCCTAACTAATATTAGAGTGCCATCTAGGTTGAGGTATACACCTCTGTCTGTAAATAAGTGATGCCGGTAGAACCTAGACTTGTCGAAATATTGTTAGGGGGTTTGATCGTTTCTTCTTCGTAGAGTAATTATAATTGAATTGTTTGCCGTGATAGTACCATAGTGTTTTTCATAGATGTTCCGTTATAAATAAATACCTTAATATCTTTACACTGAAGCCTTGTTGCGTGTTTGCTTGTCTTACTGTGAAGAATTGTCCTATATTGTATACTCCACATACTGCTTAACTCTTCTTGAGAGAAGTCTGACTGCTCAGCCACAGCTACCAAGTGAATCTGTGTGGTACAGACTGCTACCAAGTGGGTTCACTGCCAAACACCTGTAGTCCTAAATCTTTTTCAGTGGTCCCAGAGGGAACTGCACAGGTTTCCGCCTAACACTGGTGTACAGCGGTGGGATTTGTATCAAGTTTACAGTTTAGAGTGCTTTTCGACACTTTAGGATAACTAACCACAAAGCTTAGCACTAAAAAGCAACTTACAACAAACATGTCTACGATGGAAACTTACAGTCAAGAATCCTTGTCAGGTGAAAATACTGAGAGTTTGCGAGCTCTCTGTAGGCAAGAGAATCTTTCTGTAATAGGCAAGAAGTTAGAACTAATAGAGAGATTGCTGGCGAACCAAAGTCTGGGTACTGGTTCAGAGGAACCAATTTCTCCAGCAAATGTAGATAACAGTGATGGTGTTGATCTAAATCGTAATTCTGATGATAGCGATGAAGAGGCTGACGAGGACGGAGAGGCTAACGAAACTGTCTCCCCTGCTCCTCTACCTGCCTTACCAGCTGTACCTACGGGGCCCATACCAGGTCCCACAAGTAACCCTGCTTATTTTGAACTTGAAAAAATGAAGCTCGAATTAGAATACAAACGGTTCTTGGCTCAACCTGAACGAAACCAAGAGCTCGAGTTCAGACGGATGAATGCCCAGGCTGAGCAGAAGCAAGCTGAGTTAAGACTCAGGGAAATAGAACTTAATCACGAATTAGAAATGCAAAAGTTGTCTATCGAAAATGCTTCTCTCTCCTCTGGTTTCTCTAGGAGCTCCAGACCCAAAAGACCCCGGATGCCGAAGGAATTAGTGGGTATGTATGAACCGAGATTGGATGTGTTGGATTGGTTAAAACTGTTTGAGTACAATCATGGGCTCCAGAACATCACCGGGAATGATCTACTTCCCTGGCTGTTCTCTAGGCTCCCTCCTGTTGCGACCAATGTGGTAATGGAGTTGGGGGAGGCGGATAAGACGGATTATGAAAGTGTGAAACTAGCGTTAATAGCTAGATTCGGGAAGACCCCTTCCCAGTATCTTAAGAGGTTTAGAACCCTCAAAAAGCATGATGGTATCGCTTGGGCTACCTGGGTGAGTGAAGGGTTGAAAAACTTAGAGGGATGGATTAAGGGTTACAAAGTGAACACTTATGAGGGTATGAGGAATATTTTTATGTTGGAGTCGATTTATGATGCCTGTTCTCCTGAGTTCAGACAGCACTTGGCTGATTCGAAGGAATTGGATTCCCGGATGCTAGCTAAGGCTGCTGACTTGTGGGTGGCCAACAGGGCTACTCATAAGGATTCTGGGGCAACTCAGAAAAAGGATGAGGGAAAACAGCCTAAAAAAGACTCAAAAGAGAATTCTAATAATTCTCATTTCAAAGAGGGCCCCAAACAAAACCAGAAGGGTAAGCCACAAGGAAAACCACAGCAGAATAGTGTGTCTTCTGGTGCCAAACAGGAAGGAGGTTAGAACAAGCCACCATTCCAGAAAGCATTTGGTAAATGCTTTGTTTGTGGCTCGACTGATCACGTGAAAGGAGATCCCAGATGTAAGGGTAAACCTTCAGGGGTCCAGCTTGTTTCCTTAGCCTTCGCTCCAGAGGAGGAAGTCCAAATGGCAAGTGGAAACTTTCTACTGCTAGCAGACGAACCCATTGGAGTCTCAGCCAGCGTTTCTTTAGTATCTCTGAGGTTGTGGGAACAACAGAATTTAGATGTCTATAATTCTATCCCCGATAATACTAAAGAGTATTATAAGGACAGTGTCCAGGTGAATGGTCAGGAGACTCCTGCCATTAGAGACACTGGGGCCAGCATAACTGTGGTGGATAAATCGTTTTTTCAGGCTGACGATGTTGCTAAGTCACCCAAACGCCTCACCAAGTTAGCTGGAGGGCCTGTGCAGATGCTTCCCCAATTACCAGTTCTCATCCAGTGTAACGACATGACTGTAAAGGTACCCGTCAGCATACAGAGTGAGGTACAGGACACGCACTGTTGGGTAACGATTTGAAAACTCTCGGAGTTGTATCGCATACTCCCAGACCTCCTAGTAAACGGTTACAGGAGCTAACCAGACCCGCAAGAGAGAGGACCATGCGCAGTACTCTCCAGGAGATGATGAAGACAGAAATCACTCCTG
The DNA here is from genome assembly GCF_040938575.1 of Ambystoma mexicanum. Lineage (NCBI taxonomy): Eukaryota > Metazoa > Chordata > Amphibia > Caudata > Ambystomatidae > Ambystoma > Ambystoma mexicanum. The sequence goes on along the minus strand of NC_090940.1, from coordinate 643,856,812 downwards.
CTCCACTAGAATTGTCGGCAGCTGTCTCCAAGAAATCAGAAGCGAAAGGGAAACCTAAGACTTCTATCCCGAAACCAGCAGCCAGCATTTCAGTGCAGCCAACACGGACTTCCCCGCGGTTGTCCAAAGTTACACCCGTAACTCCACCTCCAGCTGAGGCTGAGAGGGAGGTACAACCCTGTGTGGTAGAATTAGACTCTGAGGAAGAGCTAATGGAAGGCCAGGAACTCATTGGAGATCTGGATCCTGTTGACCATCCTGAGCTGCAGTCTTTACTGGCAGAAGGTGGACCCAGCAGGGCAGACTTCAGTAAGGGACAGAGAGAATGTCCAACTCTGGAAGGTCTTCGCCACCAGGCAGAAGCTCAGGCTGAAGGGCAAGAGCCTGGGAAATACAGGTTGCACTGGGAAGATGGCCTCCTCTACAGTGAACCGAATGAGTCTGCACCAGGAGACTACAAACGACTTGTAGTACCCCAAGAGAACAGACCACAGTTCTTGCAGTTAGCCCACGAGATTCCTTTGGCTGGTCACTTGAGTTTCAAGAAGACTAAGGAAAGGCTCTCTCTCTACTTCTATTGGCCAAAGATGGGGGCCGAAGTAGAAAAACACTGCAGGAGCTGCCACACCTGCCAGACCTCTGGCAAGGTTGGCGCCAAGAATGTGGCACCTTTAGTGCCTCTCCCAGTTGTGGGAGTCCCATTTGAGAGAGTAGGGATTGACATTGTGGGTCCCCTTGATCCTCCAACCTCCTCAGGCAACAGGTTTATACTTGTTGTAGTAGACCATGCTACTAGGTATCCTGAGGCAATTCCTATGAGGACTGTTACAGCTCCGGCTGTGGCTAAGGCCCTCCTTGGTATTTTTACTAGGGTCGGGTTTCCTAAGGAAGTAATCTCTGACAGGGGGTCAAACTTTATGTCCCACTACATGAAAGCCATGTGGAAAACCTGTGGAGTTACTTACATGTTCTCAACGGCCTACCACCCCCAAACCAATGGATTGGTAGAACGGTTCAACCGAACCATGAAGACCATGATAGGTGCTTTAGAGGAACCCCTTAAGCGTAGGTGGGACCTTCTACTGCCATGCCTTCTCTTTGCTTATAGAGAAGTCCCTCAGGAGGGAGTAGGTTACTCTCCCTTCGAACTTCTCTATGGTCATCCCGTCAGAGGTCCATTGGCCCTGATTAAGGAGGGGTTGGAGAGTGCTCCTTCCCCCAAGCCAGTCATAGTGACTGACTACGTGATAGGTCTCCGGAGGAGAATGTCGCACATGATGACGGAAGCAAGCGATAACTTGAAAGCTGGACAAGCATTGGTCAAGCACTGGCACGATCAAAAGGCTAACATGGTTGAGTTCGCTCAAGACCAGCTAGTTCTCGTTATGATCCCAACAAGGCAGAGGGCCTTGCAAGATAAATGGATGGGACCCTTCAGAGTTGCGGGTAAACTCGGAGAGGTTAACTATCTGGTGGACTTGGGCAATCCCAAGGAGGCTCCGACCGTCTTCCACACCAACCGCCTCAAAGCGTACGTCTCACGACCTGATGTAGGAGCGTTGCTTCTAGCATCATCCGAGGAAGAAGAAGAGAGTGAAGCTCTTCCGGATCTCCTCAGAGGCTTACCTTTAGACAAACAAATTGAAGGAGTAAATCTCTCCTCCAATCTGACACCCGAGCAACAAGAAGAGTGCAAATCTATGTTGAATCAGTTTGCCTCTCTGTTCTCGCTTTCACCAGGCTTGACCCCTTGGGGCCAGCATGACATACTCACTGGTGACTGTCTGCCAGTCAAAAGCAGAGGATACAGAATGTCAGAAAACGTACGAACCCACATCAAAGGTGAGGTCAGCAAGATGCTTGATCTCGGGGTAATAGAGCCCTTTACTAGTCCATGGTCTAGCCCAGTTGTGTTAGTACCAAAGGCCGGATCTAAAGAGCTTAGATTCTGCGTGGATTATAGAGCTCTTAATGCAGTCACCACGACTGATGCCCACCCTTTGCCAAGGACAGATGAGTTGGTGGATAAACTTGGCGCCGCCAAGTTCCTCAGCACATTTGACTTGACGTCAGGCTATTGGCAAATAGCCCTGACAGACCATGCCAAGGAGAAAACTGCATTTTCTACCCCCGTTGGCTTATACCAGTTTAAGGTAATGCCTTTCGGATTGAAGAATGCACCTGCTAAGTTTCAACGGATGGTAAACCAGGTTCTGAATGGGATGGAGGACTTCTGCATGGCATACTTGGATGACATCGCAGTGTTCAGCAATTCCTGGGAAGAACATGTAACCACCTGAGAGATGTTTTGCAGGCTCTTGGACGAGCCAATCTGACCATAAAGGCGAGTAAATGCCAAATTGGACAGAGTAAGGTAGTCTATCTTGGACATGAGGTAGGAGGTGGAGAAATAAGGCCTTTGCTCAGTAAGATTGAAGCTGTGCAAAATTGGACAATACCTACTACTCAAACCCAAGTGAGAGCCGTCCTAGGCCTCACTGGGTACTACAGGAATTTCATAGAGAACTATGGGACCATAGCTTCTCCACTGAATGTCATCTCCTCGCCCAAATTTCCTAAAAAGGTTAAATGGAACGAGGAGTGCAATCAGGCTTTTGAAAACCTGAAAAAGGCTCTTTGCCAAGCCCCAGTACTCAGAGCTCCTGATTACCGCCAACACTTCATTGTGCAGACAGATGCTTCAAATGTAGGGATAGGTGCCGTACTCAGTCATCTGGATGGGAAAGGTAGGGAGCACCCCGTTTGCTTCATCAGCCGCAAGCTGAAGGATCCTGAAACAAGGTGGGCAACAATTGAAAGAGAGTGCTTTGCTATCGTGTGGGCTCTGAAGAAGTTTAGGCCGTACTTGTATGGTTCTACTTTTGTCATTCAGACTGACCACCAACCCTTGAGATGGTTAATGCAAATGAAAGGGGAAAACCGAAAACTATTGAGATGGTCGATCTGCCTGCAAGGGTTTGATTTCACCATTGAGCACAGGTCAGGATGTCACCACCAAAATGCTGATGGTCTCTCTAGGATGTATGTCATCGACTAGAGGTATGAGATTCATCCAGGAGTGGATTAAATCCTCCTGTCCCTTAGTCTGGGGGGGCGAGTGTTAGGGAGAATTCTCTGATTAGGCTGAATTTCCTAACCTAGTGAGTCCCCCAGCAGCTTTGCTGGATTTCTGGAGTTTTTTTTTTCCATCCTGCCAAGAGTGGGACTCTTTTCCTCCCACTCTTGGACGTGAATGTATGTAATTCCTTGGAATGTCAATGTGGTCTATGGGCTATGGGGTCTTTTACTCCATAGGCTCTCATATGTTTTTCTATGTGTGTTACACCGCACCCTACGTGCCGTAACACTGGGGCGTCCTAGCGGACCTCCACCATAGACTCCATACCCGGGGGCTGACTACTGTCTCCCCGGGCATGTAAAGTCACCATTGGCTTTACTAGACCTAAATTTACTAACAGAACTAGTACAAACCATCTTATTGTGGACGTGCTAGTAGGGGTAATTCGATTACTCCTGGGTCTGTTACTCGAGGGGGCACTGTCCCGTCCCCCCTCGTCGAGTTTTGGCTGGTGGCAGTGGAAACTACTTGTTATGTTCAACCCCGAACGTAACCCTATGGGATTCGTCCCATTGTTGGAGATTGATACTTTTCCTCGTTAATCTCTAACGTACCACCGGTCTACTTATCTTAAATAAGTTTATCGGATGGTATTTTCTGCCAGAACTCGGTTTTTAAAATGGCGTCTGTGTTCGTCTCTGTGACTCCTAAACCAAAGGTTTAGCCCTTTGTTCCACTTTTGGCGGGCCTATGTACAGAGACCCTCCAAAGTGGTGCCATTCTGTCTGGGTTACCACAGGGGTGTGGGAGGGGGGTTTAGGCACCCTGGACCGTGTTGCCTTGCCAACTCCGGTCGCACTCTGGTGTGATTGGCCCAAGTGGTGAGCCTTCCCGCTCACCACTTAGCAAGTGTTGATTGACAGCTAGGCTGAATGAATGGGGGTTTTCTGCATAAAAGCAGGGCTTTTGGGACTGGATCTTCAGAAGTCGCCACAGGACCTAAGAACCCGACGAGGGTAACGCTGAGCTGACCTGCAACGACGACACCTCCGGTGGAGCCCTGCGGAACCGACTCACCACTTCCCGACGACAGAGGAGATCTCCCTGCCGGTGAGTCTCTTCCCCTGACTGGTGGGAACAACCAGTCCCCTTTGCTTTTTCTTCGCCTAAGGACGCGGTGGTCGAATTGCCAGTGCAAAGCACCCCGGCAACCGGATAGCCACTACCCCTGTACCGCAACCAAAAGGTGGTGCCTTGTGACGGAGCACTCCGCGGCTGGTCTCTTCCCTGGTGGTGCACCGGACTTCACTTTTCTTCGACGACGAGATCATCTCTACTCTTGGCAAAGACCCAACGTGCATCCACCACCAGGAACAACTGCCCTCGCCAGAGCTGTCTCTCCACAAACAAGGTACCGTGTCCACCTGGCTTCCCTTTCGATCGGTTCGAGTGAGGTGTCTTAATCCTCTCCTTTCCGTTGGGTCGCCTCCAAGCTTTCTCACCTATTGTTCTGAACTAGTTCAATCTGCCGATAACAATTTGCTACAAAGACTCGAACGCATTTCCACTAGAGACTTTTTGGGACATATCGCCTTGCCTCTCTCCGAGTGGGCCTGGCCTCTGAACTTTATGATCTATTGTGGTTCTTGCCTTCTTGCCTTGCATTTTACCCGTGAAGTATTGAACTGTGTTGATTTCGTAACCTGCCTATTTTTCTCTCCCGTCCTAACTAATATTAGAGTGCCATCCATGTTGAGGTATACACCTCTGTCTGTAAATAAGTGATGCCGGTAGAACCTAGACTTGTCGAAATATTGTTAGGGGGTTTGATCGTTTCTTCTTCGTAGAGTAATTATAATTGAATTGTTTGCCGTGATAGTGCCATAGTGTTTTTCATAGATGTTCCGTTATAAATAAATACCTTAATATCTTTACACTGAAGCCTTGTTGCGTGTTTGCTTGTCTTACTGTGAAGAATTGTCCAATATTGTATACTCCACATACTGCTTAACTCTTCTTGAGAGAAGTCTGACTGCTCAGCCACAGCTACCAAGTAAATCTGTGTGGTACAGACTGCTACCAAGTGGGTTCACCGCCAAACACCTGTAGTCCTAAATCTTTTGCAGTGGTCCCAGAGGGAACTGCACAGGTTTCCGCCTAACAGGCACCCTCCACCAGGCCCCCACTCATGTCCCCCTGCACCCCCACCCCCCAGCATCCAGGGGCACCCTCCACCAGGCCCCCACTCATGTCCAACTCATGTCCCCCTGCACCCCCACCCCCCAGCAGTGCAGGGCACCCTCCACCAGGCCCCCACTCATGTCCAACTCATGTCTCCCATCACCCCCACCCCCCAGCAGTGCAGGGCACCCTCCACCAGGCCCCCACTCATGTCTCCCATCACCCCCACCCCCCAGCAGTCAGGGGCACCCTCCACCAGGCCCCCACTCATGTCTCCCATCACCCCCACCCCCCAGCATCCAGCGGCACCCTCCACCAGGCCCCCACTCATGTCCCCCTGCACCCCCACCCCCCAGCAGTCAGGGGCACCCTCCACCAGGCCCCCACTCATGTCCCCCTGCACCCCCACCCCCCAGCAGTCAGGGGCACCCTCCACCAGGCCCCCACTCATGTCTCCCATCACCCCCACCCCCCAGCATCCAGCGGCACCCTCCACCAGGCCCCCACTCATGTCTCCCATCACCCCCACCCCCAGCAGTGCAAGGCAGCCTCCGCCAGGCCCCCACTCATGTCTCCCATCACCCCCACCCCCCAGCAGTCAGGGGCACCCTCCACCAGGCCCCCACTCATGTCTCCCAGCACCCCCACCCCCCAGCAGTCAGGGGCACCCTCCACCAGGCCCCCACTCACGTCTACCATCACCCCCACGCCCCAGCAGTGCAGGGCACCCTCCACCAGGCCCCCACTCATGTCCAACTCATGTCTCCCACCACCCCCACCCCCCAGCATCCAGGGGCACCCTCCACCAGGCCCCCACTCATGTCCCCCTGCACACCCACCCCCCAGCAGTGCAGGGCACCCTCCACCAGGCCCCCACTCATGTCCAACTCATGTCTCCCATCACCCCACCCCCCAGCAGTGCAGGGCACCCTCCACCAGGCCCCCACTCATGTCTCCCATCACCCCCAGCAGTGCAGGGCACCTTCCACGAGGCCCCCACTCATGTCTCCCATCATCCCCACCCCCCAGCAGTGCAGGGCACCATCCACCAGGCCCCGACTCATGTCCAACTCATGTCCCCCTGCACCCTCACCCCCCAGCATCCAGGGGCACACTCCACCAGGCCCCCACTCATGTCCAACTCATGTCCCCCTGCACCCCCACCCCCCAGCATCCAGGGGCACCCTCCACCAGGCCCCCACTCATGTCCAACTCATGTCTCCCAGCACCCCCACCCCCCAGCAGTCAGGGGCACCCACCACCAGGCCCCCACTCATGTCTCCCAACACCCCCACCCCCCAGCAATGCAGGGCACCCTCCACCAGGCCCCCACTCATGTCCAACTCATGTCCCCCTGGACCCCCACCCCCCAGCATCCAGGGGCACCCTCCACCAGGCCCCCACTCATGTCCAACTCATGTCCCCCTGCACCCACACCCCCCAGCATCCAGGGGCACCCTCCACCAGGCCCCCACTCATGTCTCCCATCACCCCCACCCCCCAGCAGTCAGGGGCACCCTCCACCAGGCCCCCACTCATGTCCAACTCATGTCTCCCACCACCCCCACCCCCAGCAGTCAGGGGCACCCTCCACCAGGCCCCCACTCATGTCTCCCATCACCCCCACCCCCCAGCAGTGCAGGGCACCCTCCACCAGGCCCCCACTCATGTCCAACTCATGTCCCCCTGTACCCCTAGCCCCCAGCATCCAGGGGCACCCTCCACCAGGCCCCCACTCATGTCTCCCATCACCCCCACCCCCCAGCATCCAGGGGCACCCTCCACCAGGCCCCCACTCATTTCTCCCATCACCCCCACCCCCCAGCATCAGGGGCACCCTCCACCAGGCCCCCAATCATGTCCAACTCATGTCTCCCACCACCCCCACCCCCCAGCATCCAGGGGCACCCTCCACCAGGCTCCCACTCATGTCTCCCATCACCCCCACCCCCCAGCAGTGCAGGGCACGCTCCACCAGGCCCCCACTCATGTCTCCCATCACCCCCACCCCCCAGCAGTCAGGGGCACCCTCCACCAGGCCCCCACTCATGTCCAACTCATGTCCCCCTGCACCCCCAGCCCCCAGCATCCAGGGGCACCCTCCACCAGGCCCCCACTCATGTCTCCCATCACCCCCACCCCCCAGCATCCAGGGGCACCCTCCACCAGGCCCCCACTCATGTCTCCCATCACCCCCACCCCCTAGCAGTGCAGGGCACCCTCCACCAGGCCCCCGCTCATGTCATCCATCACCCCCACTCCCCAGCAGTCAGGGGCACCCTCCACCAGGCCCCCACTCATGTCCCCCTGCACCCCCACCCCCCAGCAGTCAGGGGCACCCTCCACCAGGCCCCCACTCATGTCTCCCATCACCCCCACCCCTCCAGCAGTCAGGGGCACCCTCCACCAGGCCCCCACTCATGTTTCCCATCACCCCCACCCCCCAGCATCCAGGGGCACCCTCCACCAGGCCCCCACTCATGTCTCCCATCACCCCCACCCCCCAGCAGTGCAGGGCACCCTCCACCAGGCCCCCACTCATGTCTCCCATCATCCCCACCCCCCAGCAGTCAGGGGCATCCTCCACCAGGCCCCCACTCATGTCTCCCATTACCCCCACCCCCCAGCATCCAGGGGCACCCTCCACCAGGCCCCCACTCATGTCTCCCATCACCCTCACCCCCAGCAGTGCAGGGCACCCTCCACCAGGCCCCCACGCATGTCCAACTCATGTCTCCCACCACCCCCACCCCAAGCATCCAGGGGCACCCTCCACCAGGCCCCCACTCATGTCCCCCTGCACCCCCACCCCCAGAAGTCAGGGGCACCCTCCACCAGGCCCCCACTCATGTCCAACTCATGTCCCCCTGCACCCCCACCCCCCAGCAGTGCAGGGCACCCTCCACCAGGCCCCCACTCATGTCTCCCATCACCTCCACCCCCCAGCATCCAGGGGCACCCTCCACCAGGCCCCCACTCATGTCTCCAATCACCCCCACCCCCCAACATCCAGGGGCACCCTCCACCAGGCCCCCACTCATGTCTCCCATCGCCCCCACACCCCAGCAGTGCAGGGCACCCTCCACCAGGCCCCCACTCATGTCCCCCTGCACCCCCACCCCCCAGCATCGAGGGGCACCCTCCACCAGGCCCCCACTCATGTCCAACACATGTCCCCCTGCACCCTCACCCCCCAGCAGTGCAGGGCACCCTCCACCAGGCCCCCACTCATGTCCAACTCATGTCTCCCATCACCCCCACCCCCCAGCAGTGCAGGGACCCTCCACCAGGCCCCCACTCATGTCTCCCATCAACCCCACCCCCCAGCAGTCAGGGGCACCCTCCACCAGGCCCCCACTCATGTCCTCCTGCCCCCCACCCCCCAACAGTCAGGGGCACCCTCCACCAGGCCCCCACTCATGTCTCCCATCACCCCCACCCCCCAGCGGTCAGGGGCACCCTCCACCAGGCCCCCACTCATGTCTCCCATCACCCCCGCCCCCCAGCAGTGCAGGGCACCCTCCACCAGGCCCCCGCTCATGTCTCCCATCACCCCCACCCCCCAGCAGTCAGGGGCACCCTCCACCAGGCCCCCACTCATGTCCCCCTGCACCCCCACCCCCCAGCAGTCAGGGGCACCCTCCACCAGGCCCCCACTAATGTCTCCTATCACCCCCACCCCCCAGCATCCAGGGGCACCCTCCACCAGGCCCCCACTCATGTCTCCCATCACCCCCACTCCCCAGCAGTGCAGGGCACCCTCCACCAGGCCCCCACTCATGTCCAACTCATGTCCCCTGCACCCCCACCCCCCAGCATATAGGGGCACCCTCCACCAGGCCCACACTCATGTCCAACTCATGTCTCCCAGCACCCCCACCCCCCAGCAGTCAGGGGCACCCTCCACCAGGCCCCCACTCATGTCTCCCATCACCCCCATCCCCCAGCAGTGCAGGGCACCTTCCACCAGGCCCCCACTCTTGTCTCCCATCATCCCCACCCCCCAGCAGTGCAGGGCACCATCCACCAGGCCCCCACTCATGTCCAACTCATATCCCCCTGCACCCTCACCCCCCAGCATCCAGTGGCACACTCCACCAGGCCCCCACTCATGTCCAACTCATGTCTCCCAGCACCCCCACCCCCCAGCAGTCAGGGGCACCCTCCACCAGGCCCCCACTCATGTCTCCCAACACCCCCACCCCCCAGCAATGCAGGGCACCCTCCACCAGGCCCCCACCCATGTCCAACTCATGTCCCCCTGCACCCCCATCCCCCAGCATCCAGGGGCACCCTCCACCAGGCCCCCACTCATGTCCAACTCATGTCTCCCACCACCCCACCCCCCCATCAGTCAGGGGCACCCTCCACCAGGCCCCCACTCATGTCTCCCATCACCCCCACCCCCCAGCAGTGCAGGGCACCCTCCACCAGGCGCCCACTCATGTCCAACTCATGTCCCCCTGCACCCCCATCCCCCAGCATCCAAGGGCACCCTCCACCAGGCCCCCACTCATGTCCAACTCATGTCCCCCTGCACCCCCACCCCCCAGCATCCAGGGGCACCCTCCACCAGGCCACCACTCATGTCTCCCATCACCCCCACCCCCCAGCAGTCAGGGGCACCCTCCACCAGGCCCCCACTCATGTCTCCCATCACCCCTACCCCCCAGCAGTGCTGGGCACCCTCCACCAGGCCCCCATTCATGTCCAACTCATGTCCCCCTGCACCCCCACCCCCCAGCATCCTGGGGCACCCTCCACCAGGCCCCCACTCATGTCCAACTCATGTCTCCCATCACCCCCACCCCCAGCAGTCAGGGGCACCCTCCACCAGGCCCCCACTCATGTCTCCCATCACCCCCACCCCCCAGCAGTGCAGGGCACCCTCCACCAGGCCCCCACTCATGTCCAACTCATGTCCCCCTGCACCCCTAGCCCCCAGCATCCAGGGGCACCCTCCACCAGGCCCCCACTCATGTCTCCCATCACCCCCACCCCCACCCCCCAGCATCCAGGGGCACCCTCCACCAGGCCCCCACTCATTTCTCCCATCACCCCCACCCCCCAGCATCAGGGGCACCCTCCACCAGGCCCCCAATCATGTCCAACTCATGTCTCCCACCACCCCCACCCCCCAGCATCCAGGGGCACCCTCCACCAGGCTCCCACTCATGTCTCCCATCACCCCCACCCCCCAGCAGTGCAGGGCACGCTCCACCAGGCCCCCACTCATGTCTCCCATCACCCCCACCCCCCAGCAGTCAGGGGCACCCTCCACCAGGCCCCCACTCATGTCCAACTCATGTCCCCCTGCACCCCCAGCCCCCAGCATCCAGGGGCACCCTCCACCAGGCCCCCACTCATGTCTCCCATCACCCCCACCCCCCAGCATCCAGGGGCACCCTCCACCAGGCCCCCACTCATGTCTCCCATCACCCCCACCCCCCAGCAGTGCAGGGCACCCTCCACCAGGCCCCCGCTCATGTCATCCATCACCCCCACTCCCCAGCAGTCAGGGGCACCCTCCACCAGGCCCCCACTCATGTCCCCCTGCACCCCCACCCCCCAGCATTCAGGGGCACCCTCCACCAGGCCCCCACTCATGTCTCCCATCACCCCCACCCCTCCAGCAGTCAGGGGCACCCTCCACCAGGCCCCCACTCATGTTTCCCATCACCCCCACCCCCCAGCATCCAGGGGCACCCTCCACCAGGCCCCCACTCATGTCTCCCATCACCCCCACCCCCCAGCAGTGCAGGGCACCCTCCACCAGGCCCCCACTCATGTCTCCCATCATCCCCACCCCCCAGCAGTCAGGGGCATCCTCCACCAGGCCCCCACTCATGTCTCCCATTACCCCCACCCCCCAGCATCCAGGGGCACCCTCCACCAGGCCCCCACTCATGTCTCCCATCACCCTCACCCCCAGCAGTGCAGGGCACCCTCCACCAGGCCCCCACGCATGTCCAACTCATGTCTCCCACCACCCCCACCCCAAGCATCCAGGGGCACCCTCCACCAGGCCCCCACTCATGTCCCCCTGCACCCCCACCCCCAGAAGTCAGGGGCACCCTCCACCAGGCCCCCACTCATGTCCAACTCATGTCCCCCTGCACCCCCACCCCCCAGCAGTGCAGGGCACCCTCCACCAGGCCCCCACTCATGTCTCCCATCACCTCCACCCCCCAGCATCCAGGGGCACCCTCCACCAGGCCCCCACTCATGTCTCCAATCACCCCCACCCCCCAACATCCAGGGGCACCCTCCACCAGGCCCCCACTCATGTCTCCCATCGCCCCCACCCCCCAGCAGTCAGGGGCACCCTCCACCAGGCCCCCACTCATGTCTCCCATCACCCCTACCCCCCAGCAGTGCTGGGCACCCTCCACCAGGCCCCCATTCATGTCCAACTCATGTCCCCCTGCACCCCCACCCCCCAGCATCCTGGGGCACCCTCCACCAGGCCCCCACTCATGTCCAACTCATGTCTCCCATCACCCCCACCCCCAGCAGTCAGGGGCACCCTCCACCAGGCCCCCACTCATGTCTCCCATCACCCCCACCCCCCAGCAGTGCAGGGCACCCTCCACCAGGCCCCCACTCATGTCCAACTCATGTCCCCCTGCACCCGTAGCCCCCAGCATCCAGGGGCACCCTCCACCAGGCCCCCACTCATGTCTCCCATCACCCCCACCTCCACCCCCCAGCATCCAGGGGCACCCTCCACCAGGCCCCCACTCATGTCTCCCATCACCCCCACCCCCCAGCATCCAGGGGCACCCTCCACCAGGCCCCCACTCATTTCTCCCATCGCCCCCACCCCCCAGCATCCAGGGGCACCCTCCACCAGGCCCCCACTCATGTCTCCCATCACCCCAACCCCCACCCCCCAGCATCCAGGGGCACCCTCCACCAGGCCCCCACTCATGTCTCCCATCACCCCCACCCCCCAGCATCCAGGGGCACCCTCCACCAGGCCCCCACTCATTTCTCCCATCACCCCCACCCCCCAGCATCCAGGGGCACCCTCCACCAGGCCCCCACTCATGTCTCCCATCACCCCCACCCCCCAGCAGTGCAGGGCACGCTCCACCAGGCCCCCACTCATGTCTCCCATCACCCCCACCCCCCAGCAGTCAGGGGCACCCTCCACCAGGCCCCCACTCATGTCTCCCATCACCCCCACCCACCAGCATCCAGGGGCACCCTCCACCAGGCCCCCGCTCATGTCTCCTATCACCCCCACCCCCCAGCAGTGCAGGGCACCCTCCGCCAGGCCCCCACTCATGTCCAACTCATGTCCCCCTGCACCCCCACCCCCCAGCATCCAGGGGCACCCTCCACCAGGCCCGCACTCATGTCCAACTCATGTCTCCCAGTACCCCCACCCCCCAGCAGTCAGGGGCACCCTCCACCAGGCCCCCACTCATGTCTCCCATCACCCCCACCGCCCAGCAGTGCAGGGCACCTTCCACCAGGCCCCCACTCATGTCTCCCATCACCCACACGCCCCAGCAGTGCAGGGCACCCTCCACCAGGCCCCCACTCATGTCCAACTCATGTCCCCCTGCACCCCCACCCCCCAGCATCCAGGGGCACCCTCCACTAGGCCCCCACTCATGTCCAACTCATGTCTCCCAGCACCCCCACCCCCCAGCAGTCAGGGGCACCCTCCATCAGGCCCCCACTCATGTCTCCCATCACCCCCACCCCCCAGCAGTGCAGGGCACCCTCCACCAGGCCCCCACTCATGTCCAACTCATGTCCCCCTGTACCCCCACCCCCCAGCATCCAGGGGCACCCTCCACCAGGCGCCCACTCATGTCCAACTCATGTCTCCCACCACTCCCACCCCCAGCAGTCAGGGGCACCCTCCACCAGGCCCCCACTCATGTCTCCCATCACCCCCACCCCCCAGCAGTGCAGGGCACCCTCCACCAGGCCCCCACTCATGTCCAACTCATGTCCCTCTGCACCCCCAGCCCCCAGCATCCAGGGGCACCCTCCACCAGGCCCCCACTCATGTCCAACTCATGTCCCCCTGCACCCCCAGCATCCAGGGGCACCCTCCACCAGGCCCCCACTAATGTCCAACTTATGTCCCCCTGCACCCCCACCCCCCAGCATCCAGGGGCACCCTCCACCAGGCCCCCACACATGTCCAACTCATGTCCCCCTGTACCTCCACCCCCCAGCATCCAGGGGCACCCTCCACCAGGCCCCCACTCATGTCCAACTCATGTCTCCCACCACCCCCACCCCCAGCAGTCAGGGGCACCCTCCACCAGGCCCCCACTCATGTCTCCCATCACCCCCACCCCCCAGCAGTGCAGGGCACCCTCCACCAGGCCCCCACTCATGTCCAACTCATGTCCCCCTGCACCCCCACCCCCCAGCATCCAGGGGCACCCTCCACCAGGCCCCCACTCATGTCCAACTCATGTCTCCTACCACCCCCACCCCCCAGCAGTCAGGGGCACCCTCCACCAGGCCCCACTCATGTCTCCCATCACCCCCACACCCTAGCAGTGCAGAGCACCCTCCACCAGGCCCCCACTCATGTCTGTACCTTCTCAGCCCTAATTGTGTGACATAGTGCTAATGCCTGTTTCCATTTGTTTTCTTTTATGTCTTTGCAGGGGATGACGCACTTGATACTGCTGGGGTTGTGGAGATGGTGCAGACCCAGGAGGGGTCTCAGGCCCGACCGACCACCAGTGAGGGACGTGGTGTGGTGGTGGGTGAGAACCCACAACGGCTGCAGGTCGTGTTCTCAAGGGGTGTCTCTGACTGCACCTCCCCCGAGCTGTATTCAGGTGTCGATTCGGATGATGAGACCTATGTGCCGTCGCAGGTGAGTGTTCCTGGGAGGGAAACTGTTCTGTCCGACTCACCTGCACCAGGGTTAGAACCCTCAATGGGGATGTCAGTGTTGGCAGGTATGCCTTTGGTGGTTACGGATGCAGGGTCACACTCCGCAACATCTGATCCTGTTCCTGGGCCAGCAGATCAGAGGGGGAATGCAGTCCTGCAGCCTCAGGCAGTGCCGGCACAGCAAGGCGCAGTTCGCCTTGCCCCAAACAGGTGTGGTGCCCGCCGACGTGGTGGCCGTACGCCACCTGGCAATACCGCATGGGAGCAATGCATATACGGTATGGCAACCCAACAGGCAGCATCATCAGAGATGATGGCTCAGGCCATGGATAGGGTGGCCACTTCCATTTTCCCCCCCGAAAGGCTGATGGAGCGACTACAGCAGGCAACAGACTCCATCTGCCAGTCACACAGGGAGGACATGTTGGCGTCCGACAGGGACAGGCGGGCGGCACTGGCGACTCTGCGGAAAGCCATTTCCATAGAGTCCCAGGGCCACAGGGAAGCCCCGAAGTGGAACTCCTTCACCTCAGGACGACTCTTGTTGAGCTTGAGGCTTCAACAAACAGAAGGACAGAACAGCAGCTGGAGCGTCTCACACATACGCTCTCAGCTGAGATGCAGGCAACTAGGGCGGAGGTCCGGGCATCCCGTGAGTTGTTGCATGGGGACCTACGCACAATTATCCTCCAGAACGAGACCTTCCACACCCGCATGCTTGCTGCCATGGAGGACCAGACTAGGGCTTTGCGTGGGCTGCCTCCCATAGTGCCACCACCTCCTGATGCAGCTGCAGAGGGTGAGGAGAGCGACAGCAGTGATTCTCTCACAATAGGGTAGCCCTGCAGGCCATGAGCCCATGGAGGTGTTTTTTTTTCGCAAGATCCACACAGGTGGGTTTTGGTGTGCACCCTGTCCTCGGTCCTCCTGGGTGGCCTCCCCCACCCCCCGGGCCCATTAATGGGCATTTTTGATTTTTTTAAATTTTTTTATTTATTTTTTTTGGACAGTGTGTTGCCTTGTGTGGCTCCCGTGGGCATACGCTGTATTGTGGCTGGGCACATGCAGGCTTGTCATGAATTTGGGTCAGATGCTTGGGTTTGTGTGACACACACCCCTCCTGCTTCCCGTTTCCATGGGCTTGCAAAGGGTGTGCCCAAGTGACATTGACGTACATGGTGACGTTGTACTCCCATTTGATGTGTGGGCAGTCTGTAGTCAATACTGTGTATACATTCCTAGTGCATATTGTTGTTGTATTGTACACTGCATGGTGTATTGATATGTGCCTCTGCATCCATCTCATCCTCCTAATTTGCAGCTCCATTTCTCATGTCTTCACAAGACGGTCTTGTTAGGCGGAAACCTGTGCAGTTCCCTCTGGGACCACTGCAAAAGATTTAGGACTACAGGTGTTTGGCAGTAAACCCACTTGGTAGCCGTCTGTACCACACAGATTCACTTGGTAGCTGTGGCTGAGCAGTCAGACTTCCCTCAAGAAGAGTTAAGCAGTATGTGGAGTATACAAGATAGGGCAATTCTTCACAGTAAGACAAGCAAACACGCAACGAGGCTCAGTTTAAAGATATTAAGGTATTTATTTAGTCCCCGGGTATGGAGTCTATGGTGGGGATCCGCTAGGACGCCCCAGTGCTACGGCACGCAGGGTGCGGTGTAACACACATAGAAAAACATATGAGACCCTATGGAGTAAAAGACCCCATAGCCCATCGAACACATTGACATTCAAAGGAATTACACACATACATGTCCAAGAGTGGGAGAGAAAAGAGTCTCACTCTTGGCAGGATGGAAAAAAATAAACTCCAGAAATCCGGCAAAGCTGCTGGGGGACTCACTAGGTTAGGAAATTCAGCCTAAACAGAGAATTCTCCCTAACACTCGCCCCCCCCAGGCTCAGTGTAAAGATATTAAGGTATTTATTTATAACGAAACATCTATCAAAAAACACTCTGGCACTATCACGGCAAACAAATCAAACACAGTTACTCTACGAAGAAGAAACGATCAATCCCCCTAGCAATATTTCGACAAGTCTAGGTTCTACCGGCACCACTTATTTACAGACAGAGGTGTATGCCTCAACCTAGATGGCACTCTAATATTAGTTAGGACGGGAGAGAAAATAAGCAGGTTACGAAATCAACACAGTTCAATACTTCATGGGAAAAATGCAAGGCAAGAAGGCAAGAACCACAATAGATCATAAAGTTCAGAGGCCAGGCCCACTCGGAGAGAGGCAAGGCGATTTGTCCCAAAAAGTCTCTAGTGGATATGCGTTCGAGTCTTCGTAGCAAATTGTTATCGGCAGATTGAACTAGTTCAGAACAATACGTGAGAAAGCTTGGAGGCGACCCAACGGAAAGGAGAGGATTAAGACACCTCACTCGAACCGATCGAAAGGGAAGCCAGGCGGACACGGTAACTTGTTTGTGGAGAGACAGCTCCGGCGGGGGCACTTGTTCCTGGTGGAGGATGCACTCGGGTCTTTGCCAAGAGTAGAGATGATCTTGTCGTCGAAGAAAAGTGAAGTCCGGTGCACCACCAGGGAAGAGACCAGCCGCGGAGTGCTCCGTCACAAGGCACCACCTTTTGGTCGCGGTACAGGGGTAGTGGCTATCCGGTTGCCGAGGTGCTCTGCACGGGCAATTCGACCACTGCGTCCTGAGGCGAATAAAATGCAAAGGGGACTGGTTGTTCCCACCAGTCAGGGGAAGAGACTCTCAGGCAGGGAGATCTCCTCTGTCGTCGGGAAGTGGTGAGTCGGTTCCGCAGGGCTCCACCGGAGGTGTCGTCGTGCAGGTCGGCTCAGCATTACCCTCGTCGCATTCTTAGGTCCTGTGGCGACTTCTAAAGATCCAGTCCCAAAAGCCCTGCTTTTATGCAGAAAACCCCCATTCATTCAGCCTAGCTGTCAATCAACACATGCTAAGTGGTGAGCGGGGAGGCTCACCACTTGGGCCAATCACTCCAGAGTGCCACCGGAGTTGGCAAGGCAACTCGGTCCAGGGTGCCTAAACCCCCCCCACACCCCTGTGGTAACCCAGGCAGAATGGCACCACTTTGGAGGGTCTCTGTCCAGAGGCCCGCCAAAAGTGGAACAAAGGGCTCAACCTTTGGTTTAGGAGTCACAGAGACGAACACAGACGCCATTTTACAAACCGAATTCTGGCAGAAAATACCATCCGATAAACTTATTTAAGATAAGTAGACCGGTGGTACGTTAGAGATTAACGAGAAAAAGTATCAATCTCCAACAATAGGACAAATCCCATAGGGTTATATTCGGGGTCGAACATAACAAGTAGTTTCCACTGCCACCAGCCAAAACTCGACGAGGGGGGACGGGACAGTGCCCCCTCGAATAACAGATTCAGGAGTAATCGAATTACCCCTACTAGTACGTCCACAATAAGATGGTTTGTACTAGTTCTGTTAGTAAATTTAGGTCTAGTAAAGCCAATGGTGACTTTACATGCCCGGGGAGACAGTAGTCAGTCCCCGGATATGGAGTCTATGGTGGGGGTCCGCTAGGATGCCCCAGTGCTACGGCACGTAGGGTGCGGTGTAACACACATAGAAAAACATATGAGACCCTATGGAGTAAAAGACCCCTTAGCCCATCGAACACATTGAGATTCAAAGGAATTACACACATACATGTCCAAGAGTGGGAGAGAAAAGAGTCTCACTCTTGGCAGGATGGAAAAAAACAAACTCCAGAAATCCAGCAAAGCTGCTGGGGGACTCACTAGGTTATGAAATTTAGCCTAAACAGCGAATTCTCCCTAACAGGTCTACCTTGGAACTGGAGTCCATGTTGTAAGCAGTGCACCTACACTCTTGCGTGGCGCTAACACTGTATACTTGGAAGTGTTCACAGTGCTGGCATTATCAGGTAGTGAGGCTACCAATTTTTTAAGTCTGTAATGTCATGTTTAAGGTAGGTTGGAGGTTGTGTAGGTGATTGGTGTTCTTGGTAAGTATTTGGTAATGTGGGTTGTAGGTCCTGCATTACTGTGAGCATTTCATGTGTGGACATGTTTCCATTAGGGACACTGTAGTTGGTGACACTTGGGGCATGTTGTGGGGATTCATTTGTTTGCTCTCACATTGCATGACATGCCATGGTGTGTTGTGTGGCCGTGCCGGGGAGGGGTTGGGTGACATGGCACTGTTTTCATGTAGTATTTTGCAAGTGGGTATTCATTTCTGCAGCATGGAAGTGTCTTTTCATGACACTGCATTGGTGGTGTTTGTGTAGGTAGGGATGCACACAGTGTGACACTTACACATGAACAATCTCAGGCTGCTATGGTTCTGACAGTTGACAGTCCCTTTGTTCGTCTTAATTGTCAGGTCGAGTCATCATTGCTTATCAGATGGTATGTGCCAGGCCTGTGTGCACCCCACTGGGGTGTGATTTCTATGTGAAGTAATTAGCCACCAGCTGCGTACGGGCTGCCTCACCCCATGCCCTCTCCCCTCCCATGCGCAGCGGGCGTGCATGTGGTTGGGGATGTGGGGGCACCACCATGTCCACGGCCAGGCCCCGGCGTGTTGCAACATTGTGCAGGACACATGCTGCCACTATGATCCTGCACACTACTGGGGGCGCATATAACAGCTGCCCGCCAGAACGGTCAAGGAAGCGAAAGCGTGACTTGAGCACTCCGAATGTGCGCTCCACTATGCCCCGGGTTGCAATATGGGCTGTGTTGATCTTACCTCTGGAGGCGTGATGGGGTTCTGAATTGGCGTCATCATGTGGGTGCTCAGAGGGTAGGCACTGTCCCCTGGTGAGGAGGTGATGGGTATCATTAGTGGGGTAGTGACATAACTCTGCATCTGACATGCATGCATGTGCAGTGGCATTCATACTCACCAAGCAGCCATGTATCGCCATGCCGTCCAGCTTCTAGGTCCCGGCTTAGGGCAGACATTCGGTAAATGAAGCTGTCGTGGGTGGACCCTGGATAGTTGGCATATACTGAGGTGATGATTCCCTTAGCATTACTAACTACCTGCACGTTGATGGAATGCCAGTGCTTGCGGTTCCTATAGATGTGCTCAGATGCCCTGGGGGGACGTAGTGCCACATGGGTGCAGTCAATGGCACCTAGCACTTTTGGGAATTGTGCCACACCGTAGAAATCGAGGGTGGCAGCCTGCCTTTCTGCAGGTGTCCTGGGCAGGTATATGTGCCTACGGACTGATGGGCATGCAGTGATGATGTTCAAGACCTGGTGTAGGCAGCGTGACTGCGTGGCCTGTGACACCCCACCCACTATGGCACTTGTCCGCTGAAATGATCCTGTGGCCAAGAAGTGCAGTACATTGAGGACCTTCTCCAGGGGGCTGAGTGCTTGGGAGCACAGGGTGGGTGATGTGAGGTCATCCTCCCACTCACTGACCAGGTCCAGTATTATGTGTGGGGGAAACCTGTAACTCCCATACACCTGGTCATCAGGCATCCCAAAAAGGCTGGTTCTGGGAGTGAAAATTCGGGCCCTCACTATCCTCCTCCTCCTCCTTTGGTAACCCACGGCCACTGCTGCTAGGACTGGTATATTCATCCTGTCGTATGAGCTTGTTTGTTGTTTGCGCGCACTTTTATGCTGCGCGGGTCGACATACGCCTGCTTCATGCTGGCGTACGTGTCTCAGGATTGGACCATTAATTTATCGGCACGTCGTAGGCGACCGTGTGAATCTTCCCGCCCACCCCAGGAATACACGTAACACACTCTCCCAGGCCCAGTCGCGAGTAAATATTCCCACCCACCCCTGGAATACACGTACCCCACTCTCACAGGCCTACTCGCGTGTGGAACTTCACGCGCACACCGAAATACACGTACCCTGCAAATTCACGTGTGAAACTTCACACGCACCCCGAAATACACATACCCAGGGCAATCGCGTGTGGAACTTCCCGCAAACCCCGCAATACACGTAGCCTGCTGGTATCGCGTGTGGAAGTTCACGCGGACCCATAATACACGTACCCTGATGGTATCGCATGTGAGACTAGCCGCGCACCCCAGGAATACACATACCCAGGCAAATCGCACGGCTGGGGGGTGGGGGTGATGGGAGACATGAGTGGGGGCCTGGTGGAGGGTGCCCCTGGATGCTGGGGGGTGGGGGTGCAGGGGGACATGAGTTGGACATGAGTGGGGGCCTGGTGGAGGGTGCCCTGCACTGCTGGGGGGAGGGGGTGATGGGAGACATGAGTGGGGGCCTGGTGGAGGGTTCCCCTGGATGCTGGGGGGTGGGGGTGATGGGAGACATGAGTTGGACATGAGTGGGGGCCTGGTGGAGGGTGCCCCTGGATGCTGGGGGGTGGGGGTGCAGGAGAACATGAGTGGGGGCCTGGTGGAGGGTGCCCCTGGATGCTGGTGGGTGGGGGTGCAGGGGGACATGTGTGGGGCCTGGTGGAGGGTGCCCCTGACTGCTGGGGGGTGGGGGTGCTGGGAGACATGAGTTGGACATGAGTGGGGGCCTGGTGGAGGGTGCCCTGCACTGCTGGGGGGTGGGGGTGATGGGAGACATGAGTTGGACATGAGTGGGGGCCTGGTGGAGGGTGCCCTGCACTGCTGGGGGGTGGGGGTGATGGGAAACATGAGTGGGGGCCTGGTGGAGGGTGCCCCTGGATGCTGGTGGGTGGGGGTGCAGGGGGACATGAGTTGGACATGTGTGGGGCTTGGTGGAGGGTGCCCTGCACTGCTGGGGGGTGGGGTGATGGGAGACATGAGTGTGGGCCTGGTGGAGGGTGCCCCTGACTGCTGGGGGGTGGGGTGATGGGAGACATGTGTGGGGGCCTGGTGGAGGGTGCCCTGCACTGCTGGGGGCTGGGGGCGATGGGAGACATGAGTTGGACATGAGTGGGGGCCTGGTGGAGGGTGCCCCGGGATGCTAGGGGTGCAGGGGGACATGAGTGGGGGCCTGGTGGAGGGTGCCCCTGGATGCTGGTGGGTGGGGGTGCAGGGGGGCATGTGTGGGGGCCTGGTGGAGGGTGCCCCTGACTGCTGGGGGGTGGGGGTGCTGGGAGACATGAGTTGGACATGAGTGGGGGCCTGGTGGAGGGTGCCCTGCACTGCTGGGGGGTGGGGGTGATGGGAAACATGAGTTGGACATGAGTGGGGGCCTGGTGGAGGGTGCCCTGCACTGCTGGGGGGTGGGGGTGCAGGGGAACATGAGTGGGGGCCTGGTGGAGGGTGCCCTGCACTGCTGGGGGGTGGGGGTGATGGGAGACATGAGTGGGGGCCTGGTGGAGGGTGTCCCTGGATGCTGGGGGGTGGGGTGATGGGAGACATGAGTGGGGGCCTGGTGGAGGGTGCCCCTGGATGCTGGGGGGTGGGGGTGATGGGAGACATGAGTGGGGGCCTGGTGGAGGGTGCCCCTGACTGCTGGGGGGTGGGGGTGATGGGAGACATGTGTGGGGTCCTGGTGGAGGGTGCCCCTGGATGCTGGGGGGTGGGGGTGCAGGGGGACATGCGTTGGTGATCAGTAGTACAAGGTGACATGTGGGTTGGCTGGGGGGCATGGCCATGGTGGATGGGCTGCCTGCGGGACATGAGCAGGGGTGCAGGGTAGTCCCCTGTGGTGTGGGCTGCCTGCAGGGGCCGTGGAGGGTGTAGAGGGAACACCTGGGAGGACCCACACGGTCAATTCACGTTTAGTACTACCTGGCACCCCCAAAATACACGTACCCTGATGAAATCGCGTGTGGAACTTCCCGCGTACCCGGAATACACGTACCCTGCAGGATTAGCGTGTGGAACTTCCCGCGCACCCCGGAATCCACGTACCCTGCAGAATTAGCGTGTGGAACTTCACACGCACCCCGGAATACACGTGCCCTACAGGATTAGCGTGTGGAACTTCCCGCGCACCCCAGAATACACGTACCCTGCAGAATTAGCGTGTGGAACTTCCCGCGCACCCCGGAATACACGTACCCAGGCCAATCGTGTGTGGGACTTCCCGCGCACTCCGGAATACACGGAGCCAGCCAATTCGCGTGTGGGACTTCCTGCGCACCCCGGAATACATGGACCCAGGCTATTCGCGTGTGGGACTTTCCGCACAGCACAGAATGCACGCACACGCTATTTTTCACACAGCGGGTGTCCGTGTTTGTCGCGTATCCCGTTGCACGTCATTTGTCTTAGGGGGCCACAGTATGTGACATTCATCGTAGCTGTATATAGGTGCTTTTTGTTGGCGCACATTTATTTCAGGGGCAGGGACACTACCGCTGTAGGGTATTTTGTGGAGATTTGGGGCCTGACGGTATTTTATTACCGCCGAAAAATAACTTAGCAATAATCACTCTTTGTATTCAGATTTGGCCATGTGCAACAATAATACAATGGACATGCATTATTTCAGCACCCAGACCTGCATATTTGGTATACGTGGTTGGTGGTATTTTGGTGAGCATACTTCCCTTGTTTTATTTGTGGCCCCAATGTCCAGAATCCCTTATCTTTGCTTAGATTTTTCGTGTGATCACTAGAGAGACCTCAGACCTGCATTCTAGGAATACCACATTTCCAGTGATAGTGTTGGTGCGCCACCATGGGCGAACTCACTGACTTATTTACGACAGAGAGCTATATGTGGTAGTCTTGTGGTAATTTCCACTACCTTATATACGGTAGGGAGCTATGTTCAGAGAGTCTCTCTTCCCGTTGGCTCATGTACCTCCAACAAGTTATGCTACAGTTACTCACAATTATTCATACTGATTCTGACATACACACGTCTGTCTTAAAATGACCATTGCACTGTTTAAAAATCTCCCCACATCATTGGCATTGTAATGGTAAATAGAAAATAAACCACCCGTCTGTTTTCAAATATTTTCTGTATTATAAAAGTTGCATTTAGACATGATCTCATTCTTTACAGAAATAAATAAAATGGTACAGTAAAAGCATTTTCTATGTCACACTGCAAAGAGCGTGGCGGAGAACAGAACTCAAATTGCAACATTGGTATTTGATTAAGACACGCACAGGAATCCTACACTGACTGCATATTTTCGTGCACACACCCGGCTCCCACGCTTAGGTAATTACCTTATCTGAGTGTTCTTCAGTTGTTCTCTTTGTGAATGTGGCTCTCTTGGATTAACTCCAGCAAAAAGGAACGCTTGCCTTCTCAAGCCGGGGTCATTGCCTGGAATTCTCAGCTTTTTCAGATAGGAATGCCTCAGCCAGTGGAAAGGTTTTTCTTTCAGCTCTCCCCAGTCTCGACTGCAGCAGGACACCGGAATTTGCATTCAGTCAGGACCCCACAGCCAGGTCTTCTCCCCAGTAATGCAGAAAGATGTCTGCCTGTCTTTTTCCCTGATACTGCCCACTAAAACTTTCCTCTCAGCCCTCTGTATGACGTGTCCCAATGAAATCCATCATCTCTCATCCTCCTACTCTTCAACAATAGCTTCGCTTATACATTTGCAATTGTTGCAAATCTGACTTCCTCCTTCCTGCAGTTACTGTGCACAAAAACACGGAGAATCAGGCAGAGAAGAGAAGAGAAAAATCTGCACACACATTTAAATGGTTTTCAGAGTATGCCTAATTCTGCAGTGGAGAACACATTTTATTAGTGAGTTATATTAAAATAAGGTTTTATTAGTCAGGTTAATGGTTAATAGGTTAGCTGTTAATTTTCAAATGTGTCTCTAGCAATATAGGCATTTCAGGTGAAAAATAGTGTGCATTTTTAAATGAACACGTGTGCTTTTAACTGTAAAAATAGATTTGCATCTTATATGTTAAAATCGTTTTTGACTGAATAGTCTGTCTTTCCTTGTTAATCTGCTAACCCATATAGCAATGCACCGCACCCTTGTGGTGGTGGTGCTGCAAAAAAAAATGTTGCTACTTGTGCAGTAGCGCTGTACTCTGTGCTGTTTGCTAAATATCCTTACATATACCCTCCTTTTGTTTTTAGAACTTGGCTATAATCCAAGCCAATTCCTAAAAACAACTTGTTCTTTCTTTTTCTTTTAAAATGCATGTGTATTGGGATATCTTTCTCTTCCTGACGTAGTCAGTAAAATCAGTAACATTTTCATTTTTACTGATAGCACAATCAACCATCCACCCATGATTAGCACCAGGATAGCCAAACCCACTATTGAGCGTTCCCCCCAGGTTCCCCAATTAAATCTTTCCACTTCTATTATGCCCAGATTACTAATTGTAATATTGTTTTTTCGCAAATTCATTTTCATAACATGTCTTTCTTTGTGATTCAATAAATATTCCACATCTGGATCTATTGGAAAAGTATCCCTTTGAAAAAAATCGATATTTTCCACTTGGCTTTCCCAAACATCATTTGTTACATGAAACAATGTTAATCCCCCAATTGACACAATTGCATCCTTTGGAACCTGTAAATAAAAAACATTATATTTTACCTGTTTAACCACGTATGTTCCATGGTTTAAATGTACTACCGTCATGTTCTTTAAACAGGTGCTGACCAACCATTTACCTCTGACCATCTTAGCCTGTGCCATTTCTTCACTCCCCATATTACTAATAATCACTTCACATCCCTCTGATATATTTGGGTCAGATTTCAATCCACAAATAGCATCTGTGGCATCAGGAACAAACGGTTTACCTGGACACATATAATTTTGTTCTTTAAATGTTACACATGTTTCCAGGTTTGGTATTAAATAAACTTCAGGTTCCCATGACTGAAATGCCACCACTTTTGGAGTCTTAATCTTAATGAATTTGTCCTCTTGCCAAAATCCCACGTTGTGTACCCACTTCGTTTGGTAAATAAGTTCAGGGGCTACAAATGGGATGCATAGCAAAAATCCGATCTCTAGTCTTTCCAAGTCCACATATAACGGCATTGCATTCCCCATTTCGAATGCAATTTTTACCTGTATAAGGTCAATTTCCCTCCTGGTCAATCTTTCTATCATTTGACGAATGATATCCTGCGAAACAAAATACAAGGGAATATGTCCTTGAATCAATTGTGAAACTGCAGTTTGAACTTCTCTCATATAATTCGTTAATAGTCTATCAACAGGACTCATTATGTTCAATATTTCATTTAAAGTTCTGTCATGCTTAAGTATTACTTTAGTCGCCCGTTGCATCACATCCGCTTGTTCATTTAGAATGACTGCAGTTTCATTTATGAATCTTACTTGTTCATCCAGTCCCCCTCTAATTCCATCTAATGTCTTTTGTATTATTTCTAGGTCGATACTCAGTTGTTGTGCTTTAGTACTCAGTGTTCCTACCGAAATAGAATTGGCTGTTGATATTGTGGTACCTATTATTGCTCCAATTATAGACATTACCATTGATATCGCGAGCATCACCGCACCTCTCTTTCCTCTCTTCTTCTTAATGTCTGCTGAATTCACAAATGTTTTTTCCAATTGCATTAATATATCTCTTATTGACTGCTTAGTGTCCTCTTTTCTTATTTCCAGCCACTCTTTAGTCTGTTCAATCTTAATTCCGGTATTGTTCAAGTGTTTTTCAATCAAAATCTCAGGATTTAACGGTATGTATATATTTTGGAAAATCATCCTTCTATCACTCATGATGAATCCTGGTGCCTCTTCCACCGCGATACCAGATGCTGGTCCAGGTTCAATGACAACCTGTGCTTCTGAATTCTTGAAGATCCCTCCAAATATCATCATCATTAATGTCATCGGTATCATCTTCAATGCTGATCGCTTTGTAGCCTTGGTCTTCACCCCTCTTTGGGGCTTTCCCGGAATCCGTCCACGTGGGCTCCAGGACTCCATCGTCTGCCGTGGCCTCTGATCCCAGAACCTCCGACCAAATAATGTTAATATTCTAAATCAAATAGAAAAGAAACAAATTAAGTACATAGCACAATACTAACTTCACCCTTTTGCCAAAAATAAAACATGCTTGGTAAAAATACTTCGTTTTTCTTTTCTTTTTTCTGAAATTAAACACAAGTTAAAAGAAAACAAACACATATAAAACAGCATTCAATATTTAATACACTTTCTCTCTGCACACCAACCACGAGCTTCCGTTATATGTGCATTTATTTATTTATTTATTTATTTATTTATATTATATATTTTTACATATATTACAGTGTTTATGTGCCATCATAACAATCAACTTTTTTTAACTTCTTTGTCACTGCCTCCTGATTACACCCATTTATTTTCTCAAGGGACTCTATCCGTTTCCACATGCTCAAGCTGCCTGATCTCATGTCTGGGATGGCATGGTTTGATTTGATTTACATGGACAAACTGCTCTATTGCTGTTTCACCTTCATTTTTCAAAATTTTATAAACTACAGGAGAGACTTTATCTATAATTCGAAATGGCCCCTGCCAGGCTGCTAGAAATTTAGAATTTTTCTGTTTACTTTTTCCAAAATGAAACTTGTACACCTGATCCCCTACACTGTATTCCTTTACTGATGTCTTTTTGTCATAATAAGATTTTGCACTGTCAGCAGCTCTTTCCAGATTTCTCTGCACAAAAGCAAATGCATGTTGCAAATGCCTCCTCAGTTCATCAATATATTCATGAACTGTGGATGCACTCACAAGTGTCTGCTCCTGTGTTCTGTATAGTAGGTGTTGTGGTAACACCATTTTCCTACCTGTCAAGACCTCATGGGGGCTAACACCTGTTGCTTTGGCAGGAGTCGACCTGATTGCCATCAGAACCAACGGTAAACGTAAATCCCAGCTGGAACCTGCTTCTGCCACAAATTTCTTTAAAATATCCACAACAGACCTATTGCTTCTTTCAACTGTACCTGAAGACGCCGCCCGATATGCGATATGTAGTTTCCTTTTCACACCTAGTATTTGCCATACCTTACTCATTAGAGTACTTGTGAAATGACTTCCTCTGTCTGACTCAATTCTTTGTGGCAACCCAAACCTTGAGAACACATGGTTCACCAGTAATGTGGCTGCTGTTTGCGCACTACAATCTGGTGCAGGAATGCACTCAATCCACTTCGACATCAAACATACCACACTCAAAATATAACGGTGTCCCCTGCTCGACCTTTTTAAAGGACCTACATAGTCTATTTGCAAATCTGACCATGGAAGAGTTAGGCCTCTTTTCATCAATGGTGCTCTGTGCATTGGTGAAGCAGGTTTAAATTGGGCGCATACTAGACATCCTCTAGTATATAATTCCACATCTTGGGACATATGAGGCCAGTAAGCATAATCTTTTAGTATTTCTAATGTTTTTTGTGAACCTCTATGGCCTGCAGTTATGGCATCATGTGCATGGTGTAGCATTAGTCCTCTGAATGAAAGGGGTAGTACCCACTGTATTTGTCCTGTTATGGACTCTCTAATCATGAGTCCATCCTGTAATCTAATTCGTGTTTTGTTCTTTAATAACACCCTCAACTCTTCTTTTCCCATACAATCATTTTCTGTTAAATGATTTTGTTCAGGATCTATCAAATGATTATAATAGATTCCCAAAATTTGATCATTCTTTTGTGCCTCAATCAAATCTTGGTCTGGCGTGTCATGACTCCACTGCACCACCGGTTGATCTACCTCCTTTGGTGCTTTAGAACGTGTGACTGCATCAATTTGTATTTCACCCATTAAATAATCAATAGGTAGCAATTCTCCCATCACAGCCCCAATCTTAGCCAGATGGTCTGCCTTATCATTTCCCTCCTTATCCTCTCCTGGTGTTTTTAAATGCCCACAAATTTTTCTCCAGTATATTGTTAAATTATTTTCTGACACCAATTTGTCTATGGCTTGTATCATTTTTCCATGTTTAAGTGGTTTTTTGTTTTATGTAACCATGCCTCTTGCTTTCCAACCAGGCAAATACTCCACAAAACTATTCCGTGCATAGTCAGAATCAGTCACCAGGACAATTTCACTGAACTTTTTATCAACTGCAGTAGCAATTGCTTTATAGATGGCTGCCAATTCCGCCACCTGACTGCTCCTATCTCCAATCCTCATGCCTATACTAGGAACGCCTTCACATTTCAACCAGACATTTCCTATTCCTGCCACTAATTGTTTATTACTGTCATTTTCAATGTGAAAAGCACAACCATCCACATATACAGTTGGCAAATCCTTGCATGTTTTTTCATCAAAAGCTTTGTGTGGTGATTGTTCAAATTCCTGCAAATTAGCTTCCACTTCCATTTCATTTGGTATTTGTTCAGCTGCACAGTCATGTAAGTCAGCTAACCCTTGAGCAATTGAGCTCTTTTTATTTTGTCCATATCTTACTTCTACAGGAAAACCTTGTAATGCCAGCGTCCATGAAGTGATTCTGGATTGCGCTAGATTGCCTGATCTAATTCTTTTACTCTCTAAAAATTGCAAAGGTTGATGATTTGTTTCAATAATCACCTTTTCTCCCTGAACAATGGGGCGAAAATGTTGTAGCGCCCACACAGTGGTTAATAGGGCCTTCTCACATTCATTAAATTTCATTTCAACTTGGGAAAATGCCTTACTTGCATATGCAATGGTTTTGTGATTCAAATCGTGTTTTTGTGATAACACTGCTGACATACAATGTTCAGAAAAGCCTATTTCTATAAAGAAATCCCTGTCCTTTATGGGGTATGCTAAACATGGTGCCTTTACAAGACATTCCTTCAATCTAGCCACTGCATCAGACTGCTCTCTTTCCCATCTCCAGGGAGTATTTAGTTTAAGCAGTTTAGTCAATGGTTGAGTGATTTCTGCATAATTCTCAATGAACTTTCTGTTATAGCCTGTCATCCCTAATAAACTTTTTACTCCTTTCACATTTTTAGGATCTTTTAATCTTTGAATGGCCTCTATTTTCTTCCTTTGTGGATTTAGCCCATGTTCAGTCACTTCATGCCCTAGAAAGTTCACTTTTTTCTTGCACCATTGTGCTTTTTGCAAAGATACTTTGGCGCCTGCTTTCTGCAATTGGCCAAGTATATGTCTTATTTCATCAAAATGGCTTTTAAGGCTTTCATTTTTTATCAGGACATCATCCACATAAACTATTGTTCCTCTTTCCGCTGCATCCGGCATGGCCTTTCTCAAAAATATGCCAAATTCACTCCCACTATTGATGTACCCGAACGGAGCTCTAAGCCAGGCATATTGAGTCCTGTCAAATGTAAAGGAAAATAGGTGTTGTATCTCCTCTGCCAATGGCACACACCAATATCCAGATGTGAGATCTAACGTGGTAAATACATTTGAACCATGTATCTGAGCTAGGCCCTGATCAATGAATGGTAGTGGCCACCTAGATACTGGTACTCTTTTATTTAACTCTCTTAAGTCTGCACACAGCCGCCATTGACCATTTGGCTTTAACACACCTAAAATAGGCGTATTGGATGTGCTATGAATGGGCCTAATTATTCCCCGTGATTCCAAATTTTTAATAATCTCTGCCAATGATTCTAAACACGCCAGCGGTAGTCTATACTGGCGTACAAACACTGGATTTCTGCTACAACCTTCTGGTAGTGTGGCCACATGTAAATCAGTTAAACCACAATCATAAGCATCTTTTGCAAATACATCCTTAAACTCCATAAATATTTCCCTCAGGTCGTCTCGATCCTCATCGCTGTCACATGCATCCGCTAAGGAGATCTGCTCTTCTACCATTCTGGAAAATTCTGGAAACTCTTCTGGTAAAGGAATCTCAGCGCTTTCCTTTAACTGTGTGGCTGTCTTTTTGTAGAGCTGCCACTTTTAAATATTTTGGCATATCAGCTTCCACTTCAATGGGCTGATTTCCTGTTTCATTTTCATTTAAATTAAATATTATGCAATCCTCTTGATGGCAGCACACTGTCTCATTTGAATCATAAGGATACACAGAATGAATTTTAAATATTCCTTTGGGCTGAGAGTCCAGGTGTTCTGGCAACTCGCCCTTGGCATCTACATATTTTTCAGGAATATTCCCAATCACCATGTTATTTAAATCTGCCGTATAATGTGATTTTTGTATGGCCATTCCTAATGGGGAGTTTTCCTCTAAATGAATATCCTGACAACCTTTATTATTTACCATGATTTTTACAGATCCCTCACCAATGTCTACCAATGGAATGTATTCATAATCCAGGACTTGCTGTTTTATGGATTCATTCAGGCATACAAATGCATCAGAGCCTTTCATCTGCTGCCCATTTTTGCATTTCAGTGTTATTGCAAACTGTTTTGTAAATGCAGGAATAATAGTATCTTTCCTTATTTGTAATTCGATGGCATAAGGAACCAGTTGTGCACAATGATAAGCCCTTCTTTTGTCTTCAAATTCAGGTGCCGGCCCACCTAGGCGTGACCATATTTTTTGATTAAGGAAATCTAACACCATACACATTCTGTGCATGATGTCATTGCCCATGTAAAATTCATTTTGTGCTCCATTCACTATCCATACATTATGGTAAATTGTTTTCTGCCCAATGCTAATTTTAAGCATGCATCTGCCTGTAATTCGGTTTTCAAAGTCTGGACTGTCCAACCCAGAAACATATTGGTTTTTAATCCTAAATTTCGGGATTTCTTCCCTCTCCATAATTTTTTGCAACAATTTCTCATTAATGAAACTCCTTTCATGTTCAAGCGCTAAAGTGGCTTTTATTGTTTTAAGATAATCATTTATACCAACGTGAACCCATGGTTGCTCATCTTCCATGTGTATTTCTGCCAGAGTGGTAATGTGTTTTTCTGAATCTGTTTTAGGAACAATATTCTGTTTGCATGTTTTCTCTTTTAAGTAAAAACGTAATGTGTGCTCATCTATAGCAGTCTGCCAATCTTTCCTTGGGTCCAAGTATATTTGTACAGGTAGTTTCTCATTGTCGCTCTGATCTTTGTCTTGACACATTAATATAACAGTGACACTAGGTATGCAGCTATTCTGGAGATATACCTCCACAGCATCATTTGTTTTGGCAACGGTGTGACATTCTTTTATATTGCTGTTTTGTGATTTTAGTTTCTTAGGCCTCAATGGTTTTTTGGTTAAGGACCACAGCACTCCATTCACCCCATCTATGAGAGGAGACAATCTTTTCAGGCAATCTGTCCCCATCAGAAATGGAATTTCACAAATAGATGTGATCAATACCTCTTGTTTCATTCTGTGCTTTCCTATTTTTATGTCAACCTCAGTTACACCAATGATGGGCACCTCCTCCCCATTAAAGTTATGCACTGGGCCTTGATTTGCCTTCACTGTGATCTGACTCTGTGGAGGCCTCCCTTCATTGATACTCTTTACCAGCTCCTTGGACATAATTGTGGCCTGTGCGCCAGTGTCAATCATAGCGAAGGTGTGGCATTTTTCTTCTACAGTGATGGGTGCATAATATCTGTCCTCAACTTCCTCTAATACACATAAGAAATGTGAATTCTTACTGATTTCAGGGCTCACCTTTCTCAGGTCTTTTTCACTTTTGGCTAAGCACATTGGTAAATGAAAAGACATTTTTCCCTCCTTTTTACCCATTTCTGTGCGAGATATTTTATTCATTTCTCCATGTTCAGAGGTTTTTTGGAGTGTGGCCACTGTTCGCCCATCCATCTGGGTAACATCAGAGACCACATTACAACCTCCCAACTGAACATGTGTAACAACATCATTCAGCAATTTGTCATTTTTTAATTCTGTGCATTTGTGATCATTTAGTGTAATACCAGCCCTTTCAGCCTCTTCAAAAATATGTGGCTCAAAGAATTTTTCAGGTGATTGACTTGTACCCTCCTTGTGAGTATTTCCTTTTTCTGTCTGTGTTTGGTCATTGTTTTGCTTGCCCAGGGAAGGAGCTATGGCATCCCCACTTACTCCCTGTTCACTGGTATTCCCCATGCATGAGTCATTTTTCTTAAATCTGTCCCTTTGTTCTTTTGGAATTCCTAATGTTTCTTTTTCATTTGTGCAAATCTTTACTGTTTTATTTAGCTCTAAGTTAAACCGTACCTCTTTTTTAGAAGTATTTGCACTTTCTGTCACAATTTCATTTACTGGTACTTTCATTTTTAATCCATTAGACATCTCAGAGTCGTTATGCAAAATTATGTCAGAGCAATCTGTCATTTTGGCACTGCAGTTATCATGAGTACTTAGTCACTTTTCGGAAGCCCCCCGGTCATTGCTATGGCCATCAGCCCCCTCTTTGGAAGGTTGTTTTTGCGCTGTATAGAGCTTTCCTATTTGCTCAGCTAACATTTTCACTTGGGCCTCAAGGCACTGGAACCTTTCCATCTCTCTAGGATCCTCTTTCTGTGGCCTAGGTCGATATTGGTTGTTTTCCCCCTGATTGGATCTATTCTGATACCTCTCAGGTGATTGATACCGGTTGGGATGGTTTCTGAACTCTTGATTCATTTGTGGAGGGGAGCGGGTTGCACCCATCCTTTGATTATAGTCCCCTGGTGGGGAATCATTGTACTGGCGTGGACTGTAGTTCACGTTTTGCCTCATGTCCTGTCTCTCAGATTGTGGGTACTGGCCCCTATGTTGATTTCCATTATCAGTAAATCGATCCACATATCGGGGCCTATCCTGATTACCATATATCATGGTGTTGGGATCAAACCTACTCTGTGTCCCCAATGACTGGTAGGGACCATCGTTTCTTTGATCTTGATTTTGTCTCTGGTTATTGTTCATACCTGCCATATCAGACCGGTATCTTACCCGGGGTCTATCTCCTAAATATCTAGGGCTGATGTAGCTCTCTCTATTACTAGGATCATGTGATTGGAACATTGGTACAGGAAATGGCGATCTTTGTTGATTACCCCTTTGTTCAGGTGTCACATTATTTTTACCTTGGCTTTGAGCAGACTCAAGGGACATTTTGGCTGACCTGATTTCCATTACTGTGGCTGAGGGTTCTTTAGATTTAGGCCTAGTATCTTTCATTTTATCACTTTCTCTACCCTGACAATAGAGTACCTCATATAGCTTTGTGCTTTGATGTACAATCCATTCAAGGGACTTGTCACGGTCAAATTCACGGACCAATTGGGATATGATGTCTTTCTGTAGCCCATAGAAGTATGCGGTTTTAAACTCATTGGAATTTGAGTCAAAAGATACATCAAAGCGAGAGAATGCTCTTTTTAAGTCTTGTAAAAATTGGCGAGGGGATGTATTAGGTCCAGCAGTAATAGTGTACGCGACTTTCTTTGCCTCCTGCAATGACTGAAAAGGAGAAAAATGACGCCTAATTTCTTTTTCAAACTCCAGCCATGTCATATTCTGCTGTTCATTTAATCCCCTTATGATGCTGGCCGTCAGGGCATCTAAAGTTAAATGAAAATATTGTCTGTACTGTTCCTTAGGTATCTGGAGCGCTTTAAAAATGTCATGTACCGCTTCTAAGTGATCCTCAATGCAGCATTCACCTCCCTTTTTAAATGGTTTGATCAGGGCTTTAATGGATTTCATTATTTTTATGGGGCTACTTGTTGCAATGCAAGGAATTGCACTATTTTGTGATTCAATCCTGTTTTCAGGTGTATGAGATTGGTGGCTGCCCCCAATGGGAGTATCAAATCCCCCAAGGGCGCTGCAACCAAGTTCAGTCACCGGCCCTGTCACTGGGGCACTAGCTCTTTGGGCAGAGCTAGAATTCACCTCCACTCCATTGAATGTGGTACCCTGCCGCCTCTCCTGGGACCTGGGGATGCACATTTGCTGTTCTAAGTCCTTACACTTTTTAAGGAGTCTGTTGGCTTCATCATGCAAGTAATTATTTTCATCACTCATTTTATTAATTGCCTCCTGCATATCGCACATTTGCATTTGGCATTCATTGAACTCTTTATTTCTCTTGTCTCTTTCTTGGATCATTTTAATCATTTCTTGTTCTGCACTCTGGAGATCACCTTCTTTTTCGCAATGTTCTTTTTGTAAAATCTGCATTTCTGAAACAACCTCATCTTTATCCTGCCTAATGTGATCCACTAAGGCTTTTAAGTGTGTCAATTCTTGCTCACTATCTTCAAATTGTTTCTTGCTTTTGGATAACTGAGTATCAAAGTCTCTGCATTTTAATTGCATGTCTTTTTGGCATACATCCAATTCTGCTCTCAACATTTCCTGATTTTTACTTGCCCCGTCTAATTCAGTCTTTAACCTGTTAATTAGCTGAGTATCATTCTCTTGCATTCGCAGGGACTTGTTTAAAATAAACCATATTTTGCCGCATAGCCGTATTAAACAGTCTTTCTCTGCACTTTTATCGGCTGCATTCAATAATCTTGTAAGGCAGACCTGAATTATGCTGCCTTCTGCAAAAATATTGTCTAGTTTTTCTTTCTGCACCTCACCCTGAATGCGGTTACTCCATTCTAACGTGGTATTCGAAGACCAATTCCCATGTGCAAATAACTTTGCCTCTAAATATTGCACTAGATCTGAGAATGTGGTTTCCCTTTGTGACATTCTGAAATTCGTTTTTAGTGGCACACTGCTATTATAAAATGGTTTCCCTTTAATGTGCAAATGGCAGTGTGAGACACGCTTGCCACGCCCAGTAGGTACTCTATGATCACTTTCCCGGCCTGCAACGCACCATAAATATGTAGGGTATTTTGTGGAGATTTGGGGCCTGACGGTATTTTATTACCGCCGAAAAATAACTTAGCAATAATCACTCTTTGTATTCAGATTTGGCCATGTGCAACAATAATACAATGGACATGCATTATTTCAGCACCCAGACCTGCATATTTGGTATACGTGGTTGGTGGTATTTTGGTGAGCATACTTCCCTTGTTTTATTTGTGGCCCCAATGTCCAGAATCCCTTATCTTTGCTTAGATTTTTCGTGTGATCACTAGAGAGACCTCAGACCTGCATTCTAGGAATACCACATTTCCAGTGATAGTGTTGGTGCGCCACCATGGGCGAACTCACTGACTTATTTACGACAGAGAGCTATATGTGGTAGTCTTGTGGTAATTTCCACTACCTTATATACGGTAGGGAGCTATGTTCAGAGAGTCTCTCTTCCCGTTGGCTCATGTACCTCCAACAAGTTATGCTACAGTTACTCACAATTATTCATACTGATTCTGACATACACACGTCTGTCTTAAAATGACCATTGCACTGTTTAAAAATCTCCCCACATCATTGGCATTGTAATGGTAAATAGAAAATAAACCACCCGTCTGTTTTCAAATATTTTCTGTATTATAAAAGTTGCATTTAGACATGATCTCATTCTTTACAGAAATAAATAAAATGGTACAGTAAAAGCATTTTCTATGTCACACTGCAAAGAGCGTGGCGGAGAACAGAACTCAAATTGCAACATTGGTATTTGATTAAGACACGCACAGGAATCCTACACTGACTGCATATTTTCGTGCACACACCCGGCTCCCACGCTTAGGTAATTACCTTATCTGAGTGTTCTTCAGTTGTTCTCTTTGTGAATGTGGCTCTCTTGGATTAACTCCAGCAAAAAGGAACGCTTGCCTTCTCAAGCCGGGGTCATTGCCTGGAATTCTCAGCTTTTTCAGATAGGAATGCCTCAGCCAGTGGAAAGGTTTTTCTTTCAGCTCTCCCCAGTCTCGACTGCAGCAGGACACCGGAATTTGCATTCAGTCAGGACCCCACAGCCAGGTCTTCTCCCCAGTAATGCAGAAAGATGTCTGCCTGTCTTTTTCCCTGATACTGCCCACTAAAACTTTCCTCTCAGCCCTCTGTATGACGTGTCCCAATGAAATCCATCATCTCTCATCCTCCTACTCTTCAACAATAGCTTCGCTTATACATTTGCAATTGTTGCAAATCTGACTTCCTCCTTCCTGCAGTTACTGTGCACAAAAACACGGAGAATCAGGCAGAGAAGAGAAGAGAAAAATCTGCACACACATTTAAATGGTTTTCAGAGTATGCCTAATTCTGCAGTGGAGAACACATTTTATTAGTGAGTTATATTAAAATAAGGTTTTATTAGTCAGGTTAATGGTTAATAGGTTAGCTGTTAATTTTCAAATGTGTCTCTAGCAATATAGGCATTTCAGGTGAAAAATAGTGTGCATTTTTAAATGAACACGTGTGCTTTTAACTGTAAAAATAGATTTGCATCTTATATGTTAAAATCGTTTTTGACTGAATAGTCTGTCTTTCCTTGTTAATCTGCTAACCCATATAGCAATGCACCGCACCCTTGTGGTGGTGGTGCTGCAAAAAAAAATGTTGCTACTTGTGCAGTAGCGCTGTACTCTGTGCTGTTTGCTAAATATCCTTACACGCCTGCTTTCTTGTGGCGGACGTGTTTGGGCCTGTGCGCTGGTTTGACCGTGCGCTGGTTTGCACTATTGGATTCCATGAATACGTGTTGAAGGCGAGCGTGTGGGCGTTCCACGCACTTGCCTCCTGTACTTCCCCCGTGACGCCCACATTTTGACGAGTTGTTCCCCATTCTGAGTGTTACGCCCGTGTTCCGCCTACTTTTGTTGTGTGTGCCGCGCTATGTGTTATTTTGCTGTGGCCGTGGTGCACGCCGTTAGATATCCTGTGCGCCGGCATGCGCCGCGCACTTTTTCAGCGCACATCCGATATTTTTTCCGCGCACGGCCTTCCATGAATTGATGTGCGCTGGTTTCCCTGCGATTTTCGCACTTGCACTGCGATTTTCGCACTTGCACTGCGATTCGCACGTTTTGGCACCTCGGCGCACATTAATTCCATGAATCGACACCTTTGTCTCAGAAGTGCTGACTGCATCGGTAGTCATCTCTCTCGTCTCAGTCTTTGTCTCAGAAGTAACAAATGCATTGGTAGTCATCTCTCACGTCTCAGTCTTTGTCTGAATGCATCGGTAGTCATCTCTCTCATCTCAGTCTTTGTCTCAGAAGTGCTGAATGCATCGGTAGTCATCCCTCTCGTCTCAGTCTTTGTGCCCGAAGTTCTGAATGTAATAAGGCATCAGGAGTAATGTCGCTCGTCTTAATAGCGGTGTCAAGAATATTGAATGGAAAGAAAGCCTCGGGAGTAATCTCCCTCGTCTCCAGAGTTGTGACAGAAATATCAAGTGCAGAGATTACATCACAAGTGATATTTCTCATGTTAATTGTTATGTTAAAGAGTTTTAAGGAGAAGAACATATTGGGAGCAGTGTCCCTCAACACTCTAGCCTTAAGAAGGGCACGAAGGCCAGAGAGCACCTCCAGAAAAGGCCTTGTCAGAGTGTTGCAAGCCACCAAGGACACTATGGGAACAGTTCCCCTTGGCGTTACCAACAGGAGTAAGGACAAGAAAGGCAAGGAATAACTGGGTCTTGTTAACCAAAGGAGCGCATGGCCTGGAAGCAAACCCTAAGAAAAGTGTGGGAATAAGTGCAAAGGTTGCTAACACATGGTTGCAGGAAGTTATCTAAAGACAGCCAGAGGATGATCTAGGAGACCATTCTCCTGGTTATACTCACAATAATTGGATCAGAAACTAAGGCAGAAAGGTTACCAAACAACAGCTAAGAAACTGACCACGTTAGCCAAGAGAAGGTTGCAGATGCTGAACTGCTGGACCAGGAGAAGGGAGTCATTTTCCTGGTATTCTCTATATGTGTAGAAACTGAACTGTGACTGGGGTCAGGTCCCTTCTGAGTCATACAGGGGCCAGACCACCCCCGCCTAACAGTCCTCCCAGCATACCCTGCCAGCACTTGCCCTCGGGCAGCCTTTCCCCGTGCTAGCCCAACCTAGTCCAACTGTCCATCGCACGTATCCTCCCTCCTGCCTCTCTTTCCCCTGGCACTTGCTGTTTTGGCCCCTCCAGCACTTGCTTACCCCTCCCTTTTTTGGGCACCCCTCCTGCACTTCTCACCCCCACCACCACTTACCACTTTTGCCTTGCACTTGCACGGTAGGATTTTCACAAGGCCAATATAACCGTTATTGTTTTTTTCTTGTATGTTTTCATTCCTATGCCCCCCCCCAGGCCCCAATTCTGTCTTGAGGCACCTAGAAACACTTGTGTATAAGCGCCATACAGATGTCCAATAAATAAATAAATAAAATATGAACAAAAACACACCCATAGGGCTGATCCTATTGAACTAGGAGTATGGAACCATTCTCCTGGTATTGTCTGCAAGTGCAGAAGTCTAACTATTATCAAAGACTGATAGAAATACGCCCAGAACACTGATCCAACTGAACCAGGAGAAGGGAGTCATTCTCCTGGAACTATGTGTTTTGTTAGTAGTAGGCTAGTTTGGACAGAGGATGGATACTTTAAATTGGACAACCACCCTGATGACGAGCACCCCAGTTATTCTTTAGTTAGGTAGGGAAACCCCTTTAGGGAGAGAGAAAGATCGTTTTGTTCACTATTATTTAAATGAAGATCACAGTGGAAATATCACCCCTTTGTCCGACTCCTTACTCCAGCAGGCCACGCTAACTAGCCTGAAGTTACTCCTTGAAGAGGACTGTGCCAGTCCATTAGGATCAGCAAATACTGAGTTTGGTTATCTGTACATGTCTTTTGCCCGCTTAACTTCATTAGAACAATTGAATTGAAGAGTTAATTTCCTAAATGAGTTGCACGCCTATTTTACGGAGCAGTAGGAATGGATGTTTTATTCAAGAAATCAAAATGACAAATGCAATGGGCGATGCCAAAGTGATTACACCAGCTCATAGGATAAAGCTTGGAGAGCCAGAGCACGCTTGGCAACGTCCAGCTGACATATTGGTAGGCAAATCAATCCAACACAGGCTTTCACAAGGCAGCATCTGCTCCACCATCAGGACATGAAGATGCGACGCCGCCGCCCAGATAGCCCCCAGGGCCAATGAGTACCAATAATTGCCCCGCTCTTCTGCGCAGGGTCTTGGACAGGACTGCTGGTATTGCATTTTTATACACTTCTGTTCCGATGTGCCCTGCAGAGAAGAAAACAATGGCAAAGTAATGGGAAAAGGTGCCAATTTGATATCTCTGTAGATGGGTACTGAAGGCACAATTGCAGGGCTGTACTCCCGGCAAGGTTGCTTATTTTGGAAATAGGGAAAAGGGACCCCTTTTGTGTGCAAGCCACCGCTATGCAGGGCAAGATTACTAGTCATGAGTACAATCTTACTTATAATCATGCACACCCCCCATTGCATGGATTTATTTTATTGGTGTTACTCTCACGCGTCTTCCATGCACCACCAGCTTGGACACTCCGCATTGGTGATTGAGCCCATGAGGCATGCCATCACCTCCTTTCCACCCTGTGCCCACTCCCCTTGAGATATCCTCCCAGACTTTAGGCAGATTGCAAACCTCTTCCCATAAACTACTCAAATGATGTGAGCCCCATTCAGAAACTCAAGGCTGTGGCGGATTGTGTGACCCACACATCAGCACAGTGAAGCACACTGAGACTGCCTCATTGCTACACGCTGATTCTGTGAACCACACCATGACTGCCTCATTGCTACATGATGATTCTGTGAACCACATCATGACTGCCTCATTGCTACATGATGACTCTGTGAACCACACCATGACTGCCTCATTGCTAAATGCTGATTCTGTGACCCATACCATGACTGCCTCATTGCTACACGATGATTCTGTGAACCACACTGAGACTGCGTCATTCCTACACGCTGATTCTGTTAACCACACCATGACTGTGTCATTACTACACGCTGATTCTGTGAACCACACCGAGACTGCCTCATTGCTACATGATGATTCTGTGAACCACACTGAGACTGCGTCATTGATACACGCTGATTCTGTGAACCACACCGAGACTACATCATTGCTACATGCTGATTCTGTGAACCACACCGAGACTGCCTCATTGCTACATGATGATTCTGTGAACCACACTGAGACTGCGTCATTGATACACGCTGATTCTGTGAACCACACCGAGACTGCATCATTGCTACATGCTGATTCTGTGAACCACACCGAGACTGCCTCATTGCTACATGCTTATTCTGTGAACCACACCATGACTGCGTCATTACTACATGCTGATTCTATGAACCACACCGAGAAAACCTCATTGCTACATGCTGATTCTGTGAACCACTCTGAGACTGCGTCATTGCTACACGCTGATTCTGTGAACCACACCATGACTGCGTCATTACTACAGGCTGATTCTATGAACCACACTGAGACTGCCTCATTGCTACACGCTGATTCTGTGAACCACACCATGACTGTGTCATTACTACATGCTGATTCTATGAACCACACCATGACTGCCTCATTGCTAAATGCTGATTCTGTGACCCACACCATGACTGCCTCATTGCTACACGCTGATTCTGTGAACCACACCATAACTGCCTCATTGCTACATGATGATTCTTTGAACCACACCATGACTGCCTCATTACTACACTATGATTCTGTGAACCACACCATGACTGCCTCATTGCTACATGATGATTCTGTGAACCACATCATGACTGCCTCATTGCCACATGATGATTCTGTGAACCACACCATGACTGCCTCATTGCTACATGATGATTCTGTGAACCACACCATGACTGCCTCATTGCTACATGAAGATTCTGTGAACCACACCGAGACTGCCTCATTGCTACATGATGATTCTGTGAACCACACTGAGAAAGCCTCATTGCTACACGCTGATTCTGTGAACCACACCATGACTGCCTCATTGCTACATGATGATTCTGTGAACCACACTGAGACTGCCTCATTGCTACACGCTGATTCTGTGAACCACACCATGACTGTCTCATTGCTACATGATGATTCTGTGAACCACACTGAGACTGCCTCATTGCTACACGCTGATTCTGTGAACCACACCATGACTGCCTCATTGCTACATGATGATTCTGTGAACCACACCATGACTGCCTCATTACTACATGATGATTCTGTGAACCACACTGAGACTGCCTCATTGCTACACGCTGATTCTGTAAACCACACCATGACTGTCTCATTGCTACATGATGATTCTGTGAACCACACTGAGACTGCCTCATTGCTACACGCTGATTCTGTGAACCACACCATGACTGCCTCATTGCTACATGTATGATTCTGTGAACCACACCATGACTGCGTCATTACTACATGCTGATTCTGTGAACCAAACCGAGACTGCCTCATTGCTACATGATGATTCTGTGAACCACACTGAGACTGCGTCATTGCTACACGCTGATTCTGTGAACCACACCGAGACTGCTTCATTGCTACATGCTGATTCTGTGAACCACACCGAGACTGCCTCATTGCTATATGATGATTCTGCGAACCACACTGAGACTGCGTCATTGCTACACGCTGATTCTGTGAACCACACCATGACTGTGTCATTACTACATGCTGATTCTCTGAACCACACCAAGACTGTCTCATTGCTACATGATGATTCTGTGAACCACACTGAGACTGCGTCATTGCTACACGCTGATTCTGTGAACCACACCGAGACTGCCTCATTTGCTGCATACTGATTCTGTGAAACACACCGAGACTGCCTCATTGCTACATGATGATTCTGTGAACCACACTGAGACTGCGTCATTGCTACACGCTGATTCTGTGAACCACACCATGACTGCGTCATTACTACATGCTGATTCTATGAACCACACCGAGACTGCCTCATTGCTACATGCTGATTCTGTGAACCACACTGAGACTGCGTCATTGCTACACACTGATTCTGTGAACCACACCATGACTGCGTCATTACTACATGCTGATTCTATGAACCACACCGAGACTGCCTCATTGCTAAATGCTGATTCTGTGAACCACACCATGACTGCCTCATTGCTACATGCTGATTCTGTTAACCACACCATGACTGCCTCATTGCTACATGATGATTCTGTGAACCACAATGAGACTGCGTCATTGCTACACGCTGATTCTGTGAACCACACCATGACTGCGTCATTACTACATGCTGATTCTATGAACCACACCGAGACTGCCTCATTGCTACATGCTGATTCTGTTAACCACACTGAGACTGCGTCATTGCTGCACGCTGATTCTGTGAACCACACCATGACTGCGTCATTACTACATGCTGATTCTATGAACCACACCGAGACTGCCTCATTGCTACATGCTG
This sequence comes from Ambystoma mexicanum, assembly GCF_040938575.1. Classification (NCBI taxonomy): domain Eukaryota; kingdom Metazoa; phylum Chordata; class Amphibia; order Caudata; family Ambystomatidae; genus Ambystoma; species Ambystoma mexicanum. The sequence continues at coordinate 643,814,521 of NC_090940.1, read as the reverse complement.
ATTCTGTGAACCACACTGAGAATGCGTCATTGCTACACGCTGATTCTGTGAACCACACTATGACTGCCTCATTGCTACACGCTGATTCTGTGAACCACACCATGACTGCCTCATTGCTAAATGATGATTCTGTGAACCACACTGAGACTGCCTCATTGCTACACGCTGATTCTGTGAAACACACCATGACTGCCTCATTGCTACATGATGATTCTGTGAACCACACTGAGACTGCGTCATTGCTACACAATGATTCTGTGAACCACACCATGACTGCGTCATTACTACATGCTGATTCTATGAACCACACCGAGACTGCCTTATTGCTACATGCTGATTCTGTGAACCACACTGAGACTGTGTCATTGCTACACGCTGATTCTGTGAACCACACCATGACTGCGTCATTACTACATGCTGATTCTATGAACCACACCGAGACTGCCTCATTGCTACATGCTGATTCTGTGAACCACACCATGACTGCCTCATTGCTACACGCTGATTCTGTCAACCACACCATGACTGCCTCATTGCTACATGATGATTCTGTGAACCACACTGAGACTGCTTCATTGCTACACGCTGATTCTGTGAACCACACCATGACTGCCTCATTGCTACATGATCACTCTGTGAACCACACTGAGACTGCCTCATTGCTACACGCTGATTCTGTGAACCACACCATGACTGCCTCACTGCTACATGATGATTCTGTGAACCACACTGAGACTGCCTCATTGCTACACGCTGATTCTGTGAACCACACCATGACTGCCTCATTGCTACATGATGATTCTGTGAACCACACTGAGACTGCTTCATTGCTACATGATGATTCTGTGAACCACACTGAGACTGCCTCATTGCTACACACTGATTTTGTGAACCACACCATGACTGCCTCATTGCTACATGATGATTCTGTGAACCACACTGAGACTGCCTCATTGCTACACGCTGATTCTGTGAACCACACCATGACTGCCTCATTGCTACATGATGATTATGTGAACCACACTGAGACTGCCTCATTGCTACATGATGATTATGTGAACCACACTGAGACTGCCTCATTGCTACATGATGATTCTGTGAACCATACTGAGACTGCCTCATTGCTACACGCTGATTCTGTGAACCGCACCGTGACTGCCTCATTGCTACATGATGATTCTGTGAACCACACTGAGACTGCCCCATTGCTACATGCTGATTCTTTGAACCACACCATGACTGCCTCATTGCTACACGATGATTCTGTGAACCACACTGAGACTGCGTCATTCCTAGACGCTGATTCTGTTAACCAAACTATGACTGCGTCATTACTACACGCTGATTCTGTGAACCACACCGAGACTGCCTCATTGCTACATGCTGATTCTGTGAACCACACTGAGAATGCGTCATTGCTACACGCTGATTCTGTGAACCACACTATGACTGCCTCATTGCTACACGCTGATTCTCTGAACCACACCATGACTGCCTCATTGCTACATGATGATTCTGTGAACCACACTGAGACTGCCTCATTGCTACACGCTGATTCTGTGAACCACACCATGACTGCCTCATTGCTACATGATGATTCTGTGAACCACACTGAGACTGCGTCATTGCTACACGCTGATTCTGTGAACCACACCATGACTGCGTCATTACTACATGCTGATTCTATGAACCACACCGAGACTGCCTCATTGCTACATGCTGATTCTGTGAACCACACTGAGACTGTGTCATTGCTACACGCTGATTCTGTGAACCACACCATGACTGCGTCATTACTACATGCTGATTCTATGAACCACACCGAGACTGCCTCATTGCTACATGCTTATTCTGTGAACCACACCATGACTGCCTCATTGCTACACGCTGATTCTGTCAACCACACCATGACTGCCTCATTGCTACATGATGATTCTGTGAACCACACTGAGACTGCCTCATTGCTACACGCTGGATCTGTGAACCACACCATGACTGCCTCATTGCTACATGATGATTCTGTGAACCACACTGAGACTGCCTCATTGCTACACGCTGATTCTGTGAACCACACCATGACTGCCTCATTGCTACATGATGATTCTGTGAACCACACTGAGACTGCCTCATTGCTACACGCTGATTCTGTGAACCACTCCATGACTGCCTCAATGCTACATGATGATTCTGTGAACCACACTGAGACTGCCTCATTGCTATATGATGATTCTGTGAACCACACCGAGACTGCCTCATTGCTACACGCTGATTTTGTGAACCACACCATGACTGCCTCATTGCTACATGATGATTCTATGAACCACACTGAGACTGCCTCATTGCTACACGCTGATTCTTTGAACCACACCATGACTGCCTCATTGCTACATGATGATTATGTGAACCACACTGAGACTGCCTCATTGCTACATGATGATTATGTGAACCACACTGAGACTGCCTCATTGCTACATGAGACAGCCTCATTGCTACACGCTGGTTCTGTGAACCACACCATGACTGCCTCATTGCTACATGATGATTCTGTGAACCACACTGAGACTGCCTCATTGCAACACGCTGATTCTTTGAACCACACCATGACTGCCTCATTGCTACACGATGATTCTGTGAACCACACTGAGACTGCGTCATTCCTACACGCTGATTCTGTTAACCACACCATGACTGCGTCATTACTACACGCTGATTCTGTGAACCACACCGAGACTGCCTCATTGCTACATGATGATTCTGTGAACCGCACTGAGACTGCGTTATTGCTACATGCTGATTCTGTGAACCACACCATGACAGCGTCATTACTACATGCTGATTCTGTGAACCACACCGAGACTGCCTCATTGCTACATGCTGATTCTGTGAACCACTCTGAGACTGCGTCATTGCCACACGCTGATTCTGTGAACCACACCATGACTGCGTCATTACTACATGCTGATTCTATGAACCACACCGAGACTGCCTCATTGCTACACGCTGATTCTGTGAACCACACCATGACTGCGTCATTACTACTTGCTGATTCTATGAACCACACCATGACTGCCTCATTGCTAAATGCTGATTCTGTGACCCACACCATGACTGCCTCATTGCTAAATGCTGATTCTTTGAACCACACCATGACTGCCTCATTGCTACACGATGATTCTGTGAACCACACTGAGACTGCGTCATTCCTACACGCTGATTCTGTTAACCACACCATGACTGCGTCATTACTACACGCTGATTCTGTGAACCACACCGAGACTGCCTCATTGCTACATGATGATTCTGTGAACCGCACTGAGACTGCGTCATTGCTACATGCTGATTCTGTGAACCACACCATGACAGCGTCATTACTACATGCTGATTCTGTGAACCACACCGAGACTGCCTCATTGCTACATGCTGATTCTGTGAACCACTCTGAGACTGCGTCATTGCTACACGCTGATTCTGTGAACCACACCATGACTGCGTCATTACTACATGCTGATTCTATGAACCACACCGAGACTGCCTCATTGCTACACGCTGATTCTGTGAACCACACCATGACTGCGTCATTACTACTTGCTGATTCTATGAACCACACCATGACTGCCTCATTGCTAAATGCTGATACTGTGACTAACACCATGACTGCCTCATTGCTAAATGCTGATTCTGTGACCCACACCATGACTGCCTCATTGCTACATGCTGATTCTATGAACCACACCATGACTGCTTCATTGCTAAATGCTGATTCTGTGACCCACACCATGACTGCCTCATTGCTACACGCTGATTCTGGTGTGAACCTGCAAGCTACTCATGATAAAATCCGGCTGATACATAAAGCTAGTTAGAAGTGTGACTTAGGTTCAGGAAAGGTCTTAACTTACACATGTGCCCAGTGGTAGATGGGTACCGAAACAAGTAGTGAAACTGCGGTCTCGGGCAGGGGAGAGGGTAGGCGGAAGCATAGTGCAACATGTGAGAAGGTGTTGCAGCCGGGAGAATTGCAATAGGCTAAGTGTCCTGGAACTAAGGCTCCTATTTCAACTTTACACTTGCACAAGGACAAATCCTCTCTATAGAATGGTGAATATGGTCGTAAAACGTAGAGGAATGGTAAACAGAAAAAAAATAAAGGCAGTGGAACACTGCTCCCGACCGTTCCTCCTCACTTCGATCACTGCATGTGCAAGTTATGCCAAATTCAACCTTCATTGGGCAAGTGTAAATTACGAGTTTGCACTCTGCATACAAAGGAGTACTCTGCACGTAAACTACTTCCAGGTTTGCAAAAGTGGTCTCTGCAGGGGGCATGCCATGAAGAGGCAATGGGCGGGTAATGCGAATGTGCTCCCACTTCTTGTAACCTTTCCTCTGTACTCCTGTCAGGTGCCAGCAAGCAGCACAGCTGTCAAACAATTAGGCGCCACTGCCCCTTTATACTCCTGTACATGGTCTTCAGGGGCCCCCATCAGTCCACGTAGAGGTGTCCCTTGACATGATGCTGCATTTATAACGCGCCTATACACGAGTGTTTCAAGGCGCGAGATCTAACAAGGCCAGCGCCAAGTTCCCTTTTGGGCCAACGTTTAAGGGTATTTATGCCAATGTGCCCGTCAGGCGTAACGCTGTCGGTGTGCACATCAGGGTACCGGTTCAGCCGCATCTCACTGGAAAGGTACAGCAAGGTGGCAGAGAAGTCATTGTCACCGTGTGGTGACAGCTGCCCGTACGTGTACCAGTGATATCTCAGGGCCAGTGCTGATGCCTATTACTTCGCCTAGGCGCTACGAGTTGGGTGCTTGCTGCCACCAGAGCCATGGAGCGCTACCCGGGCACTGCCTCTCTCAAGATCAAAGAGAGTTTGCAGGTGCATCGCTAAAAACCAGTTCATAGCATGTAAATGAGGGCAAACATGGCGTCCACGGAAACTGTGAGACAAATACATTTAGTAAAAAAAGCCCTACCTGATAGACCCCCGATCTGCAGCCCAAGCCCCATTCTGAGTCAGTCTCTTTCGTCTACTGCCCCCATAGCCTGACTCACAGCTTTGGCCAATGGGAGAACCAATGGAAGCACAGGTTTCATGATTCCAAGGCCCATTCCCAGTGTCTCTTCTGTCCCTGCATGCAGGCTTTCTTGTGCTCCCATGGGTACTGAGTGTGCATGCTCCTCAAGGTCTTATTTTATTGATTTTATGTTATTTTTGGGATTTGTAGAGCACACTGCAGCCCACAGGCATCGAGGCGCTGTTACAGGAGAATGTAGGTAGGCTTGATTCAGGGTTACAATGAATGCGGCCCAAACAGTACAGTTACTTAGGTAGTGTTACTTGGTTACATTACTGGTGGTTGCTAAGATTCATACAGACAAACGTGCTTAAGCATATAGTATAACGTCCATTCATCGTGGGATGTTTTTTTGTGGGTTTTTTTTAGAGTGAATTCTTTAACAACAAAAAACTCTTCAAATTATTTTTACGAATAAAACTCATTGAATATTTTTGGGGGGTTGGAATAATATATATTTGGGGTGTGAGTGTTCAGGATCATATAAAAAATAAAAGTGATTGGGTTTTTGGGTGGGTTGGGAACCCCCCAAAAATAAAAAAATAAAACATTTGATGAGTTTTGGTTGCAAAATCTGTGGTAAAAAACCCAGCGAAAAAACATCCCGCGATAAAATGACATAGTCCAAGTATATAGCATATAACAATTACATACAGAAATACATAGCCCACTAATTGAAATCAAAGGAAGCAAAGGGTATGTCAATGGTGTAGAGACATACTCATAGCCTAGACTTAATTGCTCTGCAGAAGGCTAAGTGAGAGGTAATCACCCTAATATGAGAAGAGAAGGGAGGCAGTTCCAGTACGAGGCGGCCATGTAGGATTCGATCTGAGATTCGAACAGGGCAATTCATCTTACTCCTCATTGCGCAGACATGCCAGCCTGACAGTGGGTATTCCCGACCCTTCCTGCATAGGCACCAAAGGGCACACCCTCATCGTATGACCCATTATGTGCCAAACTTGAACATTCTGAGGACAAGTGGTTGGATACTTCTCAGCATGCCATGTTCTCCACAGTTATGAGGGTGTGGCTGACTGTATTCAGAGTGTGTTGCAGAGAAAGCCCCGCTTTGCCACCAGTGCCACCACCTTTTGATCATCGTATGCCACCTGTGGTTGGTGCTACACTGGCACCTCTGCCTTTAGTCCCAGCAGAGACACTCCCAAACCTCTCTCAGAACCGCCTCTGCGTGTCTGTCCTACAGCACCAGTGGCTACACCTGTCCCATTAATACTCTTTGCAACTCCTCCCCAGGATAATCTGTTGGAAACATAAGAGAGGGCCTGTAATACCATTACAGGCCCTCTCACCAAGGGCAGGATCCAGGAACGGACTCAAATGCCGATGCAGGGCACGATTTGAGTAGGCCGCAGATGAAAAATACCCATGTCTTTGTGGCTAATGTTTTACAATCGTTAGGCTTTCTCAAACCAGTCATGGTTCCTGTCTCCATCGGAGCATTTTGGCTGCTTGTGGTTGCAGCTCTGTGTTAAACAAAGTCCCCTTCCAACTTGTCTGCATACACCTAATCTTGAAACATCCATTTCTTAACGGGTTTGAAAGAAATGTTCGTACCAACTCCTCCTTTCATCTCACACTGGCACAAGCTTGCTCTTTGCTTACCACTGGTAACATATGGAGAGAAATTAACATTGGGATCAAGGACCCTGAGAGCAGCAACCATGCTCCATTTCACTCAGGTCTATTCAAGGATTAAAAGCTGTCCCTTCACATGCTCAACATGGCATATTATCCGGACTGCATCTGGAGAAGAAGGGCAGGTTGGACCCATTCTTTGAAGGTCCATCTGGGAGCCCAAGATCGCATTCTATTATGAAGATAACTGCACACTGTTCAGGATGTTTGTAGATCTGTTCAAGTTTTTTTTTTCGATGACCAAATTGTCCAGCCTCTGATACTGAATTGTTTCTGTGTCAAGAGACGTGTCCATGATGGAGCTGACTGAAACAAAACAGCGTTTTTCCAAATCTGTTCCAGTTCTACTCCAGAATTCATCCAAGAATTTCCTATGAAAAGCAGTCTATAAATTCTTATGCAAAAAGAAGTCATTCTAAAACTCCTGATGAAACCCAACAAAACACTACATTTAAAACAATACAGAAGCGAAAAAATACCACTGTGAAGGAAAAACAGAAATCCCATCACTTGGAGGGGTGCCACCACAAAAAATGCTGAACTAGAAGGGTGTTTAATTCTTTATGGAAGGCCCACAAAGATGAAGTGAGTGGCAGAGGAAGATGCAGGGATATCTAATAGCATGTATTAGCCACTGAGATCCTGGGGTTAGTGATATAATGGAACTAGTGGAAAGGTCCATGTACACGGGCTAATGTGAGTAAAGGAAGATAAGTGTAAATATATTATGTGGTGTATTTGAATGTAATTTTTGTTAATATAAAAACCTTTTTTTAAAGGAACTTGCTCCTTTTACATGAAGGAGTAGTAACCTCAAAAAATATCTCACTGAGTCCGTTGAAAGTTCAACATAGTACATATAGCCAATTGTTGTATCTGCTCCGCATTGTCTTGGATTCCACTTACGGGTTTGGACTGAAATCTATAATGTTGAGCAATGTCAGAGTAATACAATTCACGTGCAGCATGATTCGAAATAGACATGAGATCATAAAATAAAGTAAATGTAAGTCAAATAAAGTTTAAAATGTGCATGAAGAATATTATTGATACAATAATACTTACCAAGAAATATTACAATGAATAATTATATAATAAATAAGTACATTAAAAAAATCTATTTATTTTGTTAGTGCTTAAATGAATTTTTGTTTATATGTTTTTTTTCAAATGTATATATTTTCTTAGTGTATGCAACTTGAAGTATGCTTTTAAAGTGGTATCCCTGTCCTGGGCCTTTTCAGCAGCTGATTGTATGTTATCATTGTTGAAATACACATTTTGTTTGCCTGGAAGATGAACTTGAAGTCTTATTCTTGTATGCGTAAGGCAGCAGCTCCCTCTAGCGGTGATAACAGGCAAAGTGGGCAGAACGGCTTTGGACAAACATAAATCTGGTCTTTTATTATATAGTATGATGTAATAGGCTTTCATACTCCAACTGCTAAACCCCTTCCCCCTGATAGTAGTCTCCCGGTGATGAGGCTTGTCTGACATTATATTTTCTCTTGGCCCCATGACTGGTTTACAGACCTCTGTCTATGGTGGGGAGAATGAAGGATAACGTTGGGAGGGATTTTGAGAAAGCTGGAGTAGGAAGCACACAGTAGGAGTTAGGTAGGTCAAGACCGTGAGGTGGGGTGGGTTTGTGTTTATTAAAGGTATGGTTATGTGGTGTTTGTGCTGAAGAAGTTCTCAAACACAAACTCAAGATGGCAGAGAGAGAGCGAGTGATGATTGGGAGGCAACAGGACTGTAGCGTATGGAGTTCCTATCCATACAATAAAAGTATCCTAATACTTCTCTGTGCGTCTCACAATTACTTCAGCGTGGTGACGAGGTGGCCGTAGGAGGAGCTCCACCCTATCACACAAATGAAAGGTGTCCCAGAAGCGACCCAGGAAGTGCCGATGACGCTGCATCAGGTAGTGCCACACTATGAAAAGCCGGTGTTGACCAGGCATTAGCAGAAGTCAGACACACAGTACCAAGTAAGTGGGATGACCAGCCCCTTGTAGCATTGCATGCGTCTGCCATGCTGCTTTGTTTTAAAAAATAAACTAATAATGAATTGACACTCCTCCTGCTAATGATTGATATTACAGAGAAAAGCTGCATATCCTGTTGGATAAGTGGGGAAAACAAAAAAAAGCTGATGACTGGCATCAAAAAGCAATGTGCATATAGAGCCACCTGCTGGTTGATTGAAAAAAGGGGGTGCAACAATCTGTGTTGGAAGAAAGGGAAAAAGGGCAAACAGAATGTAATGCTGCAATCAAACCCCATAACGACGGCGGCTGGTGAGCCCAAGCTACCTTCAATAATAATGCAGATTATTAATCCCCCCATGAGGATTTTGAGAGAACTGGGAATCCCCCTATTCCGTGGGACAGGTGGAAGAAAGCCTTTGTACATTACACCACAGTGGTATATGGCAGCAACTGCGGTTCAGAGAAAAGGAAGTCACTCCTATTGCATAGTCTGGGACTAACAGGACAAGAACAATACAATGGACCAGAACTACTGGACAGTGAGGCCTCAAACCTTAATGCATATGAGAAATGCACCGGGGAAATGGATAAACTTTATGAAAAAAAGACCAATATGATACTAGCAAGGTACCACTTCGGCATGACTGTCCAGGAAGAAGGAGAATCAGTAGAACAAAATGCTACAGCTCAAGAGATTTTTTATCCAAAACCTGCAGGTTTGGCTCACAAACGGAGTAAAGTCTTTGGGACCAGTTTATGCTTGAGTGCAGGAGAAGAAGAAGAAGAAGAAGAAGAAGAGAAGAAGAAGAAGAAGAAGAAGAAGAAGAAGAAGAAGAAGAAGAAGAAGAAGAAGAAGAAGAAGAAGAAGAAGAAGAAGAAGAAGAAGAAGAAGAAGAAAAGAAGAAGAAAAGAAGAAGAAGAAGGGGAGGAGGGAAGACAGAGGGGGCAGCGAGGAAGAAGAAGAGGGAGAAGGAAGAAGAAGAGGAGGGAGGACAGAGAGGAAGAAGAAGAAGAAGAAGAAGAAGAAGAGGAAGAAAAGGAAGAAGGAGAAGAAGAAGAAGAAGAAGAAGAAGAAGAAGAAGAAGAAGAAGAAGAAGAAGAAGAGAAGAAGAAGAAGCAGAAGAAGAAGAAGAAGAAGAAGAAGAAGAAGAAAAAGAAGAAAAAGAAGAGAAGAAGAAGAAGCAGAAGAAGAAGAAGAAGAAGAAGAAGGGGAGGAGGGAAGACAGAGGGGGCAGCGAGGAAGAAGAAGAGGGAGAAGGAAGAAGAAGAGGAGGGAGGACAGAGAGGAAGAAGAAGAAGAAGAAGAAGAAGAAGAAGAAGAAGAAGAAGAAGAAGAAGAAGAAGAAGAAGAAGAAGAAGAAGAAGAAGAAGGAGAAGGAGGAGGCTGGCCTGTGACTATGATAATGGACTTAAGCGCAAAATACTCACTATTCCCAAGAGACAAATTTGATATTCAATTCAAGGAGCAGAATTTGTTTTTCGACGTAGACATCAACCCTGTGGCATACAAAGGCGACAAATGTACATCATTGGTTGGTTTTTGGCCAAACTCCTGTTTAAGAACTGTAAGGCCCAAGGGAAGATATACGTGACAAGGAAGGGAAATATGCCCCTACTCTGCTGGGCACATCAGAAGAAGCTACAATTTAAGCTCAATCCCATTGCTGCAGAAGCAGTAATGGTGTGTGTAGACCAAGGCACAGTGGAGAACATGTTCACCCCACAGTTAAGATGCCTCAAAGGCTTTACACAGCAGATACTCTGAGACAGGGATCCATCCCAGTGGCCCAGTGGATGCAAAACATACCCGTCACCATGAGAACAGAAACAAAAAGAGAATTGGAGGACCTGGAAAACAAGGGATAATAAAAAGGATTGACAAGGCCAATTGGGTGTCACCATTGGTTGTGGTGAGAAAAGTAGATTTGTGTAGACCTCAGAGATTTAAATACGTTCATTACTCTGGACCTATATCCGTTACCCAATACACACAAGATATTGTCGACAATCAGGCCAACGTCTGTGCTCTCTACATTGGATATGACGGCTGCATAGCACCAAATCAGACTACAGGATGCATCTAGACATCTGAAGATGTGTATAACACCAGAAGGACTGTAGCAATACATAAGAATGGCGGTTGTTTTAGTTTCAGTGCCTGCAGTGATTCAAAGCGGCATGTACATATTGCACAATGGTGCAGGTGTGAGACCAAACAACTCTGAAGGAGTGTATCCTTTGAAAATTGAGTGGTGAGAAGAGTTGTGTGAGTCACAAATTTCCGATGGTCATGCCTGCAATTGTGAAACTACCATGGGAAAGAGCTGGGTTAGACATTGTTGCACCAGTGTACAGTGGTGGGCAAACTACATATTGTTTAGTTTTGACCTACTAACAAGGAAGGGTGGAGGTAATGCCTACTACTAATGTGTCTTGAAAGAGAGAGTGATTGGGTTCATGAAGGACATTTTCCAAAGAGGACTTCGGAGGGTTCTCTTAACTGATAATGTAGTACAGTTCAAATGGTGGGAGATGCAAGAGTTTGCAAGGGAAATGGCATAATGTTGCACAATAGTTCAATTCATCACCCACTGACTAATGGGATAGCTGGATGGTTCAATAGAGAAAAGAACATCATCAGATGGGCATGGTCCAATCAAAAGGACTGGAACAGGGCTCTACAGGAAAGTGTGGCGGCACACTGTTTCACCCCACATTCCACTACAGGAATATCATAGTTCGAATTTAGCTGGGGGAGGAAGCCAAACACAAAGTTAACACCATCATGGTTGCATAAAGCAAAGAAGATAGTGGTGGATCAAGAAGCCATTGATGTTAGAATAAAAAGAGTACAAGCGCAAAACAAAAGGGAGTATGACCTGAAGAGTGTGAAGGTTGACCAGTACCTGAAGATGGGTTGTTGGGTTAAGATCAAGTGGCCTAATGTGTTGAGAGATGGGCCTTTGAGATGGTCCAAGGTAATTCATGTGGTGGTCATGTGCATTGCTGTGGAGACAAAGGATGGAAGGGTATGTAACCTAGAAAGAGTGACTGTGTGCAAAGAGGCTCGCGAGGAAAAAGTAAGTGGCTATTCAATGGCATTAAGAAGGTCATTTTCCTTATCGGGAGAAACCCATGGGCGAAGCAACAGTGATGGAGCTATGAGGATGGAAATGAGAAGATGGTCAGGTTTGTTTAGATTAGACTTCTTTAGTTCAGCCAAGAGGATATTGTGGTAGGTCAGAAGAAGGTGGCGGGCAAACAGGATGTATTTCTAGCTGTGATTTCATCCAAATAATAGCCACAAGGCCTATCCAAACATAACAAAAATAGGTTTTCCCTACCTGACATATATTTAGCTGGGGTGCTTGTCGTCAGTGAGGTAGTCCAAATCAAAATAGTTAATCCCCCGTCCAAAAACTACCCTAAGTTGACCCTACCACTAAAGGTTGCATCAACCAACAAAACAAAAAGGAGTTCCAGGAGAATGATTCTGTTCTCCTGGACAGGCCTTCTCAGCCTTAAATAGTCTACTGTGTGATGTAGTTAATCAGTTCCTTTAATTCATCAAGGGGGCTCTTCCACCTTCTCTTGACTTATTTACAGTTCCCTGTTTCCCCACTTCAGGGTCTTGGCCGCTACTCCTCTGAATTTCCTTTGCATCAATATCTCTCTCATTTGTACTTGTTTCACAGTCTCTCATTCCACAGAGACTAGTGTCCCCGGTTTGTTTTACCACTTTGTGTTCTTCTAAGTAATACCATTTATGGGAACCAACATGGCGGTTCTTCTGTTCTTCTGTTCCTCTTTACTTATATCTTGACTTCTAAACCACTTAGACAAGTTTTACCAGTCTTTTGACTTTATTCACTATTTTTACTACTTTTGTAATCACTCAGACAAGTGTGAGGAGTCCCTCTGTATCCCTTATATATTTATCTGTTTTCACCATTACTGAGACGAGTTTGATGAGTCCTTTGGTATTCGTTATACTCTTTGCTGCTGTCATAATTACTGAGACGAGTATGATGAGTCTGTCAGTATTCGTTATGTACTCTTCTTCTTTTACAGTTACTGAGAAGTGTGTGATCAGTCTGTCGGTATTCGTGATACTCTGCTGTTTAGAGCCTGCCCGGCTTCAAGTGCCTTCCTTTCATTCTCTGCTTCGGTCTCCTCGGGTCTCTGTCCAGTATTCTGCTGGATGGTCTCAGTGTCATTGTCGGACCACGCGATCCACCTCCATGAGGTCATGCCATCACCTGACAATGCTTGCCACAAACACACGAGTCACTTCCCTGCTGACTCCTGCACCGCTTTCCTCCTTTGTTCTTCAAGTCCTCTGCATCGAGGACCTTCCAGAATGTCCTGGTTTCTCTCTCCCAGGTTTTAACTCCCCAGGCTTCGCCTGCTCGGTTAAAACGACTTGCTAAGGCAAGTCCTTCTTTGCTTATTATGTCTCTGAGCTAGATCATTTCCAGCAGAGGATCCTTGTCCTTCCTCTCTTTTCCTGAAGTATACTTTCTCACTCCATAATTCCCACTTTTCACAGTGTTCTCTGCTTGCTATGGAGGAGTAATCAGCATTACTCCTCCACTCTTTTTCTTCTCAGTGGATTTGTGTTGTGTTTGAATACTAGTAGTGGTATTACAATAGCAAACAGTGGTTTGTTCAGGTTGTGACTTCTGAGGTAGTGATGGTTTGAGGGGCTCATAGGAAAGTGGGCCTGGGAGTTCCTTCACAGAATGGGAGTCCTTGTCTCCTGTGAGGTCCCGCTGACCGTCACCCCTAGGGGGAATGTTGTGTAGCAGGCTCACCTCCCTAGCCTCACAGGGAAGGGATCCCCTTTGAGGAGAAGTGATGAGATCCTGTGAATCATCACATTATGGCGTGGGTTTAGAAGTGGAAGATTTTCATACGAGTTGGAAAACACTTCCTCACTTCAGCTGGAAAGCTGCAGAAGGTCAAAAAGCTCAGCGTGATTGTATTATGGACCGAGCGGGACAACCGGTACATATCACAGAAAATGGGGTGATGTGTTCACATTTACTAGCCCCGCAGGAACTGCAGACTTCTGGCACATCCCTAGAGATGACTGGGTGTGTGTTGGACGCATTTAAAGCCACGTAAATACATTTAATTAATATATAAGAAATAAAATATTGCTCTTACAGGAATTCCGCTAAAGGTGTGTGCTGCATACGGCTCACTCCTTCTCTCTAATGGGAAAGGCATGCTCGTAAGGTATTTGCTAGGCAGCACATGAACAAATATAATTTTCTGCACAGCTGAAAGCAAATTCCAAACCCAAAGCAGGGCCGTGCCTGGTTCCAATTTCTCTTGTCACTCAGGGTGACCAGACAGGGAACAGATGGGAAGTAACCGAGACAGATGCTCAAAGCAAATTGTGTGGACTTCCTCTAAACCGTCTCTACAAGCCTGCCAAGAATCGTCGTTGGCAGACAAGGACTGCGCCTCCTGAAACTATAATGTGGAAGACAAAGGGGCAATTTGTCAATAGAAAATATTGAGAAATAAAACAGTTGAAGCTAGGAAATAATGGTTCTTATGCAATAGAGGCAACCCTTGTTTAAGGGCCGTCTCCGGTGGTGGGCTCTTTTGCTAGTTGTGCAAATGGGTTCAGTGCAGATTTGCATATATCGATGAGAGCAGTTGTGAAATGTCAGGTTTCTGCATTTAGCAAAGGGGTGCTGGGCTGCACATTGTTCTAGCTGACTGAACACATATGTATGCCACACCCTCCTGCACATGTATAGGCCAGTGTATGCAGGCGCCTGAATATTGGCACCTCCTGGTTTGCAGAGATTTGGGTAAAGTTGCTTGAGAGGGACACGGGGGGACCCCATTACAAGTTGCACCTTAACAGTATACCATGCAGTTATCCCAATATCCACCAGGACAGCGTTAGGTGGGGGGGGGCGGCATTAGTGAAGTAGGTGGGATTGCATCAGAGAATCGTATCCACTTTAAGCACCCCCCCCCGGACTTGCAAATTCCTCCCATGAGTGCATGTAAGAGGAAATGATATGTATGCACTATAACTTGGTTAAAAAGTGGTGGCGTGGCCCTCATCGCCAGGGAATCCTTTGCTATTAGGGAAATGGCAGGGCAACTTGACCACAATAGTGACTACCTCCCACTCAAAATTAATGTTTCTCCTAACTGCACCATAACTGTGCACATTGTCTACAGACCTCCGGGTCCTTGCACTGACTTCCATGACACCATCATCTTCGCACTGTCCAACAACATCAAAAAGACTTCCCAGGTCATACTCCTGGGCGACTTCAACCTGGGGCTCAATGACCCCAAGGACCCCCATGCCAAAACCCTCAAGAGCGCCCTATCCACCCTGGGCTTTGCGCAATCTGTCTCTGACTCCACCCACATCAAAGGGCGCACCCTCGACTGGATCAGTCAACATAGCTGCTCACTACTTGTCACGGAAAACACGCCCATCCCATGGTCTGACCACCATTACATCCAATTCAACCTTCGCACCAAAAAAGAGACCAACTCACCTCCCGCCCCTTGCCCAGCTACCCTCGCCAGGAGCTCCCGCCAGCTCACAGTCGAGAATTTAGCACCCTACTTCCGCAACCCGGCCTTGCAGGCCCCATTCTCCAACAACCCAGAAACCCTAGCCAACACTTTCAAAGAAGTCATCACCCAAGCAGTTGACGCCGTTGCGCCACTGACCCTCAAAAAAGCCAAGAAAACCAAACTCGCTAATTCATGGTTCTCCAAAGAACTCCTTGAACAACGTGCGCAAAAGAGGACTGCCCTCTCCACCTGGAAAGCTAACCCTTCAGAAACCACCAAAAATGCGTTCAAAGCCATAGCTAAATCCTACAAAACTAACATCACCCTAGCTAAAGCTGCCTCCTTCAACGCTAGGATCTATGACGCCAAATCGGGGTCAAAGGAAATCTTCACCATATTCAGGGAACTGGAAAAACCATCCTCTCCTCCTCCCGCTCTCATCAAAGATGACAACTGGTGCAATAGCATTCAATCCGCAATGCTAGACAAGCTTAACACTCTTCAAACTAAAATTCGTGGCCACCAAAAAGCCCTTTCCCGCCTCATAGCTAACCTGCATAGTCAACCCACCACACCCTCCACCACTAATCCCTCTCCATCTTTTGACTTCAAAGATATTACTGAGCACGAAGTCATCGCCCTGCTCAAGTCCATCAAACCTTCCAACTGTAAGGGAGATGCTTGTCCAGCTAGTCTCATTAAAGACTCAGCACAGATCCTAGCTCCATTTCTCACAGCATTCATTAATTCATCCTTCCAGTCCGGCCACGTTCCAACGGGACTTAAGGAGGCCTGGGTACGCCCACGCCTCAAAAAACCCTCGCTGGACCCAACGATCCCGGGGAACTATCGACCTATCACCACTGTACCCTTCCTGCTGAAAATCCTGGACAAAGCAGCTTACCTGCAAGTCCAAAAGTTCCTTGAAGAAAACCGTCTCCTCGGCCTGCGGCAATCTGGCTTCCGCCCACGACACGGTACCGAAACGGCTCTCTTGGACCTAAAGAACCAAATGGACGATCTAAGAGACGCAGGGAAACCTGCTCTCCTTCTGCTCCTGGATCTATCCGCCGCCTTTGACCTGGTGGACCATAACACCTTGTGTCACCATCTAGCTACCCAAGCTAACTTTTCCCCCAAAGCTTGCGAATGGATTACCTCCTTCCTCCTAGAAAGGGCCATGAAAGTCTTCTCCAACTCAGCCTGTGCCACCCCTAGCCACATCACCTGCGGTGTGCCTCAGGGCTCATGTATCGCGCCCACGCTTTACAACCTCTTCACGAGGCCACTGTTCAGCATCCTTGACTCCCTGGGCATCTCGTATACAAACTATGCGGATGACACCCAGGTCCTCATCCCACTCACAGGCGATTACCTGGCGGATACTAAAACTCTTACCACCATCTACTCCACTATCCAATCATGGATGGCAGATAACTGGCTATGCCTTAATAGTGAAAAAACCAAACTCCTCCTCATAGGAGCACCTTCCACGCTGGGGAACCTCGGTGAACAGTACACTTCCTTCACTATTGACAACATTCCCATCAAGGTCTCCAAACATGTGAAGACACTCGGAGTCTACCTAGACTCCGACTTGTCAATGGATAGACAGGTCAATGCCATTGCCTCCTCCTCAGCCTATTACTCGAAAGTCCTCAACGCTGCCAGACCTTTCCTGTCACGCCAGAATTGCCTCACCATTGCTAGGGCAATAATTGGATCCAGGCTGGACTACTGTAATGCCCTTCTCGTTGGGACCTCCAATAAGAACCTGGCCAAACCTTCAGCTAGTTCAAAATAATGCACTTAGGGCGGCCACAGGCACCGCGAGAAAAGACCACATCTCAGAAATCAGAAGACAGGCACACTGGCTTCCGGTGAAAGAGAGGATTGTTTTCAAAACACTCGCCCTCACCCACAAATGCCTCCATGAACTTGCTCCACCCTACTTGACCCAAAGAATCACCAAGCACTCTGCCACCAGACCATTAAGAATGTGCTATTCTAACACGATTGTCACGCCCAAATCACGCAAGGTGCGCGCTGGTGGTGCCAGCTTTCCCACTCGGGCCGCCACCCACTGGAACGCACTACCACCTCACATCAGAATGATTGAATCCCACCAAGCCTTCCGCAAAGCTGTTAAAACCAAGCTCTTTGTATGAAACGTACCTGAATGCATTCTGTTACTGTATTATGAATATCATGCCTCACCTGCAACTATGCCTGCAATTTTGTATCCATAAGACCTCTGGTCTCATGCATATCTGCTGAATTAAGAATCCAACACTTACTTGTAACAGCGCCTCGATGTCCATGGGCTGCAAGTGCGCTATACAAATGCGAATAAATACTAAAAATACTAAAATTGATCAACACCTCAATGGCTTGACGCCAGGATGTGATTACCAACATCTTCATTAGGGCCTTGTACACTTTAGTATCTCAATAATAAACACAGGGGGCCTCATTACACGGTAGGCGGTAACCATGGCCCTATTAGCGCCATGGTTGCCGCCATTATTTTAACGTGTCCTCCTTGGTGGGTGGCGGAACTACCGCCCTACTCCAAGGTGAGTGGGGGCGGTAATTCCCCATTCACCAAGGGCCTTCCCCATTCCCATTTTTGCCCCCATAGGGCATAATGGGAATGGGGAAGGCGCTAGTTATGGTACCACAAATTGCGGTACCGTAATTAGCACCAAGGTCCCTTTGCGGGTTCGTTTTTTAACATCTGCTAAAAGCAGGCGTTAAAGTACCAATCCGCAAAGGGACCTCGTAATAAGGCGGTAAGGGTTAACGGTCACTGGTAGCATTACCGGTGACCGTTAACCCTTGCCGCCTTTAAACAAAGATTGTCAGGGAGTTGATTCTACGGGAGGTAAGCAGTGCCTCTGGACACGTTTCAAAGAAAGGGGCTCTCATGGAAGTTAAAGAGTGTCCAAATCAAAGGTTCTTTCTAATTCTGTGGTTGGATCTCTCACAGAAGTGTATAACTATAACGCGTGTGCTGTTAGTCTCCAGTTAGGGGGGTTCACACACCCTAATTCTGTGGTCTCCTCAGTGTTGTCGCCTTGATGCACTGTCCTGAGTTTAAGGGATTCCAGTGCCCTTCCTCTATGGTTTTCTTGAGGGCCTCTTCGCCTTGGTTCTCTGTTCATATTCTGGGGTTCCTGCCCCCTTCTTCTCTGGCCTATTCTGGATCTCGTAACCTTGAGCCTCCGTCCTGGGTTGGAGGGATTCCTCTTTGGTCTTCATGGTGGTCTCTTCTCCTTGGTTCTCTGTCCGGATTGAAGGTGTTCCACGCCCCCATCCCCATGGTCTTCTTTGGGTGTCTCTCTGCTTGGTTCGCAGTCATGTCTTTAAGCTGTCTGTGCACCCTTTTTCTAGACTTCCCGGTTGGGGGTCTTCCTCATAAGCATCAGTGACACGAAAGAGCCAATTGGCGGGCTCAGTAGGTGATGTTACAGTGGAGTAGGCCTTCAACTGAGGCCTGCAGCTGAAGGAAGACTGGAGTTATGCTCAGGGTACTCCATATGCCTCTTGCACCCTCCTTCCCCATCAGGGACCAGCCACCTACTTCCAGGTCTCTCTCTCGACTCCTCTCTCTCCCCTCCATGTCTTGCTCAAGTCTTGCTCCCACAGGGTCCTGCCATGGACCCTTCCTGCTTCCTTTGTTCTTAACCTCTTCTGCCCCTCCGAGATGCTCGTTCCACAAGCTCGTTCCTCCACCTTTTGTACATGTACCCCCTTGCCTTCTTTGGGTTCTTCCATCTTCTCCTCCTTGCTATTGTTCTTCTACCGCTTTGCTGATGTAACATCTCTCTTACCCTCCTTAACAATATGCTGCTCCTTTTCCAAATTTGTTTGTGTTCTGTGTTGAATCCAGGGAATTTGCCCCTTCTCGAGGGAGAGCCACTCCTTTGCGACCAGCGTCTGTGCTCTCTACATTGAATATGACGCTGTGCTCTCTACATTGAATATGACGCTGTGCTCTCTACATTGAATATGACGCTGTTCTCGCTACATTGAATATGACGCGGTGCTCTCTACATTGAATATGCGCTGTTCTTGCTACATTGAATATGACGCTGTGCTCTCTACATTGAATATGACGCTATGACGCTGTGCTCTCTACATTGAATATGACGCTGTTCTCGCTACATTGAATATGACGCTGTGCTCTCTACATTGAATATGACGCGGTGCTCTCTACATTGAATATGACGCTGTGCTCTCTACATTGAATATGACGCTATGACGCTGTGCTATCTACATTGAATATGACGCTGTTCTCGCTACATTGAATATGACGCTGTGCTCTCTACATTGAATATGACGCGGTGCTCTCTACATTGAATATGACGCTGTGCTCTCTACATTGAATATGACGCTATGACGCTGTGCTCTCTACATTGAATATGACGATGTTCTCGCTACATTGAATATGACGCTGTGCTCTCTACATTGAATATGACGCTGTGCTCTCTACATTGAATATGACGCTATGACGCTGTGTTCTCTACATTGAATATGACGCTGTGCTCGCTACATTGAATATGACGCTGTGCTCTCTACATTGAATATGACGCTATGACGCTGTGCTCTCTACATTGAATATGACGCTGTGCTCTCTACATTGAATATGACGCTGCTCTCGCTACATTGAATATGACGCGGTGCTCTCTACATTGAATATGCGCTGTTCTCGCTACATTGAATATGACGCTGTGCTCTCTACATTGAATATGACGCTATGACGCTGTGCTCTCTACATTGAATATGACGCTGTTCTCGCTACATTGAATATGACGCTGTGCTCTCTACATTGAATATGACGCGGTGCTCTCTACATTGAATATGACGCTGTGCTCTCTACATTGAATATGACGCTATGACGCTGTGCTATCTACATTGAATATGACGCTGTTCTCGCTACATTGAATATGACGCTGTGCTCTCTACATTGAATATGACGCTGTGCTCTCTACATTGAATATGACGCTGTGCTCGCTACATTGAATATGATGCTGTGCTCTCTACATTGAATATGACGCTGTGCTCTCTACATTGAATATGACGCTGTTCTCGCTACATTGAATATGACGCTGTGCTCTCTACATTGAATATGACGCTGTGCTCTCTACATTGAATATGACGCTATGACGCTGTGCTCTCTACATTGAATATGACGCTGTTCTCGCTACATTGAATATGACGCTGTGCTCTGTACATTGAATATGACGCGGTGCTCTCTACATTGAATATGACGCTGTGCTCTCTACATTGAATATGACGCTGTTCTCGCTACATTGAATATGATGCTGTGCTCTCTACATTGAATATGACGCTGTGCTCTCTACATTGAATATGACGCTA
Organism: Ambystoma mexicanum; assembly: GCF_040938575.1. Classification (NCBI taxonomy): domain Eukaryota; kingdom Metazoa; phylum Chordata; class Amphibia; order Caudata; family Ambystomatidae; genus Ambystoma; species Ambystoma mexicanum. The sequence goes on along the minus strand of NC_090940.1, from coordinate 643,793,844 downwards.
TGACGCTGTGCTCTCTACATTGAATATGACGCTGTTCTCGCTACATTGAATATGACGCTGTGCTCTCTACATTGAATATGACGCTGTGCTCTCTACATTGAATATGACGCTATGACGCTGTGCTCTCTACATTGAATATGACGCTGTGCTCGCTACATTGAATATGACGCTGTGCTCTCTACATTGAATATGACGCTGTGCTCTCTACATTGAATATGACGCTATGACGCTGTGCTCTCTACATTGAATATGACGCTGTTCTCGCTACATTGAATATGACGATGTGCTCTCTACATTGAATATGACGCTGTGCTCTCTACATTGAATATGACGCTATGACGCTGTGCTCTCTACATTGAATATGACGCTGTTCTCGCTACATTGAATATGACGCTGTGCTCTCTACATTGAATATGACGCTGTGCTCTCTACATTGAATATGACGCTATGACGCTGAGCTCTCTACATTGAATATGACGCTGTGCTCTCTACATTGAATATGACGCTATGACGCTGTGCTCTCTACATTGAATATGACGCTGTTCTCGCTACATTGAATATGACGCTGTGCTCTCTACATTGAATATGACGCTGTGCTCTCTACATTGAATATGACGCTATGACGCTGTGCTCTCTACATTGAATATGACGCTGTGCTCTCTACATTGAATATGACGCTGTGCTCGCTACATTGAATATGACGCTGTGCTCGCTACATTGAATATGATGGCTGCTAGCACCAAATCAGAGTACATGACGCATCTAGGCATCTGACAATGTGTATAACACCAGAAGGACTGTACCAATACATAAGAATGCCGGGAGGTGAGCATGCTACGTTTAACACCCTGTAGCGGGCAGGGCAAGTGGGATCCCACATGGGCGGACCCCTGTTTGGGGACAACCTCCCTCATCATAAGAATACAATGTCTGTGTTGGCTATATGGGGATTGAGCAGGTCTATGAGGTGCAAGGCCCTTTAAAGGTGGCCTGTGTGGTTTCCAACTCACGCTGTTTATCCTCCTCACATTGGGGGAAAGAACCAATGGGTTGTCCTGACTCGATTCACAGAAGAATGTGAAGCTCTTGTAGTCAGACACAAAGGAGAAGCCGAAGAGAGCGAGACGGCCAGCTCCGGAGCAACTCAGAGGAGGGAACGTCACTCACAGAGGCAGGGCCAGTGTGGAGAGTGGACGAACAGGAAAGTCAGCGGAAGGCTGCCACCTGCAGTCAAGCCGGGTGCTGGAGGAGTTCCGGCCCGCCGAATACCTAAGAGAATCGACCGACCCCGAAATGGTGGACCTGCGCTTGTGGGAATCAGTGGTGAAATCATGTTGCACCAACGGGAGGATCAGATGCCAGGAAACCAACGCGCCAATCCAGAAGGAACATAGAGAAGTGGTTCCACGCTGACGAAGCAGACTACCTCACCCCGCGACATCTAACCAAAGAAGGGGTGAGATACCCAGAAGCCTCCAACGAGGTGAGATACAAAGAAGGCATAAGAAGCCCAGAATGACTTAAAGTACCAAGAAGGGATGAGAAACCCAGTAGCCCAAAACGTCAGGAGATATCAAGAAAGGGTGAGAAGCCCAGAATGAGGCAAAATAACAAGAAAGAATGAGAAATACAGAAGCCCAGAAGGGGCGGGGGGGGGGAATTCCAAGAAGGGGTGAGGAACCCAGAAGCCCAGGATGGGTTGAGATATCAAGAAAGGGTGAGAACCCTAGAAACCCAGATTGAGGCGAAATACCAAGAAGTGTGAATTTCGGGACTTGGTTTGAAATAATACTTGTGCGCTTCTGACCACTCTATTCCAATCCGATAGCTGGCTTGCAGCGTTCACCCTTCCACAAAGCCCACCCAAAACAGGGCTTTGAACATGTAATAGCAGAACATGTGGTTGGATATTGGTGACTCGCGCACTGCCTTCCTAAATAATATCATGAAGGAAATAAATTGAAATGAATTTATAGAAAATGCACAAATAGATGTCTGTATGCCAGCAAAGTAGTGACTGCGTGGGTTATTCCCTTAAAAAAAGCGTGTAACGGTTTACAGACGGGATAGAGCCCGTGGACCTGTTTCAAGCCATTAGAGGTGGAGAAGCATCCAACACACTGTTTTGAAGGGAATAACCCGCGCAGTCACTACTACTTTGCTGGCATCTGCATTTCAATAGGTTGTGCAAGACAGTAAGTGCAAATACAGTTCTTAGAATCATATCATACAGTTTAGCAGCTGACCACCAATCAATTGTATCAAGACCAATACGGTCAATACACCAATTCCTTAGGAGAAGTGCCTTGAGAATGACCTCTGGGTCGAAAAACGTGTCAGCTGATGACAGCAGAATTAAATTAGGACTTTGAGATGACTCAAATTGAACATTTCAATTTATTTCCTTCAAGATATTATTTGTCATGATTTAGGAAGGCAGTGCCCGAGTCACCAATATCCAGCCTAATTCTTTTGAAATACCAAGAAGGGATGGGAAACCCAGAAGCCCAGACCAGGGCAAAATGCCAGGAAGGGTTGAGAAACCAAGAAGCCCAGAACAGGGCGAAATGCCAAGAAGGGGTCAGAAACTCAGAATCCCAGAACAGGGCGAAATGTCAAGAAGGGGTGAGAAACCCAGAAGCCTAGAACAGGGTGAAATGCCAAGAAGGGGTCAGAAACTCAGAATCCCAGAACGGGGCGAGATACCAAGAAAGGGTGAGAAAACCACAAAAACACAATGGGGCGAGATATCAGATTAGTGGAAGAGTGGTGAAAAACCCAAAAGCCCAGTAAGGGTTGCGATACCAAGAAGGGGTGAAATCCCCAGAATCCCAGAACTAGGCGAGACACCAAGATGGGGTGATAAACACAGAATCCCAGAACTAGGCGAGATATCAAGAAGGTGTGAGAAACCCAGGCGCCAAGAACAGGAAGAGGTATCAGATACGCAAATAAAGTGTGAGAAATCCACAACCCCAGATCATGGCAAGCTAACAGGCAAGGCAAGAAGGGGTGAGAAACCCGAACATTCAAGGAGGGACAAGTTACACACTATCACCAGACGCGGTGCAAGGCAAGATTCTAGACCTGACTGACGTCCTCGGTCAGTTGTCGACGTTCAGGGCGGTGCAAGGTGAATACAGCAAGACCACGAAGGGGAGATGCCCACACTGCCCTCTAGTACATTACAGACAGTGTATGGGTTCCCCTCCTGATCTGCCTGCCTGAAGTGTAGCATTATCCTTCCTTAATGTCCCTAATCTGTAAATACCTGGATGGTCGTGGCGTGTAGCGGTTCTTAGTTTCTGGTGCTAGCCATTGCAAAGACGTAGCGGTCTGACTTCAGCAATGTTAAAAGGCTGGATTCCAGAAGTAGCATTCATCTATTTCCGGCTTCAGTGTTGCCTGACTTCCATCCAGCTAGGCGCCATCTTGGGAACAGGCACCAGCCACAAAATGGCTTGCTGTAGCCCTGTCTTGAGGGTGTCAATCTCCAGGACTTGATCTGTGATTTAGTGGGGTAGATGGGTGAGGAACCTTGATGTATCAAGTGTTTCCTAACCCAAGACAGCACCAGATGGGGTGTGAGAAACAGGACCACAAGGCAGGTTGCAAATCACAACCCTCCCAGGGAGGGAGAAGGAAGAGCAGCCCTAAGCAAGTGTGAGAGGGACTGTCGTACAGGACCCAATAACTATAGGTGAACACAAGGGACCAGAAACTTCAATTCCAGATGATAAGAAAGAATACCCAAAAATGGGTAACCCTAAGACGTACACTGTCCTACCTGGCAGACGGCCTGGAAGAAGTCACAGAGACATGTTTGTGGATATCACAAATCAGCAGGAAAAGAGAAAGATCAGAACGAAGACACTTTGAACTAAGTAATCGGGCACGTGGCCTGAGAGAATCCGGTGACACATTCAGAAGGTGGTCAGAAACCAACCACCACTGCCAACAGTACGTACAAGGCCCTCCTAGACAGTTCTGGCTCAGGTTTATGTGAACCTTATCTTGTAGTGGTCTGGGAAGACATAGGTCGAATAGGGTTTGGACTGGCTTTACTACTCTACGACATCCTGACAAGCACCCTCGTATTACTTTCCATGGCTAGGGCAAATAATCCTCACAGAAGCACATTTCTTGTGCTACATGTTGTGTCTTTAGTCTCTGTGGGTGTCCTGAAACCCGCAGGCTTCAGCTTGGAATGCATAAATAAATAAATAAAAGAAATAGGGATAGGACAGGCCTTAACTCCTAACTTGCAAACATGACCTCTTGTCTGTCTTCTGAGTCTGACTTCCCACAGTCCCTTTCTCCTTCATATTCATCCACTTCTCTTTCTCACTACCCTCAGCCACCTTCTCCTTGTTCTGGGTGTTTCTAAACGCTGACATCTCTTTAATTACTATTCCACCAACTACGTCCCTCTTTCTTCTATCTCCTTCTTTTTTCCTTTCCACCTTTCCCAGTCCCATGACCCTCTTTCCTCCCGGCCTTCTGGGTCTTTCTTCTTCCAGCCCTCAGCCATTCTCCACCAAGCCTTCTAGGTCGGTCTCGTTACCCTCTGAGTTTTCTCTGTTCAACCTCCTATGTCTTCCTTTTCCCAGCCTGCTAGGCAATTTTATTCCTACACCATTAGGGTCTGTCTTTTCCCATCTCCTTGTACCTGTCCAGCAACCCCCTGTCTCCCCCTCTTGCACCAGTACATTTGTCCACCTCTCTAGCCACCTCCAAACGAGCTCACCCTCCTAACTCCTTCCACTGCCTTCTGCCACATGCCCTGCCTTTTATAGCGCGCTGGCTTCACCTAACAGCCTCTTCCAAGCATTATGGAAGTCGTATGTGTTTCCTATGGTACCTTGTGCGGGCATTAGCTTTCTGGCCCTGTTCCTGGGGTTATCTTATATTCTGACCTGGGGTTGGCTTGCCCCTCCCCATCTCCTGGCCAGCCACAGCCTGACTCTCTAACACTAATCATCTTTAGCTGTACGACTGTGGCGCTGTAGGAGGTGCCTGGTGGATTTCTCGAATAGGAAATGGATTTCAGCGCCACCTTCGGACCAGGGGTTATGTCTCTGCAAAGGTTACATTTATTTGTGGGTCCACCAAGAGCAATAGTGCGCTATGCATGATACTGTTCTGTCTAGGCACTATCTCATGACTAGTGCTGCCCTTGCTCTGCCCATGTTTCCTACTTCTACCCTGAAATGGGAACATACAGCAGGACATGTATTCTGTACCGCAAACTGATGCTCAGGAGTCATGTATTATTCCCTATTAAGTAAGGTGCATAGTATCTAACAATGCAGTCAAACTTCCATATGTCACACTTACTGCAGCCCCCACTCATTGAAACAACCCCAACACACTCCTCAACACACTATCCTCACCCACATAACTGTGTGTAACCACAATTGCAAGGAGGAGTGCCTGTTTCCTATTACCTGGGGGTGGGATAGTCTAGAGTAGTGGCACTGTGGTCTGGCAATGACAGAACCTCTGCAGGTGTTGGTGGAGCTGCCTCCCAAATGCCCAGAGTTTGCATTTGGAGCAAGGAGTGCTCATCCCTCTCCTGCATGTTCTTTGTAATTTGGAAAACGTGTGTTGTGGCCTCTGTGGGCCCCCTCGTCCTCTACATGTCGAGAGTTGTAGCCTGAGCTGGACCATCGCAGTACTCAGCCGAGCTCTGTGTTGCTCCACTTTCTTACCAAGCCCTTTCCTATGACCGCCTCCCCCAGACCCCAGGACCTGGCTGCTATCTCATTGGTAGCATTATAACCTCCTGATGATTGTCATGCAGTGGGCAGTTTGCCTGCAATGTTCTACCCATGATAGGTGCTTGCAGGGTTCAAACGCTTTCTGGGTGCCTGTGGGTTGTGCCCTACCTCCCCTTTCCACTCGGTGCAGCTCTTAAAGGGGATGACCTGTGGCAGATACTCATTGATGGCAGGCTTGGCAGGACAGGTGCCCTCAGGGGCAGCATCCAGAGGAGGCTGTTCTGGCTGTGCAGTGGTCTTTCTCTTCTCCCTCTTCACATTCCCCTCACGGTGTAAAGATGCATCAGCACTGGAGGTTGAAATGCTGGTGCTGGCATAAGGTGCAGTGATAGGTAGATAGACCACTGGTTTGGCAGAAGGGGACGGTGGCAGTTAAAGTACTGCCACTAATGCAAGCAGATGTTGCGGTAGTAGTAGGACTGATCCCGGCTGCTGGCCTGCTGGTAATGGCAGTTTCAGGAACTTTTGGGCTGGATGTCTGGCTTGTAGAGAATAGAGGTAACATGGGGGCATTCACTGCACAAGGATTGACTAAACAGGTGCACACAGTCACATGCTGTTAATTTCTCTCAGTAGCCTGCTGCTCAGATGTGCACCCTTGCATACCTGTTCATGTTTGCCTATTTCTTGTGGGCATGACAATTCCCATTCCATAGTGCTTGACGTCAAGACTGTATATTGCCTTGACTCTGCACGGAAGTGACTGCTGCTCTAGATGTTTGGTGCATTGGTGTCAATGATAAAAATGGACTCCTTCGGCTGCATAAATGCCCCGGCCAAATGGAGGAGTGATACTGTTCTCTCAATTATCTCTTTAGAGCTGGCTGATGCATACATTGTAACTATATACATGTTAAAGTACTCCCAAAAATGTGATATGTTTGCCTTACACGGATGTCTGCGTTCTAGCTTATCAAGTGATAGCATTTTCAGTATTACATGTGGCTTTTCCTCCTGAAGTCTGGGACCAGCCACGTCTCTGATGCTGTTGTGTTGGTGGTGCTGTTGGTGATGCTGTTGTGGTTCTTCATTGCCTGTCCTTTGCATTGCTTACATGGTGAGATGAGGACATCTCAGTGGGGATTCATGAAGTATTCCTGCCTGTTCGGTGTTATGCTCATGCATGACTAGGCTTAGTGGGTTTAGCGAAATCCAATTTAATCCGATTTCTGCCCTCGCGCCCCTGAAAATAATGTTCTCTTCTAGGGGGTTTAACCTAAAATCTCCAAAAATATGCACTAGACGGCAACACTGACCTTGTTAAAGAAGGATTCCTGTATTAAAGTGAAAATGAAAAGCAAGGTCAGTACTACCATATAGAAGACATTTTCAGACATTTGCATTCCTGAAGGTGATCCAAACTGAAATAGGCCAATTGATATGATCCCCTTAATAATTATTTATTTTAAGGACCATGTATTTAAAAAAAAATAGCAATGTTTAGTTAATTATTGTATTCCCAAAGCTAAAGGGCTGAAAAACTTTAGTTCAGCGCTTGTCAGAAAATATCCAAATGAGCGTTACTAAGTGAAAATGTTGTTTTAAAAAAAAAGATTTATAAAAAGACTGATTTAGAAAGACTGCTCAGAGAGTGCCCAGAGTGGTATTTCCAAATTGAACTGTCACAACCGTGCTGCATACGAGTGTGCACAGGGGTTGACAGGGGCGGCCGGGCCAGAATAGGGGAGACGTGGGTGCCCGAGGGAAGTGTTTTGGGGATTTTGATGTATGTGTTTGAGTGTGAGTGAGTGTATGTGTGTGTGTGAAGAGGATGATGGGGAATACTTGTGTTGTGTGGAAGGAAGGGATGTGGGGGAGCAGGTAAATATGGGCGCGTTTTCATATTTGTGTGTCTGAATCAGTGTGTCTGTGGTACGGCTGAGTCTGAATGGTTTGTGGTGAGGGAGGAGGGAGGCTTGGGGGTTGAAACCCCAATTTCTGAGAAATGCTTCCAGCATGTGAGGGTGGGGTTGGTCAAGGGAACAGCTTCCCAAGGTGGTTGGGGGAGAATCCCCCCCAGTAGTGTGATATATCCATTTTTGAAAAAAACAGCTGAAATAAATCGGTCTTTTTGATATGAGCGACCTTTATAAAGTGGAAATATCACATAGAACCAAATTAACTACTTCCTGAAATGGTGTCTTGTATATTAATGATCCTCCATCAAAAACCAGTCAGTTCAAGTTTTACTTGGGAAATGGATCAAAGAAAGGTCACTACTATCCATGTAATGCAATTTTCTGCCAAATATGATTGTACCGTTCTGTTAAAAAATAGCAGCGTCTCTCTGCCTCTGAAACTCGAGGAGAACCATCTCCGGTTCCGGAAGCACCTCAACACCTTCCTCTTTGCTTCTGCTTTCCCTCTTCCTCTCCTCAGCTGATTTACTGTCGGATACTGCACTGGTCACCTGGCTACCCTTTGATTTCGGGCCCAGGTCCCTACCCGCCCAGTTGCACAACTGCACTGCCTCCCGGCAACCCTTGCACTTGGGTCTGTATCTGTAACCCTACAGTCCCCCTACCTGCACTTTTGGACACCTGCTGTCTGCACTTAGCCTTGCATCTGCCGGCCGCACTTCTTGTTATTGTTTTGATCCCATGTACAGCACTGCACCCTCCCCTTTCTCCTGGCACTTCCCCCGTTGCATTTGCACAATCTCACTGTCACCTGCCCTAGTATGATCGTTGTCTCTGTCCTCCCTCTGTTCCCCCTCCCTGCCTCGTCGCGCCTTGAAACACTTATGTATAGGCGCGTTACAAATGCCATATCATGTCTGTGATTTGGAAATGAATGTACAGCTACACCTGCCTCTTCCCCTTCCTCTCTTTTGCACCACGCTTTATTTTAAGTTTGGGTAGTGCATGAGGTAGGGCTCTCCCAGACATGTAGTCAAGGTCTTATGTTGCCCCATTCCAGGCAGCTGGAGCCCATCAAGTCATTATTGGGTTCATTATATTTTAGTATTTGTAGTAGTCCTTTTCCATTACAAGTTGAAGTCCAAGCATCCAGTGAGATAATGGCTCCCGCAGCATAATCTTTAATTGTTTTGCTTAGAAAAAATATGGATAATGTACATGCAGCAAAGAAAGGTGCATTTGTATCTTCTCTGGCACAACACAGCAGTTCAGGATTTTGTGGAGGGAAATAATGAGTCAGATTCTTAGTCATTTCATCGAAACTGTAGCATCGAAATGGCACACCATCGAAACCAAACCATCGTTTACCAATGCATCGACATGCTATCTATTACAGGTAAAAGTGCTTTTCCATCAAAACAAGTCCATTGAAAATACAAATGGACTGGTTTCAATGGAAATGCATTTTAACATGAAAAGATATAATTTCAATGCATTTTATTGTAACGTTAAAACGTCACATGGACTGAAATGTCGGCACTGGCCAGCTCTTTGTAACGTTTTAATGTTATTTTTGTATATTGTGAGGGGGGTGCCCCCGACCACCCAACCCCCACGCACACACACCCAACCCCAACCCTAACTCTAATGTAACCCTAAATCTAACCCTAGCCCCAATGCTAACTCTAACCCTAGCCCTAACCCTAACCCTAACCATAGCCCTAACCCTAATGTAACCCTTAATCTAACCCTAGCCCCAACCCTAACCCTATCCCTAGCCCCAACCCTAACCCTAACCCTAACCCTAACCCTAACCCTAACCCTAACCCTAATCCTAATCCTAATGTAACCCTTAATCTAACCATAGCCCCAACCCTAACCCTAACCCCAACCCCAGCCCTAACCCTAACCCTAACCCTAACCCTAACCCTAATCCTAATCCTAATGTAACCCTTAATCTAACCCTAGCCCCAACCCTAACCCTAACCCTAGCCCTAACCCTAATGTAACCCTTAATCTAACCCTAGCCCCAACCCTAACCCTATCCCAAGCCCCAACCCTAACCCTAACCCCAGCCCCAACCCTAACCATAATGTAACCCTTAATCTAGCCCTAGCCCTAACCCTTACCCTAGCCTCGCCTTCCCATGCACTATGGAGTCAGGAACTGTGCCTCACCACCGCAGCACTACATTCCTGAATATGATTGCTAGTGACACTGCAGACCCCACACTTTAGGTTATCCCAGCTTGTTTTCACCACCCTGGGGGTTTTGGGTGGAGGCAGGCTGACATCCTATGCTGTGACGAATTTCATAGCCGGTCACAAGACGGTATGGTCCTTTCAGACACCAGATGCCCCATAAGCCTGGCAACCACCCTCGCCACCTCTTCAGCAACCACTGTTCGCTCCTGCTCATCTGTGGCAGCCATCACCACCTGTGCCCCTTCCAGTGTCGCCGCACTCACGCTAGCAGGACAGCATTCCTACGCTGAGGTTGAGCGTGGATTCTAACGTGGCGACCGCCACCATGCACACCGTGCAGAGTTTCTATACGTGTGTGTTGGTATCACTGCATCTGGTGATGGTATTACCACATAAGGTGGCGTGTTGCTTGCAACAAAGCCTGCTGCATCCAGGATGTATCATTACCGCATGCATGGCATTAAAGGCCGAGTTGTGTGGTACGCCTCAGACTAGTCCGTAATGAGGATAATGCGCTGCCTGTTACCACAATGCATATACGGCTCTAGGGGTTTGTACCAGATGCTGAGGTGCCTTGATAGAAGAGGAAAGGTCATCTACTTCCCCATATCTATGAACCCTTCCTACCCTATAGACAACACAGAGGCTTATAGCTGCAAGGTATTGTCACCTTGTTGCTCTTTTTTGAGTGCTTCAGCAGGGTTTGGGTGTCAACCTCTGAAATTCTAATATGGCGGCCGCTTTGCCAATTACATGTTGATCCAGTGCTTCTGAAAGGACACCAAGCTTGGGAGAGAGTCCTGGTGTGCCTCTTAATTATGCCTCATACGCACTCTACAGACAGAACACACAGGAGCCATAGTCATCGATAAACTTCCCTTTATTCCTCCTTCTCATAACTGCCTTCCCTCTTCCATTGCCCATCCCTTTCCTCCCGCTTCCCGCTCCTTCCCATCGTCTCGAGCCCTTTCCCTTAAAGGGGCTCTGTCCTCATTCCCTTACAACAAGTGCCTGACCTGCCAAGCAGATGCCTATGAAAGAAGGCTAGGAATTGCTAGTTACATGTTAGGCCCCTGAAAGGCTGGTGGGGGTGGAACGATCACATGTCAAGCCAGGGCAGAGTTGACGACATCCATCCAATCAGAACTCTACACCTCTGCAGCAACTTAAATACCAAAGCCCCCTTCAAAATATCTGGGCTCTAAAGGCTCCCTTCTGGACACATAAGTCTCTTTGCTCTCAAGTCAGACCATATAGCGACCGACATACGCACAGAGAGAGCCTGGTTACTTTCCATCTGTACGCACCACCACAGCAGCAAAGGTACCTTGCCTTTTCTTCTCTCCCCATTAACCCTACCCACTTCCCTCTTTTTTCTAGAACCACCAGAGCACTTGGAGACCATAGAAATGGCAGTGGTGCATGTTATAAATCCCTGTAACCTATCATAACTTGTCCGAGAGTATTCCTGGAAGGCTGGTTGAGTCTGGTGCATAATACGTCACCTCTTAGATGGGTGCCTCTGCAGGGCCACGGGGGCTTCTATACTTTTGGCTATACGCGCCTCTCGGAGTCCTGCAGGGCTATGATGTAGGCAATGGGGTGGCAGGCAAGATGCGATTGCAGAATGTTACAGCCTCTCCCTCTCTGGGAGCGGGCAGACAGAGGCTACAGTCAGGATAGTGTTTAGCAAAGCTGCAAACCCTGTTCAAGACATATTTTCGAGTACTGGAGAGAAATACACACTTATCCTTGTGCGTCTTCTTTGCTTTTTAGTTTTGGCCATTAGGTGTTCCTATAGCACGACCTGTAACTTAAAATGATAGCATTGGAGTACAGATAGGAGGGAGATGGAATGTGAGAAGAGACACACATCTTCTGCATGTTTTTCGACTGCCCATTGTCATGTTAATCATTATGGACATTCATACCCATTACCTGCTCCTCCCCGGTCAAAGATACACCTTCATGTGATTTCTTTGAGATAGCTTTATGACACTGTAACATTAAACGTTGTGCTTTAAAGGGCCTTTCAGAGTTAATAATCCCAGTACCACCTCGAATTGAATTTAAAAACCACTGCATTTTCCACAGCACTTTCTCAGATCTGGCAATGGTTCCCTGGGGTACCCGCCACATACATCTCTAAAAGCCTCCACTTCAAACAGGTGGTCATTGCACTTTTTAGGAAAGCAAGATATGGTGCAAACACCCTTGGGACTGCATTCTCACTCGCCTGGTATGCTCGCCTCGCAGAGTGAAATTGGAGAAAAATGATCCCTGCCTCAGGAATGAAAACTCAAAAGAGTTCTCTTTAAAAACACCACCTTGTCTCTTCACCTGGTCTACATGTGGGTTAACATTGACCAATGTGACGATTCATGGGATCACCTAACTTCTTCCCAAGGGGGACCCCTTCCCTGTGAAGCTCGGGAGGTGAGGTCGCTACCCGATAGTCCCACCAGGGTTGGTCAAAACCTTGAGGACCTCACAGGGAGAGACTCCCCCGATGGGCACAAGGACTCCCACTCCATGAGGCAACTCCCTAATCCTCCTTCCCTAAAAACTAGGGAGACCTTAATATCTGTCGAGGTTCAGGCTGACAGTACGACTGTGCGCTTTTGAGATACTCCTCTAAATCCCGGTAGATTTGACACCATCGATATGAACACTCAGTCTAAAGAGAATTTGCACTATGAAGGTACTGAGAAGAAGAAGAACATTCACAGAGTCATGCAGAACACTCCTGTGAAAGATACTGGGATGACGTGGCCCCATGGAGGCAAGAGGAGTACACAACTGAGGCCCATGACCGACTATGGCACTCCACTGGGGAGGACCCAGCCCAACAAGATAAAAATAAAAGAAGGACTCAGGAAAGAGAGCAACAGGTAGAAATCATGGTTAGCCAAGGAAATTGAAACTAGGAGAGAAGACGGGACATTGCAGGAGCAACCCAGATGATAGGAGGACCCTGGACCACAGACTAGAAGAGACCTTCTATGGCTGAGTGAGACCAAGCTGAACTGGAAGCTGAAATCCAGGAGACAGTGGTGTGACCTCCAGGAGGTGAACCGAGTGGTCCCACAACAACACTGAGTCCTCCTGCCCAGAACGCCCACAGTGACACAGCGGGACCGCTGAGAGAGAAGAGTGAAGTCGAACAAGCGGTTACTGAGAAAGCAGAAGCTTGACACCCCAGGAAGAACCACTGAAGTGCTCTGACCAAATTAAAGTTAACAGGAGCTATGGGAAATGCATTAGGAGAGTGGGGGCGTGTGAATCAAGCCTCAGGAGTGATCTCCCTCGACTCGGTAAGGACATTGAGAAGAAGAGTTGTGAAGAAAGCCTCAGGAGTGTTCTCCCTCATCTCAGTAATTGCATTAAGGATAAGAACAGTTGGGAAGAACGCCTTTGAAGGAATATCCTTCAGGGACGTCATTTAGGGGTCACCAGGGGTCTCCCCTGCCACCCCTGTGGTCTCCCTTGCTACCCCTAAAAAAACAAAAAATATATATATTTTTTAAATGCAAGCTCCTGTGCTGTGGCCAACGCCATGTGGCTCTTTGCTTCTGGAGTGGCTGTCTTTCTTGTTCAGGCCTCTTTAAAAAAACATGGGTTACACAAGTCTAACACTTTCACCAGTGACCCTCAATAAGAAAGAATAGGAATACCAAATAATGTGTCTTTCTGGAATTCTATACAATCATTGCTAGACTCATTAAAGGTTTATTTCAGGCACACTTCAGGGTGTGAGTCACTGATTTAGTCTGTTCTTAACCACCTCAACTCAGCATGTCAGTCTTCTGAGGTCGATAAATGAGTACCAACACATGTTGGGTGATATTGTATGTATATTTTTTCTACATAAAGTGCTGAAGCGTAAGTGCTATATAATAACACATCATTATCATTTGGCCATTGACGCCTGTTTGCATTAACAGTAATTTGGTAATATGAGCCTATACACACTGATCTTAACGATACATATGGCAATCCATTCTTGTATGAAATGTATATCACATTATAGTGATATCGTAACCATGTCTTTCGTAGTGTACTTAGGAACAATGCTATGTGATGCTGCTTCCTGTTTTGTCAAGGGCTGAAAGGTCATGTTCCATCGCTTCCTGCGATATCACTTTGGGGTGGGGCTCATATGGCATCACTTCCTGTGATGTCACCAGAGGTCAAGGGTCATGTGATGTCACTTCCGCTACCCCTGGTATTCTGGTGAAATGACGTCCCCGATCTCCTTCATTTCAGTAACTATTCAAACAGTAACCAAAGTGAACAGAGCCTCATAAGCGTTACCCCTCGTCTCAGTAAGTGGGACAAGACTGTTAAAACCAGAGATAAAGAGTGTGATACATTCAAGAGAGCCCTCAGAGAAGCCTGGGGGGAACTAGAAGGGCTCATAAGAACTATTGTGAAACAAATAGTAATTCTCCGGACACTATCTAGGTTCCTTGCTGTTGTTTAGCGGTAGGGCTATAGAAGAGGAGATTTTTAGACAGAGGACGGATCTTCACTTGGGCTTCCACCCGACAACGAAGATCCCTATTATTCCTTGGTTGGTAGGGACAACCCTCTAGATATAGCGGAAGGTATGTGTTTTATTCTTTCTTTAAATAAAAATCATATTGAAATGCCAGCTCTGTCTCAGACTCCTCACTCCAGCATGCCACACCAATCTGATACCATTTTCCTCCCCTGCCATGGATTTATGTTCGGTCTTCTCCACTGTATGTGCACTGTCATGCACGTTCCCCTTTGAACTCCTCGCCAGCACTCTTTTCTGCACTCATTTACTTGTGCACCGCAGCACTCAGCTGTTCTAAATGGGCTTGTTGCTTTGCACCTGCCTGATCTGAATCCCCCTTGAGCTGTCACTGCTCACTTGTCCTCTCCCCACTGGCCCCCCTGTCTTGGGTGCACTACGAAGGGACTGTTCCATTTGACACCTTATACATGACCAACAAATAAATAATTAGGGACAATGTCGAAGTGGATAGTGGTTTCCAAGTTGCTTCAGAATTTGAGGCCCCCTGTTTCTATTATAATGCATTTGGTATAACAGGCGCGGACCAACAACCAGCAAAAAGTAAATACTTTTGGGTATGAAAAACCATACACAAATTGAAATTAAAAACAGGTGGACACTCTACCCTAGTCATCCTCCTTCATTTAAGGCAGGAGAACAATTTGAGTCATGAGTCGGTTCCCTCTCCCGCTCCCACCAATTAGAATGCTTTAGGTACAAAGAGACAGGGTCAAGCGCCAATGCAGCAGACATGGGCGACCACAGTGGAAGTTTACTGAGAACAGTCATAGCCATGTCCAAACTTTTCCTGGAATTAAAACAACATATTCAGGTATCTTTCCCCTTATAACAGACTCTCCCAGGGCTAGCTGAAGATGTGTCAGAGCTTCTCTGGGTCCATTTCAACATGATGTTTGGGTGCCCTCTTGCCTACACCTGGGGAAATGGTCTGAGGCACCGGTGCAGTGGTTAAATTATAATGGAGATGTAAAGGAACGCAGGCAGGGGTTAATAGCTGCAGATTATCAAGAGACAAGCGGTCAGCAGGGAGCTGAAACACAAAATTTCCACTTAAGAGATAGTAATTGCTCTTTTTTAACAACATGCTAATGTAGTAGAAACCAGAGCAAAAAAGGGAATAAAGCGATCAAAACGCTACTGGATACTGCAAAAGGTGCGCGGAAGGTGGTGGCATCAGGCCATCAGCAAAGGCAACCTGTAACGCACAGGCTCTAAAGCGCACGTTTCATAAGGCAGCCAACATGGTGGGTAGCTGCTGGGGCTGCTCTGAAGCTTGGGCCCATTTCAATTGGAAAAGATTGCAAGGCCCTAGGGCCTTTCGCAGTCCGTTCTTGATTATCTGCCCTTCGCACTACTCAGCGTGCAACCTGTGGCCAACTCTGATGCAAATATGGCCAGCGCTAAGACTGCAGAGAGTGCTGTTGTTTACCTGCTCATGCTGCTTGCTAATGAGATCATGGAAATCGAACATTCTACCAAGCACAGTCAAAACAGCTGTTTTCACCCCGTGAGACACAATAATAATTGAGTACTTCCGTTTGCCAGAGTCCACCGCATTGGCAACTCAAGAGTTCACCAATACAAATCCTTAAAACATCTTCCGCCGACCCATAATGGCCTGAAATCACCCTTAAAATACTGCGTAAAATTTCCAGACAAGAAGCTCAGAAAGACTTTCATGAGAGCACGTCTGAACCTTCTTATCACAAAAGAAATATTGGCAAAAAGAGCTCCCACGCAGGAGAATCATTGCAGACTATGCAAAGATCCAGACCAAGTCGAAACACCATACCATTTAATCATGAAATGTCCGGCTATGGCAAATGAAAGACACTCTTACCTGACACCACTGGCTTCTAATGAAATCATCTTAGACGACGAAACGCGCTGGTTCCGTCTAATTGCGGGAGACTCGGCAAGATGGTCTAGGATGACGGCGAAATTTCTTACTGAAGCCCTAAGAAGGGCGTCTGCTATTCCATCACATATTGGGGACTCTAGCATCTTAGAAATTGCCGAAGCCTAAGCCGAGACTCAATTATTGCTTGAACAGATTCAGTGGTGTCCTAAGTAGGAAGCAGGAAGACGAAAGATAAAAGACTGAATGTCTTAATGTGTGAAGTTATCTCTTCTTTTTGTAAAAACCTAAACGGTTAAAACAAATAAAAAAAAAAAAAAAATTGGCAACTCAATGGTGAGTGCATTGAAACACTTGTGTATAGGCGCGTTATAAATGTCATATCATATCATGTCACAGATGCAATGGATGCACCAATCTCCAGTCATGTACATTTGCAATTTAAATTTTGAAAAAGCACCAATCTCTTTATCTGCTGGTTGGGAGAGCAGCCAGACACATGACTGAATGGACGCAGACACAAGTTGGAGGCACTAGGAACAAAGGGGACGCAGACACAAGATGGAGGCACTAGGAACAAAGGGCGCAGACACAAGATGGAGGCACTAGGAACAAAGGGCGCAGACACAAGATGGAGACACCTGGGACAAAGGACGCAGACACAAGATGGAGACACCTGGGACAAAGGACGCAGACACAAGATGGAGGCTCCTGGGACGAAGGACGCAGACACAAGATGAAGGCACCTGGGACGAAGGACGCAGACAAGACACAAGATGGAGGCTCCTGGGACAAAGGACGCAGACACAAGATGGAGGCTCCTGGGACGAAGGACGCAGACACAAGATGGAGACACTAGGAACAAAGGGCGCAGACACAAGATGGAGACACCTGGGACAAAGGACGCAGACGCAATATGGAGGCTCCTGGGACAAAGGACGCAGACACAAGATGGAGGCTCCTGGGACGAAGGACGCAGACACAAGATGGAGGCACTAGGAACAAAGGGCGCAGACACAAGATGGAGACACCTGAGACAAAGGACGCAGACGCAAGATGGAGGCTCCTGGGACAAAGGACGCAGACACAAGATGAAGGCACCTGGGACGAAGGACGCAGACGCAAGATGGAGGCTCCTGGGACAAAGGACGCAGACACAAGATGGAGGCTCCTGGGACGAAGGACGCAGACACAAGATGGAGGCACTAGGAACAAAGGGCGCAGACACAAGATGCAGACACCTGGGACAAAGGACGCAGACGCAAGATGGAGGCTCCTGGGACAAAGGATGCAGACACAAGATGGAGGCTCCTGGGACGAAGGACGCAGACACAAGATGGAGGCACTAGGAACAAAGGGCGCAGACACAAGATGGAGGCTCCTGGGACAAAGGACGCAGACACAAGATTGAGGCTCCTGGGACGAAGGACGCAGACACAAGATGAAGGCACCTGGGTGAATGGTTACCAGAAGGACTGACGCAGAAAGGATGAAACAGAGGACCAAACAGCCAGGACGTCATTTGGGGGTCACCAGGGATCGAAGCTACGACCCCTGTGGTCTCCCTTGCCTTTTTCTGTTTTTAAGCGGAAGCTCCTGGGCTGTGGCTAGAGGCATGTGGCTCTTTGTTTCTGGAGTGGCTGGCTTGCTTGCTCAGGCCTCTTTAAAAAGGGGGTTCCACAAGTGTAACACTTTGAGTATTGACCCTAAATAAGAAAGAATAGGAATAACAAATAATTTGTCTTTCTGGAATTCTATACAATAATTGCTAAACTCATTAAAGGTTTATTTCAGGCACACTTCAGGGGGTGTGTCACTGATTTCGTCTGTTCTTAAACACCTCAAATTCACAATGTAGACAAAAACATCCAAAAAACATTTAGAGTCGTATACGCATCCATTTCAGACTATGGGCCTCATTACATGGATGGCAGTAAGGATTTACCAGTCCCAGTAAAATACCGGTACCGCTAAATCCTTACCGTCTTACTACGAGGTCCCTTTGCGGGTTGGGGGATTTAACGCCTGCTTTTTACAGGCGTTAAAAACCAACCCGCAAAGGGACACAGGGAGCTAATTACGGTATCGCAATTTGCGGTACCGTAATTAGCGCCTTCCCCATTCCCATTGAGCCCTATGGGCCAAAAATGGGAATGGGGAAGGGCAATGGTGGAAGGGGGAATTACCGCCCCGCCAACCTTGGAATGGGGCGGTAATTCCCCTTTCCGCCAAGGCGGTGCCGGTATTTTACCGGCATGAAGCATGACGCTAATAGCGCCATGGTTCTCCGCCATCTGTGTAATGAGGCCCTAAGTATTTTTCTTTTCACAAGTTGGAGGTATAGCATTTTTTTTCTGCCGTTGTCTCTTTTACGATCTTCACAAGACATTACATCTCGGTGTCCTCGGTCACTCAACAAAATTCCTGTGCCTAAAAGCTTGTGTAAAGTGTAGAAATGTTTGATCATAGCACATAAAGTGGTCCTTGATTTCATTGTGCCACAATTAATGCTTTGTTATAATGTGTCTATCTTTCCTTTCTCCCTGGCATGCTGTTCAGGATGTTTGAATGTATGAGGTAACGAGTGCCCAGAGTACAGGGTTCCGCGTGAGTGTGCTGCTTTCCCTCCGCTACTCTAAATTCTTTAATACACAGTTATGAACCCTCCCAATGGCATGCATTTTGCCAACCTCTGAAGCCTGAAAAGTAGATCCACGCAGGCTTGACATGTGGCCAACTTTGCACCAGACCTGCAGATGAACAGGCCTGCTGTTAAATCTCAGTTACCAGTATAGAGGAGTAGCCGAATCCCTCTGCAGGAAGTCCCACCCCCTACTGCCTGTATGTTGGAAGCCCGAAACTGCACCATGCTTGACACCAGTAGTTGTGACCATACCGTGACGAGTGTACGAGAAGGTATACACGCATTTCACCGCTGTATTTTTCATCGCATGTATTTTCATCGCCGTTTTTATTTCGAAAAAAAAACTTTTTTTTTTTTGGGGGGGTTAAAAAATTAAATATATGGTTGTGGGTGTAAGGGAATAAAAAAAAGGGGGGGCTTACGGGGCTAACCCCTCCAAAAAAAAACAAAAAACAATGAGTTTTTCAAAACAAAAAGGCGATGAAAAAACCCGTGATGAAAAATACCGCAGCGAAATAACGTAGAACCTTCGAGAAAAGGTATGCACTGAGAAGACTATGCCAGATGTATGCCCAAAGAGATGACACTCTCTTGGAAGAAGCCCCCGAAGGAAAATGAATATGAGAGAAAGGGAAAATGATGACATCACAAGAAGCGAGAGTGACACACTAAGAAGGTAAGAAGAAGATGATGTATGGACCTTATAGAAACTGATGACGAAATAAGGAACAGAGTGAACGTTCCTATGTGGAAAGAAGATCGCATGTGTGTGTGACGCACTGCAGAAGATGCAAGCTGTTCAATGAATCTACAGATGCAGCAACGCGAGTACACTAAGTGATCATAGATGCTAGCTATACGTAGTGAATAGACTGCAAGCGAAGCCGCCATTATATAGAAGCTGGACATCGGTGTCTCAAACTTTAGTAAGTTCAAACCCACAGAGAAAGAGATGTGTGTCGCATCAAAGAATTAGCTGAAGATCACAGACTCAAAGGATGAAGCTGTTTGACCTGGTATCAAAGTAGGAGCAAGCCAAGGCCGGTTATCTATTCTCAAAGGCAGCAAACGTGAGAAGCTGAATTACTTCTTGTCAAGTAGCAAAAAAAAGAACACCATGAGTACCAAGTTTTATTCACTTAAGACAATTAAATGCTGCAACTCAGGCCAAAGTACGGTCTCCTGTCACGTGAGCCGAGGATGTAAATAGAGTTGGGCATGCAGTTCTAGAACTATGATAAGAGCGTGCCCTCACTCCCTTATATTCCCAGAGACAAGAGTACACAGCAAGGCAAAGTTCAAAGACAATCGTCAGGGCAGAAGGCATGGATGATGAGAGATGTTGGGCTAATCGGGCGGGAAGGTACAGTCGAGTCCACCTCTTGACACTTGGGAATGAGCTTACGTGTTGCTAGCGAGCCGAATGTTCCAGACATGGCACAAGTGTGCCAACCAATTGTAGAGGGCCATATAACAAAGAGCCTTATAGTTTGAGAGCCAATGATGTGCCGTGTATCTAATAATTGTTGAAGATGACTTGCACTAGGGGTGAGCATGATTTGTTCACCTGATAGTAGAGACCCGATCCCAACCCAACCCCTTATAGAAAGTATACTTAGACGTTCCCCTTGAACCAACCACAATCTACCGTAGGTTTTTATGATTTGCCATGTTGTATGACGTCATGAATGATGAGTTTTTGCTATAAAAGTATGCTTTTTTATGAAATGCTTCGATAGAAATTGCTGTGCAACATCCGTTGACGTCTGTTGTAACTCCCTGTTTTAGACAATTGATATTTAAACAGTAAATTGGACTTTGCCAGCTTCCTGAGTCGGTCTGATTATTTGGTGTAAGAGTTACTCTGCATCCCATCCACTGCATGACATGTCACTTATTAAGGACCATAGGTTCACTTGGTAGCAATTTCAGATGGTTCTGACCCATTGACCTGTTAACTCCAAATTTTTCAGAGAATCCGACATCCCCCGCCGTTAGCCGGCAGATCACATGGTTTCCTGCGGAGAGCAGCCGAATAGAAATCTTGTAAGAAAAACCGAGACGGTGGACAGGGTACCTTTTTTAGGAAATCCCTACCTGGTTTCCACAGGCGCTCTGTGGATGGAAGGTGAAAGTGGTTGGTTGGAGGAGGAGACGATACTGAAGGCCTTGAGTCGAATGACGGATGAATGGTGAGTAGACTAAGGGGAATTTCAAATTAAGGGGACAGGATTGTGGTCATTTTAAAGTAACGGGAAATATTGTGTGAAGAGATTGATATAGCGCCTAACGAGTCCTGGCTCAAGGGAGTTCCAGAAGAAGTTGTCTCACACTCCAATAGGAGTCACTAGGTTATGTATGAACAGGTTCACATAAGGAGATGATTTAAACTCTGTGACAGAGCAATTGATTAGAGGCAAGGAGAAAAAAAATGGTGATCACGGGATATTTTTAGTATATGTGTAAAGTCAACTAGTTTGTCTTGTTTGTCTGTTGAAGTAGAAATATTGAGGAGACAGCAGAAGCTCTGAAATTATTGTTGAGGAGAATTGAGAAGCTATAAGTAGATACCTTAGTGGAGAGGTTGGTACCAATCCAAAAGCCCAGATAGCTAATTGAGAGACTAGAGGCTGGAGCGGAGAATGTTGGGGTGTGCTCATATTTATTGTTTTTAAAAAAGTATTGAAAATCGGTGAAAGCCGTTTATAAAATCTGGTAAGTATTGATAGTCAATTGAGGCTTGTCACAATAGGAGACACCCCTCTGATGCATTTATGTAAGACACTGCCAAAGCACATGCCCAAGATCAAAGAATATAGTGTGGAAAGGGTAAAAGGCACGGCAGATAAAATGTACGATGGGACAGAAGAGTTTCTTCTGATAAAGGAAGCAACGCCAGGGGCATCTGGAGTAGCATTAGAAAGGAAACTTTGATATAGGAACCATTGTGGATAGGATTGATAAGGCCTATGGGGAATTTAAGGGAGATGGCAGCTATGAAAGTCAAGGGAAAGGGGATGCGTCCCCAGCATTTCAACCACGAAACAAAGAACAAAATCAGTTTCGTCGTGAGCATAGAGCCTTGTCCTTAAGCAGACTGAACCTAGACCAGGGTGAAGGGGAGGATAGTCATATTTCTTGGGGACAAGAGATGTCAGGTGAAGATAGAGAGCCCATTCTTGAGGCAAGGGGGGGGAGCGCATGCGTCCCCGGAGAAGGCCTGCAGACAGACAAGGAAGTAAGATGGTTGGATATGGAACAACCTAAGGACAAGACGCCAGATGCCATACCATATGCAGAATGTCCCCAGGACGATCGTATAGTGAGAAGGGAGAATCACTGCATATGTGAGCAGGTTAAGATCGCTATCCTCAAGGAGACGGTCAGGAACGATCATCCCTGCTATGGATAGATTCACGATGGGTGCAGATTGCGGGCACGCAGTTTCCCATATTGGAAAAAGGGGGAGCAAGACCGCAGCATATTCCATGGCCACAGATGGACAAGGATAATTTAAAGTGCAAGCTCCCGAGTTTGACGTTGGGCACTGGGAAATGGATATACAAGTTAGAAAAGATGACAGAAGGAAACACATTGGCCATAGGGGACATTAAGGCTCTTTTGCAGCCATTCTTGGAGAGAGGGCTGATGACATATGGAGGAGAGCAGGATATGCAGGTGTGACAGCACAAAACATGGCGCATTATGGAGCACCGTTTAATAATTGCAGAGCAGGTGTGTGGAGGGCTCTCAGGGTGCAGTATCCTGACACATCAGATATGGGTGCAATTATGACACAGAAGATGAAGATCCTATTTCTTACATTCAGGAAATTCAAGAGCGTTGGCAACTTGAAAAGCGGGAGCTGTGGGAAAAAAGTGGTATTATTTTACCACATTTTATGTCAGAGGTTGCCCGAGCATGTACAGAGGCAGATGAAGAAACAAGTGGGAATGGAAGCAAAGCCGTGGGCTGAGATACAGCTGACGATAGTGCATCACTGTCGGCTATTTCAGGAGAAAAATAAGAGGAAAGATTAGGTTAGAAAAATCGAGGAAGCCAAATTAGTTCAGAAGAAATTGTCAAAATACACCACAGAAAGGGTGGCATTGACAAGCGGAGAAGGATTGGGGATGCAGCAAACAGTGGGTGCATCGCAGACAAATAATCAGCGCCTGATGGGACAAGGAGAGAATGGGTTCATGCCACGATGCAGAGGTATGGTCTGTAAAGGAAGGGGTGGATTCCAAAACAATCAAGGTGGGTTTCAGAATGCACAGAATGAGAAACAAAATGCACCGGGAGGATTTAACCAAGGAGGACTTGTTGAACGAGCACCTCCTGTATGCTGGACTTGTGGGATGACGGGACACATGGCACGCGTATGTGGGAGCCAAGGGAATGTACAGAATGGCCAATTCACAAGAGGGGGGACAGCGTATCCTCCACCATATAGCACACAAACTAGGGAAGGGTTTGCCCAAGATCAAACAGTGTATCAGATGCAATTGCTGTGAAAGCAACAGACACCACAACCAGAGCCAGTGCAAATGAATCCACTGCAAGGGCAGTCACAGCAAGCCCCCATGCAGACACAACAGTATGCAAACACAGTACAAGTGTTGACACCCAGAATAGGAGGCGCCACTGTAGTGGGAGGGGAATCCTTTCACAGGTAATGGGGGAAAGATTTGCAAAATGACAACATGCCATCCGGCATCGAGGGATTATGGGGTCCTCCAGCTCACAGAGAGCAGAATACCAGGTCTCCCCTTCTAATGTCATCATATCTCCCTGACAGCCATCTCCTCCCAGGTGATCCTCCTTCATAATGCCACCCCCAGGGTCAGTATCAGGTAGTGGCCGCCTCCCCAGGAATCATCAGACGTCACGCTTGGGTTTTTACTTCCCGGGGTGGATTGCTTTTACAATATATTGATGCTGTCTTGGAAGGGGTAGACAGTTGTGGAGGAGGGCAGGTAATGTGATATAGGAATTCTTGCTATGGACCATGAGGCAGACATGGCTAGTACCCATGATATAGGCCTAGTGCCACAAGACATCATACTATAGAGACAGTCACATATTTACAGCTGGACATCGGAATGGATTACTGTGACCCGGGTGGACTGGAGTCATTTGGGGAGGGTGTGGCGCTTGGGCCTGGTCTCGAGGATTCAAGGGTTGAGCTAGTTTTGATATCAGGGACGAGGGCATTCCAATGGAGCGGGGTAAGTGTGGAAACAGAGCGGGGGTTGTGAAGAGGTGCACAGGGGTCACAGAGGTTAAGGAAGGGAGGAGGACTGTAGAGTGCAGGGAGTTGCAGTCGGTGAGGTGGAGGCAGGATTATTAAAGAATTGAAGATAAGATGGATATTGCTAGGTCTGGAAAAGATCCGGGGCTAAGCTAATGTCGGGGCTGTCGGGACTGGGGGCTAGCTAACCTTTTGGTTATAGCCCCTGAGCTTCTATCCTGGGATACAACCGAAAGACCCGGGGCTATAGCCCCCCCCAGCCCCCACCCAGCGAGGCAGGCCAGCAATGTGATGGCATGCAGTGGTTAAGGAGGAATGGTGGGAGACTGTAGAGGGTGCGAGAAGCAAAGTCCAGGATTTTGTTAACGAGAGAGGATTAGAGGGGGCAGGGGCGAGGAGTAGGCTTGAGCAGTGATTAGCGGATTGGCTGAGTGGTGGTTGAGTGGGTGGGGTGAACCTTTCTGATGTTGGGGGCATTGCTTTTGGCAGCTGTTGGATTTTGCCTGGATATATCTGTGAATAATGGGGTGCATTTTGTAAATATTTCCCCCGGAAATTGCACGACTTCCCAAATTGAAGAACACGCGTTTTTGTGTTGGGGGGTACTACATACATCTAAAGAGTTGTTATTCAGCACCAATGGGTAACCAGATATTCCAGATAACTAAATGTAGTTTTCTGGGAGGCAGTGAGCCGGAAAATCGAGTGAAAAAACAGATTCAAGAGATTCCTCTTCTGCTGTCTCTGCCGCTGCTCTGATCCCTGGAATCTGTGGTGTCCGGCTGGCAGCCCTCGCTGTCTTGCGATGTATTAACCGCAATGTTACTGTTATTGACCATGAGCTCTCCGGTTAATGGAATGCCGGATACGGCAGCTTGTATGGGACCTTGGTTCCGCTTGTATGGCTCACAGTGTGCAGGTGTTGTCTGCAGCCCGCGTAGAAGAAACTGCGGCGCACATGTGTGCCTGTGTGAATCACTTGTGCCTCCATGGGAAAGTTAATTCGTATGCAATGTGCACACATACCATGTGGTGGAAATGCACGCGAGTCTGTGCACAGTGCACATTTCTGCACCTACTGTACCTATGCCGTTATGACTATAGCATTGTGAATGCACCCTCCGCCAAAAAGCAACACAAAAACAGAGAAGCAATAGATAGTAACGTCAAAGAACCCACAGAAAGGAGAGAAAATAAAGAAATAGTGATGCTATTATTTGCTGGACCACCTGCGGTAGAAAGTAATTTTCAGGTCTGTGCCCTCTTTTTGGGGCAACATTGCCTTCCCGGGCCGTAAGAAGTGCATTGTTGCTACTGCACCGGGAGAGCCCTCCAGCAACTGCAGGTGGGCCTTCGACATGCCCCCTCCGGATCTCATATCAAAACTCATTTCATGGCCATTATATCCTAGAGTTTTGCAATTGCAGGTTGAAGGCTCCTGGCTGTAATGGGAAGTCTGGGAGCAGAAGCGGCGGCCTGACCCTCCACTCTTCCGTGGCTCTTTCCAGACCGTTTAACAGAATTGCATGGGGGGCAGGAGAGGGGAGGGGGCGGGGGGGGCGTCTGCATGAATGGTGACATACTGTAACTGGTAAAAGGTATTTGAGTGAGGACTGTATTATAGTAAATGGCGTTTAAATGGTTCACACTGTGAGGCAGCACGCGCCGCGTCTGCGTCTTGGGCCCGGGTGTAATTGGTGACGACTTGGAGTCGGCTTTCCAATGGCGCCCCTATATCTATGGCCTGTCTGTGGAACCATTCACTGCGACTTCTCCTCAGATGGAAAACAGCACTACGAACGTTTTGCTTTATGTGGGGCCATTATTCGCTTTGAAGGTTTCAGTATATTCATATCTATTCTGCCAGGCAATCACTAGATTTTGTAAGCATTTATGCCTTTGGAGAAAAAAAAACATACTATTTACAGTTAATGCATATGTTCACAGGGGGAGTCTATAATTACGCCCTATAAAGGCACTATAAAAATGGATTAACTTAATTAGGTCGATGGGTACTTTTCCTCAATTTACCGTACACGACTGCAAAAGATTCGGCAAGCAACGACGCGCTTTGCAATCATAGGGCGAACAACAAGGTTACGGAGCAGAAAAATAAGGGAGTGGGGATCTAACAAGATAGGAGGGAGGGCAGTTGATAGCAATGGGTCTAAAAGCCACCAGGGGAGGTACCAGTGGGGACCAGATCACCCGGTCTCAGTTAGGGTGGGGAGTGGATGGTGTACGGACCTCGGTGTAGGGAGGAGCCATTCCTTGAAGAAGAGGGTCTTGAGCTCCTTCCTGAACCCTAGAATCAAGGGGTGGGTCGGATGTTGAGGGGCAGCAGGTTCCACAGTCTTGAAGCTAGATAGAGAAGGCCCGTCTCCTGTTTTTTTTCTTCCTGCACCGGCGGAGTTCAGGTCTGCACATGTCCTTACTTCTGGTGGATCCTAGGCCTCTGGAGTTGCTGAGCTTCTCAGCGAGGTCAGGTCTGCACATGTCCTTACTTCTGGTGAATCGCAGGCCTCTGGAAATGCTGAGCTTCTCAGCG
The DNA here is from genome assembly GCF_040938575.1 of Ambystoma mexicanum. NCBI lineage: Eukaryota > Metazoa > Chordata > Amphibia > Caudata > Ambystomatidae > Ambystoma > Ambystoma mexicanum. The sequence goes on along the minus strand of NC_090940.1, from coordinate 643,767,133 downwards.
AGGTCAGGTCTGCACATGTCCTTACTTCTGGTGGATCGGAGACCTAGGGAGATGCTGAGCTTCTCAGAGAGGTCAGGTCTGCACATGTCCTTACTTCTGGTGGATCCTAGGCCTCTGGAAATGCTGAGCTTCTCAGCGAGGTCAGGTCTGCACATGTCCTTACTTCTGGTGAATCGCAGGCCTCTGGAAATGCTGAGCTTCTCAGCGAGGTCAGGTCTGCACATGTCCTTACTTCTGGTGGATCGGAGACCTAGGGAGATGCTGAGCTTCTCAGCGAGGTCAGGTCTGCACATGTCCTTACTTCTGGTGGATCCTAGGCCTCTGGAGTTGCTGAGCTTCTCAGCGAGGTCAGGTCTGCACATGTCCTTACTTCTGGTGGATCCTAGGCCTCTGGAGTTGCTGAGCTTCTCAGCGAGGTCAGGTCTGCACATGTCCTTACTTCTGGTGGATCCTAGGCCTCTGGAAATGCTGAGCTTCTCAGCGAGGTCAGGTCTGCACATGTCCTTACTTCTGGTGGATCGGAGACCTAGGGAGATGCTGAGCTTCTCAGTGAGGTAGCCGGGCACTTCAGGGTGACAGCCCTATAGGTGATGTAGAAGGATTTCACGATGACACAGGGTGGCAGTGGGAGCAAGTGCAGTTGGATGAGGGTGATGTGGTCGAGTTTGCAGAGTCCTTTGATAAACCGTGCTGCAGCATGTAGGACACATCTCAGGGGAGCCAGGGTAGTCGCCGGACGACCTTCCAAGAGGGAATTACTACCATCCAGATGGGAGAGGAGCAAGGCTTGGACGGCAGATCTGAAGGTGTTTTCTGGAAAGAAGGGCTTCATTTTACACATGAGAGAAAGTTGGTACCATGTCGTTTGTGTCCTCCTTGCTATGTGCTGTTTCAAAGAGAGGTGTCTGTCTGTGTCAAAACTTGACGCAGGTGGCCAACTGGGGTGTGAAGGCCTTGAGGTGCATAGCAGAGAGCCAGGTCTGGATGTCCGGGTGTTTCATGTTGTTGGTTAGCAGTAGGAATTGAATCTTGGAGGGGTTGAGCTACAGGTAAGCACTGGTCATCCACATCTGGATCAATGAGAGTCAGGCTTTGAGTCTGTGGTTGTTAACGATGGAGGATATCATAAGGTAGAGCTGCTTATTGCTGGATGTGGATGTTGTGTGGAGCGAGGAGGGTTCCAAGCAGTTCCATACCAAGACTGAAGATCACAGGGAGAAGATGGATTCTTGCGGGACTTCACAGGAGACGGGTAGAGTTGGTGATCTGGAACAAACCATTTGTACAAACTGGTTTTGAGTAGCAATGTACGATTTGAACCAGCTGAGGATGATCTCGCTGATCCCCATGTGGTGATGTAGACTGTCTGGTGGTCTACTGTGTCACAGGCTGCTTTGATGTCAAGGAAACCAGGAGGCAAGGATGGCCATCATCAAGGATTTTAAGGGCATCGTTGATCACCATGATGGTAGCTGTTTCTGGGCTGCATCTGGGTCTGAAGCCAGATTGGTAGGGCTGAAGCAGGTTGCTGGCTTTGATGTGTTGGAGAAGTTGCATAGCTATTGTTTTCTCAAGGATTTTACATAGGAAGGCAAGATGGACGATGGGGCAGTAGTTGCTGAGGTTGTCAGGATTCTGTGTTGGTTTCTTGAGAAGTGGGAGGATTTCCCAGTTTTGATGGTTGAGGGGAAGGTGTGTTGAGTTAGGGAGCTGTTGATGATTGGAGGAGTGCTTCACTCGGAAGGGTCTTGAATAAGAGGCCGGGAGGATGTTGTCTGTATACAATGTGGCCTTGAAGGATATAATAATGGCAATGAGGTCTTCCATAGTGAGTGTCTTGAAAGTTGTCCTGGTAGTTGTGGTTTTGTGAAATGGGACGTGTAGTGTACTGTCAGTTGTAGCGTTGGCGTCTGTGTGTTGGCGGATCTCCTGGTCTGAGCCTATTGAGAGCCAGTATTGAAGGGTTTACCAAGCCATTTCTTGGACGTGATGGTAAATCGGGAGGTCAGGGCGGTCCCTTATTTGTTTTTAGGTGAAAAGCCACGTTTTGAGTGCCTTCCGAAAAGCCATGTAATCTTGGCTGTGTCTAATGCCTGGAGGCAGTGAGTTCCACAAAGTTGGCACCAGGATTGAGCAGACGGACCCTACGATCCTGGCCAAATTGGAAGCAGGGACCACAAGAAGGAAGGCTGTGCTTTACCTTAGGGTGCGGGTTGGGTGGTAAGGTGTTATCTTTTTTGTAGGTATTTGGGGCCTGCTTTGTGCACTACTCGGTGAGTATGACACAGGATTTTGAAGGTGGCCCTATGTCCAATTGGGAACCAGTGTAGGGTGCGGAGGGTGGGTGATATGTGATCCTTTCATACCAGTGCAAGAAGCAGTCTGGCAGCCATGTCTTTAACTCTTTGGAGTTTGTTTAGTTGGTGGGCTGGGGCACCAGCTAGAGGGAGTTCGCATAATCAAGTCTGGACATGACAATGGACAGAATTGCAGTTATTCTATTGGGGTTGGTGAGGTATGGGAAGATGCGCTTCAGTAGCCTAGGGTAGAAATGACAGGATTTGGATGCATTGTTGATGTGGTGAGACAGAGTTAGGCCCGAGTCCATTGTGCAGCCTAGGTTTTTGACAGTGGTGGCGGTTGGGGGGAGGGCTGAGTGAGGGTGGCCAGGGAATCGGTTGGGGTAATACAGCAGATTTGCTGTATACAATGATCTCCATTTTCCCTGGGTTCAGAAAGGGATGGTTATTCGTCATCCAGCAGTCAATGTCATTGGGACATGCTGCTATGGCAGGGCGACGGTCGGAGGTTGATTTAGGAATTCTCAAGATGATTTGGGTGTCATCCACATAGGTATAGCAGGTGAGGTTGTGTGAGCGGATGATCGTGGGCATAGGGGTCACGTAGAGGTAGAAGAGAAGGGGTGAGAGGCAGGTGCCTTGGGGACCTCCCGTGTTAACTGGGCGTGGCGTGGAGAGGAAAGGGGGGAGAAAGGTGATTTGCACTCTATTAGTGAGGAATGAGACGATCTCGTAATCCAAGGGAGTGCATCTCTCCAGGACGATCATGTGTTTAATGGTGTTAAACGCTGTTGAGAGGTCCAGAAGAACAAGTGCTGCGCATCCTTCTGAGCCGGCTGTGACTTTGAGGTCATCCCAGATGGAAAACAGTGTGGTTTCTGTTCTGTGGCACGGACAGAAACCTGATTGCGCGGGGTCTAGGAGATTGTTCGATTCCACGAAACCATTGGGCTGTGAGTACGAAGTGCAGCTTTGCCAAGAATTGGGCATTGGAAATGGGCATGAAGTTGATTGGAAGGAGAGGGTTGAGGGATTCATTTGTAAGAAGAGGTTAGACATGTGTAATTTTTAAGGGTTCTGAGAAGTTGCCGGAGGTGAGGGAGTCATTAAGGATGGTCCTTGCCAGTTTGCCTGTACAGGTGGAGGTGAATATTTCTATGAGGGTGGAGGCGGGACAAGGATCGAGAGGGGAGCCCAAGGGTCGGCTGTCAGATTGTAGTTTGATGAACTCCTCGCTCGAGATAGGTTTGAAAGAGCAGAAGGAAGTGTTCTCGAAGGGAAGGAGGGTTGATTCCTGTAGAGCTGGTGATGGGTGTGGCAGATAAGAGAGTTTGCCATTGAGGGTGGCCATCCTGTCTAGGGCTGTTTTGTGGCAATTTTCAGATTGGGGGTTACAGAGCATTTTTGAGGAGGCAGTCGGGGATGCAGTGTAGGAAGGGTTCAGGAATTCTGTGATGATGCTGTGGAACTCTTTGTTGATGCATGCTATGGCAGCTCATGATCCTTTTGCTATTTGGCTTTCCGGATCTCTGATTTGTAATTTCAGGGATGGTGGGCGAACACTGATTTGCTTTCCAGGGTTCTGGAGGCTCGCCATTTGTGCCTGAGAGAACAGTTATGGGTTTTGAGTGTTTTCGTGTGGGGGGTGAACCATTTGGGGCAGGTTCTTCATGGGAGGGAGCGAACTTGGAAGGGGTTAGGGGACTGAATTAATAATTAAGACAGGAGTCGAAGAGCTCTGTGGCAAGGGTCTATCTGTGGCTGGGAGTGAGGGAAGGGTGCGTAGCAGCGCTTCGGCCAGGTCCATTAGTACTTTGACCTTGTTCCAGCAATTGAACTGAGACGTAGGGATAGAGGGGGGCTTGTTGGGGTGGCGGCATTGTAACGAGAATGAAAGGTATGTCCAGATGAGGGGTTTAGGGGAGGACATGGCGGTGAGGTCGGATGAGCTGAAGATGTTATCAGCTGTGTGCATGGGTCCTGTGATATACTGGGTGAGGTTGTGTGCCTCTAGGCTGTCGAACCAAGTAGCATCATGGAGTTGTTTGGCATGTCGAACCAGATATTGAAGTCCCGCAGTAGGGCGATTGCAGGGTGGTTAACTAGTGTGGCAGCTAGTTAGTCGCACAGGCCATTGGCAAAATACCTGTCATATCCAGGGGGCCTGTAGATGAGTAGGAAGCTGTGTGAGTGAGTGAGCAGGAGAGAGAGTTTGACTAGAAGGGATTCGCAGTTAGCTGTGCTGGGTTGTGTTTCGGTGGAGGTGATAGAGATATGTGGTTTGTGGAGGATGGCTAGACCGCCTCTTCTAGAGGGTCTATTGTGGGTGATGAGTGATTAGTCGGGTGGGAATGCTTTGTGAGTGATTGATTTGAGTTCCTCGCAGAGCCAGGTGTTTGTGATGAAGGTGAGATCGGGATTCACAGAGGTCAGGAGATCATAGATGCTGTGTTTGTTTTTGGCCACGAAGCATGCATTGGAAAGGAGGCAGTTGACTTTGTGGGAGGTTGTAGGGGGCAGTGATTTTTTGATGGTGGCCGGGTTTGTCAGTGCTCGGAGGGTCAGTGTGGCTGGTAGGTTGATGGTGTTAGGGTCGACCAGTGTGACTGGACTGACAGAGTTGGTCAGGGGGAGGGATACTGTTGGTGGGTGTGTCGAAGGCGGTGAGTGGTTCGGGACTGGGAAGAGAGGGCGGGCCATCGCAGGTCTTCGATAGAGTAGTGGTGAAGGGTGGGTGGTTAGGTTGGTAGCAAATGGCTCGGAGATTTGAAGGAGGTTGGTGAGAGGAGCTGGGCTGTTCGGGGGGGGTTCGGGCTTAGTTTTTTTTTGTGGGTTGGTGCCTGGAGGATAGGATGGGGGGGTGATGCGGGTAGGAGAAGGAAGGGAGAAAGACTGTGTTCAAGGGGGGAAGTGGAGTTAAGGGTGACAGAGGGGACGTGAAAGTGGAGTGGGTAAAGGTGAGGTGTGTCATGTGATGCAGGGCAGGTGAGGCATGTAGAATTAAGGGTGAAGGGCGGTCTCTACCTCTGAGTTTTGTGTGTTTGGGTGCTGAAGGAATGTGTGACAGGGTTGGGGAGTCTGCAGGAAGGGGATGGGAGGAGATGATTCAGGAAAGGGCAAGACGTGCCATGCTGATGGAAGGGAAGGGAGTGTCTAGGGGTGATCCTCTGGCAGTGGTCGGTGTGCTGGAGACGATGGGAGGGCAGGGGGCCAAGTTTGGTGAGGGAGGTGTGGTCAGGGCAAGGGAAGTGGAAGTAGCAATGGTGGTGGGGATAGGCCTCGGGAGGGGTGAGGTTGGGTGTTCGCTGTCACCACATAGCCAGGATTTCTTGGAAGTGGGGTTGGAGAGGGTGTGGGACTGGTCGTCACTGTATGTGGGGGGGTGGATGGAGGGTGTGGGGTAAGGGTGAGGAATTTGGGCTGAGGGGGTCTCCCCTCATATGAGAGATAGAGTGAGTGTGATGCAAGGCTGTGCCTAGGGTTCTATCTGTGGGGGTGCGGGACAGGAGCTGGGCGAGGGATGTGCAGGGTGTGTTCTTGAAGGTAGGTGCAAGGATTGTACTGGCAACTGGGAAATCTTTCTGGGAGTGCCAGAGGTTCCCTCTAGTTTGAGAGTTGGACACTGGGCGGCAAGAAGCTGTGGAGAGAAGAAGGCCTTCGACCTGGGAAGGTGGGATGGGGAGGTGGTGGGCACAGTTTGCTTAGAGCGGTGCAGGGTTCAGTTGTTTCTAGGTGCACCAGCGTGCCCCACTGGTCAGAGAGTTGGAGAATGGATGCTGGATGGTTGTGGGAGGTTGTGAGTTCTCTGGAGAGGTGAGCAGTAAAGAAGGGTTGCAAATGAGCGGGGGGCCTGCGGAGGTAGTTAGGTGGGGGGCAGGTGGTGGGGAAATCTTGGTTAGCCAGAGAGCTCCTCTGGTCTGAGAGTTGCAGGGGGTGTGGTGCACGGTGGTGGTGTTGGGTCAGTATGTGTGAAGGCTTCGAGTGGGAGGGTTGGGGGTGAAAAGGGTTAGTGGCATGTAAAGTGAGTTATGAAATGAGGGTGAAGGATGTAGGGCAGATCGGGTGTATTTCCTGGAATGCCTGAGAGCTCCTTTTGTGTGTGAGTCGCGAGGTGTGTGGTGAGATGCGGTGTGTGTATGAGTGATTCTGGGTGAGTGAGGTACTGGGTTCAAGAATGAAGGTGGGAGGGTGAAGGATGTTTTGAGGGATGGGTGTATTCCAGAATGCCTGAGAGCTCCTCTTGTAAGTGAGTAGGAAGTTGTGTGGTGCGAGGCAGGTTGTTTGTGAATGAATCTGGGTGGTTGTGCTTCTGATGGACGTGAGAGGTGTGGGAGGTGGTGTTCTTGGAAATCAGTGTGTCTGGTTGAGTTTGTGGTGATCGCCATGGTTGTTTTTGGGTCTGGCACGAAGATGGGCGTGGGGGCTGGGAGTGTCTGAGGTTGAGATGGTACTGTAAGTAGGAGGAGCTAGTTTTGAAAGAACCCGATTAATGCGCGAGGACACCCAGATTTGAGACAGCAGCAGCAAGTATAAAATTAGGCACAACAGCAGTAACTACAACTAATTGAGTTGAGGTACCTCACTATTGGGAAAGTGGCCAAACCTGAGACAGCGGCAGGAAGCATAAACAGCTAAAGTTGATACCATAGAAGCAACTTTATATTGCTAGATTTGGAATATCTTGCTACTGGGAGTGAATGTCCAAATCTGAGATGACAGCGGCAAGCGTAAACAGCTAAATTGGACCAACAGCAGTTAGTATAAACAGCTAACTTAGACACAACAGCAGTGTGCATAGTTTGCTAGCTTTGAGATATCTGTCCATTGGGAAATGAGCAAATATGAGACAGCAGCAGCAAGTGCAAATCGGTAGATCCAGGAGAACCAGCTATCGGGAGAGAACTCCCAGGACTGAGTCAGTAGCAGCAAGTGAGAAACAGCCCAACTTGCGATGCTCAGCTGTTGCGAAGAAGATGTTCAGAATTGAGACAATAGCAGCAGGCAACAAAACAGAAACAAACTGGGGCAGCTGGCAGTTGGGGGAGAGCACTCACGTTTTGAGGCAACAGTAGTGAGTATAAACAGCTAACTTGTTAAGTAGGGTCACAGGAGTCGCAGGGCTTTTGTGGAGGTAAGGCTGGAGGGGCTTGGGACACCTGGAGAGAGGGAGAAATGCCTGGGGGGACAACAGTAAAAGCAAACACACCTATATTTGGGACACCAGAATAGAGGGAGAAACATCTAAAATGTGGGCACAACAGTAAAGGCAAACACACCTAGTTTTGGGACACCTGGATAGTGGGAGAAATATCTGCAGCTGGTGGGAAACAGAGAATGTAAAATATTTTAAGTGATTGATGCACGTGAGTGATGGGAGTGCTACATTACTAGCTCGATTGCCTAGATGTGCTAGTTTATGTAGGAGTGAATGGTGGTAGGGATTTTGGAATACACTAATTGCTGTATTTCCCACCCAGACCACGCTTACCTTGCCTGTCACCGCTGGTTTGGGGCTGCATGCTTCCCAGGCGAACACAGGCATACGTGGTCTGAAGCTGCTACTGCTGGAACTGCCCCTTGCCTTGGACCCCTTAGCCGAGGGCTGCCCAGGCAGGAAGCTGCCCTGGGAGTGTTGTAGATGAGGTGTTCCAGGTCACAGGGGAGGCCCCACAGGCCAATCAGTGAGCAGAGGGCAGGAAGGAAGGCGGGCAGGGAGAGCGAAGCACCAAGCAGGTGGAAAATGGAGGGAAACATGCGCCGAGTGCGCAGGGGGATTTTCAATTAACCAAAGTGGGCACAAAAAAAATAATCTTCTAAATCAAAACAAAAATGGGAGCGCTGGAGCTCTTACATTAAACTCACCCTGATTCCCAGGACAAATTAGTCCTTAGAGGCTCAGCTGCAGGGCCTAGTGCCTTTGAGCAGCTTCTGGAGTTGGGGAGGGCCAATAAGGGGGGGTGCGGCGGGTGGGTGGTCAGGCGGGCAGGGAGAGGTAAGCACCAAGAAGGGGGAGTGGGGAGGGAAACAGGCACCGAGTGCGCAGGGGGTTTTTCAATTAACCAAAGTGGGCACAAAAGAAAACTAATTTCTTCGAAATCACAATGAAAATAGGAGCACTGCATCTCTTACATCAAACTCATCCTGATTCCCAGCACAAACTCAGCATTGATTCTCAATCTCTTCATCACGTTTCTCTACTGGGACGAGTATGATTCAGCAAACTGTTATATTCGTTTCAATTACTTGTGCGAATATTAGTATGTCACTTCTTAATATCTCTCTCACTTGGTCAAGGGTGAACCCAGTGTTGATTCTCTGTCTCTTGGTCACCCTTGCTTCTCTACTAGGATGAGTATGATGAGCCCAGTATTGATTCTCACTCTCTTTGACACTCACTTCCCTACTGGGACGAGTATGATTCGGCAATTTGTAATATTCGTTTCGATTACTTGTGCGAATATCAGTATGCCACTTCTTAATATCTCTCTCACTTGGTCAAGGGTGAACCCAGTGTTGATTCTCTGTCTCTTGGTCACCCTTGCTTCTCTACTAGGATGAGTATGATGAGCCCAGTATGGATTCTCACTCTCTTTGACACTCACTTCCCTACTGGGACGAGTATGATTCGGCAATTTGTAATATTCGTTTAGATTACTTGTGCGAATATTAGTATGTCACTTCTTAATATCTCTCTCACTTGGTCAAGGGTGAACCCAGTGTTGATTCTCTGTCTCTTGGTCACCCTTGCTTCTCTACTAGGATGAGTATGATGAGCCCAGTATTGATTCTCACTCTCTTTGACACTCACTTCCCTACTGGGACGAGTATGATTCAGCAATTTGTAATGTTCGTTTCGATTACTTGTGCGAATATTAGTATGTCACTTCTTAATATCTCTCTCACTTGGTCAAGGGTGAACCCAGTGTTGATTCTCTGTCTCTTGGTCACCCTTGCTTCTCTACTAGGATGAGTATGATGAGCCCAGTATTGATTCTCACTCTCTTTGACACTCACTTCCCTACTGGGACGAGTATGATTCGGCAATTTGTAATATTCGTTTCGATTACTTGTGCGAATATCAGTATGCCACTTCTTAATATCTCTCTCACTTGGTCAAGGGTGAACCCAGTGTTGATTCTCTGTCTCTTGGTCACCCTTGCTTCTCTACTAGGATGAGTATGATGAGCCCAGTATTGATTCTCACTCTCTTTGACACTCACTTCCCTACTGGGACGAGTATGATTCGGCAATTTGTAATATTCGTTTAGATTACTTGTGCGAATATCAACATGCCACTTCTTAATATCTCTCTCACTTGGTCAAGGGTGAACCCAGTGTTGATTCTCTGTCTCTTGGTCACCCTTGCTTCTCTACTAGGATGAGTATGATGAGCCCAGTATGGATTCTCACTCTCTTTGACACTCACTTCCCTACTGGGACGAGTATGATTCGGCAATTTGTAATATTCGTTTAGATTACTTGTGCGAATATTAGTATGTCACTTCTTAATATCTCTCTCACTTGGTCAAGGGTGAACCCAGTGTTGATTCTCTGTCTCTTGGTCACCCTTGCTTCTCTACTAGGATGAGTATGATGAGCCCAGTATTGATTCTCACTCTCTTTGACACTCACTTCCCTACTGGGACGAGTATGATTCAGCAATTTGTAATGTTCGTTTCGATTACTTGTGCGAATATTAGTATGTCACTTCTTAATATCTCTCTCACTTGGTCAAGGGTGAACCCAGTGTTGATTCTCTGTCTCTTGGTCACCCTTGCTTCTCTACTAGGATGAGTATGATGAGCCCAGTATTGATTCTCACTCTCTTTGACACTCACTTCCCTACTGTGACGAGTATGATTCAGCAATTTGTAATGTTCGTTTCGATTACTTGTGCGAATATTAGTATGTCACTTCTTAATATCTCTCTCACTTGGTCAAGGGTGAACCCAGTGTTGATTCTCTGTCTCTTGGTCACCCTTGCTTCTCTACTAGGATGAGTATGATGAGCCCAGTATTGATTGTCACTCTCTTTGACACTCACTTCCCTACTGGGACGAGTATGAATCGGCAATTTGTAATATTCGTTTCGATTACTTGTGCGAATATCAGTATGCCACTTCTTAATATCTCTCTCACTTGGTCAAGGGTGAACCCAGTGTTGATTCTCTGTCTCTTGGTCACCCTTGCTTCTCTACTAGGATGAGTATGATGAGCCCAGTATGGATTCTCACTCTCTTTGACACTCACTTCCCTACTGGGACGAGTATGATTCGGCAATTTGTAATATTCGTTTATTTTACTTGTGCGAATATTAGTATGTCACTTCTTAATATCTCTCTCACTTGGTCAAGGGTGAACCCAGTGTTGATTCTCTGTCTCTTGGTCACCCTTGCTTCTCTACTAGGATGAGTATGATGAGCCCAGTATTGATTCTCACTCTCTTTGACACTCACTTCCCTACTGGGACGAGTATGATTCAGCAATTTGTAATGTTCGTTTCGATTACTTGTGCGAATATTAGTATGTCACTTCTTAATATCTCTCTCACTTGGTCAAGGGTGAACCCAGTGTTGATTCTCTGTCTCTTGGTCACCCTTGCTTCTCTACTAGGATGAGTATGATGAGCCCAGTATTGATTCTCACTCTCTTTGACACTCACTTCCCTACTGGGACGAGTATGATTCGGCAATTTGTAATATTCGTTTCGATTACTTGTGCGAATATCAGTATGCCACTTCTTAATATCTCTCTCACTTGGTCAAGGGTGAACCCAGTGTTGATTCTCTGTCTCTTGGTCACCCTTGCTTCTCTACTAGGATGAGTATGATGAGCCCAGTATTGATTCTCACTCTCTTTGACACTCACTTCCCTACTGGGACGAGTATGATTCGGCAATTTGTAATATTCGTTTAGATTACTTGTGCGAATATCAACATGCCACTTCTTAATATCTCTCTCACTTGGTCAAGGGTGAACCCAGTGTTGATTCTCTGTCTCTTGGTCACCCTTGCTTCTCTACTAGGATGAGTATGATGAGCCCAGTATTGATTCTCACTCTCTTTGACACTCACTTCCCTACTGGGACGAGTATGATTCGGCAATTTGTAATATTCGTTTAGATTACTTGTGCGAATATCAGTATGCCACTTCTTAATATCTCTCTCACTTGGTCAAGGGTGAATGTCCCAATCATTATATTGGTTTTTCTCCTTCGCATGCTTAGGACTCGCCATTTAGAGTACCCGGGTCCCCTGCTCTTTCTGTTATCTTTCTTGTATTGGGGATGCGTCACTGGGTTGGCGTCACCAGGTTGGCGTCTCGTCTCCTGTTCTTTGCTCATTCTCTTGCTTCCAATCACTTTGGCTTTGGCGTGCTTGTTCACAACCGGTATTGGCTGTGAGAGGGTTTCCTCTCTCTCCCTTCTCGGCCACCACTTCTCACTTGCGTGTCCCGGTCTTGCAGAATTCTGTAGACACTGGGGATGAGGACATCTGGGGTGTAGGTGGAGCTGGATCTCATCCAGATCTCAGTAATGAAGATGGCAGCCAAGTCATGTGTGGTGATAAGATCGGCGATGTCTGCTACATGGTTGGTTGCTGAGCGGACATTGGCGAGCATCTGTATTCATGAGTTTGATGGAGTGCTGATGGGGTCTATGGTGACGTGAGTGAGATTGCTCCGATGCGAGGTCCATGATGTTGCTGCTGAGCGGCGATGAGTGATGACGGTAGCGATGGGCTGGTGGGAGAGCGGGGTAAAACATGTGTTCGGGGGAGCTTACTTAATGTGTGCCCCACCAAAAATCCGCCTACATCTGATCTCTACCAGCCCCTTTATTCCTTTATATTTGCATTTTCTTCTTTTTGCCACTGTCTCTTTTGCCCTTCTTCACCTTCTAGCACCTCTTGTTAGTCCTTCATCAGTGTTGCTGATCACCTCCTTCCAACACTGGGCCTCTGTCTGGCCCACCTTGATATTGTGCTCTTAGTACCCCAGGATTAACTCATTCTGCCACTAGGACATTACCAGTCCGTAATGAGTACTTTTAATGAAGGAGTGTGAGGGTGGTCACAAGAGTTTTTTTTATATTAGATTTATTTTGAAGTGATGGACAAAGGGTGTGGCAGTGTGAGTTATGCTTGTCCAATTACCTGCCCTAGTGCACAACACAGTGGCTTTTGTCCCTGACATTTAGGCCTGGATGACTGGCATCAAGTGATATTTTCAGCAGAACCTGAACGAGGGCCGTTAAAGCAATCGCATCGCCTTACGCACCTTCTCAGCTGATGTTCACGCAATGTTCCCTTCATAATCTGCCCTCTTCCTTTCAAGTGCGTGTGCAAAACTCTATTTTGGAATCTTTTGGAGATAATCAGACACAGTTGGGAGCCTAGGTGGTGTAGTGAGAGTCAGGAGAAAAGCCATTGCGAGTGAGTGCACAGAGCAGACTTTCATCAGAGATTCCAGTGACCTGCCTGTGATGACCAGTCTGTGGTCCGAGCGGAGAAACAGAACCTGCGTAGTATCAACTCTGATCTCTGACTGCACCTTGATCAACCGCAACCCTCCCTGAGCAACCACGCAAACCAGGTGCCCTTCAAACTAATATGCAAAACAAAAGTAGTGGGTCCAGACTGCGCTATCCTCTAATCTGATCAAAGTCCTTCTGACCTCCCCACAGCTTCACCTTCCCCAGCCTACCCATATTTGAAAACCTGTCCCAAATTTTTAACTACTCAATTATACATGGACCCACTCACACCCACCTGTTTTCACATCCACTCATCTGTCAAGGAGAGACATCAGGTAGAGAATTTTGGCAAGGAATCGGTGGTAGGAAAACCCCATGTACAAAGAACCCATAGAATTGGAACTTTCTCAGAACAATATCAAACTACCAAGTCCAAAATAATGATCCCACTACCGCGAATAATAAAGTACTCGACTGGGTTGTTAAGAGAAATCTTACGGCATATTAAGATCGAACTACCCAGTCTAACTGGTCTGACCACCACAGTATCGATTTTTCTATGCAGCTGCAAGGCCCTCCTCTGAAAATCCCAAATAACACTAAAAAGTCTTCAGTTGGAATTTCAACAAGGTACTCATCTCAGATACCCAAGCCTGCCTAGAATCACTCATGGCAAGTACAATGGACATAGACCCGGCTGAGTCTTTGGTGATCATGTTCTCCAGTAGCTTTGTTGACACGCTAGACAGAACAGCCCAGCTCTGACTAAAGTCGGTCAGGGCTAACTCTGGGCACCAAAAATGGTTTACGTCACAGCTGAGTATCCAAAAAAAGGACAAACAAAAACTTTAATCGTGCTGGCAAAAATGCCCACCTGATGTAGTAAAAATACCTGGAAATAAATTGCAACTTTCTCTTAAAAATCCTTGATAAATTCCCTACATCCCAACTTGAAACACTTTTGGAATTGAATGGCGTTCTTCACAACAGGCAATTGGGATTCACACCAGAACACTGCACGGAGACGACGCTTGTCGATCTCCAATCCCATATGTTGAAGATCATGGATAGTGACAAAGTTGGGATTCTGGTCTTATTCGATTTGTCTGCGGCATTCGACCTGCTTGACCACGACCGCCTCTTGCACACGCTGGGACATCTGAGCAGCTGCTATAGGGAGGCTATTGGATGGATTCACCCCTTTTTCTCCAACCGGGTGTCCAGAATCCATTGGCGAGAAGCTTTCTCTCCCTCAGCCCCTATTCAGTGTGGCGTACCACAGGGAGTCTGCTTGTCCCCTGTGCTGTTCAATCTTTACCTATAATCACTCTGCACGCTCCTCGAGGATTAAGGCATATTCTTCACAAACTACGCTGACAACATGCAGCTGGTTCTGGAAGTGAAGAGTGATTATGGCTTAGACTCTGCCAACCTCCTTGGCACTTATGCTCAAATTGAGTCATGGATGTTCAGAAACCGGTTGTGTCTCAACGGTAGCAAAACTGAGCTTCTAATTTTTGGCTAACGGCAAGCTCTCTCTAAATTGCACCTGGACTACAAAAGCTTTGGAATTGATAACAGTACCATCCCAGTGCAGAGTAAGGAAATAACTTAGAGCATCCTTCTGGAAGCCTCCTTGAATGCAGATACCTATGTTAACCAGGTCAGCGGGAATTGTAACTATTATCTTCGCCTGCTCAAGAATATCCAGCCCTTTCTATCTGAAAAGAACTGTGCCATCATCGCTTGAGCTACTATACTATCATGGTTAGATCATTGTAACAGCTTACTAACCGGTGCCTCCAACTGTCTGAAAAAATCTAAAACTATACAGAATGATGCTGTGAGCATCATCACGAGAATCCCTAGAAGGTACCATTTCACAGATCACAGGAGAGACCACCATTGGCTACCGGTGCGGGAACACATCAACTTTAAAGTTGCTACCCTTGTGCATCGCTGTCTCTTTGGAACTGCTCCTCCGTACTGAAAGTCTTTAGTCTCCTGCTACTCCCCTACCAGGTCACTGCACTCCTCCAAGTTGGCGCAGGTTAACTGCCCAGGATACAAACGATCAAATGGATTAGGCTGATCAATTGGTGTCACCGCTGCCAAGGTTTGGAATACCCTCTCATTAGTGCTTAGGCGGGAAGAGAACACAAGGGATTTTTGCAAAGCATTAAAAATGCACTTATTTAATTAACTGATCGCTCAATCCTTGATGGGCCTCTATAGGTTCTTGATTGTCCCATCTGATCTGTTGGTATTTTCGTGTAATTTTCACGCCCTGATGCCTGCGGGTTTCGTGTGCTATAAAATAAAAAAAGCATTGAGGCGTTTCCCCAGCTCAAAGGAAACTAGTGAAATTGTCAGGAAGTCTGCGAATAAAGAGCCTGCCACTGTTGTGTCCAAAAACCTACTTCTGACACTAATCTACAATATCTGTGCAAGGATAGTCTCTTCTTAAAGTAACAAGTGTTCTTTGTGCTTTCAATCAGCAGACAAGTTGCCAGTCTTTCTGCTAGTCAACAGTGATGAAATAAACAATGCTCAAAAGTATAAGATTCCTAGGCGAGGGTTCTGCTCCTTTCTCCTACAGTTCCTCTCGGTTTCCCTACTTTTGGGTTGTTGAGCCTTTCTAGGGTACAGGATTTCAGTTTCCCAACTCCAAGCTCACTGACCCTTTTTGCCTTTCACATGGGTGCAAGTTCCAGACTCACAATTTGTTGTGATATGTGTTTGGTTCCATCTCCTTCCAAGCATAGGATTCCTCTGCTTTACTTATTCTCGTCACATTGTAGGTGGTTGGTCCACTCTCCTGCCAAACACCTGATCCTCTTATCTTGCTTCCTTTCAGTTTGTTCTATGGGTGCAGGTCTGAGGCTCGCAATTTGTTATCGTGTAAGTTCGGTTCACTTTCCTGCCAAACATATGATTCTCTGATTTTGGGGTTTCTCAGTGACCCCAACCCTCTTGCAACATATGATTCTTGTGGATGCGGGTCCCATACTCGCAATGTCTTTTCAGGGTCGCAGCCCCTCTTTCTCCAATGTTTCTAGTCACTCGCTAGCTTCCCAATGACAGCAAGTCAAGTGGTCACTCAGTGCCGGTGTGTCTGGCTTTAACAGAAAACTTGGGCTCCTCGCCCTGGCTCTGCCTCTGCGACTGCCCGCCCACACAACACATCAACCAATGAAAGTCTGTTGCCATGCATCATCATGCAGGCAGACAGCAGCTAGCCAATGGTTAATTTGAATTTGTGGGTGGGCGTGTGTCAGGCTCTGAACACAATCAAGCTCTCTCTGCACAAGCAGCACCGGACCGGAGCACGAGGCCCCATGTGCTGCTCTTCTCGTCGAGAGTCCACCAGGGAACAGGGATGGCCATTTTATGTCTTGAAAAGGCAGCGTGGGTCCAGTATTCGCACCAGTATCCGGTGCGCACTGACAGGCGGCTGTGCGTGCGTGTCCCAGTGGAACGCAGCAGTGCAGCACTAAGGTGAGTTCTCCGGCTGGGCCTGGGGCCCGGGCGCGCTGATGAGCACTGATGGGTGAAGGGTGGGAGCCATTCTCGGGCTCAATGACGCCATTCATGTTTATTGTGGCGGCCCGCCAAAGTATGAGGCGCTGCAGGAGCGCCATGGCTGATGGTAAGGCCGGAGGCCCTGCTTCAAGAAGGCCACCCCACTGATACAAAAGGGGGCGGGGAAGGAAGGCAGGCTCACTTCCCACTGGGATCGCTAACCGCCAGGCCCAGTGGCAAATTGCCCCACCACACAGCAATGTCTCGGAAGCTGGGGAAATCAGTCCTGTCCTGGCTGACAACCCTGGCTCTAGGGCCTGATTTACTGGACGAACAGAATGAGGTGTGCAGCGTCTTTTAAAGTGATTTTAAATGCATTTGCAGATAGTTTCAGTAGTTCTGTTAACGTGTCATTGAACTATCAGCATTTCTATACGAGGGTCAAGTGCTGCCCTGTTAAGATGGTATCACTGTCAGCATGTCTGCACAGGACTGCAGTATCTTCAGTAACATAGAGCAATTATAAAACCTAACTGAAATAAATAGCCTTTCAATATGACAGCTATACAAGTTATAGGCCAGTCCCGCGGCAGTAAGTGTCAATGGAACTGTTTTTTGGGTGCATGCAGCAAATGTGTGGGCCTGGAGGGGTGTGGCCAAGGTGGTAATTTCTCAACATGTGACGTGGAGCGGGAGCCCAGTCAGTGTCTCTTACGCACTTTAATATTACATTGAAGCCCTCACTTCGCGCCCTTTTTTCCACCTGAATGGGACGTCCTACCTCGAGGGGTGACGGTCCTTCTCATTTGAGCCCAGTGGAGGTTGTTATTGGTGGTTATGCACGTAGTGCAATTATATATTGTTTAGTGTAATTGTCCTGATGCAATATAATTTCTGGCACGGTTTGATGACTGGATGACAAGCTTCTCTAATGTTAGCTCTTATAAAACATTTTCTAAACATTTTATACATTTTTAAATGAAAGCTTTAGTAAAGCAAAGTCTGATCTGGTTATGTGCATATGAAAACTGTTTAAATCGATCTCAACTTGCTTTGTATGTTATACTTCATATATCAAATTTGTCGTGTATTCTTGTTTTTTTACATTATGCTTGACTTAGTGAGTTTTATTTAAACACTTTCATATACATATATAGACGCTCCTCCAGACTTCCTGCCCAGGGAGTAGCTCTCAAGCAGGCCCACCTCTCATTGTTTGGTTCCCATTTCGTCCTGTGTGATGGGAGGAGGCAGTCAATATGGCCAGGTGTGCAGCGTTGCAGGTTCGGATAGACCTGGGCAATGGGGCACACTGTCTGAAGTTCCGGGACAAAAGGCTGGTGTGGGCCAATGTGGGTCCATTTGTACCGTGAGTTCACTGGAGCTGGTGTTTTGGCCAGTCTTAGATCTTTTTTTGTTTTTTTTTATTCTCCAATTGACACATATGTTATACTAAAATGCATGAAAATGTGCTTTTTAGTTTGACCTGAAAAAATATTGTATTGCAGTCTGGGAATGTGGTGTGGGCCATATTTGCTAAGGCATTTCTGCCTGGCCCTGGCCCACTCTGGACGTGGAGACTGCGGTTCGAAACAACACATCTATCCCCTCTTGTAGAGATAGCGTGATCTTGGGCAAATAGCTTTTCTTCTCCCAGTTTTAGGGTTGGCGTTGGAATGGGCCTGTGGGAAGGGGAGGAGGCACTTTTCGGGGGCTGCGGGCATTGTTGTGGGAGGGGCCTTCATAGTTACGTGGGTAGATGGCACAGCTTCTTCCAGCAATAGCTACTTTCTTTAAGATATGCCTATAAAATGCCTGTGCCGAAGAGTGGAAGCCTTGACCCCCTGCTGCTGGGTTACCTCTGCCCCCAGAAGCTCCCGCTCCCCCCTCACCCTACATGACTATCGATGGACACCTTCTGTGGCAGGGCTTACATCACCAATCCAAACCAGCCGAACACTCAATACCCAAACAATACTTCCTGTACCAAATCAATACCTTTTGCCACGGGTGATGGGCCCCTAAAACACCAGGACACAGGGGCGACCCGTGACGGTGTGCGTTAGCCACGGCTCACTGTGTGAAGTTAGCCCAAAACGTATGAAGGGAGAGTGTTAAGCTGCTGCGTTGTCTTCAATACACCCTAAATGTTACGTACCATAGTGGCTCTAAACTTAAAAATGTTTTAAGATTGATTTCCTCACATAAATGGGGTTTGATGCTTTGGGAAGACATCAAAATAATAAGATTTATCATAAAGTCATTGCAGTGTCGCATGTCAATATGGGGGGCCCATATGATATAATGAGCCCACATTGACAGATAGCAAACACACTGGCAAGCGTGCGCTAATGTTTCCAAACAGGCTTAGCATTTGAGATGTACTTATTTGTGCAGGAATAAGAAACAATGGGCCTTTTTCTGAAAAGCTTTTCATTCATCTTCACACATGCTGAGACAAACAAAGCACGACCTGCGTGGATCTGGTACTCAAAAATATATTTGCAATTTGCAGGTGCCAGTACATATTGGAAATCCATTTTTTTTCTGAATCAGGACCTCGCAGATTTGATCCCTAACAGCAGAGAGGCCGCAATAAGGGCCTGTGAATCTGCATCCTGATTCGCTTTGAGGTGTGCCCGCCACGCTGCTCCTTCCCTGTGCCTCGATCGCAGGTGCTGGAGAAAGTAAAATCCTCTCCGGGCATGGGTATGGACCTTGAAATCAATCCCCAAGAGCGAATAACTGTGAATAAAAGCACAAGCGCGTTTCCACTCAGCCAACAGACACATCTATGGAGACACGATTAGGTGTGGTTTCTAAGTGCGGACCCGGGGATCGAACTTGTGTTGCTCCGTGTCGTCTTGCTTCCAAGGCGAGCACGTTGCCCCTAAGCTACCCGCCACATTTGCCTTGTAGTTCTGAGCCCCTCAAACATGCGCCACTCTAACCAACTGAGCTTCAACCAATTACACTTACATCTTGCATTTTCTGCAATGATTTGCTCCTTATACCTGCCCTGCACATATATGGTACATTGCCTGCTGCATATCTTGCAGTGCTTAGTCCCTTTTGCCATTGTGTTTCCTTCAGTTTTTTGCACCCCATTCAGTGTGTGTTTACTCCAATTAAGTCATTAACTCTCAGACGACTGATTTGAACAAACCCTTTCATGGACCTTGAATGCAGGCCTGATGGTAAATTAACAGAGCTCAAAGTGTTTCCATGAGGAGGTGTTTTGGGCGGGCAGAGGCAGGAATGGGTGGGATTGGCAATTAACATGGCCATGGGCAGGCAATGAGAGGATATATAACCAAGCAACACCTACAGAGACTGTGTCCCTCCTCATATGTCATTCTGCCCTGTCTATAAGCCAATGCAATACTTCTGTTCATGTTGAACTGTTAGTTTTTATTTTGTTTAATAAATGCTTGCTTAAAATAATTTTCTTTATTTTCTTTCAAAATGAATATATTATTCGAAACAAAAACAAAGTGAAATATCCTTAATATAGCATCCTCTTGGGGAACCAGATCACTGATGTATAATGTTTATATTTTATTAACAACTAGATAATCCATTTAAAGCTTAGAGGAGTATCTGTTGAATTGGACTCGAGATATGTAATCCCTTCATTTTTTACATTGGGAGGGGGCATGGGTGTCACGGGGGGTGACATGGGTTTGGAGGGGGGTGGGAGTAGGACATGGGTTTCGGGGGGCGGCATTGGGTTTCGGGGAGGGCAAAGCTGTCTGCGCCCCGGCCCCCAAAACTGTTAAAATGGCCCTGTCCTCACTTGTACCCCTTCCTACAGCAACGGGTTCCTCCTCCCTCCCCTGCCCACCGCCACTCCCTGCAGTTACCCTGAAGTACATGACCCATCTAATAAGGAGGGTCTTGAATAAAGAGGCACGAGCCCCGGAAACAGGGTCAGTGTGTGTGTGTGTGTGTGTGTGTGTGTGTGTGATACACCAACCCTGAGTCAGGTCCCCTCCTTTCGCTGCAGCCGTGTCCGAAGTGGCCCAGCATCACATTGGCGACGAGGAGGGACGCCACCACACGAGCCCCAAACTGTCCACTCAAGCGATACTCATACACTCCCGGGAACACGCCATGCCCCGGCAGCAGACATCGGGGTGCAGCCGGCAGCAAACCGAGGAGCAAGACATGCCTGAACGGGTGAGCATGCCCTCCCCTCTGCTGCACTGGGCAACTATGAGCCCATGCCCAGCTCGTACATCGAACTCGAGGAGGGTCAAAGAGTGCCTGGCTGCCCGTTGATGAAAATAATATATCTTTTATAACAGATCTGGGAAATACGCATTGGGTATCCTCAATCCTTGCCTTCTGCTAAGCGCACCGTTACAAGATTAAAACGGAAAGCACATGCACTGCAAGCAGACAGATCAAAGGAGGCATTGGAACACCAACACCCACTTGTAAACTCTAAGACCTCCCCCAGCATTCCCCAATAGCTGCCTGACCTGCCCTCTATAGTCCCAAGCACCAGCACAAGACCAGCATCTGTATACCACAGACGGCCAAATGGCGGATGAACAGCCGGCTTCACCTGCAAGAGACATAGCACGCAGAGCAGCCGGAGGTGACCCTGAAGGAGAAGGGCTAGCAAGACACGGCCAGATGGCTAGACTCATCCCAAGGCACGTTCATGAGACCATTTGAACCGTATGCGCCAGGAACAACCCTGACATGGGAGCTGTGGCTGCAGCAATCAAGGAAGATAGTGGCCGACGAAGACAAGAGAGTATTCCTCATGTTAAATCTCGCACTCTTGGGCCACATCTATTCAATTCGCTACCAAAACACAGCCCAGATCACGACTATGCAGAGGCAAAGGCAACATTGAATGACAAATGTAAACAACAGTTCAAACCAGACTATGAACGGTTCCAGATGAGCCTAGCTTGACAAAGACTGAAAGAAGAATCAACGACTTCCGTGCCAGACTCGGAGAAATGGCGGTCGGTGTGAGTTCCCGTATAAGGAGTTCTCAGTCAGATAGAAGGTTATACATGAACTATCTTCAGAGAAGCTCTGCCAGTCCATACTCTGAGAGAGGACTCTAGCACTAGACCGCATCCTAGAAATGGGTCGCCAAAGAGAACAGTCAGATGTGCAAAGGGGCATCGACCTACCGGCAACCTCGCCCATTATGGAGGAGATGAGGAGCCAGCACTCCCTCGGCTACTTTTTCCAGCTTACAGAGTTTTCTTGAGCTGGCTGAACTCTCAAAGAGAAACGGGTTTCCTTTTGACAGTTCTGTTCCCCAGTCGCGCGTGCTCAATGAGTCATGCAAGGCCGGGGACGCTTTGCTTCCAGATCATTGCTTTGGCTCATTGGAAATGCTGGCTTATGATCTGCATCTCTGTATATGCGAGGGAGCACTTGTCCTCCTCGCACATACAGACAGAGCAACAGAGCAGGTTGAAGCGGGCGTTTCATCACCCACGCTCAGGCCTTGCTTCCTGATTCCTGTTCATGTTGCAGGAGCTGGAGTGCTGGGGAGGAAACTTCAGGACTGGGGCAGAAGGTACGTTTATGATAATTCATTTATTATTTATAATTGTGTATGGATGCGTATATGCTTGTGTTCTTATGAGTGAGTGTACGATGATGGGTGCTTGTGTGAATGTGTTTGTATATTCATTTATTTGTTATTTAAATATGTCATGAATGTGTGAATGCTTGTGTTGGTACGAGTTGGTATACGATGATGGGTGCTCATGTGAATGTTGTTTGAATACGTGTGTGTGTTTGTATGTTCATTTATTATATAAATATGTGTGTGGAGGTGTGTTTGCTTGTGTTGTTATGAGTGAGTGTGTAGTGATGGGGACTTGTGTGAATGAGCAGCAGGTGCATGGAGTGTGAAGGTGTGTGTGTGTTTGTGCTGATCTGTGGAGTGGATTTTGGCGAGTGAGGGAAGGAGGGTTGTGCAATGTGGATTTTAAATATGCCTTTGTTGCACAATCCCCCTCGCCACCTGCCAAAATCATCTCTCCTTCTGAGGCACTGTGGGGCCCATAGATAGGGATGGTATTTATTTACTGGACACCTAGGATAGATGTCTAGTGACCGATTCCATGCCTGCCCTGCCCTCTGCCACCCCCAGTGCTTCACCTCACATACACACATAATCATGTTGATTGTGTGTCTGTTAGGCGCTGTGAGGCCCAAGGGACTGATGTGGTATTGTTTAACTGGCCATCTATGATAGCTGTCTAGTAAACATTACCATGCCTGCCCTCTGGGGCCCCCAGCACCTCGCATACACACATAATGAAGTTGATTGTGTACGTGTGATAGGTACTCTGGGAACCAGGGAACTGATATGGTATTTATTTACTGAGCATTTATGATAGATGCCCAGTAAAAAATGCCTTGTCTGAGCCCCCCAGCGTCTTCCACCCACACAGTTGTGTGTGAGCCTGCGAGGCACTGGCCCACCAGGGAGCAGACATGGCATTTATTACTGGGCATTATGGCCAGCACAAAATGCTATAGATGTTCCCTTGGATCCCTGTGCCTCGCACACACACATTATCACATTCATACTGAAGTGTGTGAGGTGCTGGCCCACTAGGGGGCAGGCATGGCATTTTTTACTGGGCATCTGTGATAACACGAGCATGATAAGTGTTATTATGGGGCTAGATTGGCATTTTGGTGCAACTAGTATTGCCATTTCTTACTGTGGTATAACATTTTGTAATGGGCATCTTTGATAAAGTAAGCATGATAAGTGTTATTGTTTAGCTAGACTGCCATTCTAATGCAGCCAGTCTAGCCATTACTTACTGTTGCATTACAAAATTGGGCATCTGTGATAAATCAAGCATGATAATTGTTATTATGTGGCTGTTCTGGCGTTTTGGTGCAGCTAGTATAGCCAATTCTATACTATAGCATGACGTTTTGTTTTTGTTATTTTCAATAAAGCAAGCATGATAGGTGTTATTATGTAGTCAGACTGGTATTTTGGTGCAGCCAGTTTAGATATATTTTTGCACTGCGCCATGAATTTTGGTAAAGCCAACGGGAGTATGCTGTGGGGGTACTGGCATAAATTGGCAGAATCAGCTTGGACAT
Organism: Ambystoma mexicanum; assembly: GCF_040938575.1. Classification (NCBI taxonomy): domain Eukaryota; kingdom Metazoa; phylum Chordata; class Amphibia; order Caudata; family Ambystomatidae; genus Ambystoma; species Ambystoma mexicanum. The sequence goes on along the minus strand of NC_090940.1, from coordinate 643,743,727 downwards.
ATTGTTTTATAGTATCATTACTGCCATTATGCACCTAACAAACATGAGTATGTTCTAATATGGGAAAGCTGGCATATATTGGTACAGCCAGTATAGAAATGTGTGGCCACAGCCAGCGTGACATTTTTCTTTATACCTTCACATATTGTGGAAAAGGCATCATGAAAATTTGTTTGGGAAATGCTCCTGTGCATGTTGGTGACTTTTTCATGAGCTACTCTACAAAACCAATGGAAAACTGTTTGCCTTTTTAACCAGTTTTTCAAATAAGTGTACTGTAAAATAAATAATTTTAACCCATTGTTTAAAAAACAATTCCAGGGGGAGAATCAGGACAGGGAAGTGACAAAAGGCCAGTACAAAAGAAATAAAGGAGGGGCTTGAGCGGTAGCAAAAGATAAAGACAGAGAACAATCATAGGGTGAGTCCTCGTCGGAACGGCCAACAAGGCCCACCACAGGAGAACTGAGAAGGTACACATGATCTCTCCAATAATCCCAAAGAAAGGAAAGAAGACGACAAACGTGCATGGCCCTGGTAGATGAGCACCCACACGCATGGTCATAGACACTGTCGCAACAGTCAACATCATGCCGACATCCATGGTTGAGAAACTCACCACGTGCCCCCGCCTACAACATTGCAGTAAGACTGTTCACGTAAGGGATCAAGAAACCGCTGCCAGTAAAGGGATTCTTCAAATCAGACTTCACTTACAACTGCGAAACATGCCACACGTGCACATACTAGGTGGATGCCGGAATAGAGACCCTGCTTTGCTGCAAGACTGCAGAATGACTGAAGAATAAAACATTTCACGTTCAGTCTCCAGACTCCCAAAATTGAACAATTACTGCATAAGCATGCCAAGATATTCCAGGGGATTGGTTGTCTCAAGAATGGAAACTCTGCACATAGATCCAACAGCAGAACCAAGAGCTGTACAGCGCCAGTGGGTTCCATTCCATATGAGGAAAGCGGTCAAAGCCAAGCTGAAAAAGCTAGAGGACCTGCCCATCATCGAAAAGGTCCTCATGCCCCTGTGTGGGTCTCTCCAACGGTAGTCACAACCAAGCAAAAGCAACCTCAAGCAGTACGGATCTGCATTGACATGAGACTACCCAAAGTAGCAATAAGGTGGGAAAGACAAATCCCCCTGACAATTGATGAACTGATTGTAGACCTCACAGGGGCCAAATTATTCAGCAAACATGACCTGCGATCTGGTTATCATCAGATAAAGCTGGCAAAAGAATTTGGATACACCACAAGCTTCTCATCCCAATTGGGGCTACAGCGGTACCGCAGACTAAACTTCAGAATCTCTTCTGCCGTGGAAGTATTTCAAAACAAAATCCAAAAAGTCCTTCAAGGGCCACAAACATGAGTGATGACATATTTCTTTATTTATTTAATTAATTAATTAATTAATTAATTGATTGATAATGCGCTGGAACAAGGCCCGTGGGCATAGGCGTGCAGGACTAGACAGACAAACGGAAAACACAGACCTAACTGTTAGGGCAAGCCCTCACAGGGGTGAAAGAAACAGGCAGGAAAGGCCGGCCAAAGATTTTTCAGGATGCCAGGCAATCATTCAAACAGGAAAGTCTTTAGCAAGCATTTGAAGGATGCAAAGTGGTACAAAATCTCAGGTCTGGAGGCAGTGCTTTCCAGAGCCGAGGGGCTACTGTAGGAGAGAAGCCATCCGGCACCATAGTCAGTCTGGCTATTTGGAAGAACAAGAGGCCCGAGTTGGTAGGTCTGAGTGTACGCCTCGCAGGAATCCTCCCCAGCAAGGATTATAGGTAGGTTGAACTTTTTCCAAAGAGAAAGGCATGCGTAATACACATAGTGCGAAAGACAAAGCTTTTCCTCACAGGGAGCCAATGCAGTTACGCAGGCCACAGACCACTCGGACAGCGTTATTCTGAACCACCTGGAGGTGATTTAGTTCACCCTGTCCTATGCCCTGCAGTAGGCTTGAGCAGTAATCAATGCGAGACCGAATAATGGCTCGTTCTAGGGTGGCACAACGGTTTATATCAAGGAATGGGTGAATTGCGCCAGGAGCTTGATGAAGGAGGAACAGGATTCAAGATGTCATACTCATTTCTTGATCAAAAATTACTTCTAGAGCCTTCACCTTTGGGAGTGTTTTGAGAGAGCAGTCAGCCACTTTGATAGTTTGCAATGCTGAGTCCAAGTTACAGAGTTTGTGAGCAGTGCCAACAATCATGATTTCAGTCTTCGAGTTGTTTAGTGCCAGACCATTATACGGCATTCACCTTTGTATGAGATTGTAAGTGGTGTTGATTGTCAGAGTGTCAGCCATATGGTCACCAGTAAGGGGGATGAGACACTGAGTGTCATTTGCATAGTTTTCATATATGTTACCTGCTTCGATTCAAGTAAATTGAAGAGAGGCAGGGTGAAAAGATTGAATAGCGCAGGAGCCAGACATGAGCCCTGAGGGACTCCACAAGGCAATATGAAACCCTCAGCGTAGGCATTGTCGCAATGGACTCTTGCTGTTCACTCAGTCAGAAAAGAAAGAACCCAGCCAGCAGTTTCAGGAGAGAAGGTGGATGAACCTTGAAGTCGGGACGGTCCACCGAATCAAACGCTGCAGTGAGGCCGAGAAGCATCAACAGGGCTATTTGCCACTTATCAAGACGCGTTGCAAGGTATTGTTCTTCAGATCCAACAAGGTGGACTCAGTACTATGATGACTTCTGAAACCTGACTGTGTGGGTCCCAAAATATTATGAAGATCAAGAAACTCTTGAACTTGATGGTGAGCTATCTTGTCCAGCATTTTCAACAGGAAACGTGTATTAGCTATGGTGCGATAGTTGGACTCCACAGAGGGATCCAAAGAGGATTTCTTTAACTGATGAGAAATCCATGCATGTTTGATAGAGGAAGGGACCATATTTTCCAGAAAGGATAGATTCATAAATTTAGAGGTCAAAGGAGCAAGGAGATGGGTGCCAGCCAGGCTAGAACGCAGGATTCTACAACCACAAATGTTTGCCATCAAATTAACCTTCTGGGCAGGGACAGACCACCCCGCAGACTACCTCGCTCTACACTCGAGGCCAGCTACTCCCTGAGATTGTGAAGCTTCCAAGCAAACAGAGAAACATTTCTGCCACGTAGTGGACTGGGCAAATCCAATAGTAATGCAGCTACAAGACATAGTCGACGTGACGTCCACCGACATCGGTCTACAACTGGTCAAGCACATAATATTATCAGGAGAATGGAAACACTTCCTCATGACAGTAACGCATCGAACACCAGCAGGGCAGGAGCTGCTACAAGGATTATTTAGCATCCGGCATGAACTGTCGGTATCCCCAGAAGGCCTCATCCTCAAAGGGCACCGAATCATTCTGCCAGTGGTTCTCGAGCACTGAGCGCTTTACCAGGCACAGGAAGGACACCAAGGCATCGTGACAACCCAAGCGTTCATCAAATCACGGGTGTGGATGCCCAATATCTAAAAGAAAGTGACAGAATTAGTGACATCATGCACCGTCTGCCAGTCCACACAGCGGCAAGGCCACCCTGAACCAATCGTGAATCTGCCTTCCAGCCAAAAGAGGTGGGAATCAGTTAGCATTGACTTTTGCACAATCGCCAACAAAGCCGACCTGCTAGTCTCAGTAGATGAATTCAGTGGGTACCCTGAAGTACAGACAGTGAATTCGGCAGACGGACTGTCAGTAGTGCCTGTCCTGGAGGAAATGTTTGCAATGTACAGCCTACCCCGCCCGACAGGTGAACAGCGACAACTGACCACCATTCAAAGGGAAGGAGGTCCAGGGTTTCTTCAACAACCTGAATATTATACGCCAGCGGATGACTCCACACTGGCCACAAATGAATGGAGATGCTGAACGATTCATGGCATCCGTCAACAAAGTAGTGAGAATTGCAAAAGACCAGGGAAAGCCATGGCTGCCGAAGGTTTACAGGTTCCTCCGATCATATCGGCAAAGCCCACACTCCTCCACGCAAGTCAGCCCGGCAGCTTTAATGTTTGGAGTACCAATACAAGTAGGCTTACCGTTACATGAAAGCTGGTATGTTCCTGAAGTAACAGAGACAACGACAGAGACAAGCCTACAATGCAAAAGAAAACCAAGCGAGAGCAGCCCAACACCATAATCTGACGATTGGAGACTCTGTTCTAGTCAAGATAAGGTACCCACAAAAGAAGATGACATTATCGTATTAGTCCCAGCCATGTACAGTAGTAGGAACCAATCATGGGATGATCCCTGCAAGAAGAAACACCAAATCACAATTCATCATGCTTCCGAAAAGTACCACCCACCATCTTGAGAGAAAGAACAATGCCAGCAAAACCATAACCTCGACAGCATCCAGAGGGGTCAGAGCCAAGAGCGTAACAAGAGCCACTGGTGGAAGACATTCCAAGACAGTCAAGTGAGACAGTAACAGGTCCAACTCAAAACAAACCCCAGGGTCAGACCAGTGAAGTTGGCTCAACGCTAACAGGAGACAAGACATCTCAAGATGTCAAAAGAGAAATTATATCGTGCCTCCTATTGCAATAAATATATGTATATTGGCCTACGCCAAGCTGCTTGAAAGTCGCTTACAAAAGAATCCGTGTTGCAAGGTCCTGACCTTAAAATCAATGTAAGCTGCCATTTTAGGTCAATCCGCCATTTTAGGATTCGCTTTGTAGAAGTCACCCTGTGAGTTAAAATGTTGGACGACGTCATTCCAAAATACAACATGATCGTCTTGACCTCTGTACATAGCTAATATGTAACTTGCCTGCAGGCCACTTGTTGAGGTCGTGAACTGAGACCTTATCCTTCGTTGACCTGTGTGTAAGGGATTACTCGTGTAATGAAACTAATCCATGAGTATACTATAAAGACAATGGGCCTCATTACGAGTCCGGCGGTAACCGCGGTGGTAAAACCGCCTGGTTACCGCCGGTCTCGCATTACCATTCCGCCTCCGTGATTCCCGGAATTACCGGGGCATTACAACCCCGGTTTTCCGGGAATCACGGAGACGGAATGGTGTTAATCCCCATTCCCATTGATTCCTATGGGACTCGATGGGAATGGGGATCATGGAAATACCGGCAGCATCTCGTAATGCTGCCGGTGTTTCCTCGGCCACCTGCAGGAGTCGGGATCAGGCGGTCCGGAAACAACGGTGGCGGCGGGTTTACCGCCACCGTTATTTCCGGACCGCCGGAGTTATAATGAGGTCCAATGTATTCAAATACTGAACATAGAACACTTGTTTAACCACATTGTATTAATGTTTAAGACGACTAACATGGAAAATCCCAGAATACACAGTTGCTGTATAGGCTTGTTGATACATGTATTAAAAGCAAACCAGTTATATGCGGTTGTTCGAGACTTGGCATGAACCCTAGCTCTGTGATGTATTAGTGGAATATTAACCCGAAGTGGGGCTGGACATTGTGCTCACAAAATGTATAAAAAGTCAATGCATTCTAATGTACAGCATGTCTCACTGAACACACTGAACCACGCTGGAGTTCGTTGTGTTGTACTGAGGGCCGATAGCTATCTGATTTTGCTCTGTTTTTGTAACTGGATTCACTATAAAATAAAATACTCTGTATGTTTCTTTGTAACCCGTGTTCAGTGTATTTCCTTTTGGGGTACTCAGCCTCGATATTTTGATTCTGTTTTCACAAAGAGACTGCCATGCGCGCCCGAAAGAGTCAGTCCCGATACCCCTTCAAGAGCATCCAAAACTATCTACCAAGCTGAGGGTCTACCTTCTTCAGGAGGTGTACCAGCGAGACAGTATCCAAGAGAACCAATACACTTTTGGTCTAAGTTGGAATGCGATGTGATGTCCTTACCAAGGACCCTTGTGAAGCACGTCATTGGTGCACAGGCTGTGGCGTGCCTGTAAGAAGGAGGGTCTTGAATAAAGAGGAATGAGCATCGGAAATGGTGTGTGTGTGTAGGGGGACACCTAAATAGCAAATAGGACTTCTTTTTGTATATAGAGAAAATATGTGTGTGTATGTGATACACCAACCCTGAGTCACGTCTCCTCCTTTCGCTGCAGCCGCAACCGACGCAGCCCAGCATCACAGATGCCATAGGCAGTGACAAGGGGCTCACTCCTGCGACACTTTAATGCCTAATGTGGCCCTCTAGGATTGGGCAAAGGTTCCTCTTTATCAAATGGTGCACCCTTTTAAGAAAGGGAACCTATTTCCCCCTTTCAAAAAAAAAAAATCAAACCCTAGCAGCACCCCGTGCGCTAATTGCATTCATAGGCGCATTTGCAAGCGGTGAGGGCCATTAACGGCCTATAGCGCTCTTGAGCCCATCGAGGGCCATCTATGGCCATCACCGCCCTTGAACCTGGGTATGAACGCTAAATTAGTAAAACAATCATTTACGTTTAGAATTTACTTTAAAAGCCTTAGCATTTTTCATACATTTTTACATTGATTGGATGATAATGGTAACTTTACATGTTGTCTGAGAAAGGTCAACCGTCAATATTTTTGATTGACCCCCCCAGCCCCCGGTGCCCCATGGATTTCCTTCCAAAACTGGAGAATCTACCTCACGGTGGGAAGTGACCCACCCCACCAAACCGTTCTAGAGCCAGTGAGACATAATAATATGTTTCAGGCAAAGTCAGTGGCTGCCCTTCTGTGGTGCATGTCATACAGGTAATCAGGTCATGGGAAAGTTACATGTGGACATGTGCAATGAAAGGTGACCTGACCTCATCTGAAATAATTAAAAAATAAGAGCAAAGATCATGTCTGGAAATATAGACACAATATGCACATGATTTATGACTGATTATAGTTTTGCATGGTTCGCACAATCGACACACAATGGTAAGGCAGCAGTATCTTAAGTATTATAAACATATAAATAAATAAATAAATATCTGATTGCCTGCTCATTAGGGGCCTGGGACGACAGAGGTTTCCGGCCTTCACTTGTTTGATGAAACCCTTTGGTAAATTCTAAGAGGCACCTCTGATATTCTTTGACTGAAGTCAGCTTCTTCCACTCCGCCACACACGCGCTCACTTTTATCGGGGTCACAGAGTCTGTAAAATCAATAGGGTTCTCATTCCAAGACTCTAAGTTTACTAGGGGGAAAAAAATCAATACCTTGCTTACCTCAAGATTGAATCTATATAAGCCAGCTTTCATTCCACTCTGCGCAAATGAATTAGGCCGTAGCTAGGATTTCAATCCTATATTCGGTCTGCTCACGCTTGCCAATAAACTAACAAAGATTCTGCAGATACCCTTAAGTTGCGAGGCTCTGCACCCTAAATCTTTAAAGAGTCACTCACAAACATTTGATTTATAATCTTGGGATCCTATGGCGGTCCATTTTATATTACGTCATCATGTTTTTTTCAATTTACTTCAATTTGTCTAATTTGTTTTGGATTTTTTTCCCCCTAAATAATTACTTTTTTCATTTCTTTAGAGGCAACTATTGTCTGAGCTTTGTTTTTCTTGACTTGATGTGGAAATGGCCTAAAAGGAGTTGGATCAATTTTATGATAATTTAATGCACGACAGAGGGTTACCGGGTCAGTGAAATCAATGACATTTCAGTACCTCTCATCCAATTTCCTAATCATATATTTTCCCTTTTTTTTATACGATTCCTACTTTTAATGCCAAAGTGCAATCACACTGTAGAGAGTCCAGCACACACAGCAGGATTTTGGATTACATGATGGCGGCCTGTAGTAGCGTACGGCTATATTTATTTATAAAAAAAGAGGTTGCTAGGCAGCTAAAATAACTGAGTTATACGGAGAAGGAGAGGAAGATAGGTTTGTACAGAAATAATACAAATACATTTCAGATAATTTAAGGAAAAGAGATTTTCACTAGGAAATGCTTTGGGAATTTGGTTAATTTCTTTAAAGGGTTTTGTAGTACTAGCAAGTCGCCTTAATCGATGAGCAAAGAACGAGAACATTTCAAGCCCAACTGGTGGGAAGGGGATGCGGATACCAAGTACATGCCGACTTCAGTGGCTCCGTTTTTGAAAAGCTACCGGAAATGAAAACAGTTTCTTTCCGGGCATCGCTGTCCCCCAGAGTCTGGGGTTTTGGGCTTGGAAAGACATGGCCCCATAGGCGTGGCGCTTGGAGGTTGGTGAATTAAAGACTCCTTGCTGCAGTGAGATTGGGGAAATTTCATCCACTTTCCCCCAGACCTTTGCTCCAGTAAAGTTTGTGTTTGTCGCAGATCGCCCCACTTATGATTCTTGAGTCCACTGCGAGGCAGTGGAGAGATTTGAGGCCCGCTTTCATGCGTTCCCATGTTCACAACTGAAGCCACGTTCTGGTGGTTTGGTTCTTGTGAGTAAACCTAACGCAGCCTCTACGTAGCTAGATGTAGTACAACAGGAAGCCAAACTCTCAGAGAAGGAGAAACAAGTATGAGGTGCTGTGCAGTGCTGTGGCATTCCAGATGCCCCCTGCTTGGCCAGTTTGCTTGGCTGATGAAGCTTAATGAAGTTGGGCTGGACTGTGCTGGGGCCTAGGTACCTGGAATGCGAATGTGTGTCAGAGCTTGGCGACTGAAGGGAGCGCTGGTGGATGTTGGTGCACACGAGTACACGAACACCAGCTGATGCGCAGAAGGGTGAGTGCGGCTGCTGCCACTTCTTACACAGCAGCGGAGGCAGTAAGGGATTTTTTTAACCCTGGGAGGGTGCTGTATTACTTGAGGGTGAAGGAAGAGGCAAGTCCTCACCTGGTCAGCTGGACTTTTTAACAGCATATTTACAGGTGGTTGGCAGTCTGCCCGGTCATATTTACCTGTCCGCTGTGGTCCTTTCATAATTCTATAAATATTATATATTTTATGGCACATACCTAGCTCGGCAGCAACGGAGCGCTGCACTGGTCACAGGGTAAAACACTGGTGGCAAGACTTTAACAAGTCAACAAGTAAACCGTAGTAATCGTGAACACAGTGCAATATACGCGTGCTGATGCACACGGATAGCCGGAACCTAGGTCATGTCATGGATGCTGTTGGAAGAGCCAGGTATCAAGTTCTTTCCTAACTTGAAGAAGACTTGGAGCAGTCCAGGTTGCCACCAAGGAGGACTTAAAGAGGACAGGAGCGTAGAATGAGAAGGACTATTTGCTATTTTTTCTGCTTGCACGCAGGTCTCATTTCCATTCTAGATATGGTCTACCTGAAAGTTGACCGTGTGCCACCCGGTGTTTTTAGCTTGGCCTTCAGGTAGGCCAGAGTACCAGCGTTGGTTTCCTTGTCTATGAACCAGGTCCTAGCTGGGATAGGAAGCCAGCATAGTTTGTGGTGTGCTCGCGTTTCCTAGTGACAGGGATGAGGCCCTTTGAGTTGGACAAGGTAAGCAACCAGAGCCTTGGGAGGAAGCTGTTTTCCCTGTCGATATACACGATCACTGGGGCTGGCACCACCGTTTGAAAGTTTTGGAGTGAGAGGATGGGCTTAATCTTGTGAAGTAGAGCGTTCTGACTCAAAGCTGGTCGAGCCTTTTGCGCCATGTGTTGTTGGAAGGATGTACTGCTTTTCTCAGTGAACCCTAGGGAAGTTGCTGAGGGGGTGAGTTGAGGGTTGGTTGGTGAGGGTTAATCCTGTGTCCTTGGATGCACCAGTGCTCTGCATGTCTTGCTGGAAATGCTCCCACTGATGCACTATGTCTGTGGCCTTGTACATCATGAGCTCCAGTGAATCAGGCCTCGCTCTCTGATCCTGATTGTTGGTTGGGATTCTTGCTGTTCCACTCATCCACCTCTTTAAATCGTGAATCCCAAAGCCACCATTATCTACCTTTATGGGTGACTTGCAGCCTCTAGAAATTTCAGCTCTGGGGGTTGTTGGAGGTGGGGGTTGGGGGGGGGGTGAGTCCAGCACACTAGACTTGTATTATTCCAACATGGCTGAAATGGTGCTTGAAGGCAATCGTGAACTCATTTCGCTACTGTGCAGTGCACATACTCCCATTCTATTGGTTTATTTTCTCACTTGTTATCATGGAATGTGTTGTTTCTTTGGTCTGTCTTGCTCTGTGTGTATATATGCTTAGCCTAATATTAATAGTATTATGGTACTACAGTTTTTGGGCTCCACTTCTATTTAAAGTGTTCATATGAGTCCTCGGCGAGAGGAAGTTGTCTGCCTCTTGGCATACTGCAATAATTGTACCTATTTTTAAAAAGGGTGATAGGAACAACCTGCTTAAATATAGGCCAATCACGCTTTTGGACACAGACTCTATAATGTTCACCTCCGTTGTGTTGACTGAACTATCGTCCTGGTCCTCGTCTGTGGGTCTGCTGAAACCCAATCAAAGTGGCTTTAGAAAGGGAGTGGGAACACCTACAGCAGTCCTTGTGGTGAAAGTGTGCTTCTGAAATGTATTCTGCATCTATCGATCTATCACTGGCGTTCGATAGAATTGACAGACAATTGGTGTGGAATAGGTTTGTGAAATGGGGCCTTCCATCACAATTGTGGGCCATTCTGATCCAAATGCACTCTAACACTTCTTTAAGAGTTAGGCTAAGCCTGCAAGGTAATATGACCCGTTCAATTGTTACATGCAACGCTCAGCCCCAGTGCTGCCTCCTGGCGCCCTTATTATTTAACATCTATCTCTTTGATATAGGAGATGAACTCGATAACCCTACATTTATTTCTCCTCTGGGGTATGGGTGAACATTTTTCTGGCTAACATATGTAGATGACATTTTGCCCTTGGACTGCAGTCGGGTGGGCCTTTCTAGACTCTTGGGTGCTTTTGGTTGATATGCTGCCAAGAATGGACTGATTATTAATTCTGCAACATCTAAATTATTAGTGTTTAGGTTCTGTCTAAAAAGAGCAAGCCTAAATTGGACCTTAAATGCCCAACAAATAGAAGAGGTCGACTACATACAATACCTAGGTTTTAACATCTATGGCCCTCAATTGAAAGAATGCCTGACTGAACATTTTATCATGAAAGCTAAACATATGTTATGCCAAATGAAAGCGCTTTAATTCCGTTTTGGAAGATTTCCACTTGATCCTGTGAAGAAGTATTTTGAGTCTAAAGTTATTCCCAGCTATACATTAAGGTTTAGTAGTGACCACAAGTTAAATGACTATAACTTTGATTATATCAAGGGAACATTATGGAAGGGTACTCTGCGTTTACCAAAAGCTGTTCCTATGACCATAATACATTATGGATTGGGTCTCATCTTTAAATACTAAGATTCTATGGAAGAAAATCCAACTTTGCAGGAAACGTTATCAACCTCTGACCAATTCGATCTATGAACTGATGAACAAAGATAACATCAGAATTAAATACCCTTTTGTACAGAAATGTAGGTAACAGGAGAATGATGAAGATTTCTGGAAGAGACTGGGGCTAAAAGATTGGGTTCATACATGTGAAAATAAATACAGGCTTTTAAAAGGTATAAAGAGTTTTGTATGAGTAACAGGAAAGTTGGATCTAGTGCACCTTACCTAGTATTTTACAATCTTGGAAATTTGCCAGAATAATCCTACAGTTTCATTGAAATCTTTTACAAACCACGGAGGACAGATTTTTATGGAAAGAAGAAAACATAACAGGCTACATTGTCGCTATTGTATCATATCACCTGAATCACTAAAACATCTTCTCCTTAATTGTCCTGTTTTGTAAAACTTGATAAACAATATATTCAGTGCGGTGAATCCCCCTTCCGCCATTGCCCTTCCCCATTCCCATTTCTGCCCCATAGGGCTCTATGGGAATGGGGAAGGCGCTAATTACGGCACCGCAATTTTGCGGTGCCGTAATTAGCTCCGAGGTCCCTTAGCGTGTTGGTTTTTAACGCCTGCAAAAAGCAGGCGTTAAAGCACCAACCCGCTAAGGGACCTCGTAGTAAGGCGGTAATGGTTAACGGTCACTGTTACCATTAACGGTGGCTGTTAACCATTACCGCCTTCCGTGTAATTTGGCCCTAAGTCTCGAAGGGACTAGGCTCGCAACACAAAAGCTGTTGTAAATAGCCCAGTGGCTCTATGACATTATGATCGGCAGCATCCAGGAGGATAATGGCGCTGTGTTAAACATGTTCCTAACGGAAGCAAACCTCGCTATATGAGGCCATAAGGCGACCATCTATCATCTATAAACACTGCCTGTACTGTACATATACTAGTACATGGTCGGTAACACTCGAGCGAGCCAAAATTTTCAAAACCTGTTTCTATTAGTGACCATAGTTAATGTCACTTATTTATTTGCACTATCGTCATGGACTGTGAGGCAGGAGACCAGCAGTACCGGTCAGGTGCCCCACGGCTGTGTTTGTAGCTAGGGTCGACACCAAACACATGCTTATGACTCACGCAGGTAAATGACAGACACACATATGTATCTCTATATATCGTCACATTCTAGGCCAAAGCTGAACCGCAAAACACCAAAGTATATATATAAATAGCTTGCATATGCTTGACTGCCACTAACATGGTAAAGCCATAGGACAAATATGGAAGAAATAGGCCCACTGAAATGAACGAGGAAGGGAAGACAAGCTTCGAGTACATGAAAGGGCTGGCATAATCCACTGGGGAGAAATTCAGTCTCAAATCCTCATAATTGCAGGCAAGAGAGCTGTGTTTCGTGGTCTCAACACACGTGACCTAGCAGAACAAGACAATACCCATTCAAGCGAGGTGATCAAAGATAAGCTGTTCCCACCAAATCAGAAGTGGAATGATACAAGTATTTCTCACGCACTGCCAACTGAATGCACTCTTCCAGGCTTAGGTGGTCAGAGATGTCAACATTAGGGACCACACAGCCCCTCCATGTTCATTCTCATTGCCTTGAGAAGGTACACTTAGCCTGGTAATTGTCCAGGTCCCAGGGCTGGAAGGACCTACTCTACCCAATTCAGAGTCACCTTTCACTTGAAGATATAATATGTAGCAGGAGCAATGGTCTCTCTGCGACCCTGCAACATTGCAGATTGAAACAGGCAGAAGGGGTCCCAGGAGGAGCCACCAGATATGGCTATCCAATAGTAGAATGACCCAGTTATCAGAGCTGCATGCTAAAATGGAGGTTGAAACGAATACTGCAGGAAAGGACGAAGGCTGGCTGCCATATAGCTTTTCATGGATACCAACATGGATGGCCAATGGACTGAAGGTACTGGTGACAGCCCTGGTACTAGTTTTATTTGCCTTTTGTGACCTCTTAAAAGCCATGACGCAATACAAAAAGACTACTGAAAAGACCACAGGGATGAAAGTATTGGTAGACTTAGCGACTGAAGAAGATGAAGAGATTAAGATACGCAATACGCTGGAAACACAACCAACGCAGTGTCCTCTGTGTCCAGCAGGAACAATGTTCGAGTTCCCATTCAACACCCGTGACTGTTGGAGAAAATGGGTTTGGTACAACCCTGTTGGAGACTGCAGTTATCTGACATGGAGTTTAGATGATCATGCAAAATACCATGTACATCTCGGACCGAAAACAATGGTTTGGCTCCCAAAGTTACACTTGAACAGAGAGAGTCGTGTAGGTATTGTGGTCAACACATCGACCAGAGTGGGTATTGAATACAGAGGTCTGAGTATCGGCATAATGACCCCCACACGACTCTCAGCCCGAAGACTTAGACACGACAGGTACACCTCACTCTTAGGGCCTTCACCGCTATCGTCAATGTATCGCAGCTGAATCCACACTCCCAGGATTAGGTGGTCAGAGGTAACAACATTAGGGAACACAGAACCCCTCCATGCTCATTCTCATTGTCCTGAGAAGGTACCCTCAGCCGGGTAATCGTCCACGGTCCCAGGGCTGGGAGCACAGACTCCACCCAATCCAGTCACCTTTCACTTGAAGATATAATGTGTTGCAAGAGTCCATGGTATCCCTGCGACCCTGCAACATTGTAGATTGATACCAGTAGAGGTGGTCCCAGGAGGAGCCACCAGATTTGGCGATCCAATAGTAGAACTAACCCCTATAGGACGTATACCTAGTTCACCTAAAGTGACCAATGTGAATGCACGATAGGTTTGGGGGACGGAGCTTGGTTGTGTAATGTCACAACTGGATAAAACCGGGTGACACATGCTCAGAAGACCAGAACCCTCGAGAATGTGTGTTTTTCTAATGTGATTCCTGTCGTTTATTAGGTAATAAAGACATTAAACTTTGCCCCGTGGCTGAGTCTTCCGTTCTTGCAGCGGGGAGTTTTTGATGGGCCCGAGTGTATCTCTGCTGGTAATTGGGGTAACTGCTATAGAGCCCCTGCTGCTCTCCAACAAAGCTCAGGCTATTCCGCCATCATATTTAGCTTTCTGTCACATTTGCTCACGCTCTTGGTCAACTGAGCCCTGTACAGTGTTTTGCAAGAAATGTTTTGCCTTGTGCATGTGGAGAATTGACGAGCATCATGACTTTTTTATGTCTTGACAGTAGCTTGCAGCTTGGAAGGTTTGCCCCTCATGCCCTGTCTTGAAGAGTCTCACGTAGGGTCTGAGTTTCCAGGCTAGACCACCCTTGCTTTTTCCAGCATCACGAGGAACCAACATTTCTTCTCAAATAAATGAGGGCTGTTTACTAGAATCATTCAAAGAAGAGGCTATGATGGCTCTGATTTGAAGGAGGATATTAATCGATTGCAATGGCCTTCGTTTTACACTAAGCAATGGGTATATTTCAACTCCTCTGGATCTGCCCCATTGAGAGATTCTATCACATCTCTGGGCATCCTGAGCTTTCTCGCGACTAGAAGCGCATTCTGTGTCTCACCATGGATAATCGAAGAAAAATATGTGATTTAATATCTGATAACAATGATTTGCGAAAAAGAATACCAGGAACCGGAAACGTAGTGGCTCGGTCACATAGAGTCATTGGGTCACCCTATTGCAAACTGAGATGTAGCCGAGATGTTAAATAGGAGGGGGTGATGTGGACTGGGGACCTTCATGCAATGGTTTTTGATCTTCTGCTTCAATGAGTCTCGGAAGCCCCCCAATGAATCAAAGAAGGGTTTATGACAAGTATCAGCTGGTGAGATTATCGAGAGTGCATTGGGAAAAAGACCAATTCATGAAATGCCATGGTGACGCCACACTGATGCCTACACCACTGATGTAAGATGAGAAGAAAGAGTCTTATTGAGTTGCATATGCCAGCCCAATGGGGCACAATATGACAGTTCATCTTTTATGATGCACTTAATACCAGGGACCAGTCTCTACGCGCGGGACCGGGATTCAAACCTGCATTGCTCTGCATTGTCTTGCCTCCAAGACAAACATGTTGCCCCTGAGCGATCCTCCTGGATAAGGGAAAGCAATGCGTGTGCATAGAAATCGGTTTCCAAATGAAGGAAGTTGTCTATAGGCAGACATGTGCTTGCTCCTCCCAGGTGCTTCTATGTAAAGTCTGAACTTGGAGGACTGGAATCTGAGGTTCACAGCTCCCAGATAAGGTACTGTGTATGTCCAGAGTATGGCCCAAACCCTGAGCAAAGCTTAGACCCGTGGGTCTTACCATCAACAAAATCCAGATTTGCCAAAAATGTGGGAATACCAAAGAAAACCCCAAAAGACCTGGTCAGGGGACAAATGAGTCATCAATACCATTTTAGCATTTCCAGTTTTGGAAATGTGTTCACAGGTATTGCTGAGATCTCTGTGTGATCAGCAGTCTTAAATCCTGGCAAGCCAGCTGAGCTTCTCAATTTTCTGGGGTTGTTAAATGCGTACCAAATTCGGTTAGATCATAATAAATGTATGTAAAGATGTTCTGGGTCCAGCGTTTTGGCAGAGGCGCTTCATAAGTAACACATTATTAGCATTAAGCAGCTAAGAGCAATCAATAACAATATTGAATGTTTGTGCCAGGACCGTCATTTCACCAAAAATCTAGGGGTAGCAGATGTGACATCACATGATTGATGTCATTTGACCCCACCCCGAAGTGATATCACGGGAAGCGATGGAACACAACCTTTCACCCCTTGAGAAAACAGGAAGTGGCATCACATAGCATTGTTCCTAAGCACACTACAAAAAATATGGGTACAATATCACTATAATGTGACATATATTTCATACAAGAATGGATCGCCATATGTATCGTTAAGACAAGTGTCTATAGGCCCATATTACCAAATTATTGTGAATGCAAGCAGACGTCCATGACGAAATGATAATGTGTTATTATATAGCACTTACCCTGAAGAGCTTTATATAGAAAAAATATACACCCAATATCACCCAACCTGTGTTGGTACTCATTTATCGACCTCAGAAGGATGAAAGGCTGAGTTGGGGTGTTTAAGAACAGACTAAATCAGTGACTCACCCCCTGAAGTGTGCCTGAAATAAACATTTAATGAGTCTAGCAATTATTGTATAGAATTCTGTAAAGACAAATTATTTGGTATTACCATTCTTTCTTATTTAGGGTCACTGCTAAAAGTGTTAGACTTGTGGAACCCCTATTCTTTTTTTAAGAGGCCTGACCAAGAAAGCCAGCCACTCCAGAAGCAAACAGCCACATGGCGCTGGCCACAGGCCAGGACCTTGCATACATTTGTTTTGTTTTTTTAAAGTGTTTGTATTTTTTTTTTTAGGGGTAGCAAGGGAGACCTCAGGGGTCGCAGTTGCGACCCCTGGTAACCTCTAAATGACATCCCTGGTTTGTGCCCTGGAAGTGGTGGAAGTTGATTGGCTCGCTGGCTAAAACTGCAGAATAAATACATTGCCTCGCACTTTCTTTCAGTACAGGGGCAAGTAGCCTCTACATCACTGTATCAACTCGCTTGCGCGAGAGGCTGCAGGAGTGCTTTGCAGCGCCATATAATTCTGAGTGCAGTGTAAAAATATATGAGCCTGCAGAGGACGCCTGAGTCTAGGCTCTTAGTATATACGGCGCAGCGGGGGGGGGCTCCACCTATCTGTGAGTTGCTGCAATATGAAGCAACAACATGTACTCTTTGGCCAGGATTTTACAATGAATCCATCCTGGTTACAATGTGTCCAGACAGTTCTGCAGAGAGCAACCTGGTTACAATGTGTCCAGACAGTTCTGCAGAGAGCAACCTGGTTACAATGTGTCCAGACAGTTCTGCAGAGAGCATCCTGGTTACAATGTTTCCAGACAGTTCTGCAGAGAACATCATGATTACAATGTGTCCAGACAGTTCTGCAGAGAGCATCCTGGTTACAATGTGTCCAGACAGTTCTTGCTTAGAGCATCCTGGTTACAATGTGTCCAGGCAGTTCTGCAGAGAGCATCCTGGTTACAATGGTTACAATGTGTCCAGACAGTTCTGCAGAGAGCATCCTGGTTACAATGGTTACAATGTGTCCAGACAGCTCTGCAGAGAGCATCCTTGTTACAATGGTTACAATGTGTCCAGACAGTTCTGCAGAGAGCATCCTGGTTACAATATGTCCATACAGTTCTGCAGAGAGCATCCTGGTTACAATGTGTCCAGACAGTTCTGCAGAGAGCATCCTGGTTACAATGGTTACAATGTGTCCAGAAAGTTCTGCAGAGAACATCATGGTTACAATGTGTCCAGACAGTTCTGCAGAGAGCATCCTGGTCACAATGTGTCCAGACAGTTCTGCAGAGAGGATCCTAGTTACAATGTGTCCAATCCTGGTTACAATGTGTCCAGACAGTTCTGCAGAGAGCATCCTGGTTACAATGGTTACAATGTGTCCATACAGTTCTGCAGAGAGCATCCTGGTTACAATGGTTACAATGTGTCCATACAGTTCTGCAGAGAGCATCCTGGTTACAATGTGTCCAGACAGTTCTGCAGAGAGCAACCTGGTTACAATGTGTCCATACAGTTCTGCAGAGAGCATCCTGGTTACAATGTGTCCAGACAGTTCTGCAGAGAGCATCATGGTTACAATGCGTCCAGACAGTCCTGCAGAGAGAATCCTGGTTACAATGTGTCCAGACAGTTCTGAAGAGAGTCGGCCTCAAATGGAGAACCTGATGCCGATGGCTAGAGGATTCTGCTAAGTATTTGAGCAAGAATGTGCTTGCCTTCACACGCCTATTCCAGCACCTCCACTACAAATGTATTCCAAAATTAAATAAAAACTAAACTTGGTAGAGGCAGTGCATTTGCACGCAGGACTGAATTACAGTTCAGGGTTCTCATAAGCACACTTGATCATGTCAGTGTACTTTCATTTAGAAATGAGAGCAGTAGTTGGGCACTAGAGTTCTAGATCCACTTGCACAGCACTCTGAAATTACATTCTGTTTGTTTGTTATGAGATTGCGTGCTGTGAGATCACGGGTTGTGGAGGTGCTGCTGTAGAGGAGGTCCCAAGCACGACCCGCACTCAAAGCACCCATTTTGAAGTGCCAGGAATGTTCACGCCGAGATACGTGACGTACGATGAGCAAATAAACCAGCAGAGAGCCGCAGTGGGGCTCTGCCCGGTACTGATCAGACCAACGGCACCTATTGAAGTACCAACACCAAATAAAACATGGACAGTAAAGTACTCATTGAGGAAACCATATAAACAAATAAAACGGAATGAGGATTGTCTGAGTACAGTCCCTGAAGAGGCCAAGAAAGTCCTAAAAGAAGATGAATGGTGACCTCACAAGAACTCGGACTGACTCACAGATAAAGAAAACGACGACCTGTGAATGAAGAAAAGAGATGAAACACCATGAATAAGTGACATCCCGAGGATAGAATTGCATGCAACATTTGTAGCGCTTTCATGTCAGCGATGACGAGTTTTTAGTATAAAGGATGTGATTTTTGTGAAGTTCGTCGGAGTTGAAGCGAGTAGGAAGATCAAGCAATCGCTGATGTTCATAATTCCCCGTTTTTTGTACTTGTCATTAAATGGACTCCCTTTGCCAAACCATTGAGTTGTCATTATTGATTTGATGCTTGAGTACGAATCTGCATCCCCATCCATCTCACGGGTGCTGCTACTCATCTTAAAGTGCTGTTTGGGAAAACCCCAGTCCTATGGGCCTGCTGGGGTCCCTCCTGCACACTGCCCACAGCTCTTGTGGGGCTGAAACCTTTGGGTTGGCCTGGATATCTTGCGCATAAAGAGTGATGAGTCTATTTGTGTAGACCAATTTTGGAGTCATATTTATTTTAATGTTGTTGTTTATTGCTTTAAAGCGTGATTTGTTTTGTCAGCCGACATGTGTTTCGAGTCTGCAGTTCTTTCTCAAGGCTAAAGCGTTGTGATATTCTGCATCCGATTGTGTAATGGTGCTCAGGGAGAGGGTCAGAGGGTGCTCCTCCTTGATAGAGTCTGTCCTGCGAACAGAGTGGAAACACATGCTTTATCTTCATTTGTCAAAAAACATTATTTTAGCCGCTGTGACGTCGGGGAGCTGCATGCCTCTGTTCAGAAGAACTTTCCATAATATTTCATGAAGAAAGGGAATTTCCACGGATCAATCCTTCCATCTGATCAAAGATAGTTACTGAGTCTCGTAGTAATGAGCAGTGTTTTCAACTAGTTTCCTTCCCTCATTCTACGGAGGGAGTTCTCTGCAAAGTCGATGCATTCAGTGCCCTAATATTTTATCTCGAAACTATTAGAGACATCCAGTCAACGAACAGGTTATGAGTCACTTGCAGTCCTCAGCACTTTAGAGTGCAATAGAGTGCACTGGAGCCGTCTCCTCCCCGGGGACCTCATCCCATTGGTGTGGAGGGAAGGGGGCTGTGGGCTAGGAATTCAGTAGTCACTATAAGGAGTCGATTGTGCGTTTCCTCACTTCCGCCGCCATCACAGTGCAGGCATCAGGCGCACTTATGGACTTCCGAAGAGTGAAGGTGAGTGCCAGCATGCTGGTCTGCGATCTACCCGTTGCAATCAGGTGTCTGCTGGGCCTTTACGAACTTTGAGCTACTACTCTGGCACTTGAGTTTGCAAGCGGGCGTAAACCCTCTATTTCTGACCCTCAAATCGCCTGGGATCCCTCAAACTCCCCTTGATCTTTGAGATGTTCAGGGACTTCCGTGTAGACTCAAGGCCTGCCAGATTGATTTTCCAACCAATTCCTGCCATGACTATTTAGGAAGAGGGAATGTTTACTAGTTGGAGGTGAGAGCACCCCAGGCGACTGCATGTACCTCGGATATTTGACTACACCCCTCTATTTCAGGTATTTCTAGCAGGTCGGGGTGGGCTTCCTAGGCATTTTGGACATTTGAAGCTGTTCTTATGTGATCAAGAGTCTAATGTCTTTCATTTTCCCCGCCCAAGATTCTGGGGGAATCACCTTAGCTTTCGCGTGTCCGTGATACTCAGTTTGGGGCCTGGATGATGACATCTGTGGTTGTTGGCGAGGTCCTTCTCGTGTGCTTTCGAGGCCCCGATATACACTTTGCGCGGGGCTAGGGGGGCTGTGCGATCTCTGGAGGGACCTGGAACTGTTACATTGCACCGGGAGAGCTCCAAGCATCTCACGTTAGCCTGCATGCACGCACGCACAGCTCGGAACAGTGCACGAAGCTGCCCCACGCAGGGAAACAGTGCACTCATGAACAGCACGCACAGGCACGCCCATATGCTCCGGGTCTGTGTGATGAGCCAGACAGTACATCTGGGAAGTGCTAACACGGGGCCAAGGGGCCATGATTGCTGCAAGCCTTGAAAGGTTGTTACGGAAGGTGAAAGGTTAAGCACTTGCAATACTGCCTTGGAATCCGAGCTCGCCAGCTCTCATCGTTTTATTATTTATTTTTTTAGAAAGTATTTAATAATGTGTTCGATACGGGGAAGAACGTTGCACTGCCGCGACGGATGCAAAACTAACATTCAAAGATCAGGCGTCCCCGTTTGCGGGTGTCAGAGCAGCCGCGAGCTCCTGGCGCGAGGGCGATTACTGACCATTAATCACACTCGGGCCTCTGTAACCGGGCCCTGAATGATGTCTCCTTTGTCCTCAGCATCCTCCGAGTGGCGCCCCGCTTTATTACTCTCTGCTTCGGGGAGAGTAACCTTGATTTATGGCCCCGGTCTTTGCATTGTATAGTACCCTGGGGGGGCTGCCTCTGGGGAGGCATTTGTTAGAAGCCAGTCTTTTCTTTAATAAATAAATAAAGGCTCCTTGGAGCGTGTTTTCAATTACATTGCATGGCAGAAAGATTACTGGAGAGTACATCACAAGTGGAAATTGCTGCACCGTTTGTGTTCTATTTTCGAGTTTTGTTTGGCTAAAGGTATCATAATTATCAGCTGGCGTCTGTCTCCCCCCACGGCGCTTGCTAAAGATGCCCGAATGCTCCAAGCACAAGGCCTGTCAGACTGCGCTGCACCGATGAGCCCCCAACGAGGTTGAAACTCTTTTGTGGCTGTCTGCATTCTGGAGAGCTGTCTGCGTGGGTTGATAAAGCTTTGCATAGCGCTGCCTTGCAAGCTAAAGACCATTTTCTGAAGCAAAAATGCAATGCTTTTCAGACATTTTGCATACCCATAAGGCCTTGCTCGGCGGCTTTAAACTGACATGGGGTGTGGGGGGGGCCTTCAAGGGATGGCTAGTGGGTTGTGTGGCGGCATGTGGCTAAAATAAGCAATTCCACTTTCACAATTCCTTGACAATGCTACTCATCACTTAATAGTGAAGGAGGAGATGTGCTGGACAATACCCAAAGAAAAACAGGAGTGAACCATAAGCTGTCTAAACAGCATTGGCTTACCTTTTGGTAGCAAGGGCTGAACCTAAGGCATAAACCACCAAGAGGTGCTGGGAATGGAGGAAACAACATACACAATGCAAAACGTTCATGAATGCAAAGTCTTCACACGTTTATTTTCAAACAGAGTAAAAGATGCACCCCTTCCCCAGAGCATACCATATTTTGATCCAGTTCCACTTTCAATGATATGCCGGTCGGTTTTGCTCCCGTGCTGCCACTTCAGGAGCTATGCTGTAGAGCAATGTGTGGTGCTGTGAGGGTCCGGCATGCATGCATGCGTGAATGTAGAGTATGGAGTCCCTGCAAACACCATGTGACACCTGCAGACACATTCCGCCCTAGTTGCTCATATATGCGTCCTTCAGGCATAACGCAGCCCGATCCCAGTCTGGGTGTCCACCCACCAGACTGCACACATCCAACTGATATCTCCAGCACCACATCGAACGCTAGGATGCAGCTACCATCTGGCAATTACATCAGCTGCACACATATCTGGTGCACCCACGATACTATCTCTCTCTACTGACCAGAACTACAGTTCCTGAGGGCGTCCAACCCACCACCACTTTGAGGTCATACCATTGATATATAGAGCGCCAAATAATGCCAAGTAACATAACATAACATAACATGACATAGCATAACATAACATAACATTAGCCTTTTACCATTCCCAGAGTTGAAAATAGGAGCGATTGGAATAAAAGCAAGCATTCTTGTCAAAAAGGAATTTGTGAAAAGTACCCTGAACATATTTAATGAGTTAATAAAGTCTACAGCGGTAGGAAAATGTCTCATTACGACCCCGACAGTAGCCGGCTGCCCCGGAGTTGTTTTTTTTCCAGTGCCTGGCAATGGGGAATTACCAGGGGTTTACAGCCCCGGGCGGTCCATGTAATTCCCCATTGCCAGGCGCTGGAAAAAATGACTCCCCCTTCCCATCCGAGTCCCATAGGACTCAATGGGAATGGGGAGGACGGAAGCAGCGGCACCGTTGATAACGGTGCCGCTGCTTCCATCAAAGCCGGCGAGCGTGTGCCGTTCCGCCCGCCAGGTCAGCCCTGGCAGGAGGGGCGGCACCCACCCACAGGACTCAGAGTATGCTGGTCTGGTAACAACGGTGCCGGTAGCTTACCGGACCGGCATACTCATAATGAGGCCCAATCGTAGTTGGCACCTTTCAGTGAGAACGTGGTGCAAGGCCTGGTCAGGTTCATGGAAACGAAAGGAGGGCCTCCTGGAAATTGGCTCACTGTGGCCCCGTTAGACCACTACAGAGCTGATGGGCGCAGGCTAACATCTTTTTACCAGAAGACTCAGTTCGCTCAGGTGGGAGCAGAATGCAGGTTTGGTATTGGATCGGTGGATGAGTGGTATAATAAAGGAAAAATGCAGGAATCATTACCAGGTGCTGCCAGAGGTGAAAGCGGGGTGTGCGGTCCTCAAATTGGCGTGGCGATGTCCACTTGCCAAGTCTTGCGAAAGGTCTCTTTTAAAAAAATAATAATGTTTAGCAGGAGCCTGTGACTAATAGGATTCAAAGATGGCTGCCAGGAGCTCTTGCACTAATAATCTTCCTAAGCAAAGCTCTGGGTGGTTGTTCAGGTCCTAAAAGCGGCCCACAGAATGGTGAAGAACTCTGGATTTATAAGTAGAGCCAACTTTCCCATGGAAGCAAGTCACTGGCAGCTCTCAAAGATGGCTAGATGCTGTGAGAGTGGCTCAGCCGAAGCCAAATAAGAGTCGATTGCACCTCTAGGGGCCGTGTGATAGACGCTACCCTATAGTGGACAAGCCTGAGGGAGTCAGCAAGGACAGCGGTGGAGCGGAAACTTGAGGCTGCCAAGGCAGCTGAGAAGACAAGGCCAGCTCAACTAGCTGTGCTTCCGCCACATGCCATGAAATTGTTCTCAGTAACCGAGACCATACCCATATCAATGATCGTATTGCTTGGGTCACACTGCCCCTACTTCAAAGAATCTTATGGTGGATATATAACAAACCAACCAATTTGGCAAAATCCCCAGGGTAATTGCACTAAGGGAACCTGGGGGAAATCAGCGGTTACAGTACTGCAGGGGTCTACAACCTTGGGCTACCCAGATGTGTTGGCCAACAAATTCCAATGGCCCAAGCCAGCTAGGTCGATGGTGAGGAATCATGGGAGTCGTAGTACAGAACATGTGCAGTCTCCCCGGTTGCAGACTTTTCCAGGAAAATAGTTTGTTCATATAAGTAAATCAAGGGCTCTATACTGATTCCCAGAGAAGATCTCTCTGCAAGATGGCAGCTCAGATACGCTATTCCCAGAGAAGATCTTCTCTCTGCAAGATGGCAGCTCAGATAAGCTGTTCCCAGAGAAGACCTTCTCTCTGCAAGATGGCAGCTCAGAATAACTTGGGATGATAAGCTTTTCCCAGAGAAGATCTTCTCTCTGCAAGATGGCAGCTCAGATAAGCTGTTCCCAGAGAAGACCTTCTCTCTGCAAGATGGCAGCTCAGAATAACTTGGGATGATAAGCTTTTCCCAGAGAAGATCTTCTCTCTGCAAGATGGCAGCTCAGATAAGCTGTTCCCAGAGAAGACCTTCTCTCTGCAAGATGGCAGCTCAGAATAACTTGGGATGATAAGCTTTTCCCAGAGAATATCTTCTCTCTGCAAGATGGCAGCTCAGATAAGCTGTTCCCAGAGAAGACCTTCTCTCTGCAAGATGGCAACTCAGAATAACTTGGGATGATAAGCTTTTCCCAGAGAAGATCTTCCCTCTGCAAGATGGCAGCTCAGAATAACTCGGGATGATAAGCTTTTCCCAGAGAAGATCTTCCCTCTGCAAGATGGCAGCTCAGAATGACTCGGGTTGAGAAGCTGCGCCCTATTGACTGCATAATTAATCAATTTTACTTGAATCTTGAACCTATGTAGTCAACACGCATCACTGCACTCGAGAGGCCTGTTCTTGCTAAACTGAGGTTCAACTGGTTGTTATCTTGAGAAGCAGGGCACAGTGGGTGTAGGCTGGGGAAGGGGAGTAAAATGTCTTAACTGGGACAACAGTCCACTTGGAACTTTTAGGCTCTTAACACTGTTCTGCCAGTGGCTCTCAATTATTTAGAAAATACTGACTGCGACTTTGCGCGTGGAAGCGGCAATGGCGCATACTGGCACAATTAGCAGAGCTTAATATGGAAAAGGAAATGGTTCTCTTAGCAGTGCCAACACCTCCAGGTGGTTATGTAGCTACATTGCTTGCTCAGCGTTTCCGAAGTTCAATTGTATCTTGTAATATATAATTGATTTGGCTAAGCCTCATGGGTGGAACAAGCATCGCTGGTGTATGCAACACTACATCACATGTCTATTTGAATAAACAGTGATATGTTGGACTGTGAACATTCTATTTCTGTATGACCCTCTGCATCCTTTAGTACATGTTATGTTATGTTAAGTTGCTTTGCATTTATATAGCACCTTATGTACCATTGGTATGGTCTTAAGGCGCTGGTTGGTTGTACGCCCTCGGGAACCGAAGTTTAGGTCAGTACAGAGAATAGAGAGAGACAAAAGGTGCGTGTGAGCACCGGATATGTGTGCAGCTGGTGTGGCATTTGTGTGATAGCTGCTTCTTAGCGGCAGGTGTGGTGGTTGGGAGATCAGGAGAATGTGTTAGTTCTGGCAGGTTGTTACCCAGACCGATTCTGGCTGCGTTAGGCCTGAGGATAACGCCTAGGCTGGAGGGTGAGTAACCAGCAGTGTTTAGCTAGGGGGATGGGGATTATGAGGCAATGATGGTATGAGAACAGCTATACTGAATGGTGTCATAGTATCGCTGTGTTCTATTTGAGTGGTAGTGTAGAGAAGAGAGTAAGCGTGGAGATGTGAATATGGTGGTTTACTTTAGGTGCTTGAGATCGAGCCCACTCCAATATTTCCATGTACTCCATTCGTTCCATGTACTCCGACTGTTCCATGTATTACGACTGTTTCAAGTACTTAAAACCGTTCCTTTCAATGCTCTTTCAAACGTTCCATGACCTCCAAACCGTTCCATGTAAGTCACGCCATTCTATGCACTCCAATCCGTTCCAGGCACTCCAGTCCGTTTCATGCATTCCAGTCCGTTCCATGCACTCCAGTCCGTTCCATGCACTTGCATCCGTTCCATGCACTTCAACCCCTTTTATGCACTCCAAACATTTTCTGCACTGCTCCTTTCATTCGTTGTACCCACGTTATCATTTCTCCATGCATCATCCATCCACACACGTCATCTTCACACGTTCCAACCAGTTAACTAGTTCCATCCATTTCACATGTTCCATCCACTTCACCCGTTCCGCCCACTTCACGGGTTCCACCCACTTCACCGGTTCCAAACACATCACCCGTTCATCCAC
This sequence comes from Ambystoma mexicanum, assembly GCF_040938575.1. NCBI lineage: Eukaryota > Metazoa > Chordata > Amphibia > Caudata > Ambystomatidae > Ambystoma > Ambystoma mexicanum. The sequence continues at coordinate 643,717,547 of NC_090940.1, read as the reverse complement.
CTACTTTATCTGTTCTACCATTTCACCCGTTCCACCCACTTCACCTATTCTACATCCGTTCACCCGTTCCATCCACATACTTCATCCGTTCCATCCACATACTTCACCCGTTCCTTCCACATACTTCACCCGTTCCATCCACATACTTCACCCATTCCATCCACATACTTTACCTGTTCCATCCACATACTTTACCCGTTCCATCCACATACTTCACCCGTTCCATCCACATACTTCACCCGTTCCATCCACATGCTTCACAGTTCATCATTCCTCCCAGTTCATCCGTTCCACCCAGTTCATTCATTCCACCCAGTTCATTTGTTCCACCCAGTTCATCTGTTCCTCTCACATATTTCCGTTGCATCCTCATACTTCAATCGTTCTATTCAGTATATTTGACCCATTTTGTCCCCATACTCCACCCGTTCTTTCCTCATACTTTACCCGTCTTGTCCATATACATTACCCGTTCTTCCTGATTCATCCTCTGTTCCTCCCACCCACTTCACCCATTTCTACGCTTTACTACACCCGTTCCTTCAGACCACTTCACCCGTTCGCTCCAACCACTTCCCCGTTCCTTCCAACCACTTCCCCGTTCCCTCCAACCACTTCCCCTGTTCCCTCCAACCACTTCACCCGTTCCCTCCAACCACTTCACCCATTCCCTCCAACCACTTCACCCGTTCCATCCACATACATCACGCGTTTGCTCCACACTCGACACCCGCTCGGCACTCTAAACCCGCTCCTCATTCTACACCCGCTCCACACTCTACACCCGCTCCGCACCATACCCTACATCCGCTCAACACCCTACATTGGCTCAACACCACCGCACCCTACATCTGCTCAACACCCTAAATCTGCTCAACACCATCACGCCCTACATCCGCTTAACACCCTAAATCTGCTCAACACCCTACATTCGTACAACATCCTATATCCGCACCACCTCTTATCTGCTTTATGCTCTTATCTGCTCTACGCTCTCATCCGCTCTACGCACTCATCCGCTCTACGCACTCATCCGCTCAACACACTCATCCGCTCTACGCGCTTCATCCACTCCACCGACTTCATCCGCTCCACTCACTTCGTTTATTCATCCTGCATTATCGGTTCAGCCTATGTCACTTGTAGCACGCACTCAATCCGTTCCGTGCTCTCCATCTGTCCCAAGCACTATCCCTGTCAGATGTACTTGAATTGTCTATTCTGTACTTTCCATTTATACCATGCACTCATACATTCCATGCCATCTGTCTGTGCACTCATCCGTCTCCTGTATTCTTCTTTCCATCCTCTTCACTTTATTCCTTTCGTCCATTTTGTTCCTTTCGTCCATTGCAATCATTTCATCCATTTCATTTATTTTAACCGTTTTACTGCTTTCGTACAACTTATCCTTTTATCCACTTCACTGCTTTGATCTACTTTATTCATTCTATTCTGTTTGTACTTTTTAGTTTAAATTGGAGGTTATTAGTTTTCGAATTCTCGCTTGGGTCTTGATGTTGTATTGTTATTTGTTTTATTGTTATTTAAGAACTGTAGTTGGGTTAGTTGAATTGTTGATAACCACTTTATTCCTCATGTCCACATTGATCCTCTTGTCCATTACATTAATTTCAGCCACTTTACTGCTAGCGTATTTTGTTTGTCCTTTTTGCGAACCAATAGAGGTTATTAGTTTTCGAATTCTCGCTAGGATCATGAAGTTGCATTGCTATTTATGATCTAGCATTTGGCAAAGTCATTGGGATGCTGTTATCCAATTTGAGTTAGTTTGGGGTTCGGGGTCGGTTTTAGGGGACGAGCCAAGTTTTCAGTAATTTGCGGAAAGACATGAGGTCTTCAGTGAGTCTGATGTGGGGTGGGAGTGCGTTCCACAGCGTGGGGGCCAAGGCTGAGAATGATGACCCGCCTAATCTGACTGAGTTTGTTTTTGGTATGACTAGGACGCTGGCTGAGCTTGATCTTAGAGTATGTGCAGGGTGATAGGGTTTTAGTTTGTCTTGAAGATATTTAGGTCTGGTTTTATGCAGTGCTCGGTGAGAACTGCATAGGGTTTTGAAGGTCACCCTTCGGGCAACCGGAAGCCAGTGCAGAGTTTTGAGGGCTGGGGAGATGTGGTCTCTCATGCCGAGCGCTAGTAGCAGTTTGGCTGCAGCGTTTTCTTCTCTTTGTAGTTTAGTCACTTGGTACGCGCGGATTCCGAGGTAGAGGGGGTTTGCATAGTCCAGTCTTGATATAACAGTTGATTGGACCACGGAGAGTCTGTTGGGAAAGGAGAGCTATGGAAAGATGCGTCTTAGAGTTTTAAGGTGGTAGAGGCAGGACTTTGAGACGTTGTTGACTTGGCGCGAGAGTATTAGGTCAGAGTCTAGGGTGCATCCAAGGTTTATTACTGAATTAGAGGGAGTCAGTGAGTTGCCCATGGCAGATGGCCAGGGTAGTGGGTGTGGAAGAAGTTTGGTGTTGCCACATACCATGATTTCGGTTTTGGAGGGGTTTAGCAAGAGGTAGTTTGTGGTCATCCAGAGCTCTATGTCGAGGAGGCAGGAAGCAAGGTCAGGTCGGCAGTTGGGTTTTGAGTTCAGGATTTTTAGAATTAGTTGAGTGTCAGCGTAGTTGTAGCACAGGATGTTGTGTGAATTAATTATTCGTGGGAGGGTGGTCATGTAGAGATTGAACAGGAGGCTGATAGGCATGCTCTTTGTGGAACGCCTGTGTCGACTGGTCGGGCTTGGGAGGAATAGGTGGAGAGTAGGGTTCTTTGGTTCCTATTTTTGAGGAAGGATGCTATCCATTTGAGAGCGGTTCCACAAATTCCTAGGGAGTGGAGGTGGTCAAGGAGGATTGAGTGGTTGATTGTGTCGAAGGCGGCGGATAGGTCAAGAAGGATTAATGCGGCGCATCCCGCAGAGTCTGCCATGTTCAGGTCATCCCAGATTGAGGTTAGAGTGGTTTCAGTTCTGTGTCAGGCTCTGAAACCTGATTGAGCGGGGTCTAGGAGATTGTTGGCTTAGACAAAGGCATTTAGATGGGAGTAGGCGTTTGGTCGATGAGTTTGGCAAGGAACCTTGTGTTTGAGATGGGGCGGTAGTTTATGGGCTCGAGAGGGTCGAGAGAAGGTTTTTTATTAGAGGTTTGACGTGAACCGTTTTGAATGCGTCGGGAAAGATTTCCGAGGCAAGGGAGTCATTTATGATGGTTCTTGCGTGTTCTCCAGCGCAGGTGGATGTGAACATTTCTTTGAGGGTTGTGGCCGGACAAGGGTCCAGCGGAGAGCCGGATGGTTTGCGGGCAGAGAGAAGTTTGAGAAATTGGTCAGCTTATATTGAACTAAAGGAGTCGAACGTTGGTTGGGTAGAGGTCGCAGGCGGTGGGTTGGCCAGAATGGAGGGTGGGTTACCTGGAGGGTGTAAAAGAGCTAGTTTGTTGGTTACAGCGTTTGTTCTTCCGAGAGCTGTGGTGTAAAAGTGGAGAGAGAGTGAGTCGCACAGCGATTGTGAGGGGGTCGGGCGGTGGTGGTGCATGATGCTTTGGTGAATTCAGTGATGATTTTGTGAAGTTCTTTGCTGGGGTTTTTACAGTTTAGGATTCGGGAGTTGTAATGGGCTTTTTTTGCTTTTCGGATTTCGGCCTTGTACTGATGAAGGTGCCGGGACAAGGTGGATCTGCTGAGGGGAGTTTTGTCTTTCCACCATTTGCGTTCTAGGTATTTATATAGTTGTTTACTGGCCTTCAATTCAGGTGTGAACCATCTAGGGAAAAGGCCACGGCGGGCTGATGGTTTGCAAGAGGGTGTGAGCCGCATTAGTGTGGTGTTGACCATGATTCAAAGGCGTCCGGGGTTAGTTGATTATTGAGTAGGCAGGTAGGCAGGAATCCAAGTGATTTGACCGAATGAGAAATGATCGAGGCTGAAATATCCAAAAACAAAGTGCTCGAATGACCAAAAGTTTGAACACTTTGCTTTTGGACATTTCAGCCCCGATAATTTGTTAAAACACACATGCACACATACACACACACACACACACCCCTCCCCTCCAACCCACACCCCCAGCACACCCCCATGCACATCACCAACATAAACAAACCCCACTTACCTTCATCTTCACGCTGGTTCCTGCAGCGCCTTTCACTTCCGTGTTTGGGAACTGGCACTGCAGGCTCCTTTTCTTTTCTTTTTTGTTTTTTACACGGACGGCTGCGGGGATGTCCGCCGCATTGCCCCGCTCACTATACCATAAACTATAGTGAGCGGGGCAATGCAGGGGACACACCTGCAGCCCCGTTTCTATTATTTATTTATTTATTTACACAAGAGGCTGAGGGGTTGTCCCCCGCAGCCCCCGCTCACTATACCACCAAAGTATAGTGAGCGGGGCAATGCGGGGGACATCCCCGCAGCCCCCATTTTTTTTAATGCTACTACCAAAGAATCAAACTTTTGGTGTTCGATCCTTTGGTGGTAGCATTTTTAGAACTTTTGGTCGTTTCGACCTTTTTTTTTCGGTCATTTCGACCTAAACCGGTAGGCAGAGGAGACTGGAGGAGTGCGTCGGTGGGTCAGGACGGATTATTAGTTTCTTCCAGCATTTGGATAGATTTGGAGGTTCAGGTTCGGTTACGGGAAGCGGGTTGGGTGAGCGAATGGCGAAAGAAACAAATTAAGTGATATGACCAGATGATAGGGGTGGGGGGGTTTAGATGTATCTGGTTGTGGGAGCTGAAGATGGCATCAAGAGTGTGTCCTTTATAGTGAGTCGGGCAGTTTATGTGGGGTTGGAGGTTAATCGCGTCTAGGCTGTCAACTAGAGAGTGTGTCATAGGGTTGGTGGGAATGTCAAGCCATATGTTGAAATCTCCTAGAAGGGTGAGGTTGGGATGGTTTAGTTGGAGGGTGGCAATAGAGTCGCAGAGGTTGTTTGAGAATTGTCTATCGTAGCCAGGGGGTCTGTAGATTATTAGGAAGCTGTGGGAGAACGAAGGGGAGAGGGATAGTTTAACGAGGAGTGATTCACAGGAAGAAATGGAGGGTTGGTTGTCGATGATTGAGGCGTGGAAGTGAGACTTGAAGGCGAATGCTATTCCTCCTCCTCTAGAGGGATGGTTCAGTGGGATGAGGGAGTAGTTGGCGATAGGGGCGAAGTCATCAGAGAACCAGGTTTCGGTGATGAAGACCAGGTCTGGTTTGTCAGAGGCGAGGAGGTCAAAGAGGCTGTGTCTGTTTTTTGCTAAGGATTGGGCATTAAATAGGATGCAATTCACTTTGGTAGATGAGGTTGATGTCGGAGCTGCAGAGATGTGGGGTGGGGGGGAGAGTGTGGAAACTGGTGAGCGAGAGGGGTGGGGTGGTTGATGGTCGATGGGAAGAGTGGGTGAGCAGAAAAGTTGGGGGGTATCAGGTGGGAGTGGATGGACGCCTGTGTTGGGATGATTGGGTTTAGCACTGGGGATTTGAAAGTGGGGTGTGGGAGGTTAGGAGTTTTAGTTGTGTTCGGTGAGAAATTGAGGGAGAGGGGTTTCAGGCAGGGTGAGGCGTAGGGGGAGGGTGTTGAATGGGGGGATGAGGTGGTGGGTCGAGTCAGGTGAGGCGATGTGTGTTGAGAGAATGAGGGGGACCAGGTACGTTTCCTCTTTAGTGTCTTAGTTGTGATTAGTGTGTGCGAGAGGGTAGGGGGGGTCAGAGGGGGAGAGGGATGAGGCTTCTGTTCTTGCTAGGGCTAGGCCTGCAGTTTTTAGGGAGGGGAAGGAGTGTGGTTGGGGGGAATGATGGTGGGGGTTGATGGCAAAAGCGGAGGGTGCATGATTGCTGGGCAGGGTGCGCCTGGGAGGCTAGTGAGGGGAGCGGGTATGCTCATAGTAGGCTGATCGATTGAGGGGTTCGGAGGAGCAGTGGTCTTAGGGTGGTTGGCTCGCCATTGTGCCCCTCTGGCTTGGTGTTTGGAAAGGGGATGGGTAGGGGATGTGGTGGAGGGTGGGATGATTTGGGGAGGGGGGATGGGAGGTAGGGCTGGCAGGAGGGGGGGTGGTGCACGGGGTCATTTCCGGTAGAGCTTTGTGGATTGGGTGCACTCATGGTTAGTAACTGTGATACCACTGGGTGAGATTATTCATGGTTTCTGGGTTCAACTAAACAGGGTGATATTATTCACGTATACTAAGTTTTAATGTTCTAATTGCAAATTAGGCTGCCAATATGCCTTTAGGCAGTTTTGAAATGTAGCTAGATCATAGAATATGCTATTTGTCAGACTATCTACTTGCAACTACAGCTCAGTTATGCTGTTAGGTAGACTTTCTTCTAGCAAGCTGGGATACAGGTATGCTATTAGGCAGAATTTCGATTGTAACAAGACCACAGATATGCTTTTAGGTGGACTTTTAAGTGCAATTTAGGAGGACTTTCTAAATGCAGTTATGATACAGATATGATATAGGGCAAACATTCTAGATGCAACTTTCAAATGCAATTATGCAATTATGACATATAGGGCAGAGTTTTTGATTGCAATTATGACATAGATAATCTATAGGGCAGACTTTGTAATGCGATTATGCCAGAAATATGCTATAGGATAGACTTTCTAAGTGCAATTATGACACAGATAAGCTATAGGGCAGACTTTCTAGACTTTGGCACAGTGACGTTAATACGGACACTGACTAAATTCCGCTACGCCAAAGTGATGGTGTTATATACACTTCTAAATTCAACTTTGCACCGAGATTGATATTAGGCACACTTCTAAGTTCAAGCAGGTACACTATTAGGCACACTTCCAAATTCAACTTCGCACAGAGAGGATATTATGCAGCCAAATTCAATTTTGGACAGAGAGGATCTTAGGCACACTTCTAAGTTCAGCCAAGGCACGCTAATAGGCAAACTTCTAAATTCAACCAAGGCACGCTATTAGGCACACTTCTAAGCTCAACTTTGTACAGAGAGGATATTAGGCACACTTCTAAATTCAACCAAGGCACGCTATTACGCACACTTCTAAGCTCAACTTTGTACAGAGAGGATATTAGGCACACTTCTAAATTCAACCAAGGCACGCTATTAGGCACACTTCTAAGCTCAACTTTGTACAGAGAGGATATTAGGCACACTTCTAAATTCAACCAAGGCACGCTATTAGGCACACTTCTAAGCTCAACTTTGTACAGAGAGGATATTAGGCACACTTCTAAATTCAACCAAGACACGCTATTAGGCACACTTCTAAAGTCAACCCGGGTAGGCTATTAGGGACATTTCTAAATTCAACTTTGCAAAGGGATGATATTAGGCAACCAAAATTAATTTTGCAGAGTGAGGATATTAGGGACATTTCTAAATTCAACCAAGGCATGCTAATAGGCACACATCTAAGGTAAACCAGGGCACGCTATTAGGCACACTTCAAAATTCAACCAGGGCATGCCTTTATGGACACTTCTAAATTCAACAAGGCACGCTATTGGGCACACTTCTACACTCAACTTTGCACAGAGAGGATATTAGGCACACTTCTAAATTCAACAACGGCAGGCTATTAGGCACACTTCTAAGTTCAGCTTTGCACAGCGAGGATATTAGGCACACTTCTAAGTTCAACTTTGCACAGGGAGGATATTAGGCAACCAAATTCAATTTTGCAGAGAGGATATTAGGCACACTTCTAAATTCAACTTTGCACAGAGAGGATATTAGGCACACTTCTAATTTCAACCAAGGCACGCTAATAGGCACACTTCTAAAGTCAACCAGGGCACGCTATTAGGCACACTTCAAAGTTCAACTTTGCACAGAGAGGATATTAGGCACCTATAAATTCAACCAAGGCACGCTAATAGGCACACTTCTAAAGTCAACTTTGCACAGAGAAGTTATTAGGCACACTTCTAAGTTCATCTTTGCACAGAGAGGATATTAGGCACACTTCTAAATTCAACTTTGCACACAGTGGGTCTTAGGCACACTTCTAAATTCAACCACGGCAGGCTATTAGGCAAACTTCTAAGTTCAACTTTGCACAGAGAGGATATTAAGCACACTTCTAAGTTCAATTTTGCACAGATAGGTTATTAGGCAACCAAATTCAAAATTTGCACAGAGAGGATATTAGGCACACTTCTAAATTTAACTTTGCACAGAGAGGATATTAGGCACACTTCTAAATTCAACTTTGCACAGAGAGGATATTAGGCAACCAAATTCAATTTTGCACAGAGAGGATATTAGGCACACTTCTAAATTCAACTTTACACAGAGAGGATATTAGGCAACCAAATTCAATTTTGCACAGAGAGGATATTACCACACTTCTAAGTTCAACTTTGTACAGAGAGGTTATTAGGCACACTTCTAGATTCAACTTTGCACACAGAGGATATTAGGCACACTTCTAAATCCAAGCAAGGCACGCTAATAGGCACACTTATAAAGTCAATCAGGGCACGCTATTAGGCACACTTCTAGGGTCAACTTTGCACAGAAAGGATATTAGGCACACTTCTAAATTCAAGCAAGGCACGCTAATAGGCACACTTCTAAGGTCAACTTTGCACAGACAGGATATTAGGCACACTTCTAGATTCAACTTTGCACAGAGAGGATATTAAGCACACTTCTAAATTCAGCCAAGGCATGCTATTAGGCACACTTCTAAGCTCAACTTTGTACAGAGAGGATATTAGGCACACTTCTAAATTCAAGCAAGGCACGCTAATGGGCACACTTCTAAAGTCAACGGCAAATTCCCACTTTCTAAATGCAACTATACCACAGACATGCTGTAAAGGTGGACTTCTAAATGCAATGCTACCACAGTATGAAGATTTTTAAAATAGTTTAGCTTCTAAATGCAATTATGCCATAGATATGCTATTGGGAGACTTACTGAATGAGTGCTATTATGCAGAATGACGAGTTTACAACAGACGAGCTTAATGGGTTAGTATGGCGTGAAGTAATTGCTTCTGTCCATGCCCTTGCCACACTTACTTATTATTGGCTTCTTGCTTCTCCTGCGGATATCTGCAGATACTGATTGGAGCCGTCTCAGTAGGAGCCGTCCTTTGCCTCAGGGTCCTTAGCCAATGGGGCTGCTGGGCAGAGGCTGCCCTGGGGTGAACCTTAATGTGCTCAAGGAAGGGCCAATCGGATCGCACAAGTCGAGGGCTGGGGGAGGGAGTACAGTGGATCAGGAAGCGGGAGCGAGGGGGTGTGGGCGGGAGGGCTGGGGGTCTTTTTGGATTTCTCTGCCGGAGTGGGGGCTCAGGAAGGAGGACCACTCACCTTGGGGTCTGGAGGGCTCTGGGTCTAAAGTGAAGCCGGTGGGAGCAGAACGACTTGCTAGATTCTACACACAGTGATCAGGGACAAATGGGAGTAGGGGTCGGGTCGGGAGGCGGGAGGGCCGGGGATTCAGAAAGAGGCTGCGGGGTGGGATCGGGAAGCGGAGGGGGCTGCTAAGGGCCTCGGGACTTGCACAACAGACACAGAAGTGAGCAGATACGGGCAGCAACACTCACCAAGCTCCGGGTCTAAAGTGGAGCCGGTGGGAGCAGAATGAGTCGCTAGATCCTACACACGGTGATCAGGGACCAATGGGAGCAGGGGGGCGGGTCGGGAGGCGGGAGGGCCGCGGATTCAGGAAGAGGGTGCAGGGTGGGATCGGGAAGCGGAGGGGGCTGCTAAGTGCCTCGGGACTTGCACAGAAGTAAGCAGATACGGGCAATCCCCAATTATATCTAATACCCTGGTCCCGGATCCATTATGTCAACTGAGCACAGTCCCTCCTTTTTTAAGGTTAGTTAAAGACAAGTCTTGATAGCTGCGTGCGCTTGAGCCCTCAAATTCGAATTTATCTTGACTTCTCACTTTGTTGATGATGTAGCTTTCTGCATGTAGTGATGGCATCAATCACTGACCTCGGGCGGTTGGGGGTGGGGGGCACCTCCTCTGTGTACCCTTTCAAACTCTATGGCTGGTGTTGGGACCTCAGAGGGATTCAACAAGAGCTTTGATTCTTTTCCAGAGTCTGAGGAGTCTCGACCTGAGATTCTTTTAATCTGAGTATCCTTATGCACGTGCGTCGCTCTCGGTTTTCTAGGTTATCCACTTTCGCAGCTAGGTCTGCTTCTCACTGCTCCAGAAAGAAGCCTTCAGTCTTCATCTCTGCAACTGCTGCCGACTGTTGGTCATTTTCAACCACTTCAACTCTGTCCTCTAACTTGGTTACTCTTGTCTGTACTGCTGTTATTGACACTGCACCACTGGCCTTCATCAAATTAATCTCCTCAAGCAGCAATCGAACATCCGCTTTCGTTGAGGCCTTGTGGTCTTTGCCCGGTATTGCAGCGCTGACCGCTAGGGTAGGCTCCCACATTGTGGTAGGGTCACGGCGTAACAGTTGCAGCGCGGTTTTTGTGGTAGGATCCAGCTCGGTATGTGTGGTGACTTTGCACGCTAAAAGCTCCTTCCTCCACTGATCCAATGCGGGCCACACGTGGGGCTGCACACCTTTCTTTGAGACAGGCTTTTATATCTAGTCTGCTGCTTTGAGAGGCAGTCACGTGTCGAGAGGCTTTATGTTCAGGACAGTGTTCCTGCTCTGTGTCCAGGGCCGGCCTTAGGGACAGCAGCGCCCTGGCCGAATTGGCGACCCCCCCTCCCTGCGCGCCCCTGGTCAACAGGGGGCGTGACCACGGAGTGTATATATATATATTTTTTAAACCTCCTCGCTCCTGCGAGGAGGCAATTCTATGAATAGGGTGCATTAGCACCCTATTGTTCCTAAATGCGGTCTGCGGGCGCATTGCCTAACAATGGGGTGCCTGCCGCCACTATGCCAGCTCGGGGAAGCCCTTGAAAGACTCCCCCGAGTTGGCGTGGGGCTAACGGTGCCTTTCGTTGGTTAAGGCGCCCGCGGCAGAGGGGCGCATTTGGTGTCAATCGGGTGCTGAGCATCCGATTGACATTAAATGCGCCCGCCTGCTGCGCCTTCTCCCGCTACACTAGCTCAGGCGAGCCCTTGAAAGACTACCTGAGCTGGCGTGGAGGGGGCTAATGGCGCCCTGGGGGGCGCGGCACCCTGGGCCGTCGCCCGGCTCGCCCCCCCCTAAGGCCAGGCCTGTCGGTGTCTCTTGACTTCAATGCATTCTATGGGGATCTACTTTTCTGGCCATTAATATGCCTTTTGCTGGCCTCAATGGGGATGGCCAGCTTATCCATAATGTACCCCTACAGCTGGCCCTCCTGCATGCAGTGTAACCTTGCAGCTCTCTTCTCCACTCCAGTCCACAAAGCTCCTTGGCATGATGGATAAAGTTTGTTTCGGGGGGGGGGGGGGCCGTTCACCCAGACTCTAATTCAGTGTGTGGGCTGTTTACCTGCTTCCATTCTACGGAGGTGAGCAGTGTTTCCCACGCTAAATTGTTCTGCTTTTGTGATTGTGCAGCATTTACACTTCCCCTTGCAGAATTCTTTGCCAGGTGCGTGCTTTTGGGTCCCGTTGTGCAAGCAGCAATGCTAGGGGGGTACGGGGGGGCGGGAGCGCTAAATACCTTTGTCCCTGCATCTTCTGCAAATCATGGCCAGGACTGGTGCCCCACTGCACTGCGTGAAGCGCCACTTTGCGCCGTGTTATCAGCTTTCATGGCTGGAATTGCTGTGGCGGGCCACATGCCAGCACTGTGCCCAGTCTCTGCTGTGAACTGAGCGCGGTCGCCCGCTTTCCTCGACAGGGCTCCTCATCTTGAGCCGCTTTGGTGCCATTGAGCTTGCTGTCTTCACTGCATGGCGCTGAGCTGCCCAGCGCTCCCCCAATCCATTGGTCTGAGGTCTTGCCACACACGCCAGGGCCCCAATGCTAAGTCGTTGGTTGTTTGTGCTGCAACCTGCCGCCATTATTTCCCGGATGGCAAGGGAGAGATATTTCCGGCAGCCATCTTGCCTGCACCACCAGGCAGTCTCCCAACATCCACCTTAGAGCCGACACCCTCAGTGGGGGGCACGGCTACACCTGCTGCTCACTCACACACACCCCCTGCATCCCCACCTTTCCTACCCGCTACCCTCCTCCCTGTAAACCTCCCCACACCACCCTCTGCAGCCCCAAATGAGAGGCATGACCAGTTGGCTGAGTGCAAGTGAAATTGCTGCAGCAAACTTTATTAACATACATAAAGTTAGGAGTTAACTTACGGTGTTCCGTTTCGCCGCTACCCTCAGGATTCTGCGCTGAGGAATAGCATCCTAACCCCCCCGGTACCCCCCGCTCCTTCCAGTCCTTGCAGACCCGTCAAGGCCCCGTCCCTCCTTATCCATCCCTCACTACCCTTTGGCCATTTTCTTTTCTTTTTTTCATTTTCTTTTTCATTTTTCTTTTCATTTCTTTTCCCCTTTCTATTTAAGTACATTTATCCTTTTCCCATTTCTTTTTTCCTTTGTTTTCTTGTTCTCCTTTCTTAGGACCCTTCCACTTCTTCTCCTTTTCCCTCCTCATGCTTCCCTTTTTTCAAGATTCTCTCTCTTCCCCTTATCCCTTGGAGGTCTCTCTTTCCTACCGCTTTATCTCCCCCTAAGTGTTTCCTTTTGCCTGAGGGATTCCCCCCCCCTTACGTCAAAAACCAGGGCTGCCCTAACTCCAGTCCCCCTGAGCTGTCCCCACCCCCCTCAGGCCCCTCCTTCCCCTATGCATCCTCCTGTTCCCACAAGCCCCCTCACCATAGCTACTTACCCCCCGGAGCCTAGCGTCATTCCTTCCCCATCCTATTCACCTTACCCATCGCTTAAATGGTCCTCCCCAGCTCTCCCCCGGCTCCTCTTAGGCCACTACCCAACAGCTGCCAAGTACCCCCCCTCGAAGGGATTCCCCAGTGTTCTCCCTAAGCGGTCCCTTGTAACTGCCCCAGCTCTCCTCCTAAACCCCCCTACCTGACCCATCGTCCCCAGGATCCCCTCCCCCCCAACTTTTCCATCCTCCTTGCCGACCCTGTTCAAACTAACATTCTTTCATTCCTTCCACTCCCCTTTTTGTATTCATTGTTACTCTCCTTTTTCTTTTTCATTTCCCATCGATTCACTTCCCTTTTTCCCCCGCCCATGTTTGGAGTTGGAAGGTCTTCCAAGCCCCCTATCCCTCCCCTTTTTATAGGGGCCTCCCCTGAGTCTAATACTCCTGGGCGCCGTTCATTCTAAGCTGATGGCTGTGCAGTTCCCCTTGTGGTATCCGCCAGTACTTTCTAAAGGGAACACCATGTACCATCCGCTGGGTGTGTCTGACAGACACCTATTTCCGCGACCGGTGTCTCCGCCACGACTCACTGCGGGCAACCGGCAGCAGTGAGTTCCCCCTCAGGCACCCGGTCGCCTGTGCTGCCCCAGACCCCCGCTATAGACCCAGCACAAGGTTCCTCTACCCTCATTCATTCCATTTGCACAGGCAAGCATGCCCTCTGGGTTCCACCGGTGGCGTGATGATTTGTGCTGGGGATCGCCGTCCCCGACCGTCACCCTTGCCTGACGGCGTTCCTTGCCGGTTTCAGCTCCATTAGTTTGTACTCCATTGCAGGAGAGCCAACTGTCCTGACAGCAGCGTATTGGGAAAAAAGGTCTTCCCTTGACCGGGTGGTTCCTTTGTAGGAGGCCCCCCTCCGACAGGTGGGCGTGTTGGGTCTTGCTCGGCCATTGTTGTCCCTTCCCGGCGGGCCCTCGCTTGTAGGCAATAGCTTCCTTCTTTTATTTTATTTACTTTATTTAAGCAAGGGCTTACTTTTATTTTATTTATTTAAATCTTCTTCTGTTCCATTATTCCATCAGTTTTCCCCCATACCTCCCCTTGCCCTAAGCCCCCCCCCCCGTCCCCATCTTCTGGATGTAATTCTGACCAAAGTACTCGTTGCCCCTGGACTCCCTTCCCACCCGGGTCGGCGTGCCCATCCTTGGGCAGAAGTCCTCACTTCCTGTTGTACTTTGGTCCCCCCCCTTCTGAACCTCTGTCCATACATGCCAACTCAACTACCACCCCCTTAACCTGCCTTTACTTAATTACCCTTAGCGTTGTATTTCTTCATTGTAATTAATATTTCCCTTGATCCGTTTAACTTCTTCCATGTTTTTCCCCGTCCACTGACACTCTACGCTGTTTCCCGCTCCTTCCTTGAAACCCCCCTTTTTGCCCCTCTTGTTACGCCGGCCAGAGCACCCCTCCCCAGCAAGAGGGGGATCCAGCCTGCGCACCCTGCCTTCACCATAGCTCGTCCTGGCCAATTTCGCTTTTTGCGTTACCTACTAAATGTTTTCACTTTGCTGCTGAAATTTCCTTACCGTTTACTTTGTGTTCCACCTCTCCTGCCTACACTCCCCAAACCATGGACCATCCCATTCCCCTACTCCGCTGTGTCCTGCCTACATGGTGGGTGGTGGTTGCTTTCGTGCGCTAATGTCACGCCCGATATGTATTTATTTGTTTAGCACTGGAGGTATTGTACAGTGCAGGTGTATCTGTGGACGGTGCTGTTGAGTATTGGGGTGGGGCAGGGAGCTGCCAAGGGGAATGTCGGGTCGCTTGATGCGGCAGTGTTTTACTTGGTCACAGGGTGTGTGGCAGTCCTTTATTGTTGTAACTAGTTAAGCTGCTGGTGGATTTGGGCTGGCAGACCGGGTGGGTGCATGGGGGCACGATGGGAGGAAACCTTTCAGAATGCATTTAATGCCGAATTATATAAAACAAAAGGCGTGATGGGGGTTCTATAGGGGGCAAAGCTGATGGGGGTGGCGGGGAAAGGCCTGGGAGCTTAGACCACGTTTTAACCACTACCAATTCCAGCAAGGCAAATGCGGGGGAGGATTTAAAGGGTTAATGCTAGCAGCAACCATCTTTCTGGGTATCGAACAAGTAAAGGCAAGAGCCAAGTCCTAAAAATTTAAAGTGGGGGGTACTCATAAACAGACACAATGGGATGTGACGTCACCAGAATTTAGCATATCAAGGGAAAATATGCACATTTCATTAAATTGGCTTTGCATAACCACCCAATTGCACAGGACGAATGGCATTTGCCTTTCATAAAATCAACACACACAAAACTAAAAGAGGATATTTTCTACTAATGGTGTTTTTGAAACATTCAATGCTATGCATGTTTTAAACCCCCAAGACTTGCAGTACCAAAATGGGACATTTCACCTTTAGTTGTTTGATATTTTTCCTCAGGTTATCTAGTGCAGTGGTGAAGAATCCGGCCCGCAAACCTGCCAACTGCGTTTCCATCCCAGAAGTCGGCTTGAAACATAAGTTTCAAACATGGCCCACATCCCAAAACCCCTCAGAGCCCATGGACCACCTCTTATGGCACCAAATCCCCCCGCAAGTAACGGGAGCGGGGAGCACTCCGTCCTGCACCATGCCGTAAATTAAAAATCCCCTTCATAGTTCGTCCTGATTTAGCAGCAGTGTTCTGCAGTTTGTAGCTCAGCTGCCTGAGGGTTCGTAGCGCTATGTGAGGCACATTTAACAAAACCGTCTGCTATCTGACTCCCCCCACCCACAACTCTGCTGTATGTCGCTAGTTATTCAATACCTCTCTTTGCCCCTACGCGCTAGGCCCCTTTGCTGCGCGCATGGCCACTGTGCATCCCTAGGCTCCTCTAAGTCAATGACCCGCATGAGGGTATTCCAACTTGCCCGATGTGCACTGCCCTCTTTCCTGGAGCAGGCGTCTTACCGGCTGGGAGTAGCCGGCCTCCTCTTCCACTCCCCGGAGCTCATGTTAGCTGTAGAAAGAAAGCACAGGGCATGCCAGTAGCGTGCACCCCAAAGACGGTTTAAATGGCTAAAAGCAATTGCCTGTGGGGATTTGGTAAAATGATTCATTGAGGCGGGGCAATGGCCACGTATTTTAAGACGCAACATGGCCTGAATTGAACATAAGACACGTATGTCAAACACATGGCAAGTCAGTTCATAGCTCCTTGACCTTCTGAAGTCACGCAGAGACCCCCTGCTTCTAAACGGCCATGGACCACCTGGGCGACCTGCAAAGCCGCTGTAAAAGGCTGCCTGCAGAATTGTACGAGCAGAGAGAATACAACAGACCTATTTCATTTTAAAAGCAGAGATGAAGGCGCTGTTGCACAGGCTCCCTGGTGATGTAAACGTGGGGATACAGACGGGGTCGAGTCCGGGCGAGTGGGCCCAGCGGTCTCTTTTCGTCCCGGTGTCCATTCTCTTCGAGCAAAGACCCTCGCTGAGTGCTCGGCACTGAAGCACTTTCATCAGGCCGTCCTTTCATCTCGCCTCAGGTAAGGGGTCTCTCCTGTCACTCAGGCTAGGGGTTGGATGTTTGAAGAGGGCGGGCCTCCGGATGACAGCTCCGCCAGAGAGGACGCGTTAATAGCAGCCTGTGTGACCCTGGGCGCCGCGCACTGTGTAATTATCTCTGACTATGACGCGCCGTGTGAATAGGTGCACCGCCTGTCTCACCCCATCTCTTGATATATATCAATTTACATGTCATTAAGGTGGGGGCCTATTCCATAATACAATGTCCCATGTCTAATTGTCTCATTTGCTCGCTCTTCAAGAGTTCAGGGAACATTTTCAATGGCACCTACCCTATATTTTAGCTTTTTTTTAATATAGTTGGTTTTCAAAGTTTTGTCTCTCGTTCACTGAGCTGTCATTTGCATTAACTGTATATATTCATGGTAAATATGCTACGAGTGAAGCTATGACGCGGGCAACGCGCGAAGGCCGTTAACTTTGCCGAGATGCCATTCGCAGGCAGCCAGTCACTCACACAGGCACTCAACGCTTCTAGGCGCTAGCGTCAGAGAAATGCACTGCTCACGATTCTGTTTCTAATGCTTCTTTGCCCCTCTGACACCGTATCCTTTGCTCTCATTTTTAGTGATTGTCTGTTTTGTGTGCGTGCTCTGAGGCCTGTGGCATGTGGCGCGGTTTACAAAAATGTTTAATAAATAAATAAATAAGTGGGATGAACACGAGAGGTGCAGGCTGGTGAGATTGAGGCGAGCAGAACTGCTGTAGTGACTAAACTGGGCCTTATTTGGCCAGGAAATGTCCCACCCGCTGCTTCGCCAGATCTACTATGTGAGAGCGCTACTAAACCACCCACAGATTTCCCCTTCTCTAAAATCCCATAGCCGTGGAGAATGAACATAAAGACTAAAGACACAGCAGCCTGGAGTTGATGGCTCATTTTCTACAATGCTGGGCGAGATACTTTGAAGTAGAAATGTTCGCCGAAGGATTAGTCCGTGCTGATAGAAGGGGTAGGGAAATAATAGTGTGCTGAAACAGCAGCAAAGTCTTGATGAGTTTTGCAGGGGTGCAGAGAGCTGGAAGGTGGTTGGAGACCCTCCTGAGAGGAAGAAATTCCATAGAACAGGGTATTTGACCCATGTTTGTTCTCAGTAGAGGGGCTTCCACAATCTCGTTTTATTTGTAAAATGTGGGGTTTCACCCTAAGTAACCAAGGATAATCCAGACGTGGAACCTGTGCTCATTGTGCATTAGAGAGGCTCAGCTCCACCTCAGTGAGGAGGCCCAGAAAGGCCGAAACACGTGTATGGGGTCTGGGGTTGCTGATGGGGCTCTTGCTCATAGGGGAATTGCCTGGCATTTCGATGGTGGACTGCCCTTGTGGGTGTGTCCAGACTGATATGCAAATTGATATTTCTCCTCTGAGAAGGGTGCAGTGAGCTAAAACATGGCTGTAGACCTTCCTGAGTGGGAGAAATTCCATAGAACAGGGTATTTGACCCATGTTGGTTCTCAGCAGAGGGGCTCCTGCACTTTGTTTTATTTTCAAAACTTGGGGTTTCACCCTAAGTAAGCCAGGGTAATCCAGACGTTGACCTCGTGCTCATTGTGCCTTAAAGAGGCTCAGCTTCACCTCCCTGAGGAGGGCCAGCAAGGCTGAAACATGTGTCTGGGGTTGCTGTTGGTACTCTTGGTCAGAGGAGAATTGCCTGGCATTTTGGTGTTGGACTGCCCAAGTGGGTGGGACCAGACTGATATGCAAATGGATATTTCTGCTCTGTGAAGGATGCTGTGAGACAAAACATGGCTGTAGACCCCCCTGGGTGGGAGAAATTCCATAGAACAGGGTATTTGACCCATGTCCGCTCTCAGTAGAGGGGCTCCCACACTCTTGTGTTATCGGTCTTGATGAGTTCAGTCATGCACAGTGAGCGCCGTGTGCAATTGATAATGTTATTGCGCAGTGAGTGCTGTTTGTAACTCACCCTCATCATGTTGACTATAGTAAGAGTGCACCAACCCGGTGGAGCGATCCAGTTTGTGAGGTCCATTGAGTCCCACAGACTTAATATTGATGGGACTGCAGTGACACCACTTGAAGGGATTGGAGGGGGCCACTTGGAATCCCCCCACCCACGATTGCACGGTGGGTGTTCACTGTGCCAAAAACTCTGGCGCCTGTGGGATCACCTGCGTGCAGGTTAGGGGTGTTGCTAGGTCTGGAGAAGATCCGGGGCTACGCTAATGTCGGGACTCAGGGCTATCTAGCCTTTTGGCTGTAGCCCCAGAACTTCTATCCAGGGCTATAACCAAAATACCCAGGGATATAGTCCCCGCAGCCCCTCCTAGTGACACCTCTGTGTGGAGGGAATAGGAAGAGGCCGGCGATTCGGACTTGCAAAATGGAAAGGGAGCGGTTGAGACTAGGAAGGAGAAAATCAGAGGAACGGGAGACCTTCTTCATACTGTCCTAGCTGCCTCTGTTTCCACCGATCTGCAGGATGGAGTTGGGGTTGAAGGTTTGCCCCTACTTACTCCTCCCCTCCTGCGGCCACTATGAGCTGCATGGTAGTGTTAATGCACCAGTCCCAGGTGGTGTGGGAGACCCATGTGCAACCTTTCCACAATTTAAGGGGCCAGTTGCGGAAGTGGGGCCGGGCCGACTAATGCTTCACACTCCCTGATCCTGATATTCACTGCAAAGGGTCACACATAAAAAAAGACATTATGCACTGAATGTTTGCGCTGATCTGCTCACGGTATAACCACTGCCATAGCAGACTGTGCCAGGAGTAAACTGCTGCACCTCCAGTTATGGAATTAGCATACAGCAACTGCAGAAGGGTGCAGTAGTTTTGCTTCCATTGGGCTAACATATAGGGGTGTTGAGGGGTGGAGCCTGCTGGCTGAGTGCGGAGAGAGTGTGCTCTAAGAATAACTTGGCCAAGGAAGGCAGGAGCCCAGAAACGCATCCCACAGCTGCAAGCAATCTAACAGTGTAATAAAAGGGCAGATGTATGTTTGTCCAAAGCAGTCATAGCTTCGCCCGTTGTCACCGCTAGAGGCAGCTGTTCCCTTAGGATATACAGTGGTCTAATTTGCAAAGCTTGGCCTGTTGTCACCGCTAGAGGGAGCTGTTGGCTTAGGATATATAGTGGTCCAATTTGCAAAGCTTGGCCTGTTGTCACCACTAGAGGGAGCTGTTGGCTTAGGATATATAGTGGTCTAATTTGCAAAGCTTGGCCTGTTGTCACTGCTAAAGGGAGCTGTTGGCTTAGGATATATAGTGGTCTAATTTGCAAAGCTTGACCTGTTGTCACCGCTAGAGGGAACTGTTGGCTTAGGATATATAGTGGTCCTACTGTGTCAATGAAAGGTTGCACTTTGGCCCATGTACACTGGCCAGTACACTAGTATATGCCTATTACATGAGTCTTCAACCTGCAGCTCTCCAGATGTTTTGGACTATAACTCCCATGATCCCTCACCATTCACTCTGCTGGCTCGGACTGATGGGAGCAGTAGTGCAAAACATCTGGGGAGGGGAACATGACTGATGACCTACAACAGGATTTAAAGGGGGACAGACCAGAGAAGGCTTTAGCTGGTTATCAACTACAGTTAAATGCTTGCAAGTACAAATGTGTGTGTCTTTAGAACACATTTCTAAAAGAGCAGTGCTGACATATAGGTTAGGCCTTACGGGTCACCATACTATGAGATGGGCTTTTTACCAGGTAAGACGACCCCAACTGTCGATCAACAACGGTGGGTAACCAGGATCATGTGAGATTAAGAGAAACGTTGGGATGAGAGGGGGGGGGTGCGGGGTCTATCAGGTAATTCATTCTTCACCTGCCAAATACTCATTGACTTTAAAACTGCATGCACAGCTCTGTGTGATGTCTGGTTCCCATAGCTGCAACATGGTTTGACTGCTTGAGTACTGAGAATGATAACTTCTTGTTCTCCAGACTCCCGCTGCACATGTCAGGGACTTTCCATCCTCAGCCCCTGCATGCATCAGGTGTTACATCCTGCACCCTCTCCCGGGTGGGCTGCAGGCGAATGACTTACAAAGCTACCCCGCATTGGAAGCCATCAAATTGAATGACAACAAAGCAATGGCCAAAGCCATAGACACTATCGCTCCACTCAAAATGCATAGAGAGAAACCAAGAGCTCATCTAAACACTTGGTTCACCAATGAATTAAAATTACTACGATCTGAAAAGAGGAAACTTGAAACACTCTGGAAAAACGCCCCATCCTTAGAGAACAAATCCAATTTAGCAGATATCACTGCTAAATACAAAAGCGAGATTATCCGTACTAAGAGGGAGGCCTTCAACAACAGAATAAACCAAGCAGGCTCCAGCACCAAAGAATTGCTCAACATACTGAGAGAGTTGGAAAATCCTAAACCACCCTCGGACACCTGCCTAAAAGACAAACCCTGCTGCACTAGCATCCAAAACACTCTCACCAATAAAATTACCGGCCTTCAGTCCGAAATAGCTGACAAACGGCATCAACTAAATGCTTCCACCCCTACCTCACCACCTGTGGATCCCTCTACCTCTCCACATCAACTTCCAGGCTTTAAATTTACTCATGTATCAGTTACAGATGTACAAAAATAATAGCCTCACTGAAGCCCTCCAACTGCCTGGGTGACAACTGTCCAGCACAGATCATAAAAGATGCGGCCAGAGACTTGGCCCCATTCATCACAAAGCTAATTAACTCTTCCTTCTCTACTAGTACTGTACCTAGCCAACTGAAGGAATCGTGGGTACTCCCCTTAAGAAACAAACACTAGACCCTTCAATACCTACAAATTACAGACCGATTACTAAGGTCCCTTTCTTATTAAAAATCCTCGATAAGGTTGCATACTTGCAAATCCAAGACCACCTAGAGATAAACAAATTACTGGGAACACAACAATCTGGCTCAAGGCCTCAACATGGGACGGAAACTGCCCTTGTCGACCTCAAAAGCCAGATTGACGATTTAAAAGATAAAGGAAACGTGGCCATCTTACTCCTCCTTGACCTGCCGGTGGCATTTGATATAGTCGACCACAAGGTACTCTGCGATCACCTCGCCACAGCAGGTCACTTCTCGAGCACCGCCATCACTTGGATTCAGTCATTCCTCAGCAATAGAACCATGCAGTCTTTTCACCGTCAGCAGCGGCTGACCCCACACCGATCACCTGTGGCGTGCCCCAAGGGTCTTGCATCTCGCCCACTTTGTATACTATTTTTACAAAGCCGCAGTTTTATCAACTGGACCGTCTGGGTATCACCTACACTAACTACGCAGATGACACCCAGATACTCCTTCCCTTGACTGGCATCTATGACACTGATGTATTACGGATACACAAAATCTACACAATCATTCAGGCATGGATGGCCCTCCACGGTCTCTGCCTGCATGATGACAAGACTGAAATCCTCCTGGTCGGCTCATCGACCAATCTAAATAAACTCAGCCCAAACTACAGCAGCATCAACATAGATGGGAACAACATTCCTATCGCTGAAGATGTGAAAACGCTAGGTTTTTACCTCAACGCCACCTTCAACCTTACCAAACAGGTGAACATGACTGCATCAGCCAGCGCCTACACAGGCAAGCTGATTATGGCCTGTAGACCTCCGCTGTCATCTGACAGCTGCCCCATACTAGCCAGAGCACTCATACAGTCCAAACTGGACTAGGTACTGGTCTCTATCCAGGCGCCAACAAAACCATACTTAATAAACTCCAGATAATGCAGAACAATGCACTCCGAGCGGCCCTAAACATACCTAGAAGAGAGCACATCTCAGCAACTAGAAAACTTTGTAAATGGCTATCCATACAAGAAAAAATCGAACTAAAAACGCTCTGCCTCACTTACAAAGCACTGCACCAATTAGCGCCACCCTAACTCACTGACACATTCACTCTGAGATCCTCCACTCGTACTACAAGATCCTCCAACTCCTTTTGCCTAGTAGTACCCCCACTACAACTTAAAAAGAACAGGCGGCACCAGTTTCTCGGTCCTGGCCTACCAACTCTGAAACACACTCCCATCTGACATTAAATCCGTCCAAATATACGCTAACTTTAGGAGCAGTGTTATCTCTTGGCTACTCAAAAAGAAATAACCTGTTTCTTAATCATGTATGCAAATGCTTTTCTCCTTCAATGCTTGTGTGTCTCTGCCTTTTGACTATGACTGAAAACCTATTTTTAAAGTGAGTTTTTATCATTGCAATCTGTGACCATCCTCTTACTCATTAGCGCCCACTACCCACTTATAGCCTCAAACGAGTGTTGTTTGGTCCTTGATCTCCCCCTCTATCCCAGCGATCTGTTGGCTCCATCAATCAACAGACCGACAACAAAATAAAACCAGGGATGGACCCCTGCTCCCAGGCCCCTAGCCATCGCTCTGTTGGCCCGCTGAAGCTGGCATGCAGTAGACACAGTCCATATCATCACCCCATAGGCATCGTTCCATTGGCCCGCTGAAACTGGCATGCAGTAGACACAGTCCATATCATCACCCCCTAGGCAACGTTCCATTGGCCCGCTGAAGCTGGAATGCAGTAGACACAGTCCATATCATCACCCCCTAGGCAACGTTCCATTGGCCCGCTGAAGCTGGAATGCAGTAGACACAGTCCATATCATCACCCCCTAGGCAACATTCCATTGGCCCGCTGAAGCTGGAATACAGTAGACACAGTCCATATCATCACCCCCTAGGCAACGTTCCATTGGCCCGCTGAAGCTGAAATGCAGTAGACACAGTCCATATCATCACCTCCTAGGCAACGTTCCATTGGCCCGTTGAAGCTGGAATGCAGTAGACACAATCCATATCATCACCCCCTAGGCATCGCTCTGTTGGCCCGCTGAAGCTGGAATGCAGTAGACACAGTCCATATCATCACCCCTAGGCATCGCTCCGTTGGCCTGCTGAAGCTGGAATGCAGTAGACACAGTCCATATCATCACCCCCTAGGCATCTCTGTTGGCCCGCTGAAGCAGGCACGCATTAGACACAGTCCATTTCATCACCCCCTAGGCATCACTCTGTTAGCCCGCTGAAGCTGGAATGCAGTAGACCCAGTCCATATCATCGCTCCGTTAGTCCGCTGAAGCTGAAATGCAGTAGACACAGTCCATATCATCACCCCCTAGGATTCGCTCAGTTGGCCCGCTGAAGCTGGAATGCAGTAGACACAGTCCATATCATCACCCCCTAGGCATCGCTCCGTTGGCCCGCTGAGCTGGAATGCAGTAGACACAGTCCATATCATCACCCCCTCGGCATCGTTCCATTGGCCCGCTGAAGCTGGAATGCAGTAGACACAGTCCATATCATCACCCCCTCGGCATCGTTCCATTTGCCCGCTGAAGCTGGAATGCAGTAGACACAGTCCATATCATCACCCCTAGGCATCATTCCATTGGCCCGCTGAAGCTGAAGTGCAGTAGACACAGCCCATATCATCATCCCCTAGGCATCGTTCCATTGGCCCGCTGAAGCTGGAATGCAGTAGACACAGTCCATATCATCACCCCCTCGGAATCGTTCCATTGGCCCGCTGAAGCTGGAATGCAGTAGACACAGTCCATATCATCACCCCTAGGCATCATTCCATTGGCCCGCTGAAGCTGAAGTGCAGTAAACACAGTCCATATCATCACCCCCTAGGCATCGTTCCATTGGCCCGCTGAAGCTGGAGTGCAGTAGACACAGTCCATATCATCACCCCCTAGGCATCACTCCGTTGGCCCTCTGAAGCTGGAATGCAGTAGACACAGTCCATATCATCACCCCTAGGCATCATTCCATTGGCCCGCTGAAGCTGGAATGCAGTAGACACAGTCCATATCATCACCCCTAGGCATCATTCCATTGGCCTGCTGAAGTTGGAATGCAGTAGACACAGTCCATATCAATACCCCCTAGGCATCTCTCTGTTGGCCCACTGAAGCTGGAATGCAGTAGACACAGTCCATATCATCACCCCTATGCATCATTCCATTGGCCCGCTGAAGCTGGAATGCAGTAGACACAGTCCATATCATCACCCCCTTGGCATCACTCTGTTGGCCCACTGAAGCTGAAATGCAGTAGACACAGTCCATATCATCACCCCTAGGCATCATTCCATTGGCCCGCTGAAGCTGGAATGCAGTAGACACAGTCCATATCATCACCCCCTAGGCATCGCTCTGTTGGCCCGCTGAAGCTGAAATGCAGTAGACACAGTCCATATCCTCACACCCTAGGCAACGCTCTGTTGGCCCACTGAAGCAGGCATGCAGTAGACACAGTCCATATCATCACCCCCCCTAGGCATCGTTCCATTGGCCCGCTGAAGCTGGAATGCAGTAGACACAGTCCATATCATCACCCCCTAGGCATCGCTCCGTTGGCCCGCAGTAGCTGGAATGCAGTAGACACAGTCCATATCAATACCCCCTAGGCATCTCTCTGTTGGCCCACTGAAGCTGGAATGCAGTAGACACAGTCCATATCATCACCCTCTAGGCAACGTTCAGTTGGCCCGCTGAAGCTGGAATGCATTAGACACAGTCCATATCATCACCGCCCCTAGGCATCGCTCTGTTGGCCTGCTGAAGCTGGAATGCATTAGACACAGTCCATATCATCACCCCCCAGGCATCGCTCCGTTGGCCCATTGAAGCTGGAATGCAGTAGACACAGTCCATATCATCACCCCCTAGGCATTGTTCCGTTGGCCTGCTGAAGCTGGAATGCAGTAGACACAGTCCATATCATCACCGCCCCTAGGCATCGCTCTGTTGGCCCACTGAAGCTGGAATGCAGTAGACACAGTTCATATCATCACTACTAGCCGAAGAGCATGGGGACAGTTGTCTTTGCTTTACATGCAGTGCCTCACCTATCTAGTAGGGTGGTGTAAGAGCACACAAGGGCTCAGAGGCCACTGGTTCCAACTGTGTTGAGGGCTACAAAGCCAGTCTGAGTGCTAGATGAAAGGACTACTTGCATTCCTGTGCGTGCTCACGCAAGGAAGTCTTTAGCCTGTCTGCAAAAGCTCAGGCTCCCCATCACTTTACATTAGTTTGCCACTTGGACCCCTATTTGCTTCTGCCAGTTCTCCTTAGTTTAGATTGGCTGCAGACAGTAGTTGGTCATCTACTGGAGGGAACAGCTGTTGGCAGCTGGATTGTCCTCACTGCTTTCTGAAGAGGCAGATAAGTGATGTATCATGGACTCAAAGCGCTGTAGGTGAACGCCCTCGGGGACCGAAGTCCAAGGTATCACAAATGTGTCAGAGGATTTTAGAATGTGTGTGTGCATTATGGCCAATACGAGGGTGTTTTTAGGGGTGGCCAGGTCCTTACTGGCTTCCCATATCGGGCTGGCATGTGGATGGGTGCTGTGAGATTGACTGGAGAGTGCGCGAGCGCAAGAAACTCATTATGTGTCCAGCTAGACTGAATCTCTGTCGCACGGATAGCTGCATTAGCAGAGCCGGTGTGTGATATGTCCGAAGAGTGGTGTGTGGTGGGACATGCATGCAGGCGGGTGGCCTTCACATTTGCTATCTCCCATGAGCATGTAGCATGGATTACCAAAGAAAGAGCAATATATACAATGAAGACTGTATGCCTAATCATACTCTAATCAGATATTTAAAGTTGAGGTAACATGCTTCATGGAGAATCATTCTTTTCTTTCAATAGGATCCAAATCCCTCCTAACACCACGTCAATGTCTGCTCCTTAATTTCATTGATTATGAGTGTTTCTCATATGTCATGACCGTTATTCTGTTCTGTTTCTCCACCAATGACAATAGGTTAAGCAAGGCCGCTTGAGCGTAATCAGCTAAAATGACCATGCAGAAAGCCACGCCACTGCGCATGTCCCAGTTGACGTGGTGCGTCACGCAGTCGCTGGTAATCAGTGGCGCGCGTTCCCTGCACATTATTCTCCAGTGGCGTCATTATCATTTCCCCTTTCGAGACAGAGAAATAAATGCCCCTTAATCTCAGCCTTCCGTTCTTTAATCTGTATTTTTTTCTAATTTTGCAAAATGAATCTCTGTTTCTGGTTAAAAAGCAGCCCAGTGCGATGGCTTCATTAGTCTGCTGGTGCTCGTTCGATGACTCGCATTAAAGCATTAAGCTCCTCCGGTTGGCAATCATTCGATGAGGTCATTACTGTCGCAATGAGATCACCGCTGCCGCAAAATGGCCTTGCTCTCTATTGAGTAAGGTCAAATCCGCCATAACAATTATTCATTCCTGTTTCGTGCACGCCGCCATTACATTTGCATTAAGCCGTGATTGCAGGCAATCCTTCCTTGCATCGGGGCAAGACGCACTACACCGGTTATCGGTGTAGGCCAAGATGGTGGGCAGCTTTGAAGGGCTCAATGGTGGCAGGTGTTCCATGGTGCGCTGAGCCAACAGCGTCAACTACCCAACAACAGAAGCTACTACCCAACAACAGCAACAACTATCCAACAACAGCAGCCACTACACAACAACAGCAGCAACTACCTAACAAAAGCAACAACTATCCAACACCAGCAGCCACTACACAACAACAGCAGCAACTACCTAACAAAAGCAACAACTATCCAACAACAGCAGTCACTACACAACAACAGCAGCAACTACCTAACAAAAGCAACAACTATCCTACAACAGCAGCCACTACACAACAACAGCAGCAACTACCTAACAACAGCAGCTACTACCCAACAACAGCAACAACTATCCAACAACAGCAGCTACTACCCAACAACAGCAACAACTATCCAACAACAGCAGCCACTACACAACAACAGCAACAACTATCCAACAACAGCAGTCACTACACAACAACAGCAGCCACTATGCAACAACAGTGGCAACAGCTAACAACAGAAGCCATTACCCGTCTCCAGCAGCCACTACCCAACAACAGCAACAACAATCCAATAACAGCAGTCACTACACACCAACAGCATCAAACACCTAACAACAGTAGCCACTACCCAACAACAGCAGCCACTATGCAACAACAAAAGCCACTATGCAACACAGAAGCCACTACCCAACAACAGCAGACACTACCCAACAACAGCAGCAACTATCCATCAAGAATTCACAGAGAAATGGCGGGCGCAGGGCAGGCCATGCAGTCTGAAACGACTGCCATAAAAATAACAGCCTGCACAGCCTGCCTCTTGAAGAACTTGAGCGTACTGTGACGAGACAACATCATGAGTTCCAGCTGAAGACTGCAGTATACACCCATTGAAGATATCAAATTTAGATCAAATGAACAGATGCTGTTTTAAAATAAACATGCGAGTATTGTGCACCCGGCCCTTTATGGAATTCCCTGACTAAAAACATAAACCTTAAAAAAATTCCTAGCTAGAAAATGTATTTATTTAAATGTTGTTGTCATTCTTAACGCACCATATGCAAGTACCGTTCCCTTCGAGGTGCAAGTAGCCCCCGCCCCCACCCACCCAGCACCCTTGTAACTATCTTATCCGTACCTCCAGCTGGTACCGATGTACAGGTGTGCAATGCTGCTTTAAGCTGAGTTTGAGCTCAATAGATACCCAAGTGAAACACAGAAATGAAAATGGATGATTTACTTTATTTGTTTGGGTCGGGGTGTAGAGTTTGGGGTGGGATTTACTCGAGATTATGGGGCAGGAGCCGGAGGGTTTAAAGGAGATTACCAGTACCAGAGACGAGGCTAGTGGACCCCCCTTCCCACAATGCATGTATTACCCATGTTCTCGAGGGGAAAAGTAAAGCTGATTTCTGGGGTGCATCATGTGTAGTTAATTTAAATCCCAGAAAGAGAGCATTGATTTTCTTCAGTTCCATCATTAAAGGGTGATTGACTTCACCTACCTGGCTGCATTTGTTTTGGTTCCTATTATTTTTAATATACTGGAACCCTTTTACTGTGAAAGTGTTTGTTTACATTAATGGATATTAATACCGCGCACTATCACCACCACCCTGGCACTCTAGCGGACGGATCTGAAAGGAAAGAGTGAAGGATGGGTTAGTAGGATTGAAATGAGTAAAGTGCAGGAGAGCTGTGATATGCTGTTGGCAGCATCAGTCCAGTTAACTCCGTTCATTGAGCTTAAGTGTTCTTTTTGGTTGGTTGCCGTCATGTGCTGCTGTGCAAGACTATGTGTGGTTTGTTTTGTTGTTGCAGTGTAGTGAAGTGTGTGCGGTTTGTTTTGCTTAGAGGTATGGTTGTGTTTGGTTTGAGTATGAGGGGTGTAGGCAGAGGGGTGAGACTTTTAGTAGGGTTGGTTAATGGCATCACTATCTAGATGTGGCGCATGCTAATCCCCACAATTCTATCTAGATGTGATGCATGCTAATCGCCACAATTCTATCTAGATGTGATGCATGGATAATCTCCATAATTTTATCTCAATGTGGCGCATGCTAATCTTCACAATTCTATCTCATTGTGACGCATGCTAATCTTCACAATTCTATCTAGAAGTGATGCAAGATTATCTTCACAATTCTATCTAGATGTGACTAATGATAATAGACTTTACCAATCTATGACTTATTCAAGCTGCCCTTCTTGCAAATCTTATTGTTAGGACAGTCACTGAGTTCTGCAGGGTGAAGGTTTTTTCGAAAGTACAAAAACAGGCGGCCATTTTGTGACATTGTGGAAATTCCTTTCCCCGCGTCTGTCCTTCTTTCCTATCTGTTGCAGAAAGACAACCGTGGCCATACCTGTTCTGACCAACCGAGCACTCAATGAACCATGAATGCAGTAAAGGTTTTTACATGGGGGGAAGAACTCAGCCCTCGCCCTCCAGGGAGAAAAACTCCATTTAGATTTGTAACCAGTCGCGTGCTACCGGGCCGGGGGAGGGGGGATATCACTTGCTCTGTCCCCCGCCACCCCACGTTCATTTTCCAGTCTCTCTGCAGCCTGGATGCTCCTTCGGCTCAGTATTTCCTCAGAAAGACAGACGCCACCACACGGCTGAACGCTCCGATAAGTGGGCGGGTCGCCTCAGTAAAGCGAATCAATACATTAATTAATGGAGAGATCGCTTCCAGATGCAGGCCAGATCGAGGGTTCTGCCGAGTCAGCCTCTATCCCTGTGTCTATCTCACACTCCAGTGGACACAATCACGCGAGAGAATTACCTGTTATGTTTACTGCCTGCCAAAGTCCTTTAGTTTCTGGGACTGGGAGGTGTGTGTGGCATGCCAATAACACCAGGACCAAATATGAGGGGCCTTTCGCTGCGTGAGCCATTTAGAATCAATGCTCTTAGCATGGGTCCTCTGACTTGCAGGGGGAATCCCTTGGCATGCTTAAGTTCACCTCTCCAATCCAAGCCCTTATGCATGGGACTGAAATAGCACATGTTTTTTGGGAACTAGACTGGGACAAAATTGAGGGCATTATTTGGAGGAAGGAGATGACACTGGCCAATTGTTCGCCTAGAACTGGGGTTGAATAGCATACACAATTAAATGCAAAGTGCTGACTCAATACAAGCTCATATGGAATCCAGCACTTAAGTCTGCGTAATGATCTGAGCGCCGCCCTTGAAAGGGGTAACTGTGCCCCATTGGTAGACGTTGGCCGAGGGGCCGAGCTTATCCTCAGAGAATGTAACATAAGCCAGGAATTGCTGATCTCTAACCCTGCGAGGGAAAAGTTGAATTTGGGAGAGCTAGACTGGTGGAAGACATCAGATTAAGTGGGCACATACAAACTATATCAGCCCGTCCGGAACATCCCAAAGCCCACGGGATACGTTCCCTTGCACCGGAGAAGATTCGGCGACCCATATTGGCGAGTAGGATATCTCAGATGAAACCTAAATTTGCTATTAACCGGTGTGATGAAGAAGATACATGTCAGGTTCAGAGGGAGAGGTCGCAGGAATGTGTGAATTGTGGGGGTCCCTCGATGCTCTGCAGACCCGCGAACACCTTTTGGTCGAATGCGAAGCACCCCAAGAGATGAGATTTAATAAACAGATGTGTATGGAACGCGGATTGTGTGAACAATGCTAGGCTATTTCCCAAGTGGTTTAGTGGAGAGGAAACACTCCTAACAACAGCAGCAGTGAAGTTGCTTCTTTTGGCTGACATAGTGAAATCCTCCTAAATATTCAATTAGAGTAAACCGTTTGCTCATTTGCACTGTGCACTCTGCACTGAAAGACATGGTTATGTAATTGTGTAATTGAATGGAGAATGAAGTGATTTTTATTTTTTTTACTTCATTTTAGTCATTGTATTAACCGATTTTTTCTATTGTTATTTTACTCTGTGTGTGTGTTTTTTATTTTAAGTGTGTGTTTTCATGCTTTTGTGTGAAGTTGACTAGTTTCAAACAATTTCACAATGAATAAATAAATGCATTCGGATGGGCACATCACCGTCTGCTATTCAATGCAAACATCTACATGTGTTCCTCACTCGCATATGAAAAAGTTGGTTAACAATGAAGCGTGCTAAAATTGGACAGCTGGTTTAGTAAATGAAAACGTAATTCCTAATTCTAATCCTAGGAGGACCAACCGAGCTTTTTTTAATCATTCTCCTAATATTACATTTGGGTGCCGTGACGCGTATTATTTTTAGCACTAAGAAGTGGCAGGAACTAGAAGAGGTGCATGGCAATGTATCCTCTGCTTAACCTTAATGACCCACTCACTTCTCCAAATCAAAACTTCTAATGATCGAAGCAATAGCAGCACCGCCCCTCCCACCCACGTCAATGACGCCAGTGCCCCCGCGCTCCTCTGCCAATAGAGGCGGACCACTCCATAGCCACGTGACCTGTCCCTAAAAAAAAGTTACTGGGAAAACGCATTCTGCGCTGCTGCGGGTGGCAGTACCCCATGTGCCCCCGTCTCCTCGTTGCCGCTGTTGCTGCTTGCCCCTGCATGCTAGTTTTGGAGGCGGGAGAGGGTGGCACAGGCAGGAAGCCATGTAGTGGGGAGGGATAATGCCAGGACGGGGCTCTGTGTTGAGGTGTGGTGGTAACCAGGAAGTATGGTGCTTTTGTTGGGAGAAGGTAGGGAGTCAGGGTATCTGGGGTCATTTGTTGGGAGTAGGAGAGTTGAGAAGGCAGGAGGCCATGTGTGGGGTTTTGTGTTGCCTTGTTTGGTGAGGTAGGATTGGGCGGGAGAGGCCATATCAAGTAGAGGTTTTGTGGGGTGTAGGATGCAGGGCAATAGGTGGGTGTTTTAGGTATGTGGAGGGGTGGGAAGGCAGAATGTCATGTAGCTGTGTTGTAGTGCAGGAGTTAAGATACTAGGTATGGTTCTTTGGTTGTGAGGGTTTTGGAGGCAGGACACCAGATTGGGGTCTTGTTTCATAGGCATAGGAGTTGGGTGCTTGGATAACCCGGTAGGTCTCTTTTTGGGCACAGGAGGCAAGACTCTTAGTGATGCTCTTGTGCTGTGGGGGGTGTGAATGCATGACATCAGGTAGTGGTCATGGATTATGAGGGTTAGGATGCTAGATATTGTTTTCCATTGTGGGGAGGCAGGATGCCAGGTAGTGGACTTGGATTATGAGCGTTCAGATGCTAGATATTGATTTTCATCCTGGGGAGGCAGGGTGCCAGGTAGTGGACTTGGATTATGAGGGTTAGGATGCTGGATATTGTTTTTCGTTGTGGGGAAGCAGGGTGCCAGATAGTGGACTTGGATTATGAGGGTTAGGATGCTAGATATTGTTTTTCATTGTGGGGAGGCAGGGTGCCAGGCAGTGGTCTTGGATTATGAGGATTAGGATGCTAGATATTGTTTTTCATTGTGGGGGGTCAGGGTGCCAGGTATTGGTCTTGGATTATGAGGGTTAGGATGCTAGACATTGTTTTTCATTGTGAAGGCAGGGTGCCAGGTAGTGGTCTTGGATTATGAGAGTTAGGATTTTATATATTGTTTTTCGTTGTGGGGAAGGAGGGTGCCAGATGGTCATGGATTATGAGGGTTAGGATGCTAGATATTGTTGTTCATTGTGGGGAGGCAGGGTGCCAGGTAGTGGTCTTGGATTATGAGGGTTAGGATGCTAGATATTGTTTTTCATTGTGGGGAGGCAGGGTGCCAGGTAGTGGTCTTGGATTATGAGGGTTAGGATGGGCGGTCAGGGTGACAGGTAGTGGGCTTGAAGGGGAACAGGAGGAAGGACACTAGGGAGGGGTCTTGCGAGAGGGGGTTGGGAAGGCAGGATGCCATGTAGGGACCTTGTTTTGTGGGGATGGGGGTAGGAAGGCTGGTTACATTTTGGGGTTTTATGTTGTGTCAGGAGTGAGGATGTCATATAGGGGTCTTGTGGTTGGGAGATGGAAAATGAGGATGCCAAGCAGGGGGCTTGTATTGTGGGATGTGGTTGGGGAGGCAGGAAGATGGGTAGGGGTTTTGTATAATCGCAGCTGGGGAAATAGTATGCTGGGCAGGAGTCTTCTATTGTAGAGGTGCAGTTTAAAGTGGCGGGTGTGATGCTGGAAATGCTGTTTTAGGGACAGGGCTGCCTCATCCTTGTCCTACAACATCTCTGCTGGTGTTTCCTGTGTGTTTTTTCTGCACAAGAGTCCTGTTTGGACCCCTACCAGTGCAGCTCTTCATTCTTACCTTTTGGTGAAAAGCACCCATGGGATACCCTTAGGGCCCCCATGGGTAGGGGTACACCCATGTACCCTGAGTGTGTGTTTTTGGGCACATGTGTGTTCCCCACAGAGCAGGGTATGGGCTGGTGGCAGCTACATGCTGACTTGACAGTGGCTCTGGGAATCCTCCATTTGTGGGATACCCAGGACCTGCCATAGGAATTAATGGATTCTTACACAAAGGCAAGATGGCCATTGGTGGCCTCTTGGTTTCCTTTGCCTTAACCCCTTGTTTCTCAAAGTCCTGAGAAGCCCTGGCTCTGTTTCCTTCCTCTGAATGGCTGTTGGGTGGAAGGACCATGTATGGCTCTGGGACTGCCTCCTGCCCAACTGGCTGGAGCCTTTCCAGGGGCTGCTTGTTGTGGGTGCATCCATGGGATGCAGCCTGCATGAATGGAGTGAGTAGTCAATATGCTTTCTCTGTTGTGGGTGTCTGGTTCTGATTCTGGGACACAATGCCCGATCCAGCCCTGACTGAAACTGAAATGAATGCAGTGTGGTGCACTGAAAGGCTGGGGAGTTGCCCCAAATCTATATTCTGTGTTGTGGGTGTCTGGTTTCTGTTGAAAAGCCTGAATGCCTGTGAGCATGATTGGGTGCAGCCTGCACGAATGCACTTGTGTGTGATTGGTTGGCTGAGGCTGGTTCAGCCTGAGTGAATGGGGAGTGTGTTATACAACAGGGGGCCTCACACTCACTTCCTTGTCAGAAGCTGAAACAAGAAACCAGAAGCAGAATTCATCTTAAGCTTGTATTCTAGAGTCCAGCTGGAGTATGAAGTCTGCTTTTGTGTGAAGTAGACTAGTTTCAAACAATTTCACAATGAATAAATAAATGCATTCGGATGGGCACATCACCGTCTGCTATTCAATGCAAACATCTACATGTGTTCCTCACTCGCATATGAAAAAGTTGGTTAACAATGAAGCGTGCTAAAATTGGACAGCTGGTTTAGTACACGAAAACGTAATTCCTAATTCTAATCCTAGGAGGACCAACCGAGCTTTTTTTAATCATTCTCCTAATATTACATTTGGGTGCCGTGACGCGTATTATTTTTAGCACTAAGAAGTGGCAGGAACTAGAGGAGGTGCATGGCAATGTATCCTCTGCTTAACCTTAATGACCCACTCACTTCTCCAAATCAAAACTTCTAATGATCGAAGCAATAGCAGCACCGCCCCTCCCACCCACGTCAATGACGCCAGTGCCCCCGCGCTCCTCTGCCAATAGAGGCGGACCACTCCATAGCCACGTGACCTGTCCCTAAAAAAAGAGTTACTGGGAAAACGCATTCTGCGCTGCTGCGGGTGGCAGTACCCCATGTGCCCCCGTCTCCTCGTTGCCGCTGTTGCTGCTTGCCCCTGCATGCTAGTTTTGGAGGCGGGAGAGGGTGGCACAGGCAGGAAGCCATGTAGTGGGGAGGGATAATGCCAGGACGGGGCTCTGTGTTGAGGTGTGGTGGTAACCAGGAAGTATGGTGCTTTTGTTGGGAGAAGGTAGGGAGTCAGGGTATCTGGGGTCATTTGTTGGGAGTAGGAGAGTTGAGAAGGCAGGAGGCCATGTGTGGGGTTTTGTGTTGCCTTGTTTGGTGAGGTAGGATTGGGCGGGAGAGGCCATATCAAGTAGAGGTTTTGTGGGGTGTAGGATGCAGGGCAATAGGTGGGTGTTTTAGGTATGTGGAGGGGTGGGAAGGCAGAATGTCATGTAGCTGTGTTGTAGTGCAGGAGTTAAGATACTAGGTATGGTTCTTTGGTTGTGAGGGTTTTGGAGGCAGGACACATGATTGGGGTCTTGTTTCATAGGCATAGGAGTTGGGTGCTTGGATAACCCGGTAGGTCTCTTTTTGGGCACAGGAGGCAAGACTCTTAGTGATGCTCTTGTGCTGTGGGGGGTGTGAATGCATGACATCAGGTAGTGGTCATGGATTATGAGGGTTAGGATGCTAGATATTGTTTTCCATTGTGGGGAGGCAGGATGCCAGGTAGTGGACTTGGATTATGAGCGTTCAGATGCTAGATATTGATTTTCATCCTGGGGAGGCAGGGTGCCAGGTAGTGGACTTGGATTATGAGGGTTAGGATGCTGGATATTGTTTTTCGTTTTGGGGAAGCAGGGTGCCAGATAGTGGACTTGGATTATGAGGGTTAGGATGCTAGATATTGTTTTTCATTGTGGGGAGGCAGGGTGCCAGGCAGTGGTCTTGGATTATGAGGATTAGGATGCTAGATATTGTTTTCCATTGTGGGGGGTCAGGGTGCCAGGTATTGGTCTTGGATTATGAGGGTTAGGATGCTAGACATTGTTTTTCATTGTGAAGGCAGGGTGCCAGGTAGTGGTCTTGGATTATGAGAGTTAGGATTTTATATATTGTTTTTCGTTGTGGGGAAGGAGGGTGCCAGATAGTGGTCATGGATTATGAGGGTTAGGATGCTAGATATTGTTGTTCATTGTGGGGAGGCAGGGTGCCAGGTAGTGGTCTTGGATTATGAGGGTTAGGATGCTAGATATTGTTTTTCATTGTGGGGAGGCAGGGTGCCAGGTAGTGGTCTTGGATTATGAGGGTTAGGATGGGCGGTCAGGGTGACAGGTAGTGGGCTTGGAGGGGAACAGGAGGCAGGACACTAGGGAGGGGTCTTGCGAGAGGGGGTTGGGAAGGCAGGATGCCATGTAGGGACCTTGTTTTGTGGGGATGGGGGTAGGAAGGCTGGTTACATTTTGGGGTTTTATGTTGTGTCAGGAGTGAGGATGTCATATAGGGGTCTTGTGGTTGGGAGATGGAAAATGAGGATGCCAAGCAGGGGGCTTGTATTGTGGGATGTGGTTGGGGAGGCAGGAAGATGGGTAGGGGTTTTGTATAATCGCAGCTGGGGAAATAGTATGCTGGGCAGGAGTCTTCTATTGTAGAGGTGCAGTTTAAAGTGGCGGGTGTGATGCTGGAAATGCTGTTTTAGGGACAGGGCTGCCTCATCCTTGTCCTACAACATCTCTGCTGGTGTTTCCTGTGTGTTTTTTCTGCACAAGAGTCCTGTTTGGACCCCTACCAGTGCAGCTCTTCATTCTTACCTTTTGGTGAAAAGCACCCATGGGATACCCTTAGGGCCCCCATGGGTAGGGGTACACCCATGTACCCTGAGTGTGTGTTTTTGGGCACATGTGTGTTCCCCACAGAGCAGGGTATGGGCTGGTGGCAGCTACATGCTGACTTGACAGTGGCTCTGGGAATCCTCCATTTGTGGGATACCCAGGACCTGCCATAGGAATTAATGGATTCTTACACAAAGGCAAGATGGCCATTGGTGGCCTCTTGGTTTCCTTTGCCTTAACCCCTTGTTTCTCAAAGTCCTGAGAAGCCCTGGCTCTGTTTCTTTCCTCTGAATGGCTGTTGGGTGGAAGGACCATGTATGGCTCTGGGACTGCCTCCTGCCCAACTGGCTGGAGCCTTTCCAGGGGCTGCTTGTTGTGGGTGCATCCATGGGATGCAGCCTGCATGAATGGAGTGAGTAGTCAATATGCTTTCTCTGTTGTGGGTGTCTGGTTCTGGTTCTGGGACACAATGCCCGATCCAGCCCTGACTGAAACTGAAATGAATGCAGTGTGGTGCACTGAAAGGCTGGGGAGTTGCCCCAAATCTATATTCTGTGTTGTGGGTGTCTGGTTTCTGTTGAAAAGCCTGAATGCCTGTGAGCATGATTGGGTGCAGCCTGCACGAATGCACTTGTGTGTGATTGGTTGGCTGAGGCTGGTTCAGCCTGAGTGAATGGGGAGTGTGTTATACAACAGGGGGCCTCACACTCACTTCCTTGTCAGAAGCTGAAACAAGAAACCAGAAGCAGAATTCATCTTAAGCTTGTATTCTAGAGTCCAGCTGGAGTATGAAGTCTGCGACTGAAAATCTTCAAGTAATCTGAAAGCTATTGTACTGACTCAAGGACTGAACCAGAGAGGACCTGGATAGGTAACCTCTTCCTGATCATTGTGCAACTGCTGCTCTACACTCGAAGTGTCCTGGAAGCCAGTCCTGTGTGCCTGCTGTCCAGAGAAGGGATCTTCATGGGTCCAGAAGAGGACTGCCTGGACATCTTGAAGCCAAGAAGTTCATCTGTGTTGCCTATGGTCCGGAGGAATGTTTGTGACCACTGAAAGCCAAGGTGCTGACTATCACCTAGAAGGGGTACACTGGCATAGTGCTGCTTGACACCTGGAGCTGTGAAACCTCCAAATCATTGCAGAATCCTTTAAGGGGCATCCCTGCCACAACATTTGTCTACTTGTCCATGCCGGAGAAAGTTCAGGGTCGCTACCTACAGAGGAGTGTCCACTGGTGAGTTTTGCACCACCAAAATCTGAAGAAGATGTTCTGAGGGTCCAGACCTGGTGAGGGTCTGCAGTCTAGTCCAGTGGTCATGTCCAGGTCACCAGAAGGCATCCTGAGGTCCATGTTCCAGCTGCAGCACCAAAGAACTGAAAGGCAGTAAAGCGCAAAAACCCGAAGCTCGACACTTATGTCTGCCATTGCACCTGTAAAACATCACTAAATAATAATAATGAATAACTCTATTTTGTTGAGTCTAGCAAATAATGAAGCACCCAAACATCAGTATCAGTTTTTATATGCTCAGTTCGCAAGAGTTTAATCTTTTAACAGCTGCAGCTATTTAATCAGTTTGGTGTAAAGAACACCTTAAGTACACCTTAATTTTTCTTTACAGGTTGCCCATGTGGGGGGATCCTCACACAGTAAATTATTATTATGCTAAAGTGCTAAAGAAAGCATCCATCCTATGTTCTAATTATTACCTGCCTATCTACAGTATTGTTTTATGAAGTTAACCCTTGCCTAGTATTTAAATGCATTTTAATAAACTGTCCGAAGTTGGTGCATTACAATTCAATTTAAAGGTAACAGTGGTACCACATAGAACTGTAAATATATCTTCAGTTAAGTTACCTGTTTAGTTTTCTAGGACAGATTGAGTCTTATTTATTTTTGTATATCTACCTGGCTTTTATCCTTTGATAACATGACTGTGTTATCACCTAACATAATGTGTGGACAATCCATTGTGGGGAGCTTGGGATTTACTGTACCTAAGGACCAGACTGCATCACCTCCCTTGAGTCTCAGCCTGGCAGCTCGCCCAGCGTTACCAATTGGGGAGCCTTTGCTGGGGTGCCTCTGTGCCTCAACCGCAACTATATACGTGGCAGAAGTACAGCTAGACCGCTCCAATCTTCACAGCAGTGCACCTGACAGGGGTTTTGTGTTCCTATGATTGGTGAAGCAGGCAGCCATGTATGGGTCTTTTGTTGTGAGGTTATGTAATGCAAATAGCTGCCTGTCTTCACTAAAAGTGAATGTCAGGGATTAAAATGTGTGTGCAATCTCACCTAAAAGCATTTCTGGGGACAAGGGCAGACTCAAGCTCTGTCATTGGTTGCCATGCGGTATGTAGAACACAATATATTGATTCGAAATACGCTCAGAAAAAATGCATTTTTGCTGGTATGATTCCCTGTATGGTTATGACACAGAATTTAAAATTGTAGTGCACATTAAGGGAATCAACAACATACATTACGTCCCCATTCTCTCCCAACCTTGGACTTTCGGCTCCTTAGCAGCACATAAGCAAAACGTAAGGAAAACGAAACTCAGGTGCAGAGAGCAATGTCAGACTACTACCCACTTGCCCAATTCGTCCATCATCTCTCATCAGTCCCGTCACAAGGCAAGGCATTTTATTTACAGTTGACCTTTCAGCCTGTTCTCTGCTCTGGGACTTTTCAAGGAGTGTAGGCACACCAATATCTACATCTGGAGCTTAATGAATAGGCCTTGTTTTCGACTTCTGAGTCACGTCTGAGGAGACCACGCTTTTGTCCATTTCATCCTTCAATTTACTGTTATTTGATTTAATTAAGCTGGATGTCATTACTCCTCTTGGCCTCTGGAGATTTGCTCACTCCACTTTGCATAGGCTTTTCGCATCTTTGATTGTCCAATACTTGGCGCTTGCAGATATTTTCTGGTTCGCCTAATCTAAGGAAATATGTCTTACGTACATGGCTTATCCTCTTGACTCCCTTTGTGCCTTGCAATTATTGCTTGATGTAGCATCCTTGGTCTCAGGCCAATAGACCCCTCTATGTTCCTCACACAGAACTGTTTTTCCAGCATCTTCTAACTCTGCAGCCCTGGTCTGTCTCTGAGGTAGTTTGATTGGTTTCAACATGAGTCCGGGAGGGCGCTAGGGAGCTCAGCCAAGATGGCCATGAGCCTGTGAGCTCCAAAGCTCCCTAATTAATCCAGAAAGTATCCTGGAGTCCCTTGACCAGCTACAGAACTGATCTGTGTGGACTCTGCTGATGTATATCCAATGCACCCCCTGAGAAGTTTGGAGGCCCCAGGTCGAGCTGTGACTGAGTTTGGCAAAGGTGATCCTGAGCGGCACCTGTCGCGGAGAGCGTGAAAGAGCCTGATGAGAGCGGAGGCGGTGGCAGTGCAGACCCCGCTGGCCGAAAGCCACCGACCTGCACTGCTCTGCCTGCACCTTGCTTGGTCAGCCGAGAAGGAGATTGTGGTCAAAAGCGGGATCATAAGTGGCAGAGTGCTGCCTCAAGCTCTGCCCGGAGAGGAGGATGTAGAGGGGAGCCCGATAAAGGCATGGGCGAAGAGATCATTGGGGAACCACTAACAGCGGCGGCAGACCTGTGGCTAATACTATTGAAGTCGGCCACTGCATCCGGCGACAGAGGAGGAATCGCAGGACTGGGATTGCAGGCAGCCTCTATCCTAACAGAGGGACTAATACTGCAACAGGGGAGAAAGCAGAGACGGCAGTGTAAATTGTTGATGGTCATTGGGTGGAGCGCAACAACCTGGCAGCTGGGCCCTCATTGAAGTGCCTGAGGAGGTGAGAGAGAGGCATTGCTAGACGGTGTGAGGGGACCCAAGTGGGGGGGGTAGCACACACTCATCGGCCTGAAAGAGATCTGCAGCTGAGGAATTGGACGTGAGGTGAAGCCAGGCAATATATACTCGCTACAAACACCCGCCAGAGCACCCTGTGGCGTGTGGCAAGGAACGGCAGGGGAAGTTATTGGAAACACTAATGGAGACCTGCAAACTCCCTGGGCTCCTCTCCTTAAGTGCTGCAAGGAATCAAATGCACAAATGAATAGGAGACTGTGATGAACAGAGCAGTGGTGTTGGAACTAGACTTGGATGTGGGCACTAGCAACATCTGCCTAGGCCCTAAGGGTAGCCTAGCGGAGGCTCCTGATAAACTAGAGTAGTGCCTATACTGCAAAGTGTGCCCGCCTTATACACACTACTGGAGGGAGACTCAGTGCCTAGCTGAATGGTGAGTTCTCCAGGCATCTAATACTGGCACTGCTCTTGCTGGGCCTGCAGGGTGATCTGTGGAAGCTGTGGCAAATGCTGCATAACAGTGTGGTGATGAAACTTGAGGAGTGTTAGAGCAGTTGGATCCCCTTTGGAACTTTTGGACTAACTGATCTCCCTGGGCGGTTATTGGGTGAACTGTCAACTGAGGGAATTCCCCAAGTACTGTGAAGTTTGGTACAATGTCCAAATCTGGTAAAGCCGGGAAACAACAAAATTCCCTTTGAGGCACCCACACAGAAAAAAAGCTCTAAAAACATGGAAGACGCCGGAGGGGCGAGCCCAAAGCAGGCACAGCAGGACACCAGTAGAGCGCTTAACAATATTTAAACTATGTTTGCTAAACTAAAATATAGGATACAGTCGCTAGACGGGAAGATGGACACCCTGACCTGCAAGGTAGATCACATGCAGGTCCACCTGGATAAACACGGAGAGAGATGGAATGAGGTGGAGGGATGGGTGTCCATGATCGAGGATGAGGCATCCACTACATCCCAAGGGCTTGTCCAGGTGCACATGGCTCTGAAAGAACTGGCCAACAAGCAGGATGATCTCGAGTCAAGGTCCAGGAGAAACAATCTCAGGATAGTGGGGGTACCAGAAGCGGAAGCTCAGTGAGCTATGGAACCATTGTTGAAGCAATCCTGCGGGAGACCCTGGGAGGGGATGATCTTTCTGCAGTGTTCATTGTGGAGAGAGCACATAGAGTACCCTGTAGCAGGAGGCCGGTTCCAGGGGCACCAACCCGCCCAATAATAGCCTGCATGGTGAATTATCGAGAGAGGGGCCTTGCACTACAGAAGGCTAGAGGCAAAGGGACTCTGACATTCAAAGGAGAAACTTTCAGGTTTTTCCCGGATTTCTCGGACAAAGCGCAGGCGTCCAGAAATCATACATCGATATCAAGAAGTGCCTTTGAGAGAGGGGAATAAAATACACTATGCTTTTCTCTGCTGAGATCAGACTGGAACACGAAGGAAGGGTACTCTTTGTCCAAGGAACGGGAGGAGGCTAATACTTTCATTGAGTTGCTTCCTAGATGTCCTAGATGTAGGGGTAATAATGAATAGGGGGGAGGAGTCACCATGATGGAATAGGTACTCTATGTTGCAGTTGCTATGTATGAGGCACATAAACCGGATGTGGCGGGGGGACAAATTGCAAATGGTGGGACATGAGGAATGGCTGGGCGCTAGGCTGCCCTCATGGATAAGCTTTTGAGAGTTAATGGGTTGGGGGTGGGGGTGAGACCTGGCAAGCTGGGGTTGCCAGCAGGAGGTGGGCAATTTCTATGGGGTTGGCTTGGGGGAAGTGGCGAGTTGGGGTTATTGGTGGGGGAGGTGGGGTGGGGAGGGTTGCATAGGTTTTAGGGAGAACAATGGTTCTGGGATGGCTCTTGCTCTCTCCCTAAATATCCTACATTGTTGGGTTGGACCTTGCAAACCTGGGAGTATACTTGGACGCCCAGGAAATCCTGTTGGGTAGGTACAAAGCATGGAGCATCAGGTGTCTGAATTTCCCTTCTAAATCCTGCAAGGTACTGTTGTATGTGCAACGTCATTATTACATTTCATTTCTTCAGGAGACACATCTAACTCCCAGGGGGGAGTGGCCCCATAATTTGGGCATAAATGGGGTTGTCTTCTCATCATACTCCTCTTACTCACGGGGAGTTTGCATACTGGTGTGAAGCTCGGTTGGGTTTCACCTCACTTAGGTGGTTGAAGATAGGGAGGGGCGGGCAGTGATGGTCCTGGGAACAGTCCATGGTCAAGTTCTCACTTTGGTTAATTACTTTGGTCCCAATCAGTATACGGTGGAGTCCCTGAAAATGGATAGACCACCAGTTGGATAGGCGTATGCCCGGAATGATTATGTGGGCAGGGGACTTCAATGCTGTAATGGAACCAGACCTTGACAGGACCAGGTGGGGTCATCGACCACTGTTGAAAACAACTTGTAAACTGCGGGATCTGTGTTGGATTTGGGAGCTTAATGACATATGGCAAACCAGGCATGAGGGAGAGGGGGTTTACACGTTTCAATCTACAGTGCACCAATCGGCATTCTGATTTCAGACACAAGGACAGGATGGTACCCAAGGCCACAATACTGGCGTGCACACTATCAGATCACGCGCCACTGGTACTGGCCTCAGAGATACCGGATGGAGGAGCGGGAGACGGGCATGGGTGTTTAAAAGTTAGGGGTTATCTGATCGGCTGTTTTCGGACTGAGTTACTGCATGCTATTGACAATTTCTTTGAGCAGAATGTGGGCTCGGTTGACTCATATGCAGTGCTGTGGGAAAGTTTTAAATGTGTGATGCGTGGGCGGTGTGCATCTCCAGGAGGCCGGGATATTAAAGCAGATCCGGAGAGGGATGATGACCAGTGAAGCACTATTACGACAGATGCAGGCAGAATCGGGGTCACTGACTGTGCCTGTTAGACAGAAGGAGATTAGGGAGGAACTAGATGGATTTAATGAATTAGCTCAGAGGGAGGTGAAGTTTCTGGTGGGGAAGACTGCAGTCAGGCAATATGGGGAAGGCCAATGTCCAGGAGATTACTTTCCAGAGCTAAGAAAACAGACGTACGTAAGACACATATCTTCTAGGTTAAGAATGAGAGGGGGGTGTCGCAACATGAACATGCTGATATTGCTCAGGAGTTCAGTGCATTCTATACTCATCTCTATTCCTCGCAAACTCAGGTGTCGCAACTTGAAATACATGGATACTTAGACCAGGTGGCGCTATACTGGTGTACAGACGAGGAGAGGGAGTGGTTGTATCGCCCCATAACTGTGCAGGAAATCCAACTGGCGATTAATGCATTGACATTTGGAATGGCCCCGGGACCTGATTGCTTCACAGCCAAATTTTACAAGCATTTTGTGGGGAAACTCACCCCATATCTCCTGTAGGTATGTCAGCAGGCTCTGAGAGATGGTAAATTACCAGAGTCTACGAGGGAGGTGGTGGTTGCTGTATTGTTGAAACCTGGGAAAGCAGCGGATTAGTACTCATCCAACCCCCATCTCGCCGATCAAACTCAATAATAAAATCCTAGCTATGGTATTGGTGACACGACTAGCACCGTTGATGCATAGATATGTAGGGTCTGACCAGTCGGGAATTATAGCAGGGCTTTCCACCTCGTATGGGTTGAGACGGATGTTTGGGCTGATGTCAGTGGTTCAACAGGATGAATCGGGGGTGGCGGCATTACTGGATGCTTAAAAAGCATTCGACTCAGTCAAATGGCCCTTTCTCTTTATGGTACTTTGGAGGATGAGGATGGGGGAGGAATTTTTTTCTATGATCTTACTGCTTTATACTTTACCTGTGGTGTGGGTCAGAGTGAATGGCCAATTCCCCCCGAATATTCTATTGGAGAGAGGCACATGGCAGAGGTGGCCTCTCTCGACCCTATTATTTGCCTTGGCGATTGAACCCTTGACGGAACTGCTGAGAGACAACAGAGCGTGTCCACAGGGGAATTCAGGTATATGAACACAAGGTAGTGGTCTCCCTTTATGCGGATGATATGGTAATATATATTAAAAAAAACACATGATAACCTTGTACCGATTATGAGAGATGTGCTATGACACAGGGTTTCTCTGGGCTGAAGGTTAACATTACAAAATCAGTGCTCTTCCCGCTTACTGATTGCACTAGGCAGTTTATGGACAGTTATGGATTCCAGTGGCATATGGGGTGTACTAGATACCTGGGTATAGACATTACAAGAGGAGCTATATAGTGTAATTAGGCAAAGGTGTTGGAACAGGTTCGACCTGTGGTAGACAGGTGAATGGGCGGCTGCTCAACCTGTACGAGAGGATCTCGCTGTCAAGATGGTTCCATTACCAAGATTTCTCTATGTGCTATAAAATCTGCCCCTGGTGGTACCGAGGGTGTACTTCCAAGCAAAACAATCAGAAGTTTTGCAATTTATTTGGACGGGCAAGCATGCGCAAGTTGCCTGGGAGCAGTTAATGCCACCATTGGACGGGGGGGGGGGCTTGCATTACCTAATTTTGGGGCATTTTATGATGCGGCGAAGATGGAGTTTCTAATTTACTGGTTTGGAGACAGTATAGGTCCGAGGCATGTAGAGGTGGAGAGGGCCCTGGCAGCACCACACTTACTGCGTGCAGTTGTATTGACAGTGCCCGGAAGACCAACTAGACCTGGTAATATGGTTGAGTAGACATGTAAAGCATGGGTT
Organism: Ambystoma mexicanum; assembly: GCF_040938575.1. Lineage (NCBI taxonomy): Eukaryota > Metazoa > Chordata > Amphibia > Caudata > Ambystomatidae > Ambystoma > Ambystoma mexicanum. The sequence goes on along the minus strand of NC_090940.1, from coordinate 643,672,893 downwards.
CGGATTAAGGGGAACGTGAACAGTGACGTTGTAATTCTCCTTAGATCCTAGTCATGCATATTCTGGGCTTAACTTTGACCAGTGAACAAGGATTCACACGCTGCATTAAACGCCTGGATATATCATGCTTTGGGGATCTCTTTCCAGAGGGACACTTTATACGGATGGAGGGAATGCGTAGCAAAGGGATGCACACGACATTGGATTTCTTCCTGTATTTTAGACTGCGATAAAACTTTACAGATATGTTCCCGACCTTCCCCCAAGGAACCAGGGGTGGCACCTATACTAGATGGAATGTTAGAATGGGTAGACAATACCAAAGTCTTGGAGGTCGGCAATAATTGTTCCAATTCACAAGCAAGGACCAAGAGAAGATCCTCAAAACTTCTGTCCGATTGCCCTCCCCGATCCGTTAGGAAAACTATTTGCAGCAGTACTTCTAAAACAACTAACCACGTGGGCCACAAAAAACAACATATTTTCAACTAGGCAAACAGGCTTCACAGCCAACGCTCGAACAAATCTCAATTTGATATTATTACAACTAATCAAACATGAAGCCATCAATTCCAACACCAACATATACGCAGCATTCATTGACCTAAAGATGGCCTTCGATGCAATTTCACGCGAAAAACTATGGTCGAAACTTAGAGCATGGAACTGTCCTCCGAATATCCTCGAACCGATCATATTACTTTGCTCAGAAACCACCATAAAAGTAAGACTATCGAAACAAGGAGCCACAACTTCTGCTATACCAACAGTAAACGGACTAAAACAAGGATGTCCTCTGACAGCAACACTTTACAACCTGTACAATGCTGACATTGAAGAACATCTAACATCCAACAAAACCAACCCTCCAAAAATCAACTCGATACCAGTTCCGGCCATGGCATATGTAGACGATATCGTTCTCCTAGATAAAACACCAACTGGACTACAAACCTCTCTGACAGCTTTGAGTCAATACATGGGAAAAAACGAATTAACGATCAACACTCGAAAAACCAAGATAATGACTCTGACCAAACCACCCACAAAAAAAACATATCAACCGATCTTTACCATCAACGATTCCAGAATTGAAAATATGACAACCTTCAAATACCTCGGCATTTGAATAAATCAAGCGAAATCAGAAGACCAATGGATAGACAAAATTGACCAAACAGCCCAAACCCTATCAAGACAAGGATGTATACTTCACAGAAAATATGGCAAGTTCTCTTTCAATCCCATCATCGCCTATTACAGACAGAAGTACATCCCAATATTAACATATGGAAAAGAAGCAATACTGAATGCCCACACAATCAACTGGACGAAATACGAATCAATATTTTGGCACAAAATCCTTTGACTGCCACAAACATACCCAATGCCAAGAATACGCTATGAAATGGCAACCCAGTCAATCGACTCCTTTGTACAATGGATAAGATTAGACATCTTCTGTAAAATTCTGACAGATGAAAAAACACCAGCTATCCAAATCCTACGAGCTAAAGAAAACACGTTTAACACCACAATATTACAAAAATGGAAATCCTCGATGAGAAATGAAATGGAAAAAGAAAATATTACAGCAGAACTCCTCACGCTTCGCCCACAACATGCAAAAATAAAACTTCTGCATAACGACTGGATAAAGACCATTCAAAAAAAGAATACCTACAAACAGAATTTACAATGCACAAAAGACAATAGAAAAATCCATGAACTACCAGCCTACTTGCAAATCTTCCCAGGCCAAATCATTCGAACAACGTTCTTAAAAGTACGTCTGAATATTCTTCCCACAAAATCATATCTATCTATAACAAGACAGATTGATGCTGCAAACAACTACTGCCGGTTCTGCAAAGACCAAGAAATCGCTGAAACCATCTTCCACTTGGTCATGGAATGCAAAGAACTTTCCCTTCAACGCAAACAATTTGGAACATTCTTGCAATTTTCAGCCAAACAAATGACCACGCAAGAAAGGTGGGCCGCTCTCCTCAGCGGCCATAACAACAAATACACCTACACAATTGCCCTTTTTTAAGCTTTATATTGGAACTAAACAAAAAAAAAACACCAGGAACTGTACTTTAAATCATTAAGCCTAAAAACTAACGAAATTCCTGGAAACGATGAAAAAGTTTACAAATAAACTATACCATCAAAAAAAAAAAATGGGTAGACAATAGTATAACCGTTTCCACTATATATGATAAGAGGCATAATATTTGGGCAGGTTGGGCAGAGCCCTCCAGGAAGAATTGGGAAGCTGCTTTAGGGGACACTGTTCCGGAGGAAATGTAGAGATACTGCTGTGGGAAGACGAGGAAGACTGTACTTAACGGCCGATTTAAATGTTAAATGTTAAAGGTATTTGTACCGCGCCCCGTCACCAATGGAGTTGGACCCCAGGCGTCTGGCGGATCTGTAAATGAGAAGGTGGGATGGGTTAGTAAGGTGAAGAGGGAGTAGGATAGTGAGAGGAGTGGTGTTCTGTTGGCAGCTTCAGCTCGGTATACACCAGGTGCTGTGCTTTGGTGCGAGTATCGGATCAATGTCAGTCCTCGTGTGCTGTTGGTGTGGCTTATGTGTTGTTGCAGTGTGGTGAAGTGCATGCGGCTTGTTGTGCGAGAGATGGTTGTGTGAGCTTTTTGAGTGAGATAAGTATGCAGAAATGTTGAGCTTTTGTTAAGTTGATTCATTTCAAGTACCTGCACCAGTTTTATTATCCATAGATTCTTACCAGGTACTTCAGATAAATGTGCCAAGTGTACCATCGCACTGGCTGACTTTATTCATGTGGCTTGGAGCTGCCCCCTGGTGTGGCGATTCTGGGCACAGGTTTTTCAGCTAATGATTGACATCATAGGGGAAAGGGTGGAGCCACAATGTATTCCTCCTGTGGAAAACATTTTCCCCACACAAGAACCTTGTAGATGCACACTACTCAGCTTCATCTTCATCATACTTGGGCACAAACTCTGTTAAGAGCTACTACAGATGCCAGCTAGATACATCGGGTGGTTAATAAATCAAGTCCCTCACTCTACCTGCATCACTTCTCTGCCTCTTGGGCCTACTGTTGCTGCCTGGCAATACCTGCTTAACAGCCACTCCATGTTTTAGCTCCATCTCTCCTTCCCTTTGCTACTTTGTTTCCCCGGTCTCTCACTTTCTGACGCTCCGCCTCTCACCTTTAAGTGTTTTGCGAGGCCACATTTTGTGGTCTGCCTCTCTGTCACACTGCCTCTACCATCTCTGCATTCTATTGTTGCTTTTTCCTTCCTATATCACGCAGCACCGGTTGATATAATTCCTCTTCCTCCCTCATGTCATTACTCTGGCTATATCTGTTTTTCCATTTTCATGGTTGTAGTTGCTACTCCTTTTGATTATCTTCATTGCACTGTTTCCTATGTTATTGGCCACCCTTCTCTAGTCTTGCTTTTCTATCTCCATCTCTCCCCACCTGCTGTTGATCTGTGTTTTATTTTACTGTCTCTAAATGTCTCCTTTGCTCGACTTCTATCCCTCACTCCTATTGTGTGTTTGTCCTATTATTAAGGATTAAATACGGAAGGTGTCATCAGTGCGCAGATCCCAAAATTCTAATTGTGGAGTCCAAAAAGCTTAATACAGAAATAGGCTCAAAATCCAATTTATTGTTCACTAGACAGCCGACACGTGTTTCAACCTGTTCAGGTCATTCTCAAGGCGTGATTCCAATGCAATATTGATCAGGAGTAATGTGTTGAACAGCACAAATGCTACCCTCAACGGGTATATGACTGAATGCAAGAAACGGTAAGTCTGATGCTGGTAGCTCATCATATTTAATCCTATGTTTACCTGTACTGGTGTTTACTAGGGGACATCAGTGGAAGATTATCAGAGCAGCAGGCCATCCAACTTGCTCTAATTTTGGTATCAACCAGCGCACTGGCTACTTAGGACCCCCAGTCTGTTTTATTTCTGTCCTATTATTAACTCTGTTTTTCTTCTCACTATCTTTGTTGCCCTATCATGTAGCTCATTGCTGTCTCTTCCTATTGCTCGAATTCCTGTTTTGGATTGTCTAGTATGTTCTCTGTGCCTTTAACCCCCCCCCCCACCTCCAGCCACATCTTTGTTTTTCTGAATTGCTTAGGTTCAGAGTTGCTCTTCCTATCATGTTTGTGTTTGAACAGAGCACCAATATATATCGAGGCATATTCTATTTTCTATTTAAAAACCTAGTGCAGCTTTACCATTGGGTGCTCCTTTTTAGATGTGTGAAAACCTTCTTTTGGCCATTAGGCTGGGAATTATAGCGTTAGAGGTTTGTCTGATCAGATGCAGCACTTGCTTGAATGCAGATGCTTTACCAACACTGTACGCTATTACAAGTACAAGAGCCCAGATGAGATGTGTGTTCTGAGCCATTACAAGTATAGCACTCCTCATGGCATGTGCTTCTTCTGAGCCATTACAAGTATAACAGCCCAAATGAGATGCCTGTTCTGAGCCATCACAGGTCTAGCAGCCCTGACGAGGATTGTGTTCTGAGCCATTACAAGCATAGCAGCCCTGAAGAGTTGTGTTCTGAGCAATCACAGGTATAGCAGCTCTGGCGAGGATTGTGTTCTGAGCCATTACAAGCATAGCAGCCCTGAAGAGTTGTGTTCTGAGCAATCACATGTATAGCAGCTCTGGCGAGGATTGTGTTCTGAGCCATTACAAGCATAGCAGCCCTGAAGAGTTGTGTTCTGAGCAATCACAGGTATAGCAGCTCTGGCGAGGATTGTGTTCTGAGCCATTACAAGCATAGCAGCCCTGAAGAGTTGTGTTCTGAGCCATCATAGGTATAGCAGCCCTGACGAGGATTGTGTTCTGAGCCATCACAGGTATAGCAGCCCTGACGAGGATTGTGTTCTGAGCAATCACAGGTAAAGTAGCTCTGGCGAGGATTGTGTTCTGAGCCATTACAAGCATAGCAGCCCTGAAGAGTTGTGTTCTGAGCAATCACAGGTATAGCAGCTCTGGCGAGGATTGTGTTCTGAGCCATTACAAGCATAGCAGCCCTGAAAAGTTGTGTTCTGAGCCATCACAGGTATAGCAGCCCTGACGAGGATTGTGTTCTGAGCCATCACAGGTATAGCAGCCCTGACAAGGATTGTGTTCTGAGCAATCACAGGTATAGCAGCCCTGGCGAGGATTGTGTTCTGAGCCATTACATGCATAGCAGCCCTGAAGAGTTGTGTGTTGTGAGCAATTGCACTTAGAGCACCCCGGATGAAATGTGTGTGTTCTGAATCACTGAACACTTAGTACTCCTTTTGATAAGTCGAAAGTTAAGTCAACTATGTTACAATTGAATGTTACCTATATCTTAAATGCATATCTCTGATGCAGACTCATTAACTCACCTATTAACAGGATCTGAACCCACAGGTTACACAATAATCTCTGCAGTGGGGCTGTTGACCCACTGAGCTGCCTTTTGCAACAGGCTGTTGAGACTGAAAGTCACATAAGGTTAGGGCACTGGCAGTTCCATTTTAGGCTTACCTGACGTAAATGGCTTGTCAAAAGCTCTAAGCCTGTTTGGACTATCCCGCATCAGTCAGGAGATTCGTAATGAAGCTTTGAAATGTGCTCGACTTTTGGCCGTGGCACTCAGTACTTGGACATGGGAGAAGCAGATGTTTTGAAAGCCTAAGACCGAGTAGAAGGTATTGAAGTTTATGACAGCAATGCCATCTTCTCACACTGCAAGAGGTTGGTGGGAAGAGCTCAGACACTGTTCTTGCTCTGTACTTTAGCTCGCTGCAGAAAATGCCAACACATGTTCGTGCTTTCTTAAAAGCAGCTGTGTTAAGAAATGAAGGTACTGTCCCAAAACATAGCAGTCCTGCTAAGAAATGTGGGCATGATGCAATCAGTCCTGCTGTGGATATTTGGCATTGTGCCATGATATGCATACAGTATTGATAAATTAGGCTACTTTGCCTGAATATATAGCAGTCCTGTTGAGAGGTACAGGTACAATGTGTGCCACTGAAAATAACTGGAAATACATACAGCACTGTGTCGTCTACCTGTATCCATTACACCTGCATGTGGTGGGAGGTCAGAAAGCAAGTTAAAATTCAGACCACATGCCTGGCTATGCAATTGATGTGCTTCTGTGATGAAAACAAAACAAAGTATGAAATGACCATGCTGCTGCAACTGCGCTGCCTCTATTAAAGCCAATTAAGCAGAAATGCAGCCCTTGTTTCAGACAATTTTCATTTGACACAATACTACCTGTGTCCTAAAGCAAAGTGAAAAGCATGTTCATGATTCAAGATGCTTTAATAACACTGGGCCTCATTACGACCCTGGCGCTAAGTGTTTAACGGCGCCATAAAAGGCTGCGGCGCCATTAAACACTTAGCGCCTTACTACGAGGTCCCTTTGCGGGACCCAACCTTATCGACTGGTCTACACCAGCCGTTAAAGTAGGGACCCGCAAAGGGAACTTGGTGCTAAGTACGGTACCGCAATATGCGGTACCGTACTTAGCGCCTTCCCCATTCCCATAAAGCCCTATGGGGCGAAAATGGGAATGGGGAAGGGCCATGGTTCAATGGGGAATTACCGCCCCGCCAACCTTGGAATGGGGTGGTAATTCCCCATTGAACCATGGCGGACCCGTTACAACACCGGCACCAACCATGGTGCTAATAGCGCCATGGTTTAGCGCCGTGTTGTAATGAGGCCCACTGTAACCTAAAAAATGCAGGCAGTGGAACAAAGTGAATAAAACACAAATTCCCTTTTACATTCCTCAGAAAGTGTTATCTTTATAGAATCATTAACAGAGGAGAGTGTTAAAAAGATTAAACAGACCAGGACTCATCCCAGTTGCTTCTTTCAAACAACAAGTGGATTTGCAAGCTGCTGCTAGCCAGGCTATCACCAGTAAGCTCCATGATTTATGGGGGTACTGCCATAAATAGCCTGTGTAAGTGGTACGCAAGGAAGAATTAAAATGGCTGTATTGACAAGATTTCTGTGTGTAAAAAGGTCTGATGTGCACCTTATCTGGAGGACTGGGAGGAAGGACCATTTTCTATATTGTAACAAGATGGAAACAGAATACGGCAGATTAGTGCACCCCTCGGCCAGACCTAAGGACATATGGGACCCATAGAAGCGCTATCTGATTTCACAAGCACAAAGTCTGGCATCAGATCCTGAGGGGGACCAATCGTGAATTTAAAGTGAATGAGGTCCCGAGGGATGGAGGGAAGACTGTCACTGCCGGGAGGCGCATTTTTACGGTAGGAGGAGGCTCTCCCCCGCATCTCCCTTACCTCTGCCGGATATGGTGGAGCTCATGTGGGACACAGTGCGGCGGACACACGCTTGCAATTGTGATGGGGAAGCAATGCCACTGCAGGAGTCACGTAAATGGAGGAATGATATGACTAACTCACTGCTCTGTTTTGCTTGGGTGCTGAAATGTGTACATATTGAAATGGCGATGTAACGGTCATTGTATGGGGAGAAAGGAGTCGGGGCAATCCACTGAAACACTGTAATGTTGTGTGTTTTTGACGATGAAAACAATAAACAGAATTTTAAAAAAAAGAACATGAGTCCGACATCCATCTTTTCTCATGCCCGCCTTAGTCACGGTATGTTTTCTTCTGCAGCAAGCTTATATATGTCTCAGCTACCTTCAGTTTCTGCGTATATACATTTACTTACCCTCACCTCACATTACTTCAGTTACATCTTTATCCTTTAAGTATTTGCATATCGTTTCAGTGCGTCTGTGTGTCTTTCTTTCATGATGTCAATCTGCCCTTGTCCGATTTCATCTATAGCTCTTCGATGTCCAATGGTGGGTGCGGACATCTTTCCACTCTTTCAGTGAGGGGGCAGATTCGATACAGTTGTCTGAGTACATATCATCTCTCATGCACTCGAAGTGGTTTTGGGACAATACCTGGTGTCCCACATAGGGCTCTTCTTCTGCTGTTCCAATATGATGGAGGTGAGGGGGCGGGAGCTAGGGATGATGTGTCCACCTGCTCCTCTACAGTTGTTCGCGTCTCCTACTCCAAGTGACACATCTTTTTTTAACACTACTTACTATACTGATAGTCTGGAGTTGTTAAATCTGTGGGATGCCCGCCTTCCTTAATCAGGAACCTTCATTGCAGGTGCTCTATAGGAAGGTACAGTGGATATTCGGCAGCTAAGATGGTGGATGTGTATCGACTTGACACATCTCACACGTGCATCGTTCCTAATCCACTACATTACTAGTTCATTAAGTGATCATTTTGCTAGAGATGCTCTGTGATCCCTAAACTGTCACCCTTCCACCAGACAGTTTGGGCAAGTGTTTATTGCTATGGGAGCAATTATACCTGACAAGCTTCATATTGCCCCATATTGAAGAATTGCCATTTATTCAAATTAACCAACACTAGATGGAGGAAGACTACGGCAAGACATTTAGCCACAGCCGACACTCCAGCTCAGTTGATGAAGACTTGCTGTTTGCTTCATCTTACACATCAAGATGTTGAGCAGAGATGGTTAGTGGGGCCTGTGGTTGTAAAAGGAATAGCTCTATTGACTGACTGAGGGTCTGTTAGTTGTCTATCATGCGAACATTCTACTGCCCTTTTGTTCTAACTGCTCATGTTTTAGTAACTCCTGCTTAATACAACTGAAGGGTAGAGGAGAGCCGCCTTCAACGGATCAGAGAGCACCATTGCACATTTTTGGGGCTCTCTTTACTGTATCCGAGATACAAAAAAACATATTCTATGTAATAGCCGCAGGTGCAACACTTCACAGGCCCTCCCTCTTACATTTGTATTAATCAAGAACATGCTGTTTCAAAAAGAACTGCTAACGGAGTTACATGCAGTAGTCATAGCAGTTCGACAAGTGGGTCATTTTCCATCAAAACCTGATCAATGGGCAATATTTCTGACTGCGTGGGCCTCATTACAAGTGAGGCGGTAAGGGGTTAACAGTGCCGGTAAAGGTGCTGGTGCCATTAACCCTGTACCGCCTCATTATTAGGTTCCCTCGCGTGACCCGATCTGGACGTCTGTCATTAACAAGCCTGTTGTTAGCATGCTCCCCATTCCCTTTGAGCCCTATGGGGGCTCAAATGGGAATGGGGATAGTCTGGGTCCGGGTTCCCTGAATGGGGAAATAACAGGCCCTCCAAAGCTGGAATGGCCCGGTATTTCCCCATTCAGGGACATCGGACCCGGACCCGAGTTTGGAGGCAGCCATGCCCTTAATAAGGGCATGGCTGCCTCCAAACTCGTAATGAGGCCCCATGTCTTTGTGTTGGGAGTCCTCGTTATTCACTCCACAAACTTTTCAAATGTTTCAGTTTTTCAGTGACTAACGGTGGTTTGGATTCATTGCCGGTGAAGATCTGAACCATCAGAGGATCTTCTGGCCATGGAGAACTACATAGCTTAGGCCTTCTCCATGTGGCGATGGCGGATGCCAGTAAGAAGACGATGTTTAGGCCTTGCCCTAATGCGGCCTCAGGAACGTTTTCGTAGAAGATCAGCATATGAAATTTCTTTACTGCCTGTATCTAGACCGCAAAGTAGCGAGCAGTTCCAACTGCCAGGAGTTTTCATCGACAACCCGGAAATACCACCACCAACTGTTAGTCGCATGGTTAGAAGAAGGGGAGAAGGCCTCTCACTCTGCCTCAGTCGGAAGTCATCGCCTCAGCCAGGGGTGGTAGGCATGAGCACAAAACCATCTCTAAGAAAAGGTCAAGATCGCATGAGGATACTTCCCGGGGAAAGAAACCTAAAAGGGCCCACACAGTTCAACTACTCCTCTGTCGACGGCTACGAAGGCTGCCAAGGCTCAGTCTAAAGCTTTGACCTTGAAGGCTACCCCAGTGTCGACAAAGGGCTCACCATTGGTGCCGTCCTCCACCAGGAAGGCTGCACCGACGACTGTGGTCACCACTAAGTCATCTTTGGCGATGGGAGCATCATCGTCCACGAGCAAACACAGATCTTTGTCGACAAAACACAGTTCATCGGCTTCCATTCCGATGGCTACTCCGTCAGCGACCCCATTGACTGCTCCATTGATGATCCCGTCGGCCACTTCATCAACGTCCCGTATGACCGAAATGGTTACGGTTTTGTCGTCATCGGCCATACCGATACAATCATCGACAACCTTGTCTACGATCACCACCATAATATCCACAGTCCCGCTGCCTCCTAAGCCGGCAACTACATTTCCCACCAAGGATAAGCCTCTTTTCCCACTGATGCTGATGGCCACTGTGACACCACCTGTCCATATACTACAGGGGCATAAATAATCAGACTATGAGCCTATGGAGGCTTCATCTTCGGATCAAGAGGAGATAGAAGGGGGCTGCAACACCATTCTACCGGCTCCTCAACCACCAGTACAGCCTTCGGTCCCTGGACAATCTGTTCCAGCTCCAGCGCCTCCTGCGCAGAGGGACTTGTCACAAGACAGTTTGTCTACTTTGCAATTTCTGGTGACAGAATTGCAGCAGGGATTACTTTCTCCAGCCCCTCAAGGTGCCTCTAGGGGTAGTCCCTCCCAGCCACATGAGGTTCCTCAGCCTCGGCCACCTCGACCAGTGTTGGAGGAGATCTAGCAACCAGTATCCCTCACAGAGATGGATACTGGCCCATGATGAGTTTGATGACTTGGTACCAGCAGATGGGGAAAACCCTGATGTGGATCTACCCCCCATACATTTTCCGCCAGGTGAGGCTGGGACTTTCCACGCCTGGTTGATGCTTGCTGTGAAGCATTTTAACCTTGTTCCTGAGGAACAGAAGGAGGAGGGATTCCTGTTCCAAAGGAGGGAAGCTTCCAGGAAATCAGTGGTGGTCATTCCTTTATTGTTTGACATCTGGGACGAAGGTTTCATGGTTATGCAGAACCTGTTTTCAGCACCACCAAAGAAGGAAAACCTGGAAAATAAATTCCAAGTTCTAAAATGTGCACCCAAGTGTCTGCGTTCGCAACCATCACCTGATTTAGTGGTTATGGCAACAGCCAAAAATAGATCGGCTAACCCTTCATCCCAGTGCCTGGTTTTGCCAGACAAAGATGGGAAGAAGCTGGAAACATTCGGAAAAAGCATTATTACAACGCCGGCTAGCGCTGTCAAGGCTGCAAATTCCTTGGCCATTCTCACCAGGTATTCTAAAGAACTACGGTACACAATGAGGCCTCTACTGGATTCCTTACCTGATGACAAGAGGGAGCAGGCATTATCCTTGCTGCATGAAGGGAGATAGCATCTAACCAAGCAATCACTGTGGCTCTTGATGTGGTGGACACAAGGTTCTGCCAAATGGGCAACAGGGCTGTCCTTCGGCATCAGGGCTCGTTGAAAGCCACCAATTTCTGCCCCTATGTACAATCAAAGGTCACTGACATGCTGTTCGACGGTGTCAACCTCTTCGGTAAGAAGGTCAATGAAACCTTCCAAGCGATGAAGACTGACACTGACACTGCTCCCTCCTTAGGTACCCTCCAGCAGCAGAGGCAGCTATTTCGTTCTGGGAAGAAGAGACTCTCCAGATCCTCCGAGCATTATCAACAACCGTCATATCAGCATCCATCTCGCACCTCCTTACAGGAGACCTACAATGGCAGACCGCAAGCGTACAGAGGCAGCAGGGATCCACCACTCACACTCAGACTCCAAATCTAGCCTAAACAGGATCATTGTCAATGCCCCCACTTCAGCACCCCAATGGCAGCCGGGTTTTCTTGATTTGTCGATCAGCGGAAGAACACCACCACTGGGAAAATGGGCGCTCAGCATCATACAGAGGGTTCTACGTTATTTCGCCGCGGTATTTTTCATCGCAGGTTTTTTCATCGCCATTTTTTTTTCGAAAAACTCATCGTTTTTTTGGGGGGGGGGGTTACCCCCAAGTCCCCCTTTTTTTATTTTTTATTCCCTTACACCCACAACCATATATTTAATTTTTTAACCCCCCCCAACAAAAAAAAAAGATTAGTTTTTTTTCCAAATAAAAACGTCGATGAAAAAACATGCAATGAAAAATACCGCAGTTAAATGCATGTATACCCATACAGAGAGGACACACAATTCAATTCCTCGGAAAGTGTCCCTCCTTTCCATCCATACACAAATATGAACTGTGTTTGCCCCTCCTACTATAGGAAGTTCAGTCCCTTATTAATAAAGGGGGCTATAGAACCAGTTCTGATGCACCTACGTGGCTCTGGAGTGTTATACAGGTACTTCCTGGTGGGAAAGAAAAACAGCTGGTGGAGACCCTTTTTAAATCTCAGGAAGCACAACAAATTCCTCACATCACAAAAGTTCAGTATGGTTTTGTTGCTGCAGGTTCTGGAGCAGCTGGGATAAGGAGATTGTCTCGCCTGTCTAGATCTAGAAGGCGCGTACTTCCATATACCCATCGATCGGAAGCACAGATGATTCCTGTGCTCCGTGGTGCATGGGAAGCACTATCAATTCAAGGCTATACCCTTCGGCCTCAAGACTGCCCCAAGGGTGTTCACCAAGTGCCTCGCCTCAGTGGCCGCTCATCTACGCCGTACAGGGGTGCATGTCTACCCCTATCTGGATGACTGGTTGATCTGATCGCCGTCTCACCAACTAGCTCTGATGCATACCAACAACACCATTCGATGTCCGACGTCTTTGGGATTCTCCATAAACTTTTCAAATTCCTGTCTATCGACATCCCAGACCGCTCTATTCCTGGGTTGTCAACTGAACACCTTGCAGTGCCTTGCCATTCCTTCGGAGGATATAATACAATCCATGCTCGACAAGGTCCAACGGCTGTCTCTTCTCCAGTTAACCACAATACGCGCAATCAAGTCCCTTGTCCCTTGTAGGGATAATGCCCTCCTGCATCTCCCTTGTTCCTCACTGCAGGTTGCACTTGTGACCGTTCCAGGAATTCCTGGGTGCCAGGTGGAAACAAATATCAGGCTCCTGGACTGATAAGGTTGCACTGAACCCAGAGTTTCAACGATCACTCCAATGTTGGAAACTTCGGCAGCACCTGACTCGGGGTGCCCCCTTTCACCCATCGGCCCATCAACTCACAGTGACTACACATGCCTGTTGGGGGCACACACAGGTCAACTCCATACCAGAGGCCTCTGGCTACCGGAGAACAAGGAACTTCACATCAATGTGTTAGAGTTCCAGGCAGTGTTCTGGACTCACAGGTATTTTCAACCCAGCTGCAGGGAAAGTTGGTTCACATCTTTACAGACAATTTGACCACCATGTTTTAGATCAGGAAGCAATGGGAGACCCGGTCTCCCATCACTATGGCACCAGACGATCACGTAAGGGATGTTCCTCATTCCATTTCATCTGGTTTGGATCCACAACACGATCGCGGATTCCCTCAGCAGGGAACTGCGGTCTTGCCACGAGTGGGAGCTTGGTCAGAACCAAGTTCTTCAACTGTTCTCAAGATCGGGTCAGCCTCAGATCAACTTGTTTGCCACAGCAAGCAACTCCAATTGCTGCCAGTTTGCCAGCAGGTATCCTCCAACGAGAAGTCTAGGGGACCCATCCTCCATCCCTTGGAGGGTTGGCTCCTGTACGTATTCCCACCTATGCCGTTCATTCTACGAGTACTCAAGGCTCTCAACCAGAGCTGGTGCAGGATGATTCTGATTGCTCCGGCATGGCTGCGGCAAATCTGGCACTCCGACCTACTCCAACTGTCAGTAGCACCGTGCATCAAGCTTGCTCATCTTCCAGACCTGCTGTCCAGGGCAGGAGGCACCGTCCTGCATCACCACCCAGCATCCCTGAGGTTGAAGCCCTGGCTCCTGTAAAACGGGAATTCGGAATCTTCCAGGCCCTTCGAATGCTGTAAGATTCTGGTCAAGGTAAGAACACTGTCAACGCTCTCCTGCTATGAGCATAAGTGCAAGAGGTTTTCTGTTTGCTGTCAATCTCAGAAACACAACCCTCATCGCATTAAAGCTGCTCAAATCCTGCCATGCTTACTTTTGTTAGTAAAAGCTGCCCTAACACATGCTTCAATCAAGATTCACTTGATTGCTATTTCTCGCTACACTCGGACTGCTGGCAAGCCTTCTCTTTGGTCGCAGAGGCTTGTTAAAGAGTCTCTAATGGGTCTTTTCAGTGCTTTTCCCCCATTTCGAGCACCTGCTCCAGTGTGGGAACTCAGCGTGGTTCTCTCTAAACTGATGGTTCCTCTTTTTGAACATCTGCACCAGACTTCTTTGAAGTTTCTCTTTTGGAAGATTGTGTTCCTAGTTGATATTACATCAGACAGGTGTGTCAGGGAACTGCAAGCTTTTTCTTGCAAACCACCATATTTTACTTTTCACCAATCTAGGGTAGTGCTGCACACTAATCCTTCATTCATGGCAAAGGTTCCTTCGCTTTTTCATCTCACAAACAAATAAATCTTCCAGTGTTCCTCAGATCTCCTACCTCTCATGCGGAGAGAGGGTGATGGATTCACTGGACATGGCCCGTGCGTCGAAGTTTTACGTTGCACGCCCACAAGACTATCGCAAGACTTTGCAACTCTTTGTTGCTTTCGGACTGCTGATAAAGGGAAGGTTCTATCTAGGTCTTCCATCTCCAGGTGGCTATCTGGCTGCATTTCTCATTGTCACCGGTTTACGAAGAGGCCTCTGCCGGGCAGACCAAGGGCACACTCCACCAGAGGCGTGGGCACTACCACAGCGCTCCTGTCTGGTGTTCCCCTGCTAGACATCTGCAAGGCTGCTACATGGAGGTCTATCCACACCTTTACAAGAGTCTACTGCCTCGACAGAGATTCCACAGAGGAGGATCGTGTCGGACCGCCGGTGCTGCACAACCTTTTTGCTTGAGGATAGTGTTCCAGCCAGTCAAGTGGCACAGCGAGTAGAGCGCTTGCTTTGACACCCGTGCAGAGCCTGCTAACGCAGGTTCGAATCCTGGCAAGGCCAAACTCAGCCTTTCATCCTTTGGAGGTCGATAAATGAGCACCACACACCGTGGGTAATAATAAGCAGCGCTCAGATACCTGAGGGTTCGTAGCGCTATATAAATGCCAAAATAAATGCCAAATTATTATTATCTATCATTTCTTCTGTTTGAGCTGTTCCGCCTCCCATGGTTGTGTTGGTTTGTACTGCTGTTCAATCCTATTCATGAGCATGTGAATCCATGTAATATCCAATGCTGGTGAAGCAACATGCTACTTACCTGTAACTCCTGCTCTCCAGCATTGGTATCTTAAATGGATCCTCATGCGACCCTCCCTCCTACCCCTCTATGGCTCTTTTTGGCCAATTCACGTGCACTTCTAAATCTGAACATGGCCACCAGGGGTGCAGCTAGGGGGGACGAACGTCATTGGTTGGGGCAGTATGGCCCAAAGTGATACCAATGGGCTATATTAGTGACAAGCAGTGTGTTAAGCTTTAAAGAAAACTTTTATATTACTGAGAATTCCCAACCTGATGATGGAAAATATTCATAGACCTATTAATCCATGTATGATACCAATGCTGGAGAACAGGAGTTACAAGTAAGTAACTTATCACTTCCATGAAACCAGAGAAATCAATGAATCACCTGCAAAGTTTAAAATTGGAAAATAGTTACAAAAAATGTGCTTTATCTTCCTGTAGGCATAACGTTCCTAAAAACAATGAGTGCACAAATGTATTCAAAGTAGCTGACCATTAATATGTGTCCTTTCTAAGGGTTCGGTTGTTACGGCTTTTCCCCTAACTCTTCTATGACAAGGGGGCTCAATGACTCCCCGTATGTCAATACACTGCACTGACATTTAGCGATCACCAACTCAGAACTTTCTCTAAAAAATTGAATAACAATTATCAGAATGTTCACCAACTCTACCGCAAACAGCATCAACAGTGCGTCAAGACTACCTTTCATCCAGGGGCGCCACCAAGGGGTGGCCAGGGGGGGCCGTGGCCACCCTTATAAAAATGCTGGCACCCCCATCGGCCACCCCACCAAAAACGAAAAAGCAAAACAACAAAAAAGCAATAATAAGATGCCCAGTTCAGTGCGAAAACAAAAGGTTTTTTTTGTTTTTTTGTTGCGGCCCAGCGAGGACTCGGACTGGAGTCAGAGAGCCACGGTAGTGGAGCTGCCCCCCACTGATTGCATATGCTAAGTGGAGTTGACCCGGAAATAAAGTCAGCCTGAGCGCGTCATTTCTGCTTTTGCTCGCGCTTCTTCCAGGCTGTGTTCACTACCAGGCACTGAAGGAGACCTGAACTGCAGAGCTGGGGGATCGAGTGATTCCCAGGCACGCACCTCAGAGCTGAGGTATGTGGCACCAGGAAGGGGCTTGGGAGGGCTAAAGCCCCCCCCCTCCGACACTTTAATGCCGTTCTTCTAATGTGCAAACAAAAAGACGGCTCAGAGATGAAGCAGCCAATGGCATTCTAGATTGTGTGGCTGCACAATGGGCCGGCTTATACAAGCAGTCTTTATTTCAACTGTTACGTGTTGTTGATACCAAAACGTTGCTTTACAGTAACTAATGTTGCATTTAGAGATAGTTTGCAGACGGTGTGCAAGAGTCCATGCGTTCTCACCGAAGGGCCCCTAGTAGGATAATGCAGCATTGTTTTGTTCAGGTGTTGCTTCTTTACAGATGAATCCATCTTCATTGTGGGTGGAAGCGGATTTCTTCTTTATGCAAACAGTCAACCAAGCCCTCAAACAGCATTGTGGCTGCGCGGCTTTTAGCTGCGTTGACCGCCTGATTGCTGAGTGTGTTGGATGCCACATAACTGTGGGTCTCTGTAGAGCTGCTCGGCCTGTGGAATCTTGACAAACTGGTGTGCACGTGCTTGGCTGTCTCTACGTTTCCTGACTTTGCTTCAGATCGGAGAGGAGGCTAATTTAATCCACCCCCGGCTTTGTTGGGGGTCCATGCTGGCTACATGGTTGGATCGGTTGCAAGAAGCAGCCAGAAGAAACATTCTCACTCCATCATTCAAAGTTTAAAGTGGGGCATCGGCTACGATTTATTTACAACTCTCGCTGTACTTATAACCCCCTCTCAACCTAAAGCGTCCCTGTATTTTGAAACCTGCTCTGTTTCCTTTTAAAACGAATAGGGCAGTCCTTTTTTCTCTCCACACGCAGCATGTAAAGTCTAGCTCGCGATTCCCGTTCATTAACGTTGTGCCTCGCAAAGGTACTATAATGCACGTTATTGAGATGGCCAACAACCTCACTCCTTATCACGACGCCTCTTGTTTTCTTTCTCTACCTGCTTGTAAAACAGTTTGGAGCTCTTGACAAGTACAATTAATAGGCAACATAGCCCAGTTTAAAGTGCACTGGCCGACCCTGAGGCGAAGCCGGCTACACTGGCTGTCGGCCTGCCATGACGGTTGACGGAAGGCGTTCACAATGGCCACTGACCACAGACTTATGCAGGCCCAACCATTTGTCCATGCTGCAAGCCAATCCGACGATCAACCTGTGTTCCAGCCACTTCAAGCAATGCATTTCTATGTGTGTTCAAGAATAGACCACTAACCAAAAACCCTGCCTGATCACTCTACTTCAGCTGGCCCATGGCTTGTGTTGGGACTGAAATGGAACAGCTATTCAGTTGTTGCAGTTAAGTTTGGGTCCATGTTTGGTGTTTTATCAGGGCAGTTTTCTATCCCAGGGCGCAAGGTTTCTACAGTCATACTGTGAGTTTTCCCCAAAGCTCTCTTTTCTTGGCACTGATCAGGGGCGTCATTGCAAAACACCAAAGCCTAATGGAGTTTGCACTAAACCTTACTTAGCTGTTGCTAACATGTTTTACTGAGAATGCATTAAACAATTAAGCTGACAGATGCCGTCTTTACTCAAACATGCCAATTCGAAAACCTACCTATTAGTAAAATTGATGTTGGCATCTGTCAGCTGTGCCACATCATTACAATGTTCTCAAAATTACATTTCATTGTCAGCTTTAAGGTATGCTTATGGAAAGGCTGTGTTCTGTGTTTATTATCTTGCAGGGGTATGAGGCTGACACCTGTCAGTTCTCGAGAGCATGCACCCATAGCTAGTTGGAGGACCCATCGTGTGTGCTTTAAAGGTAGGGCTGTTGTTAGTTGATTTTGTCTCTTTACCACATCTCTAGTAGTATTGTGTGTCAATTGTGCAAGAGTTTGTTTCATGTGTGTCCGCCTCTGCTTGCGAATCAGCAGCACTTGCGCACATATGTGGAGTGAATGCTAGCTGTTGATCTTTCACACAGGTTAAGGTTTATGGAATCTTTACATTGGCATTAACCCCATATTTCTGGTTGCTGCATTAGATTTTGCCAAGTTTGTCGAGGGAGTGCTATTGCTTGCTGCCAATGCCATTTTTTTTTACATAGTTCTGGCCTATTTAGACGAGGACGTTCATGCTGCCGATCAACAGAGTGGCCTGGTGGCGGGCACGTGGAGGAATATCTTGCAGTCCTTGCATTCAATTCTCAAAATGCTTATACATTCCTTGGACGTAAAAGAGGAGGATTCACATTTTAGCATGGCTTTTCTTTGCAAATCTTGTGTGCTTTTCTTTTTGGGTTTTTATTTTTGTGTTCTTTTTTGAGATTTCTGCCACATGGGTCTGCTTGGCAACTTCCTGTGGCTGTAAGCATTTTTGCTTCAATTAGCCCAACATCGAAACCCCTCAGAATCACTATCCTTATGAGCACACACTTTGCATAAGTCATTACCAGTTAATTACAGAAACAAGCAATTTAGAAATTAATCAGGATTTGAAGAAATATTAACACGAACGTCTTAAAACGAGCCCATACAAAACAAGGATGAGATGCATCCAAATAAACCACAATGTTTCACATGGTAGAATAATTTGAAAGCCTGACTGCTCATTAGCACACACAGATAGTTATTGACCTTAGTTCAGCCAATCAGAATGTGAGTGCAGTCAATAACTTCTGGTATTGACTGTATTCTAAACATTCTGTCTTCAAAAGCATAGAGGGAAACAACAATGCAATTCCTATGCACTATTTCTTTCAACAGGACACTCCCTCTCATGGAGAGGACCTTTTTTCTTCTTTTCTGCAACATGCTATTTTAAGAGAGAGCTAGCACAAATATGGGGAAACACTTTCACTTTTACACAACACCTAATGTATGCCCATGTTAAACCTATTACAGTTCAAGCAACTGTGTAATTAAAGTGCTTAACTTGTGAAGACGACCTTGTTATTCAAGCATTATAAAAGAATTGAATTTACTAACTTAGTTTGTTTACTTTATTCACTTGAAGTAAAAATGTGTACTTCACCCGCAAAACTCTAAAAATGTTATTTGTTACTACCGTTATGTACTAATAGTCTTGTAGACCTTGGGAGGAGTCTTTATTGCTTTGGATGATGACCATTCTGGGAATTAGTTGGGACTCATGACCCTTAGTTTCTCCTTGGGCTATGCCTGGTGACCAGTTTTTGTCCAGCCACAATGACCCCTCCCGCGGTCTAGAAGTCTATACTAGTTTCCCCACATCTTTGGTATAGGTCTTACGAACATGTAATTGGCTAGCGCTCCCAGGCTACTCTTGGTATACTCCATGTGGCAAAATATACAAACAATATGTCATCTACTCTATTACACTGTACGGAACCATTAGATGGTATTGTATACATGATAGTTTTATCCCACAGGAATGTATTGATCCTTTCATTAAAAGCTGATTTAAAAAAAAATGAATGTGATCCATTACTTGAAACTCTGCAAGCGTTGCTGCTTTTCAGAGTAGTTTAGCAAATTGAGTGCATATATGCCCAGAAGGTTATTCACCTGTATTATGATTCTCTAAACAGAACACCCTTTGATAGTTCAATTTCCACACCATGTGTTGTCACTCACCATTTAGGAATTGATGTGTGAAATGTGAATAAAAGAAGTCCAATAGAAGGTGTACTTGCCATGTTCTGTAGTGCCGACATTATAGAATATCGCCTATGACCCCCTCCGTGTTTGGATTTCCATCTCTAATCACACCATCCAGCAGCGGATTGGTTATCCTTGCTCTCAGAGTAAAATGTTCTTTTTAGATCTGCTTCCAATTGGTTGGGTTTTGTCAGCCAAAATGTTGGATGAAGCCGCCTCCCAGATATGATGCTCAAAATGCTGAAGTTTTGAGTTCCATTTTCCCTAGCTCCTTGATGCAGCCCAGGACCTCTTTCCAGAAACCTTATATTCTCAAACAGGACCACCACATGTGCCAGTAATCCACCTTCTAACCACATCCCCGCCAACACTCTGAACAATTTTAGAGAGGTGAACCGGGTCAAATTGCCATCTGTATAAAAGGTTTATACCATGTAACTTCTATTGGCATGCTATAGATGTTTTATGAGCGTTTATACACAGGGTCCTCCACCAGTTAACATCTAACACCATGCCCTGGTCTCTCTCCTGTTTTCTTTTATGGGCTTCCGTGACCCCACTCTTTGCTGCCAATAGCAATAGATTTGGTATAGATATAGAATCTTAGGGTGTAGTGTCATCTTCACCACATTCAGCCGTCCCAGTCCGGACAGCATCAGTCAGGACCATATATCCAAATCTGTGACAATGTGGTGTAACAGTGGTGTCACAGTGGGGGTAATTTGCCTTGTTCATCTAAATCACTTGTAATCATCTAAATCACATTGTATTATCATCTAAATCACTTGTGATCATCTAAATCACACCGTATAATCATCTAAATCACTTGTAATAATCACCCACAGATACTTTATTTGCTCTCGCTATATGGGGATCCCAAACACTTTCAGGACATCAACTGCTTTATCGTTATCGCGGCAGTAGGGGAATGAAATTGATTTATTAGTGTTTACTTTAAAGCCTGACATGCTCCCATATTCCCGTAGTGCTTGGAGAATGCATGGAATTGAGATAGTTGGGTTCCCTATGTGAAGGATCTGCATACATCCCAATTTTGAATTCATGTCACCCATTCAAACTCCTTCCACTACATTGGCCCGTCTAATTTTAATTCCCAACGGATCGATAGTGTGAATAATAGGGGTGAGAGCGAGCAGCATTGCCTGTGCCTCTCCCTAAGTAGAAGTCGCGTGAGGACTTTCCATTAACCCCAACTTCTGCAGTTGGATCAGCATATATAGCTTGTATTCCTCTCAAGATCCTTTCCCCAAAACCATGCCTTCTGAGGACGAAGAATAAAACCTCCACTCCACCCAGTCAAATGCTTTCTCAGCATCAAGGCTGAGCAACACATTGTCTCCTCCACCCTTCTGTATGTGCTCCATTAACTTCAGAGTTGTGCGCACTGTATCTGCCCCTTGTCTCCCCCTTATGAAGACCACTTGGTTGGGGTACACCAGGCGAGGCAGTAGCCCCTTCAAATGTGTGGCCAGCGTCCTTGTGTATATTTTCTCATCGAGGTTCAGTAATGATATTGGGCGGTAGTATTGGCAGTTTGTTGGGTGCCTACTCTCCTTGGGTATCACGGAAATCATGGCCCTACTGAACGAGGGTGGAGCAACTCCCGTTTCCAGGATATTATTGAACAGCTTAACCAGGTATGAAAGGAGAACCCTTGCAAACTTTTTATAAAACCAACTGTGCACCCATCTTCTCTGGGAGCCTTCCCTTTCAGCAGTCTATTTACTGCATATTGAATTTCTTTCATCGTGATTCTGCTATCTAGGTAGGTAGCTTTCTTACTAATACGCTTTACCATCTCTATTTCCCCAGGATACCTTTCCAAATCCCTCCCCACTTTGTGGTCCTCACTTTTCTATAGACCTTCATAATAGTGTGCGAAACATTCTGCCACTCCCTTGGACATTGCCTCTAACTACACTGCCGCGTCATGTACCCATCTCTTGTGTCCTTTGCACCCTCCGCCTTGCTAACAGCAGTGCGGACTGCTTTGTCCCCTTTCTCGGAATAATTTTGTCTGAGAAATGCAGCTTCCTGGCCGTGGCACCCATCCCCATTGCCTTCAATTCTAGACACTTCTGCTGTAGGCTCGAGGTCCTCCTCTGCATATGCAGCTTCTGCGTGTATCGTTTCTTCCTGTTCCAAGTTGTCCCTACAGAGAGCCTTCTCCACCACCGTACGTTCCTGTTTCCTTCTCGCCCCTCACTTATCAATCGCCTTCAGCACGTAGCCTCTCTGTCTTCCCATACTGTATTTGTATCCACTTCCCCAGTGTCATTTATCTCAAAATACTCTTGAATCTCTTGTCACAACTGTGCAGCATAGTGTTGGTCTCAACACAAGGAGTTGTTGCTCCTCCACCTCGAGTCGTTCCTATTTATCCCTGTGATATCTATAGCGATATAGACCATATCATCGCCCGAAACCATCCCACGGGCCGAATCTCACAATGACATATTCTGTTGCTCTGGTCCCGATTTAGCAGGAAATAATCGATTTTCATGATAGTTGCGTGCGATATGGAGTAGAATGTGTAATCCTTTCGACCTGGGTGTGCGGATCTCCAAACATCTATTAAACCTCTCTGGTCGACCACCCTCCCAAATCCTACTTTCCTGTCTCTCTCTTCTACTGAGTGGATTGGTTTTGCACAGGCTCTATGCATTCTTGCATCACCCAGGAGTGGAAGTCTCCTCCTACGATGATTAATTCCCCTTGCAGGGCATTATTGTATCAAACGCCTGGACATTTAATGCAGCCTGTCCCTGGTTGGGAGAGTACACTGAGGCTATCTCCATCTGTCTTCCATCCAGCATTCCCTGCATCGCTCTCAGTCGACCATCCATCAGTCTGGACACTGAGACCTGCGTTAGCTGGAGGCTTTCGTGCAATAGTATACCCACTCCTCCTCTCCTAACACCACCAGAAGCCCAGTAAGCTTGGCCGGTGTCTAGTCAAATGGTCGACAGACAAATGGTCGACACAATTTGGTCGACAGGACAAATGATCAAATTTATTTTTTTAGTTATATATATTTTTTTAGGTTTTCGTTTAGGGAAAAAAAGGGGTTTTTAGCAAAAATAAAAAGGGGTTGGGGGGGACCCCCCCCAAAAAAAAAAACAAATGTGAAAAAAAAAATAATAATAATTCGACCATTTGACCTGTCGACCTTTTGGTGTCGACCATTTGTTCTGTCGACCATTTAGATTCGACCAGTTGACCTACAACCAGCTTGGCCCACACCCCCACCTGTCAGAGGATGCTCCTTTCCATCTCTCAGCCTCCTCTCCTGCTCAAACATCACGTCCAAGGCAGCGTTGTGAAACTCGCATACAAGTAATGACCTCTTTGTGGGTGAGTTAAGACACTTAACATTGAGAGATCTCACTGCCAGCATTTGACCCACATTCTGCACCCTAGTTACAGTGGCCATTTATTCATAGCATGCAGCTCACGGCTTGTCTCAAACAGCCATCCCCCCCTCCTTGCAAACAAAACTCCCATCAACATATACAAGTACCCCATTGTTACCCGCTACTCTTCCATAAACCCCTATAGCTAGAAAAATACATCAACACTAATACAAAAAAAAAACAATTGGGATCATTGTTCCTGAGACACCCTCTTTCCTTCAGAGGGCCACCAGAGATCAGCTACAGGCCCCTAGATCTCATTTATGTAACACTGTATCCTTTGATACCTAATAAATGTAATACTCTAGTAAGCACTGTTCCAGTCCTGAAGGCCCACTTCAGGAATGTTTCACTGGAGAGGGACCACTGCGCTTCATATATTTCCAGCCTCCTTTCCCCTTCTTTTATAATGGAAGGCCTGTTAACTGTGCTTCAATATCTTGCGCGTCTCCTGATGCTGTGCTTTGCTCCGTCATTGTATCTGAGTCAGTTGTCAGATCACGCAAAACCTGTTCTACCTCCAATGCTGGGGTTATACATTATTTCTCCTGCCCAATTTCAAACACTAGTGCAAATGGATAGACCACCTGTATCTGACCCTTTCTCCGTCGGCCACTCTGTGAGGGTGCTTCAGTCTCTTCTTCTCGACAGAGTTAGACCTATCAGGTCCTGAAAAATCTTGATCCTTGAACCTTTAAACTCCAGGTCTTGTGCTTCCTTAGCTGTAGCCAAAGCCTCAGTATTTTCTTTATAGCAGAGGAACTTGGTCCTCCTCCATATGCCTTCCCACCTCTTTGTGCCCTTTCCAGCTCAACTTTCTTCCCTCCTTCGGCGTTGAACAGGAGGTCGATAATATCTTGGACCTTCTGTCTCGCCGTCTCTTTCCTTCAAACCAATAATCCTGATGTTGTTTTGTTGTTCCAGGTTTTCTAGGTCATCAAGCTTCAGCAGCACTTCCTCCTCCCGTAGCTCCAGGTCTGTTATCCTGGTGACTAAACGCATCTCCACCAAATCCACATTTAGTTGGTTGCTCGCGTGACCCTCTACTTTGCCTTCAAGTACCGTCACCTTGCCCCGCAGGTCTGACAGTGACGACTGAACATCACTCCAGAGGGACTTTATCTCTGCAATTATGCCTCCGATATCTTCCTTTGTGGCAGCCTCCACCATGTTCAATGCATCGGTACCAATGCATCTCCTCCACGACTGCCTCCCTTCTATATTTTTGCAGTGCTGCGACTACCGCTATCGCCAGTTTGAGTAACACTTGCTTAGAGGCCTCACACCACCTTCCAGTCCCCGTTCAGGCCTCCTGTCCTACCGGTGGGGTGTCATACCGCTGTACCGTAATCAATTTAGAGCGTATTGTGCCCAAGCCTGCTTCTTCTGGGTAGGGACCAATCACACGGTTCACTTTTGGCACACTTCTCCAAGGGGCTGCTTAGTTACCTCTGCTCCAGTGTAACATACTCAGGGACCATTCAGCCGAATCCCTCCCAATCAGGCACCATACCTTGAAGCTGTGGCACAAATAACCCTGCTGTCTTGTCCTGCCCACTTCCTGTAATTAGTGCCACCTTGATCTTAGCACTCCATGCCTTCTTCTTACAAATGGAACCTACTCCTCTGCTTCCCTGTCTGATTCTCTCCGTCCGGGCGGTTCTTCCACTTAATGCGCTCCGTTGTGTTTAATGTGTCACCTTTTTATTCGGCACTCCTGGCAGCTAGAGATTCCTATGATCCCCTCCTCAGACGATTCCTGGATTGCGCTCCCCTCTTTGGGCCGGTGGTAGGCTGTCATTCCCTTATGTCTGTTGAGGGCTGAGGGGGCATGTCTAGCTGTCGTGACTTGCACTCTCTCTTTGTGTCTTCCCGGGTCACCCTTTATTTTAGGTCCAAACTTTATGCTCAGGAACGCTTCTATGGATCACAACCACACCACCAGGAATTTCTCTTGCTCTATTATATAGGCAGTCAGGGAGGCCACGTGTGCGGTGAGCACCAAATGCCCATGCTCACTGTCACGACTCCCTGTCTATCTCACATGACTGCGGAGACTGCGTGCAACGTATCGCTGCCGTCACCCAGATTTCCTCCTCTAACCCAAGGCCCGCTACACAGTAGGCTACAACACTTTGACTCTCTTTTTGCTAGGTCTGCGTGTCTCCGTAAGCTGTAATAAATTGGGTCACCTGTCCGCCAGTACAGCCTCCGCCTGTGCCAGTGAAAATCCAGAAAGGATTCTACGTAGTCCCGCTCGGTTTCATCTAAATAAACCAGCGGTCTCAGGAGCCGACAATTATGCAGCCATTTTCCTCTGTGTGTCCCCGTGGTTACCTTTTGATAGGTGAATGTTTGTCCCATATTGTATATCTGTTCTCTACAAATTGTGCTGAGAGCCCATCGTTTTGCAGGCAGAGGTTTGAAGCAAGTCATTTTTAAACCGTCCTTACTATCAGTGCAATGCCACAGCCGGCACCTGCGCAGATTCCACTTGTTGATTTTACTACATCAAGATAAGGTAACAGAATTTTCATTATGGCTATTTAGCCGGAGCACATACCCCAACACTAAGCCTCACAAATTCTAGAAGTCCTGCAGGTTGAGTTCCATAGTTTACATTCTTGACCTAAGAGAAATGCACTTGCCCCTGGTGACCTATTTCTGTAAAATGGTGCATGTCCCCATAAGTACATGTTTTCTTTGATGCAATGCTGCCACCTATGCACAGAGAAACTGTTGTTTTCCATTTACTTCAAACAGTATGTTTGCAGTAAATGTCAAATAAAAGTATCAAACATCCCTGTACTCGCCCGCAATGTTGATTGCAATGCAAGTGGCACCCTGTCTTTGTAAAACCTCCTTGAAGATGGGAGTGAGCAAACATTTGCGAGCCCTGCACCCTACAATTATATTCTGTTGTTTGAGGCTTCGTAAGGTTTTGCCGTACAATGACACTTGTTTGTGGGGGCTTTGAGAGGGATGTACAGGGGCTCTATTTTCCTTTCCAACATAGCCTGACAAGCACTTATTTTGTCAGAAAGTATAATTTTATGTCATGAGCTGACTAGTATGGAAACGTAGTTAGGTGTTGCAGTGGTTTGTGCGCTTCCCAGTGTCGTCTGTAGGTGCTACTCAGTAAATTGTACAAGTTCTATAAGGGAATGACATGCAAAATATGTCTCTAGTACAAGGATGCAGAAACTTGAAAATGCATATACAAAATTCTAATGCTACAAAAGATGCCTGTAATGTTCCTGGACAGTGAACGCTATGTAACACGCCCTGCTGCTCCTTGGGGCTACCGCAGGCCAAGGTAGATTTATCTTTTCACAGGGTGGTGCTTCCCATCATATACTGTCACTTCCGAGTGGTAGGAGATAAACAGCTTGGGTTAGATTGTCCTGGAAAAAATAAGAAACCCTTGGACTAAACCTGTCTCCCCTTCCTCAGGCCAAGACTTTAAGACACCACAATACCCCCCCTCACGCCCACCCTGTTTCCTGTATTATCTCAACTCTGTATTTTTTGTTCTTTGTCTCTCTACTCGGTTACTTTATGTATTTTTTGCCTCACAATGTAACTAGCGCCTAGATAGCCAAGGGTCCAGTGAGCTGAAACAAATGCAAAAATAAATAAGTAAATTGAGTCAAGCCTGAAGCAAAGGATAACCCCATATTCCAGCTCTGGCACCTAGCGATCAGTCAAGAGGCATCTTGAAGAGTTCTACTTTCAGAGGTTTTTCGAAGCGCAGGCGATTCCCGCCTGCACCCGGGTCAGGTGTAAGCGCATTCTAGTTTCGGCGAATCATTTGCCGGAAGAGGCAGCCTGAGCTGAAGACATAAGAAACCCCATTCTTATTATTTTACACTTCAAACACCTCAAGACTGGCGAAATGTGACGTTTTTCTTTTCTTGCAAAAATTGTGAATACAATTGAGTCAAGTAAATTCAAAAAATAAATAATAATTATGCCCAGTGATCTGCCTCAGTGAATGAGGGGTTTTCAGGGGTACTTCTGGAGCTAGTTGGAGCTACATGCCTCACACTGATTTAGTCGGAATACAGTGATGCAGGAAGCTTGAGCGCTTTGACGCACACTTGCTTTGTGAATAAAGACCAACAGGCGTGTGCGTGATTCCAGGTTCTCCGGGCAGCCTGCAGTGAGTTCCGTCGGCTGTTGTCCGGTGGCCCAGCAAAGTCTGGTGTCCTGGTTCTGCAGTCTGCCTGAGTATTTTCTTGGGGGGCAGGGGTCGTGTAGATTGCACTGCAATAGTGCACCACGGCTACTCCTGCAGTCTGCTCCCCCCGCCCCCCTCTATGATTCCAACGAAGCTCCGCTGTTTAATGCAGTCTCAAGGTATTTGGACAAGGCAATTGCAAAATGCAAACATAATTATTTCCTTGTCACAAGGTCATGCTCGGGTCGGTGTGCAGTGAATGCTAAAAATGTGGACTACATCTGAATTTTTGTAGAGTAGTGTCTTTTCTTCAAATGAGTTTATGATATTTGTAATTATGCATAGCAATTGGAAAACACACACACACACACCGGACAGATCTTGATTGTTCAGCAATGTAGTATTAAAACGTTCGGCAGTGTGAATTTCCAAGGGTGATGAGGCTGGAGTGATTAATGCGGGGAAATCGGATTGCTATAAGCAAGGGTGGGAACATTCTGGTCGGAGTCAACTCTGCCTGCTCTGACTTTAAAACAGCCGGGTGCAATAACATGTTCGAGAAGAAAAAGAACTGAAAGCCTCGGTCCAGACATGCCTGTGGATGAAACGCATGCTGTGTCACATTAAAAGAAAAAGGCTCGCCATCTCCCCAGGAAAGCGGGATGTGGGAGAAGGGGCATTCGGGTTGCTGTAATCCATTCGAGTAAATGAATGGGCGGCTTAGGGGTGACTGCATGCCGCCCGCTGCGGCAGAGGTATTTCGCGAAAGCGCGCTAGTTAAATATATCAGCATGCGAGTGGCCCCGCGGCACGTGCGCGCAGCCCGGCGCATTTGTGCTGCCATTGTGGGCGTGCAGGGGGCCTTCGGCTGCAGATTGCTTCGGGCTGCGGGGGTGGGGTCGCGGATTTGCGGAATAACCCTGGCCTCAGATGCGGGTGAGGGGTTGGCGTGCCATGTGTTTCATGTTGCACATACTGGCAGTGGGGAACACAGTGGGCAGCCGCTGCCACGTGGCCCCCGTGACTTCAAAGCTGCTCCACCAAGTTCATAAACGTGGCCCAGAATAACTGGCCCAGGGTGGAAGCACGCAGCAATTAAAGGAATTACACAGAAAAAGTGGCGCATTATAGCATTCAGTGGAGTGTACGTCCATACAAGCTTAGTCAAGAAAGAGTGTGACTTAAATTTGAGTAAAATGTAAATGCCAGAGAAATGTAATTTTTTTTTTTTTAGCTCGTGAATTCTCATGACTAGCTGAAGGGTTCGGTCCATGGCCATGGCTTTAAACTCGAGGATGCTCGTTTACCGCACGATGGGTGGCTATGAGCAGCAGGAAGGTGTGTGGTCGTGGGGTCAGGAGGGGGTAGTTAGATAGGTGACTGCGCTGGCCTACAATGGGGTCGTGTTTTGTTTATTTCCATCAAGCTTATTTGCCCGATTCTTCTGTCTTCATTACATTTGGGCGAAGGGTGGTGTCTCATGTTCGTGTTGGTCAAACATCCAGAGCCTCCGTGGCTCGCATCCCTGGGTTGCTAATTTGGTGAATTCGTCCTGGGGCATGTCCGACTGGTGGCTTTTAGCGGGCATACTGGCCGCAACCTTGAAGAACGCACCCTGCTTGTTCCTTAGGTTTTTATGTAGGTCACGGGTGTTGGGGGGGCCCGGATCACCGGACCCCACCTCCGCTCTGCATCCATGCATGGCGGACCAGAGGGGGCACCCTCTGGCATCCGGATCACCGGATGTGACATCCAGCGTCAGGCGGGCTCCGGGACACCGGAACTTCAGGACCAACGGCCCCGGTCCTGGGGGCACCCAGGCCGGGGCAACACGAGCGCCGTGGTGACACCGAGGCATTAATCACAATAGGCGGTGTTGCCCAGTAGAGTCACCGTCTCCATGCTGGGCCACGTCGTGGGGTCAAGGCACGCTGCGCCACACCAGAATGGTGAAAGAAGACACAGGAGTCAGCTCTGGATTGACTGACGAGCCGGAAGCAGCTCGTGTCTTTTATTTCCTTGGTCACATGGTTACCACATGTGTCCAGGACACCAAACCTGGAAGATACCATGTCCCCCAGAGGGGTGACATGCAACACTCCTCCTTTTTCATAACAACGAAATTAACCCCAAAACAAAACAACACACTGCACCCAATGATGCTCGGATTCTCACTCCCCCTAGTCTTCATACTCTCGGGGCGCACAGGCCCATGGACGACATTCTGGGGTGGTGGCGACATGGGGACATTGGACAAACAGGCACACCCTTTATTAACCTGGGTGGGGGGTTTTACACCCCTGACATGACACCCCCGCTTATCGCTGGCACCCTGCACCCCCAAATACAAGAATACCATATGAATATACTATTTCAGCTGAACTGGTCCAGGTCTGCGGGCCACCCATCTGACCTCTCTTCGGGACAGTTTGGGGTTCACTGATGGGCAATGCCACCCCTGGGGGAGTCCGGGACCACCTCAGCACCGTCTCCAGACAGTGGCGCACAATTATGGCTGGATGTTCAGGGCCGGCAAAGTCGCACCTGGGGGTGCCAGGGGCCACATCGGGCTGGTCTATAGCTGATGGTCATTGGCTGGCACGCACATAGTTCAGGGTGTGTCTGCACACTTCTGGGCACACCCAGGGTCACACTGGTCACGTCCATCGGGTTAGGCTCCCTGCTGTAGTGCACAGGTGGCTGCGTCACCGACCGCTCCTTTCACTTCCCCCCTTTTTCTGGGGCTGCTGGCAGGGAGGCACCAGTGACCAGATGCATGGGCCACTTATCCTCTACCGCTCCCCCAGTCGGGAGTTTCTGTGGTATGGGATGACGCACATGCGCTAGTGAGAGCTGCAACCCTCAAGGCAATTACCCCTGGTGAAATCTGGAGACACTGCAAAGATTGAGCTGATGAGTTCAAAGGGTGATGGGCAGCGCAGGTCACTTGGCCCTCTCTGTTCTTGAGGGCGGTGGGTACCTGCCGTTTCTGGGGGTGGTCTGGGAATTCTGGCTCCCTCCATTCGCTCTTTTCTTGATGGTCTTTTCCCCCTGGCAGGCCTGGGTTGTCAGTGGGCTATGACCCTGATCCTTTGTCCACGCACCGCCACGGCCCTATTGGCTGTTGCGGGCCCCTGCTTTGAGGTATCCTCGCCGTGGGCCAAGTCCATTTTTGACTGCGGGCCCAGATGTTGATGGGCCCGCTTGATGCTGGCAGTGTTCCCTCCTGATGGCAGATGGGGGGTGCTGCAGGCATTAGTGTTCTCATTACCCTCCCTGGTGGTCCAGGCCGGGTATGTGCAGTGCCCTTGTGTGGCAGGGTCATCGTCGTGCCCACTTTCTTTGTTCTTCACCGCCGCAGGCCTGGATTGCTTAGGCCACACCCCCGTCTTCCGGGCGCCCTACCAGCCTGAGCGAACTGGGACTGCTGCTAATCTGTGCAGCCCGGGTCTTTATGGGGCCGTTACCCGCTGCTCCAATGCCTGCAGGATCTCATTGGTGAAATAGCTCTGCCCTCTTCTCTCTGTTTGATGAGGGCCGCTGCCGGGCTCCGTCTCCTTACTTTCTTCTCAACACACGCCGCGGGCCCGGTTGGCGTGGGCCACGCCCACCTCCATTGTTGCTATTGAGCCCGCTGCGGGCCTCTGTTCCAATTCACATTTTTTTTCTTTGTAACTCACCGCCGGACCCAGGCGTTTGGAGGCCACACCCCCTCCTTTCAGGGCCACTCGATGCCTCTGCATCGGGTCATTTTGTTAGTCAATTTTGTTGTTGTTTTTTTTCACTCCGTTCCGGAGCACATTTCTGTCCTCGCGGGCCCAGGTGGGGATGGGTCCGCCTCGTGTTGGGGGGGCTGCCATAGCTATTCGGTGGCCCCTGCCCCTCAATCGTGCTGCGGCCGATGCCGCTGGTCAACTGGGCCGCCTCAGCTGTTCAGCGGACCCCTTTTTGCTCCTTCCTACATTGGCCGCTAGTCGGAGCAAACTCCCCATTGTGGTGCGGGCAGCCTGATGTTGTGTCCCCGCCCCCTTTCATCGCTGCGCTTCAGCCGCTCATGAACGTCTCGTTGCCGTCTGTGGCACACAATGCAGGGGGGTGGAGATGGGCACACACCGACCCGGCCGCACAAGCACCCCCAGCAATCAGAGCCGCGGCCGGGCGGTGTGTGCACAGGCACCCTTCCATCCCCCCTCTCCGGGGTTGTAGGAGGATTTAGCAGTCCATTTTCTGGCGGACAGCCCCGCTGCACATGCGGCCTACATGCCCTCCTCCCTGGGGGCACCAGGCGGCCCGTGTTAGCACACATATGATATATGATAAGGCATTTGCCTGGGCCGCCCCCAGCGCTTCCTCACCTTCAGCAGCCGATGCCGCCATAGGCTCCAGCCCTCGTCGCCATTGTTGGGGAGGCTCGGATCACCAGACCCAACCTCCGCTCTGCATCCATGCAGGACGGACCAGAGGGTGCTCCCTCTGGCATCCGGACCACCTGATGCGACATCCAGCATCAGGCGGACCGAGAGGGGCACCCTGCGGCCTCTGCAGCTCTGGGACACCAGAACTGCAGGACCAACAGCCCAGAACTTGGGGGCACCCAGGCCGGGCCAACACGAGCACCGTGGTCACCCGGCAGCATTAATCACATTAGGCGGTGTTGCCCAGCAGGGGCATCATCTCCATGCCGGGCCACGTGGTGGGCCCAAGGCACGCTGCGCCGCACCAGCATGGTGCAAGAAGACACAGGAGTCAGCTCTGGATCGACTAACGAGCCGGAAGAGGCTTCTGTCTTTTATTTCCTTGATCACATGGTTAGCCCATGTGACCAGGACACCAAACCTGGAAGATACCATGTCCCCCAGAGGGGTGACATGCAACACTGGGTACCTTTGATCCCATGAGTATTGTGACGAATTCCAGGAATTCGTCCTTTCTCACCAAAGGGGGAGTCACCCCTATTTGGAACTAGAGAGGTGGGCCTGCTTAGCGTAACACGCCCTAGGGGATAGCGCAAGCAGGATCACACTGGGTGGGGGCGGGAGATGGCTCTGCATTAGTGGACAAGGAATCACCAGAAAGGGATTACATCCATCCTCCCTCATGTGAACATTCCTGTGTGTTTGTTGGCTGAATGGGGAGTGACCATTTTATTTGTATGTGTGACCCTTTAGAAATGGCTGGTGTGGTTTTTGACATTTTTATCAGACCCTCAATGGTGAGAAACACTGAATCAATATGTCATCCAATCTCATTTCAGCCTGAAACATAAATACGCTGCAGGAGCAACACCACGGGAGAAAGAAAGGGAAGAAGTCCCGTGGAGAGAGCTGAAAATGGGGACTGCCACCTGGAAGGCAGAGTCAGGTGGCAGCCTGATGCAGGGTCGGACTGGGACAAGAAATAGGCCCGGTCACCCAAAAAAAAGTGGCCCTCCCCTTGCCTCAAAAAAGTGACCCACCCCTCGCCTCATGACCCTTGACCTCTGATGACATCACTGGAAGTGATGTCATTTGACCCCACCCCAAAGTGACATCCTGGGAAGAGATGAAACACAGCCTTTCACCCCTTGACAAAACAAGAAGTGGCATCAAATAGCATTGTCCGTAAGTACACTAAATTACTGTGAATCCAAGCAGACGTCCAAGGCCAAATGATAATGTTACTGTATAGCACTTACGCTTAAGCTTTTTTGTATAGAACAAATATGCATGCAATATCTCCCAACCTGTGCTAGTACTCATTAATCGACCTAAGAAGGATGAAAGGCTTCTTGAAAAAAGTCACTTTTTTTTTTCAAACCGGCCCAGGCATGGCCAGAAGCTGGCCCCCACTCTCCAGGGTCAATTTCGGCCCGGCCACAGACCGAAAGGCCGGTGGGCCAATCCGACCCTGGCCCAATGCAGAAGGCATCTTAAGCGCAGGAGCAAAGGATCCTGAGAAACATTGAGCCAGCCAAGCTCGATTGAATGACCAGAGTAATTTCGCCCAAACCTGACGCAGTTAGCAGGCACCTGTAGTCCATGGCATTGACGTGTGAAAAGAGGAAAATAATATGAGGCCGGGAAACCCAAAGGAAACACACCAAACACCAGTTACAAAGGAACATACAAAGTACTTTATTTTAAGGTCAAGCAGTGACAAAGTCAATGACAGCTCAGATAGCTATCGGCCCTCAGTACAACACAATGAACTTCAACGGGGTTCGATGTATTCAGTGAGAGACTGTACATTTGGGACATTCAGGCTTTTATACATTTCTCCAGCCTGTTGTCCAACCCCTTCGCGGGTTAACCATTCCATGAATGTATAACTGGTCTAGGGTCTCTGCCAGGTCAATTCTAATTTATTCATTAGTATGCGCATAGATCAGTTCCGTTGATACAGGTAATCCATTTACATGCAGGTCAACAGAAGGACAAGGTCTCAGTTCACGACCCTAACAAGTGGCTTTCAGGCAAGTTATATATTAGCTGCATGGAGGTCATGTCGACCAGATTCTGTTCGGAATGGCATCGTCCACCATTTTGATGTACAGGGTGACTTTTACGCAGCAAGAGAACCTAAAATGGCGGTTTGATTCAAGATGGCAGCTTACATCAATTTCTAAGGTCAAGACCTTGCCGTAGAGAGTTATTCGCGTACAGTTTTAAGCAACTTGGCGTAGGCCAATATACATACAATCATCCACAATAGGAGGCACAATTTAATATCCAGTTTGACAAACCCTCCTTTTGGCCTATGCCAAGTGCTAAGACTACTTCTGATCTCCTTGCAAGTTACTCCATACGTCATCGTCCATACACCCTGAATCGCCGTCAGAGTTATCTATGGCCATCAGGTCGTTCACTAAGATCTCTTTAACACATACTCCTTGGAGGTTTTATCCGGGGCATATACTTTGCATCCTATCGTACCTATCGCCTGAGCACAACATCCCACTACATCGAACATATACTAGGCAGACATTGGATACAACAACAAAGTAATAGCAGAACTCCCAAAATGAACAACAAAACTGAAAGTATCTTCCAACCCCAAGATCGCAAGAAATCCCAAAACCAAGCACTAAGATTCCAGTTCCCCCCGGGAACATGCACTTCTCAGCTAAGGGCGTGCAAATTCTGAATTGCTTTGAAAATGGTTGGGGAGGAGTCTGGTGCAAAAACACAGCAAGCGGACCCCACTAATTTACATACTCCACCACGTTTAGCCAGAATGACATCTAATGCCATCCGGTTCTGGAGTGCTACTAATCTTATCGCTTTCTGCTCTAATGTCATTTTATAGAGTATATCTGTGGTCCGGTTGATGGTTCTATCCAGTACTCTCGCTAGTCTCCTGATGTCTTTGGAATTTGCTATCTTCCCCCAAAATGGCACAACTGATTTCGCTATATCTCCCATCACTTGTGCGGGGGTATCACCATTCTCGTCCCGTCATGGACGAGCCTTTGAAACTTCCAATGTGCTTGCTATGAATACCCCAGGTAACAGGATCCCTAAATAACAGGTTCCCTGCCAATCCCTGGGCAACCATGGAAATGCTACATTACCGCAAATGAAATAGACAGGTTCGCCCACATACAAAGGTCTGATTTCCCCAGTCAAATTTGCAACGTTGGCACAGCCCTTAAAATCTCCCATTGACCGGGTACCATTCCTCTGTATGCAGAAAGAAACTGAATTGGGGCTATGGTTAACAGAGTAAGAAGGAGGCACGGCATCCTTATTGCCTATCAGAGCCATTTTAAAGGAAACTAAAGATTGGAAAGGACGGGATAGTCTATCAGAAGGCCTAATTGAAGCAACGTTGAGTTTACTCCTATTTGCGAAAAGCGAGCATCCCAGGGGAGTCAGAACACGTTTCTCAAAATTATTCAAATTAGTTCCATCAAAGTTCCCCGAGATGCGATCATTCCATCGGCCAAAGAACAGTGCTCTAAGAGAAGCATAGCAAGCAGTTGTCAACGGTAAAGGATGAATATACCAACCTAGCCCCTTATCCCCATGTTGCTGTAAATGCGAGCAGACCCAGCAATTGGTTTTGTTAAAAATGGCATGTGTCGAATTCATAATTAGCATCATAGTATTGTTGTGATACTTCTGTCTATGCTGAGAGTCCCTAGGTGACAGAGTATACAGGTGTACAAAAGGAGTAAAAAAGTAGGTGAAATTTCAGTTGGCAAAAGAGGCTCTAGAGGATAAATCTCCTCAAAGTACCAGAATCCTAAAGCAGTTACTATAAAAACCCCAATTATTATCATCAAAACACAGCAATACGTTTTCGGGGCCTACGCACATTGTTCATTGTCCAAGTTGGTCACCCCCTTATTTACAAGTCCAATACGGGCAGTAGCGGTGGCAGGCATCGTAGTCTTCGGATGCAAACCCCAATGTTCTTTGCTGGCGACCCCCCCGGTCGCGCGGCTTCTTAGTCCTTCCCCAACCCTAGCCGTCAGAACCCCCTTTCTCAAATTTGGGCAAAAGCAAGCCCTTGATGATCCTTTCCTTCTTTTGAATGCACAGTCGAACCATGCTGTA
Organism: Ambystoma mexicanum; assembly: GCF_040938575.1. Lineage (NCBI taxonomy): Eukaryota > Metazoa > Chordata > Amphibia > Caudata > Ambystomatidae > Ambystoma > Ambystoma mexicanum. Next base: position 643,636,750 of record NC_090940.1, on the reverse strand, counting down.
GGTCTATTTTCTCCGTCGAAGATTATATCTTGTGGTTCCCGGTACTGTTTGATCCGGAAATAAGGTGACGTCACTCCCTGAGGGAAGCAACGTATCAGAGGCAACGGAAGTTGCAGAATTCGAAGCAATGGTTTCCGGAAATGACTTTTCCAAAGAGTGTGGAGACAAAATGGACGATTCCCCAAGCCCCACGGGCTCAGAGAGATTCCCCGACTCACAGTGCTATTTGCTGCTTCAGGATCATTGATTGCAGCGTTAGCGAGGTGTTCTGTTTCTTCTGTAACGTGCAGCGTCGGGTGAGGAAGTTTCTTGACATGCATCGCATGTATCCAGTTCTTCTTTCCAGCCACCGGCACTGTCGTTTGGGTGACCAACAAGACCTGGAATGGTCCCCGCCAGCGAGGTGCAAGGCAAGAAGACCGCTCGTATGCTCTCACCAGGACCCTGCTTCCAGGACGGATGTTGTGTCCTGGGCCCTCACAATGTACAGGTAAAGCTGATCGTACCTGATGATAAATGAAATACAGATTTTTAGTCAACTCGTTACAGTAGTCTGAAAGCAATACATTCTCAACATTTCTCAGTGCTTTAGGTTTCGGAAGACCCCAAATATTGGCAGTTCTCCCCATCACCACCTCAAATGAAGAGAGCCCAGTCTTAGTTTGAGGGGTAGTGCGCATGGCTAATAACACGATTGGTAAGGCGTCCGGCCATTTTAGTTTGGTACCGGCACACGTCTTAGCAAGTTTGTTCTTTAGGATACCGTTATGTCTCTCTACCAACCCGGCACTTTGAGGATGTCTAGATGAATGAAATCGCGTATCAATATGTAGTGCCGTACATTTCTGTAAAATTACAGCAGCAACAAAATGTGGACCATTGTCCGACCAGATGACTCTTGGCAACCCAAACTGCGGGAAGTACTCCTTTATCATAATTTTTGCAGTGGTCATGGCTTTAGCATCTTTGACGGGGAAAGCCTCAACCCATTTACTGAAGGCGCAAATGACCACAAGTACATATTTTAAACTATTGCACCGCTCCATCTCAATAAAATCAAAATGAATCACTTCAAACGGGACAGAAGGAGGCCCAAAGCCACCCCTTGGAGTTACCGTCCCTTTTCCCACATTGTGCTGTAGGCAAATCATGCAATGTTGGACATAATGCTGAGCAATTTTCGAAATCTTATCATTTACCCAGGCTTTCTCTAACATTTTCGTGATCTGTTGAGCACACACATGTGTGGGACCGTGTGCCATAGTGACCATCATGACTATGTAGGCATTAGGAAGTAACCATTTCCCTTCAACTGTGTCCACCCAACACCCATCATCATCTAATTTCCCCAAGCCTTCAGCCCATTTCTTAGATTCTTCCATTGTGGCATCAGCTTGGATATCCCGCACAGACCCAATATCCTCGTCCATTACATAGGCATCCCTAGTTTCTCTTAGAGCATACATTTCTGTGCGAAGATCTGTGGCAGTTTGTCCGGCTATCTGATCAGTGAAAGCATTCCCTTTTCCCACATCATCTGTGATCTTGCGATGGCACTGCGCATTTCATGATCGCTAACTGACTAAGGAGCGCGAGCGCCGAGGGCAATTGTACTATCAGGGGGCCATGATGAATCTTGGTCCCATGTGAAGTTAGAAACCCTCTCTCTCGCCAAAGTCTCCCAAAGTTGTGAGCCACCCCAAAAGCATACTGACTGTCAGTATATATATTCACTGTTAGCCCTTCGGAAAGCTCACAAACTTGGGTTAATGTTATAATCTCTGCGGCCTGCGCGAAGTTATGTGTAATTCTGTTGGTCTCTACAACCGTGAGCAATGTAATGACTGCATAAGCAGCTGTGGATGTACCATCCGGAAGTTTGAAACAGGAGCCATCACAAAATAGCTCCCCTTGCGCATTATCCAAAGGAGTGTCCTTAAGATCAACTCTGCCCTTCGTTTCTTGTTCAGTAGTATACAGGCAGTCATGTGACTCATCATCACCGCAAACAGTATTTTGCGGGAAAGGTAGGAGTTCAGCCGGATTAAGAACACAACACCTCCTAATTTGTATATGGGGAGCAAACAAAATTAATTCATATCTCGCAGAGTTGGCTCGCCAGAGTTGCGAGCAGTCTACGGCAGTCTGCACAGCTTTTCCAGTCTTTCTACGCTTGCCGTCTTTTTCCAAGGGAGGAGCAGTTAAAACCCCCGACCCTCCGCTAAGCGACACACAGAGTTGGCTCGCCAGAGTTGCGATCTATCCACGGCCGTCTTGGCCGAAATGGCCTCTTCAGCCGACTTGGACTTATTTAACCAACTACTAGTGCCGATAACCCCGCTGGGCCGTGTTCTACGCAGTCGATGTACACGTCTGGAACGAATTGACCGACGTAATAAAAAAGACAAAGGAAACCCACGATTCCGTCCAAATGTAAGGAATGGTAAGGGGGAGGCTAAACCTATCTCAACCTCCTCCTCCTCTTCTTCACCATCTAGGTCAAGCTCGCCAGACATCCCGCTGCTGCGCGATGCAAGCTCCCGGGCTGACGTAGAGGAAGAAACCGCCGAGCAAACCGAAGCGGACTTACTGAGGGACGAAGTCTTTGACCAGCACCTCGCTACTACCGGAACTCTTTTGCAGTCCAACCCTGATGTGAACTTACCCGAAGGCTCCACAGAAAATGGCGAAACGACGATGACAAATCTGTCTGGCAACACGCTGTGCTCTGTATCGCGAAACCAGTTCTCATCTTCAGTAGACCGGCTTGCCTCCGCTGCAGCGAGTGGGACCACACCTGACAACGCTGAAGGGCGCCGTCAGTTTGACCCCAGCAGCCTGGGCTTACCAATTCGACAAAAATCTCCTGACCGGCCCGCTTGCGCCGTGACTTTTGCCATGGCTAGTGGGATCACACCTGACAACGCCGGAGGGCGGCGCCGGTCTGACCCTAGCGCCCCGGTCTGGGTTGAATCACAGACTCCTGAACTTCCAATCGATTCAACCTCGCAACAAACCTTCGAAAAGCGCAACATCTACACGCCCTCTTTACAAGCTGGAAACCAGGAAGACAACTTAGTAGCGTGTGCTAATTCTGGAAGTACCATCCAAGTTGAATTGCATGCAAACCCTGGCTCTACGAAAACACTTGGTGAAGGAGAGGATATTGAAATGCTTACCACTTTACCACCACACCCACCGTTAACTTTACCGACAACAGAGAGGTCGGTAGGCTCCCCAACTCCTCTTTTAACGGTGGCCCCTTCTACCTTCCCCATGGTAGTGGACACAAGATCAGCCCCTGTGAACGCGCCGGCCACAGAGCCTTATGCCTTACAAAGACAAACTGCTATAGCTTTACTAAAAAGAAAAGCACTTTATCAGAAGAAACCACGTGAGCCCGGGACTCAAGTAAGCTCCAACTACTACCAAAGGAAACAGCGTGCAACAGCCAAGAAAATCGAGATTGGGAAAATGCTACTTTCCAAACCCTTAACATGCCACGTGCTAAAAGACTTCTTTGCCAGACAGACTAAGAGAAAACTGGAGAGGGAAGTCGAGCTCTCGGATGCTGAATTATTGGACACAATTGCTGAAATTCCCTCGGCTCCTAGCTCCTAAACAAATGAAAACGGGGGAGGCCGATTCACCGAACTCACCATTAATCGACATATGCCTCTCTCCAGTAAGGGCTTCAGACTTCCCGCATAACCTGGACCACCTACAGTTAAACCCATCTATCTGATCCACACAACCAGCTCTCAACTTGATCGTTGAGACATCTGAAGACCGAGTGTTGGGACCTAGCGTCCTGGACCTAGATAAACGTAATCTATCAACAAATGCCAGAAATGAAGACTCGCCCCAAAGAACTATCGCGAACCAACTCGCTCCATGCACACGCCCCTTAAACCATCAGAGAAACTCCTCCACTCCGGGGAAAGACAAAACCTGTGAGATTCCTCCACCAAAATTAAACCACGAGTCAAAAAATCAGTCCACAGATATGTTTGCAGTAATGTCGGCTATCACGGTGGCTTTGTCCCCATTTGTAAAACTGTATGAATCGCTCAACGATTCAATGAAAGACCTAGTGGCAATAGCGGCCACTACAAACTCGAAAGTGATCTTCTTGGAAGGCTTCATTACGGCTCTCGACCAAAAAACCATGGAGTGAGAACATCAGTGGGAGCAAAGAATGGCACACTTAGAAGCCCAATTAAGACTAAGATCTCCACAGACACTCTGTCCACCAACAAATATAGACAGACACATAACCATTCAGGAAAAATCAGATAAAGCAAAAAAGGGCCCATCCATCAGGGAAACCCAAATTACTCCTGTAACTAAAGTATCAAAAGAAGGTGGTCAACAGACAGCCAAGGACCTGAAAGGAGGTGTGGCTGAATTTAGCAAAAAAACGACACTGCCCATTGTTAAAGCAAAAACTAGTTCGAAGAAACCGGAACCCAAAGTCACAGAAATCTTTAGCTGGAGTAAGCAAGGGGGGGAGCTGCAACCAAAAAGAACGCCACTCCAAGTCGAGGCACAGAACTCATCGAAAGAAGCAGCACCTCTGGAAATTCAACCGACAATCGAGGTGGATGACTCATATTCATCTATCCCAGACTCCTCCTTGATGAACCGCACACAACACTTGGAACCGGAAGTCACTTCAAACTCACGCTTCACTTTGCCTAAGCCCTCATCAACAGGAACAACAAACGCCTCTACTGCCTTACTTACACTGGGCCTCACAAAAGTGTCTCTGACTTCATCGAACTCAGCTACACCGGTCGTACCCAACGTGACAAAAGAACTACCTCCTGAGGTACAGTCGGGAAATATGCACTCTACAGATGTCGTCAAAACGACACCGTATGATAACAAGCCGCAGGACAATAACAAAGAGTGCATTGAAACAGCACCCCATGTGGAAACAGAAAAATTGATATGAGGCCGGGAAGCCCAAAGGAAACACACCAACACAGGTTACAAAGAACATACAAAGCGCTTTATTCACAGTTACAACAATTACCAAAAGTCAATTGACATACGGATAGCTATTCGGCCCTCAGAGTAACAGAACGAACTATCAACGGTAGTTCGCCGTGTTAGTGTGAGAGACCGTACATTGGGATACTTGGGTTTTTATACTTTTTATCCAGCTCTGGCCAACCCCCTCGCGGGTTAACCATTCTTGGGACCAGGCCTAGGGTTCGTTGCCAGGTCAATCCCATAATGTATGCATTTTGATCAGTTCCGCTGATACAGTTGTTCATTTACACATAGGTCAGGGATAGGACAAGGTCTCAGTTCGCGACCCCAACAAGTGGCCTGCGGGCATATTACTTATTCATGTGTACGGAGGTCACAACGGCCAGAACCCCACTCGAAATGTCATTCGGCCTCCATTTTGTTGCTCAGGGTGACTTCCACACTGCAAGAGAACCTAAAATGGCAGCTAAATCCAAGATGGCGATTTGCACAATACATTAAGGTCAAGACCTTGCCGCGGAATCTATGTATACAATGTTTTTAGACAACTTGGCGTAGGCCAACATACATTCAAACAATGCGATAGGAGGTACAATATTATTTCGATTTCCACAGACCCTCCTTTTGGCCTATGCCAAGTGCTAAACATCATCCTTAATACTTTCGAAAATAACTCCATGTATTATCATCCATAGGTTCCGCATCATTGTCTGTAATGTCTATGGCCATAAGGTCGTTCATAAGAACCTCTTGTAACATGAATTCTTTAGATGCTGTATCTGGGGTATATATTTTATGCCCTATTGCGCTCACTGCTTGAGCACAACATCCCCCTATCATTCCACACATACTTGGGAGGCATTGCAAACAACAACAAAGGAATAACAGAATCCCTAAAATAACCAGAATAACGGAAAGCACCTTCCAACCCCAAGATCTCAAAGAATCCCAAAACCAAGTACTAAGGTTCCAGTCTCCTACAGGGATATGGACTTCAGAACTGAGAGTATGCAAGTTCTGAATTGCTTTAAAAATTGTTGGTGAGGAGTCTGGTGTGAAAACACAACAAGCGGACCCCACTAATTTGCATACTCCACCTCGTTCCGCCAAGATGACATCCAATGCCATCCGATTTTGAAGTGCTACCAATCTTATCGCCTTTTGCTCTAAGGTCATATTGTAGAGTATGTCCGTGGTCCGGTTGATTGTTCTCTCCAATACCCTTGCTAAACCCCTAATGTTCTCTGAGTTTGCTATTTGTCCCCAAAAGGGCACAACCGATTTAGCTATGTCCCCCAATACTTGCCCAGGGGTATCTCCATTGTTGTCTCGCCGTGGGCGAGCCTTAGAAACCTCGAATGTACTAGCTACAAATACCCCGGGTAACAATATTCCTAAATAACAGGTTCCCTGCCAATCCTTGGGCAACCAGGGAAATGCTAAACTACCACAAACAAAATAAACAGGCCCCCCTACATACAGAGGCCTGTTTTCCCCAGTCAAATTTACAATATTTTTACAAGCTTCAAAATCTCCCATTGGCCTAGTGCCATTTCTCTGTATACAGAAGGGAACCGAGTCAGGACTATGATTTATAGAATAAGAAGGAGGTACAGCGTCCTTATTGCCTATCGGAGCCATTTTAAAGGAAATCAGATTTTGAAAAGGAAGAGATAGTTTGTCAGACGGCCTAATAGAAGCGACGTTAGGTTTACTTCCATTTGCAAAAAGCTAGCATCCCAGGGGAGTCAATTCACGTTTCTCGAAATCATTTAAATTAGTTCCATCAAAGTTCCCTGAGATGCTATCATTCCATCGGCCAAAGAATAGTGCTCTAAGAGAGGCATAGCAAGAAGTCGTTAAAGGTAGAAGATGTATATACCATCCCAGTCCCTTGTTCCCATGTTGCGGTAAGTGATTACAAATCCAACAATTACTCTTATTAAAAATGGCATGGGTAGCATTCATTACTATCATCAGAGTGTTATTATGATACTTCTGTCTATGTTGGGAGTCTCTAGGGGACAGAGTGTGAAGGTGTACAGAGGGAGTCAAAACAGTTGGTACGATCTTGGTCGGTAATAAAGGTTTCAAAGGATAGATTTCTTCGAAATACCAAAGTCCTACAGCAGCAGTTGCAAAAATAACAATAATCAAAATCAAAACACAACAGTACGTTTTCGGGGCCCAGGCACATTGTTCATTGTTCGATTTGGTCACCCCCTTATTTCCAAGTTCAGTACGGGGAGCAGCGGTGAAGGTGGCAGGCATCGTAGTTTCTCAATCGACGGCCCCAATGTTCATTGCTGGCGACACTATGGTTGTGTGATTTCTTAGTCCTTCCCAACCCTAACCAGCAGAATCCCTTTTTGTTCAACAAAACTTTCTCAAAACAAGACAATTTTCCAAACACTTCCTTTTTTCCCAGATGCACGAAACTCGTGCCGTAGTTCTATTTCCTTGGTCGAAGGTTGTACCTGATGGTACCCGAAATTGTCTGGTCCAGAAGCAAAGTATCGTCACTTCCTGAGGGAAGTGACGTGTCGGTGGCGACGGAAGTCGCGGAGCTCGAAACAGTGTTTTCCGGAAGTGATTTTTCAAGAGAGTGCAGAGACGAAATGGACTGTTCCCCAAGCTCCTCAGGCTCAGAGAACTTCTCCGACGCACTCACAGCGCTGTTTGCTACTCCAAGATCAGAGACTGTAGCATCAGCGAGGGGTTCTGCTTCTTCTGTAGCGTGTGGCGTCAGGTGAGGAAGTTTCTTGACGTGCGTCGCGTGAATCCAATTCTTCTTTCCAGCCACCCGCACTGCTGTCCTGGTGACCAATAATACCTGGTGGGGTCCCCGCCAGCGAGGCGCGAGACAGGAAGACCTCTCGTAGGCCTTCACGAGGACCCAACTTCCAGGCTGTATATCATGTCCTGGGCCCGTGAACCGTACAGGTAAAGCAGAATTCACCTGGTGGTAAATGAAATACAGATTTTTAGTTAACTGGTTACAGTAGTCTACAAGCAATACATTCTCCACCTCCCTCAGGGCTTTAGGTTTCGGGAGACCCCAAATGTTAGCAGGTCTCCCCATTACTACTTCAAATGGAGAAAGCCCAGTTCTAGTCTGAGGTCTGGTACGCATAGCTAATAACACAATAGGCAAAGCATCTGGCCATTTCAGTTTGGTATCAGCACATGTTTTTGCAAGTTTATTCTTTAAAATACCATTGTGTCTTTCTACCAACCCAGCACTTTGAGGATGTCTAGCTGAATGAAATTGTTTCTCAATACATAGGGCTGCACATATTTGCAAAATTACTGCTGCGATAAAGTGAGGACCATTATCCGACCAGATTATCCTCGGGAGCCCAAATCGAGGAAAGAATTCTTTTACCATAATCTTTGCGGTGGTCATGGCGGTAGCATCTTTGACGGGGAAAGCCTCGACCCACTTACTGAAGGCACAAATAATGACAAGAACATATTTTAGATTATTACATCGTTCCATCTCAATAAAATCAAAGTGGATGACCTCAAAGGGGACAGAGGGGGCCCGAAACTTCCCCTTGGAGTCACTGTCCCTTTACCCACATTGTGCTGTAGGCAGATCATACAGTTCTGGACGTGCCTCTTTGCAGTTTCCAGAATTTTGTAATTTACCCAAACCTGCTCTAACATTTTCGTTATCTGCTGGGCCCACACATGCGTAGGACCGTGTGCCATTGTAACCATTGCCAATACATAAGAATCAAGAAGCAACCATTTCCCTTCGGATGTATCCACCCAACACCCTTCGTCATCCAGTTTCCCCATTCCTTCAGCCCACTTTTTAGATTCTTCCATTGTGGCATCAGTTTGAATATCTTGCACAGACCCAATACCTTCATCCATTATACAAGCATCTCTCATTTCCCTCGAAGCATACATGTCCGTGCTAAGGTCTGTGGCCGTTTGTCTGGCTATCAAATCCGCAAAGGCGTTCCCTTTTCCTACATCATCTATGACCTTGCGATGTGCTTCACATTTCATGATCGCTAACTGTTTAGGGAGTGAGAGTGCCAAAAGTAATTGCACTATCAAGGGGCCATGCTGAATCTTGGTCCCATGTGAGGTCAGGAACCCTCTTTCCGACCAAAGCTTTCCGAAGTTGTGAGCCACCCCAAATGCGTACTGGCTATCAGTATATATATTCACTCTTCACCCTTGGGAAAGTTCACAAGCTCGGGTCAACGCTATAATCTCTGCGGCCTGCGCGGAGTTATGCGAAATTCTCTTAGTTTCGACAACTTTGCTCAATGTAGTAACTGCATAAGCAGCTGTAGATGTACCATTCGAAAGTTTGAAGCAGGAGCCATCACAAAACAGCTGTCCTTCTGCATTCTCCAAAGGAGTATCTATGAGATCTATCCTGCCCTTCGTTTCTTGTTCAGTGGTATACAGGCAGTCATGTAATTCTTCGTTACCGCAAACAGTGTTTTGCGGGAAAGGTAAGAGGTCAGCCGGATTAAGAACACAACACCTCTTAATTTGAATATGAGGGGCAAACAAAATTAGTTCATACCTTGTTAACCGTGCAGAGGTGAGGTGTTGCGTTTGGGTTTTGTTCAATAGAATATCAACAGAGTGAGGTACCATCAAAATTAAATCATGGCCAAGGACCATTCCCTCACTCTGTTTCACAGACGCGGCAGCAGCAGGGACAGCGCGCAAACATCTTGGCAAAGCGCATGCGACAGGATCAAGGGCGGAGGAGTAGTAGCCGCACGGCCTATTCTTCCCTCCGTGTTCCTGTGTTAAGACAGCCAAAGCACATCCATCACATTCATGCACAAACAACACAAAGGCCTTGTCATAATTTGGAGTACCCAGAACCGGTGCCGAACATAGCGCGGTTTTGAGAAGCTCAAATGATCGTTGATGTTCCGATTCCCATGGCAGTGGCAGAGAAATGCCCTTCTTCGTCAAAGCCAACTACGGCTACGCACTTCAGTGTTGTGGATCGGTTTTATCACTAGTGCGAAATTCGGGATCCACAACCTACAGTGGGACGCCATCCCTATCAGGGCTCTGACTTCCTTCTGTGTATTTGGAACAGACATGCCAGAAATGTGTTTTATTCTTTCAGGTGTCAATCTTCTCCCCTCCTTTGACAGGAGGTAGCCTAGATAGGCAACCTCCTGACAACAATATTGAAAACATTTTTAAGCGAAGCTTTGTGACCATTTTTAGCTAAATGAACAAGCAACAATATAGTGCCTTCTTTACAGGCCTTCTCAGAATCTGCAGCCAAAAGTAAATCGTCAACATATTGAAGCAGCGTGCAAGTAGATGGCAATTCAAGGGTGTTGAGCTGCTCTTTTAAAGCTCTACTATAAATACTAGGACTTTCAGTATACCCTTGAGGTGCCCTTGTAAATGTAAATGAGCGTCCCCCCCAAGGTGAACGCAAACAGATATCTGCTTTCTTTATGTATAGGGATACTAAAGAAAGCGTTTTTTAGATCCACAACGCTGAAGTGCGTAGCCGTAGCAGGGATCATTGTTAATATCGTCGTCACATCAGGCACAATTGGAAATTGTGGGGCGACCACTCGGTTAATAGCACGAAAATCAATTATAAACCAGTATGGAATTGCATTGTCGCCTTTCTTATATACAGGTAAAATCGGAAGAACAATGAATTACTGCGTTCAATTTCTTTAACAAATTCAACCCCAGCAAATTCTCTCCACAGTTTGAAGTGAGAAGAAAAGGGCAATGGTCCGTGAAGGGACCCAAAGAAACGGATACCGGCGCAGAAACCGGACAGACAGTTGGTATACCAGAAAACCCTATGGAAACATTTGTTTGCCCTGACAGTGGGATGTTTGGAACCCTAGAATGATCAATGGAGCACTTCTGAGCTCCAGTGTCGATCAAAAAGATCCGAATTTTGTAATCTACCCCACATCACACACAAATGAGTCCCCAAACCTTCGATAAAAACATTTTTCTCAGGAAAACTATTCAAATTAAATAATGTAGAAAAAACATTAGCTTGATCACCTTTCTCCATGCAACGCTTAGCCCATGCAAACAATTCCTGTTTCCTATCTGCAGAAACGGTACTACGAGTCACAATCTTTGACCCTGCACCTGGATCGACTCCAATCAATACGGGGCCACTCGGGAGCAGAGGTATAGGTAAATTTAACTAAGGTGCAACTATCGGTGCAGGGGGAAGGGGTGGCGCGATAGGCGGAGGAACAATAACGAAAGGACTAGGAACGATAGGCTGTACAGGGGGAACAGGAATAGCAACAGGAACAACAGCAGGAATGGGCAGAGCGCCCAAAACAGGAGCATACGGAGGTGGCGCTGAGGCATCGGGCCTGCGTTCATTTAATAATTTCTCAATAAATTCCTCAGAAACATAAAAATCTTTAGAGGGATAGATTTTCTGGATCCCGAGTGAAAAGGCTCTATCCATATTTTTAACTGATTCTGACCGCTTTTCTTTATCATATAATAATGCTTTTTCAGCGTTTGTTTTATGGCGACGTGCATGTTTATCCCTACTTTTAAGCTGCTGTAATGCTTCTTACTTCCAATTCTGTAACACATTAAAGGCTGCTGGTCTAGCCTTTTTTCTTTAACAAGATTGATTCTAAGTATTCAATACGGAGGATCTCAAAACTACCGTTGATTGGCCACTGAAATTCGGAGGCATGTCTGGTCTGTCTGTGCCAAATATCATTAAATACTAGACTTCCAATGCCATACTTACAGTACATAGTACACGCCGGCGACCCCTCCTGTGGTGCCGGGCGGCTAAATTCCAAGGATTGTCGATCGCTGCGGAACAGAGCCCTAAAGCAGCTAGATAATTTCCCAGGCATTTCACAAAAAATTGGTGTTACCTGGTTCAATAATTGTGTCTGCAGATACAATACGCCAAATTCAAATTGTCAGGGTTAAATTAAGAGCCGGGTCACGACTGCACCTGACCAAACCTAAGGAGGACCGTACGGTTTACCAAAGAACTTACCTAACAAATTTTACCTTGTGTTTGGTGGTTTCGGCAAATCTGCCCGCCTCAAAATTGGACCCTCGTCAAGATGCCGTGTCAGACCACACGACTATCGTCCAAGGATCGGATCATGCAGCGCTGCCGAGGTATCCCGTCCCGATCGGTCGGGCCCGCAGAATCACACCGTCCGATCCCGGTTCGATAGTCTGCGTCCACCTTCAATGATCCGGCATCAATCTTGAGGGTCCCTATTCGGGCGCCAACTGTGGAAACAGAAAAATTGATATAAGGCCAGGAAGCCCAAAGGAAACACACCAACACAGGTTACAAAGAACATACAAAGCGCTTTATTCACAGTTACAACAATTGCCAAAAGTCAATTGACATGCGGATAGCTATTCGGCCCTCAGAGTAACAGAACGAACTATCAACGGTAGTTCGCCGTGTTAGTGTGAGAGACCGTACATTGGGATACTTGGGTTTTTATACTTTTTATCCAGCTCTGGCCAACCCCCTCGCGGGTTAACCATTCTTGGGACCAGGCCTAGGGTTCGTTGACGGGTCAATCCCATAATGTATGCATTTTGATCAGTTCCGCTGATACAGTTGTTCATTTACACATAGGTCAGGGATAGGACAAGGTCTCAGTTCGCGACCCCAACAAGTGGCCCGCGGGCATATTACTTATTCATGTGTGCGGAGGTCACAACGGCCAGAACCCCACTCGAAATGTCATTCGGCCTCCATTTTGTTGTTCAGGGTGACTTCCACACTGCAAGAGAACCTAAAATGGCGGCTAAATCCAAGATGGCGATTTGCACAATACATTAAGGTCAAGACCATGCCGTGGAATCTATGTATACGATGTTTTTAGACAACTTGGCGTAGGCCAACATACATTCAAACAATGCGATAGGAGGTACAATATTATTTCGATTTCCACACCCAGTCAAGGCTAGAAGTAAACAAAACAACAAAGGACCCCTCAATACATGTCCAAACCATGAGTCAAACCCGCCTCTTTAAAATGGAACAACTAGTATCAGAAAAGAATTTTCTAGTTTTGAACAGAAAAACAGTTCTTACAATACTGGCCAAAGTGCCTAGTTTGACTCATTTGTCTACTGCCAACTTTGTCTTAATTGAGCCTTACCACAGGCAGAAAAAGGCCAAAGCATATCTACATGTAAAAACCATTCCCCAACATGAGCCAACTAAAGACACGCTCGAAGCACTGAATCAACTAGGCTTTGGTCTGTCAGAAGTGCAACTATTTCAATCTGCTTCCCAAATAGGATCAATACAACACAAGACACATTCTCCAACTACAAACCTCAAACAACCACCTCAAGCACAACAGAATACCAAGTATCGAAGTTACTATGCAGAAACATGAGAACATCAACGTGAAAGACCTAAACACACGCCACGGACCTGGACGAGCAGAGCCCACCACCTTAGACCTGAAGGGGGCCAGAGTTGGAAAAAAACCCGTCTCAGGTCAGACAGAATCTCTGTGGAAGACTTTCTCTCGGACCATAAAGAACCACTGAACCAATTACAATCACGGGCTCCATCTGGTCCTTGGTCTTGGTTAAGAAAAGTGCTAAAGCCAAATCCTCAAAATTAGCAACTACCCAACAAAGAACCGCAACCCTCAGACAAATCTTCGTATCAAATCACTGAAGATCTTCCTCAAATCATCTCCACGTGTTCCTGGAACACGAGAGGCCATAACCATCTGCTAAACCCAGAAACACAAGACCTAGCAAAATTTGACATAATTTGCCTCCAAAAGACTTGGCTGAGGGAAAAAACAATTTTAGATGGATATACTATCGAAATATCACCGGCGACCAAAGGCATCCTAGGAAGACCATCATCAGGCCTTCTGACTTCGATCAGAATTGGATCCGGAATCGACGTCAAGGCAAAGATAGCTGAAACCTATGGAATCCTTGCTCTTCGTGCCATCCGAATACAAATGCCAAGGGAAACCAAAAGTCAAAGCTGGCTATCATCAATACTTATTGGAATCCGCAAAGATCTACAAACAAGGAATTTTGTGAAGAAATGACTACCCTGTTAGACAAGATCACTGCCGAACTCTGTATTAACTACATCATAATTTGTGGCGACCTGAACGCAAAGTGTGATCATTTTAGTCACTCAGCACTATCGACAGCCGCAAAAGTAAGATGAGACTTGTGGTTAGACCTGATGGACGCCAGAAATTTCCATAGCGTGGCAATGGTGAGGGGTCAACTTCCTGCTTTCCCGACATGGGAACGTGATTTTTCAACAGCCACACTTGATTACATCTTCACATCTCTTGCTCTACTACCTCCCGCGTCTACCTTCGAGATCTACAAAACAAAAGAAAGCGACCACAATCTTTTAACCATGACGTTGGAATCTATAATTCCGCTGAGGTCGACCTACACACCTAAGCTGGAATTGGCAGCGAACCAAAGGCAGCTTCAGCTCACAGCAGCAAACATCAAAGAAATAACGAAAAACTACGATGAAGTCCAAAAAAATGCCTCGAGTGCCCTGATAAGGCCAAACTACCTGCCCCTTCTTCTACCTCATATGCAAAAGCAAAAAAGCTGCAAGCCTACTGTAACAACTGGTCAGCACGAGTATGACGAAGCATTAGTGCAAAAACAAAGAGAACTGAGAAAACTACAACGCGATTACAAAAGAAACACCAATGAAAATCTTAAACAATTGCTGACCGCGGCGACCAGATCGTACAGAACCTGGGTAAGACACCGGAGGGTGGAACTTTATCAGAAAGACACAGAACAGATGTTAAAAACATTAACCTCGATAAGTGTAGGAGACTTCTGGGCTCTAATAAAGAACAAGGGCATCCGAAGTGATGACAAACTCTTCAACCTGATACGGAATCATCCTGGACAGCTTTCTACTCTGCCCAATTTGCCCCTACCTCTATATCTGCTACAGAGGTGGGAAACCAAAAGGAAACACCATGGATAAATCTAGCAGTCCAAGATGAAATAAAGTCAGTAATTTCAAAATTTAAAGCGTCCAGAGCACCTGGGCCCGATGGATTGACTAACATAGACCTAAAGAAAAATCAAACGGAATGGTCCCTTTTGATAACAAAAATTTTCCATCATTGCATAATATCTAGACAAGTCCCGAAAACATGGACCGAGGCGGTTATTGTACCCATTTTTAAAAAAGGAAGTAGAGACAATCCGGCGAACTATCGACCTATAGCCCTCCTGGACATCATGGGCAAAATATTCGCGACCTTACTCCTTTCAAAATTTCAAAACTGGGCAAGAACCTCTCCTTCAACCGATCACTTCCAAATGGGATTTCTCAAGGCGGCCTCGACAAGTATAAACATCTTGATCTTGAATATCATCAAGGACAACGTAAAAAATGGGGCTCTGAAAGTTTTCCTTGCATTTATTGACTTATCCCAAGCTTTTGATAAAGTAAGCCGGCAAAGATTATGGTCTAAATTGTCCAATTGGAACTGTCCAGAGGAAATATTGGACCCAATAATCGCATTACACACAGAGACAACTATGCGAGTCCGTTTAAACCGACAAGGCATGCTATCGGAAGCGGTATAAGGTTGAAAGAGGAGTCAAACAAGGCTGTCCTTTAGCCCCTGCATTATTCATCGCATTTCTAGGTGACTTTCAATACACGCAAACTTCATTGAGAGCATTCCCTCCAAAAGTTGGAAACAGCGCAGTGTCCAGATTACTCTACGCTGACGACTTGATTCTGATGGATCAAACTCAAGTCGGTCTTCAGCGCCAGTTGACAAACCTGGCCAGATTCATCTCCAAAAACGACCTACAAATAAATGCAGAGAAATCGAAAATCTTGATCTTGGGGAACAAGTGCTCAAAATCTAAACCGGGTGGTACCTGGGTCTTAGACAACGTAAAGATTGAGATAGTTACAAATATCAGGTACTTGGTTGTAATGATTGACGAATTAAGAACTGAGAACTCAACCATCGTGGCTCTGTGGTCTAAAGTCAAAACACCTACCACTCAAACAAGACTGATCGACAACAAATATGGAAAATGTTCCCTAATACCGGCGATTCAGTTTTACAGACAAAAGGTGGTACCATCTTTAATTTATGGAATGGACGTGGTGCTCAACATACACGACTCCATTTGGTCAAAACTGGAGGGGTACCTCTGGAAAGCTGTCTTGGGTTTGCCAAATTCGGCATCTATCGCAGCCATACGAGGCGAACTTGGCTTACTATCTCTGTCAGCATCCATAGAACAAAGCAAAATGAGAACATTGAGGAAAATCATCGACCCAGACTCACTGCCAATATACAAAATGATTCGAGAAGAACTTCAGCTGGGGCGCTGCAAAGCACTGACCCTTTGGGAAAAAAAACTAACGTCTAAACTAAAAGATCTTGCCTGCACCCATGAGGATTTAATCGAAAACCCGGAAAAAATCAAAATCAAAGTAGCACAAGAAGATTGGATCACTACATGTATTTTGGCAACTGCAAATAAACTTCTTGGTCACCTTCCACATACCACCAACAAACTGAATCTTCCGTTGAATTATTGCATTAAATTTCCAAATAAGAATTTTCAGAAAATGTTGCGAACAAGATTAAACCTGATGCCAACGTAATAAATTCGGGCTATTCACACTCAATGAATAGATAAAACCTGCAGACTATGTCTAAACCCGGATATCACAGAAACAGTAAGACATTTGATTTTGAATTGTCCTAAAACCGACCACCTCCGAGCGGCATTCTTGCTGCCGCTACTCCATGACACCCCTCTTAGAGAAGAACACACTTGGTGGTGTAGATTGATTACCGGGGAAAAAACAAAATGGGTTATAGTGGCAGTCAAGATCTTTGAAGCTGCCTTAAAAAAGGCCACTGAACTCTGACTTTGATAATAAACTTAGTCGAGAAGGAAATCTGTGAAATTACATCAACGGCCCTCGAAAATCGGTATGCAAGCAAAGAAACAGCTGTGCTGAATTTTTTATACCTTGTAAAAATCAATTCTTTTTGGTTAAAATCAAGTAAATAAAAAAAAAAAATCATATCTCATCAATCGTGCGGAAGTGAGGTGTTGCGTTTGAGTTTTGTTCAATAGAACATCTACAGAGTGAGGCACCATCAGGGTTAGATCATGGCCTAGGACCATTCCCTCACTCTGTTTTACAGACGCGGCAACAGCAGCGACAGCTCGCAAACATCTTGGCAAAGCGCATGCGACAGGATCAAGGGCGGAAGAGTAGTAACCGCATGGCCTATTCTTCCCTCCATGTTCCTGCGTTAATACAGCCAAAGCACATCCATCACATTCATGCACAAACAACACAAAGGCCTTGTTGTAATTTGGTGTACCCAAAACCGGTGCCGAGCATAATGCAGTCTTGAGAAGCTCAAATGATTGTTGATGTTCCGATTTCCATGGCAATGGCGAAGAAATGCCCTTTTTTCTCAAGGCCAACATTGGTTTTATCACTAGTGAAAAGTTCGGGATCCATAACCTACAGTAAGAAGCCATACCTATTAAGGCTCTGACTTCCTTCTGTGTACTTGGGACAGACATGCCAGAAATGTGTTTTATTCTTTCAGGTGTCAATCTTCTTCGCTCCTTTGACAGGAGGTAGCCTAAATAGGCGACCTCCTGGCAACAATATTGAAACTTTTTAAGCGAAGCTTTGTGACCATGCTTAGCTAGATGGATGAGCAACAATACAGTGCCCTCTTTACAAGAGCTCTCAGAATCTGCTGCTAAAAGCAAGTCGTCAACGTACTGACGCAGCGTACAAGTAGGGGGTAATTCAAGAGTATCGAGCTGTTCTTTCAAGGCCCGACTGTAAATGCTAGGACTCTCGGTGTAACCTTGAGGTGCACGAGTAAATGTGAACGAGCGTCCCCCTAAGGTGAACGCGAACAAATATCTACTGTCCTTGTGTATAGGAATACTGAAGAAAGCATTCTTCAGGTCCACAACACTAAAGTAAGTAGCCGTAGCTGGAATCATAGTTAATATTGTCGTCACATCAGGCACAATTGGAAATTGTAGAGCGACAACTCTATTAATGGCACGCAAATCAATTATAAAATGAAACGGAATAGCATTATCGCCTTTTTTGTACACGGGTAGGATCGGACTATTGCACAAAGCTTCCTGTAATCTCCTCAATTACCCCACAATGCACAAAATCGGAAGCAATGCTCTTCAAAGCTTGCTCAACTTCAACCGAGATGTTATACTGCGGAATACGTGGCAGCTTAATACCATGTTTCAAGACTATTCTAACAGGCTCAATCTGTAGAACGCCGACATCATTGTCGTCAGCCGCCCACAAACACTCCGGACATTACTGAATTCTGGTGGCAAAGGTCTAGTCAAAAACTGTGAGACAGAAAACTGCTGTGGTGAAATCGTCAAACGCACTCCATCAGATGAACAATGAAATACCACATTTAATTCCTTCAACAGAT
Source organism: Ambystoma mexicanum (assembly GCF_040938575.1). Classification (NCBI taxonomy): domain Eukaryota; kingdom Metazoa; phylum Chordata; class Amphibia; order Caudata; family Ambystomatidae; genus Ambystoma; species Ambystoma mexicanum. The sequence goes on along the minus strand of NC_090940.1, from coordinate 643,618,247 downwards.
TCAACCCCAACAAATTCTCTCCACAATTCGAAGTCAAAAGAAAGGGACAATGGTCCGTAAAGGGACCCAAAGAAATAGGTACCGGGGAAGAAACCGGACAAATGACTGGTGTGCCAGAAAACCCTACGGAGACATTGGTTTGCCCTGACAGTGGAATGTTTGGAACCCGAGAATGATCAATGGAGCACTTCTGTGCTACAGTGTCTATCAAGAACTGATGTTTCCTATTTCCCACTACCATTTCAATGTAGGGACCTTTCTGATTAACGGGAATAGGTGTAGGTTCCAAACCCTGCTTCGGGCAATCCTAACGAAACAGAATATCATCAGAAGGAAGCTCCTCAGAGAGGTAAGCAGCAGAAGGGTGATCGAATATGTTTCTAGTATCCACACTCAAAGTCTGATTGTCCTGTGAAAAAGGTTGCTGAGGATCCTGCGAAAACTGACCTCTACCAGGGCCCCCCACCCCGGGGCCACCTCTGGGTCGTCTACCCATACTCCCACATGTGTTATTCGACCTCTGTTGAAGGATGGGGCATTGTGCACGCCAATGACCCTCCTGGTGACAATAGGCACACTGGTTAATGTTCACAGGACCCAAGGGCACATTCCCTTGTGGAACATACTGACCTCTAATCTGCCAACTACCCCCTCTGGGGCCTCTAACAATTTGTTGTAACAATACTTTAGTCTTTAAGTCTCCTTTTCTCTTCTCTACTCTATCTTTTTCATTATTGATACGGTTCTCGTAGTACTGAGCCATGTGCAGTACTTCTGATTGGGATTTCGCCTGCCAAGCGCTCTCGGAAGACATAATCTGTGACTGGATGTCAGGCAGCAGTCCACGCACAAATTTGTCCACAAATAACCTTTTCCCAGATTCTGTGCCTAAATCCTGTCCACTGAAGTCCGAGAATACTTGTTCGAACCGGTTAAAGAACTCGGTGGCACCCTCAGATTTTCCTTGGACACAAGCCGTAAACTTGTCCCAAATAATTCTTTTTTCGGGAATTATAGTTTTTAATTTCGCAATGATTCTGTCAGGCAAAGTGAGTATCACATGAGGCGGTCTCTCACCAGCTGGCCTTTCCCCGTCAAGCCTAGTTATATTAGCCCACGTATCTCCCAACCCAGGTGCATCATCTATTGTTCTAACATGCTTCCACAAATCTACGGGCAAGAGTACAGGGAATAACAAGTCAATATCACCTAGGGTGAACACTGAGGACTGCAAGACGGACTCTATCTCTTTATAGAATCCTGTCGGATTTTTCCTAATGTCGGGAATAGATTGCCTAATAGTGTTCACTTCCTGTCGCGAAAAACGGGACATGAACAAACTGTGATACATAATGTGCAGGAATGTCCACAGAAGCTATACCTGCTGCAGCATTAGCGGCAATCTCAACTTTTGGGACACATGTCGGAGGTACCTCTCTCATAGGCAACTGAGATATAGGCAACTCCGAACGCTTACTAAGCAACAGAGCTAAGTCGAGCGCTAAAGCAGTCGAAGAAGTGTCAAGTGAAAATGCTCTCTTATAAATACCCAGTAACTCTGTGGGACAACTAACCTTCTTCCTCACACATTCATCCTGCAGGTATTCTACCATTACATGAATCACCTTCCTCTGCATTTCTAGCGTATATTGACTATATGTGTCATATACCTCAACCGGAGTTATCGATTAATCTGAAATCCATCTAATCGCATCTTTTGTACAAATTTGTGCTTCCTCAGATGCCCATTTACGACACGGAAGAAATCGTTTCTGTACATACATACTCTCCTCTTCGTCATCCTCATCCCGTAACTTCTCCAAATCTCTCCTATACTCAAACAACCTCTCGACATGCTCATGTACTTTCTCCACAGTATCTCTTGATAGTGCTGAAGTATTCAGATCCCTCAGCCCCTGTGGGAGATCCACATTATTTAATTTACCCCACATTACGCATAAATGAATCCCTAAACCTTCAATAAAAACATTTTTCTCAGGAAAATTATCCATATTAGACAGTGTGGCAAAAACATTAGCTCTATCATCTCTCTCCATACAAATGCTTAGCCCATGCAAACAAATCCCGCTTTTTATCTGTAGGGACAGTATTGCGAATAACGACCTTCGACCCCGCACCCCGATCAACTATAGTCGGTACAGAACCACTCGGGAGTGGAGGTGCAGGCAGATTCAATGGAGGTGTTATTACTGGTGCAATGAGAAGAGGTAGTAGAGCAGGGTGAGGAACAACAGCCAGAATAATAGGAGCAACAGGTTGAGCAGGGAGAGCAGGAATAACAGCAGGAAGAGGCAAAGCAACAGGAAGTGGATCATACGGAGGTAGTGCAGAGGCACCAGGCCTTCGCTCATTTAACAATTTGTCGAGAAACTCGTTAGAAACATGAAGGTCTTTAGAAGGATAGATTTTCTGAATACCGAGTGAGAAAGCCCTATCCATATTCCTAACTGGTCAGACTGTTTGTCCTGATCATATAACAACGCCTTTTCAGCGTTTGTTTTATGACAGCGCGCATGTTTTTCCATAGTCTTAAGCTGCTGCAACGCTTTTTTTTTCCAATTCTGTAGAACATCAAATGCTGCGGGTCTGGCCTTTTTCTTTAACAAGACCGACTCTAAGTATTCAACACGAGGGATCTCAAAACTACCATTGATTGGCCACTGAAGTTCGGAGGCATGTCTGGTTTGTCTGTGCCAAATATCATTAAATACTACACTTCCAATGCCATGTTTACAATACATAGTACATGTCGGAGTCCCCTCCTGTGGTGCCGGGCGGCTAAATTCCAAAGATTGTCGATCGCTGCGGAATAATGCCCTAAAGCAGCTAGACAATTTCCCAGGCATTTCTCAAAAACTTGGTGTTACCTGGTCAATAATTGTGTCTGCAGATACAATGCGCCAAATTCAAATTGTCAGGGTTAAATTAAGAGTCGGGTCACGACTCACCTGACCAAACCTAAGGAGGACCGTACGATTTATCAAAGAACTTATCTAACGAAATTTACCTTGTGTTTGGTGATTTTGGCAAATCTGCCCGCCTCAAAAGTGGACCCTCGTCAAGATGCCGTCTCAGACCGCACGGCTATCATCCAAGGATCGGATCGTACAGCGCTGTAGAGGTGTTGCGTCTCGTTCAGTCGGGCCCGTAGTATCACACCGTCCGATCCCGGTCCGATAGCATGCGTCAACCTTCAATGGTCCGGCATCAATCTTGAGGGTCCCTATTAGGCGCCAACTGTGAAAAGAGGAAAATAATATGAGGCCGGGAAGCCCAAAGGAAACACACCAAACACCAGTTACAAAGGAACATACAAAGTACTTTATTTTAAGGTCAAGCAATGACAAAGTCAGTGACAGGTCAGATAGCTATCGGCCCTCAGTACAACAGAACGAACTTCAACGGGGTTTGATGTATTCAGTGAGAGACTGTACATTGGGACATTCAGGCTTTTATACATTACTCCATCCTGTTGTCCAACCCCTTCGCGGGTTAACCATTCCATGAATGAATTGTAAGGGGTAACCATCTACACAGGCTGCGCTTGTTACCTATTGTATGCTCACTGGGTGTGATAAGTTTGAACAGAGTGGATGAGGAGTGTTCACAAAAAGACACAACTGATTTATGTTGTAATTGATTAGTAAATCAAGGAGCCCAGCTTAATTCCTCAAGTCAATACTTGGGACATTTTAATTTAAAGTGCCCCAAAAACAAATGATACATTCTTGGTACACATGGGTACACATTTCATGTAAGAAGCTTAATACTACAAACAGATAAGTGCCAGGCAGTGTCCTGCCGGTTAGTGTCCAAAACAAAGTACATTCATATAATGCCAGAAGTACAAAAAATGCCAAACAGATGCCAAAAAAATGCCAAAAAAAAAAAAATACAGAAAATGCCTCAGATGTCAAGAAATGCAGAAAATGCCATCAGGAAATGCGAAAAAATGCCAACACGTGTTTCAACCTATGAGGTCGTCATCAGGGCATATAGATACATATAGTGCATTGGGCTATAGTGCTGATGCTAAATCCTGAACTGTGTTCAATTTAGAAACCTGCCAGGGGGGGGGGGGAGAGGGTGTCAAAGCAAGGAGCAATTGGAAATGGGAGAGAAAAGAAGGAAAAAAGAAGAAAAATATACTGTTTAAATTACTGCGTGCATGACATGACTCTGAAGGTGAGTATGTAGGCTATAAAAAATAAAGCATACCTCATTGTAATTATTCTCTGTCAAGCTGTAGAAAAAATGGAGCAACGGACGGTTCCAAAAGCATGTTGCATTTGATCAGATCATCCATTTAGACTTCCAGGTGTGCGCATTCCTGAATAGGGCCCTACTCCCACAATCCCTTTGTTCCATTCCATGAATGTATTACTGGTCTAGGGTCTCTGCCAGGTCAATTCTAATTTATTCATTAGTATGTGCATAGATCAGTTCCGTTGATACAGGTAATCCATTTACATGCAGGTCAATAGAAGGACAAGGTCTCAGTTCACGACCCTAACAAGTGGCTTGCAGGCAAGTTATATATTAGCTGTATGGAGGTCATGTCGACCAGATTCTGTTCGGAATGGCATCGTCCACCATTTTGATGTACAGGGTGACTTTTACACAGCAAGAGAACCTAAAATGGTGGTTTGATTCAAGATGGCGGCTTACATCAATTTCTAAGGTCAAGACCTTGCCGTAGAGAGTTATTCGCGTACAGTTTTAAGCAACTTGGCGTAGGCCAATATACATACAATCGTTACAATAGGAGGCACAATTTAATATCCAGTTTGACAGACGAACCAGCAAATCTCAGCCATATGAAGAAGTAGACGCAACAAGCCAATGCGGGGGTCCCAGAGAGAGGCCGAACCGCTGTTCGGCGACTGCTGGGAAAATAGCCTCTTTGGGGGAATGCCACCACGAGAAAGTACACAATGGTTCGGGGGAGCAGGGAGGAGGGTGGAGAGAACTGAAAAACGCCTTAGTGGGGTACAAGACCAGAGAGCCCTGGACAGGGGAAAAGCCAAACGACCTAAGGCTGGGAGAGAACCACACACACCCAAGGTCAGGTGAAGGTACCCATGGTGGGGTGAAAGGCCAGAGAACCCTAGGTAAGGGAAAAGCCAAAGAACCCCAAGAAGGGGCAAGAGATATAATACCTCACAGCAGGGTGAGAGTGTGCAGCTCCCAGACAGGGTGTAGAAAATTAAACCCAAAGATGGTGTGAGAGAAGCAAGTCTCTAAAGGGAAGAGAAAGATATATGACTCCAAGGTCACATGAGAGAAACCCTATTCCAAGACGGATTGATCACAGTCCGATTGCACTAATCAAGGACTGCTATACCCAAAAACGAGATAGGCTTAAAAGACAGTCTTACTGGAACTTTGAACTGTACCACCAGGCACTGGGCTGTTAACGATCTGCTAGATCACGGAGGCTCCGAGAGGCCTTGGAACTATCAGGAAACTGTTCACAAGAGGCCACTGAGTGGGTGTCTTCCTTCTTACAAAATAGACAATCCAGAGATCATCTGGGGCAATCACGCCTCTCAAACCAAACCAGTGGATTGTGGAGTCCCACAGGGAGCCAGTTTCTCCCCTCTGTTATTCAACTTATATATGTGTTGCCTGTGCACTATGCTGACCCAACTTGGCATATTCTTTACTAACTTCGCCGACGACACCCAATTAGTCTTTGAACTCAGTGGAGACTATGGGCAGGACAGTGAAAAACGAACATCCATATACAATATCATTGAAGGCTGGATGAAGGCAAACTGGATGTGCCTTAGTGGTACCAAAACCGAGTTAATGATTTTTGGATCTCCAAACGCCAGGAGAAAAATGAGCCAATCTTATTCCTCATTTGGTATCAAAAAAGCACAAATTGCAATATCAGAAAAGGTAAAGATGCTCGGTGTCTACCTATAAGCTTCACTGGGAGCAGAGGCCCACACAGCCTATCTGAAAAGAAATTGCCAATACCATCAAAAACTACTCAAAACAATCAGACATTTGTTTAACCAGAAAATAGCACCACCATAGCTAGAGCAACAATACTCTCCCGACTAGATAATGGTAACTCCCTACTCCTGGGCACTATTAACAAATGCCTGAAGCAATTCCAAGTGATTCAGAACAATGCCACAAGGGCTATCACGGGCAAATCAAGAAGGGAGCATATTAGAAGTGACAGAAGAGTCTTGCATTGGTTGGCCATTGAGGAGAGAATCATATTTAAGTCTCTCACACTGGTCCATCGCTGCTTGTATGGTAAAGCCCCCGCATACTTAAAAAAGCAATTCAAATGGCATGAGCCAAGCCGTAATCTGAGATCTACTAACAAAGGCCTCCTTTAAATAATTACAGCAAAAAAGGTGAATGGACTAGGCAGGGCTTTCACGAGCAGAAGTGTCCTAAAATGGAACGAACTACCCGTGACTTTGAGGCTGGAAACAAAACATCTATGCTTCAGAAAACAACTTAAGACTTTCTTATTTAAATAACACCCTGTTAGGCACCTATAAACCTTTGTATTTTGCCCCGACTTGACCTACATGTGTGGTTCCACCACTGTCCCGTACTCTGCTTTCTCATGTCCTGTCTTTTTGGAACGCGCTCTGATGCCCGCGGGCTGCAGTGCTATACAAATAAATAAAAATAAAAATAAAATAAACATCCAGAGAGACATTCTGGGGGTGGTGGGGGGTGGGGGGAAGTCAGAAACAAACCACCCTTTCAGGCATTGAGAAGGAATCACTTTAGAGACCTATACTGTTTAAGTTCATGTTAGTCCTTTTTATTAGTGGTAGGGTCAGTTCTTAGGTTAAGTTAGGCTTTTGGCATGGAGGACTGTGTTAGGTTTGTAAGACTTACTGATGAGCACCATATATTCTTTTATTTTAGACAGGGCCAAGATCCCCATTAGACATAGGTAAAGAATAGGCATTTTTCCACTTGGTTTTAGGAAGAATTGAGGGTGACGTGCCTGCGCTCTCCACTTGGAAAAGTGGTGGCAAGAGTTAATTTATAGACTATATACTAATGTCTCACCTTTAATTTGAATTGTGTCGGTCAGTAAAAGTGATCAACACTTCTGAAAGTGACGATAGTCATCTTACTGACGAATTCTGCTTTCATCTAGCAATGGAGGAATTTGAACAGTTCTAACCGAATTGTAAATGCGGGAGGAAACAGAATTGCTAGAAGCAATGCAAATTTGGGAAGGCGTACGGAGAAGATTCAGAATTACTACCTGAATTCTCCCCTTTATTAAAAACTGCAATTTATGATCGCAGGAGTGTCTATAATTCTTTTAGGGAGGTTTGTCGGTTTCAATGTTCCCAGATGGTCGCAGGCCAAGGTCTTCCACACTTTTGAAGTAGTTGTTCAAGACAAGAGAAAAGCTCAGAGTAAAAGCATTCAGGATCTGCAAAAATTTGGTGTGGAAGATTCTGATTGTCGTGAGAAGATTCGATCACTGAGGCAAACCTATAAAAACTGGGATAAGGGCTATAAATCGTACATGCTCCAGTTAGATAAAGACAATATGTAGGAGGCTGTTGTATGAAAAAACTTCGTAGTTTCTGGTCATTAGTTAATGATTCTATGAAACCACAGGACTACATTTAAAGTAATCCAATCATCGCAGCATTTTAAGAATATATATAGAGAACCAGAGGGCAGCTACCAGTATCATCATCCGACACTCCTTGGTCCCTAGACTTTTCAATCAGTACAATAGAGGAGATCCAAAAAAAAGCTTCATCCTCCCGTGCCCCGGGGATGAGTAATGCCCTATTGAAAACTGATCCACCTCTATGGACAAACATTGGTGGTCATTACGAGGTTGGAGTTAAGAAGCAGTCCTTACCGGCATGATGCAAATACTGTGTCCGTGTAGGAAAGAGCCCGATAACAGTGGGCTATTACGGGTTTGCATGCACGAGCTTAGCGGCATGCCGGTAACGACAGTACCGGCATGCCGCTAAAGTCCCAAAAATGCCCATTACCGGCATCGTGGAAAGCGCAGACAGCGCTACCGCCACCATCCTCCTCCACATAACGTGATCGGCATCAATGGACGTGGCATTAGCGGGCACCGCTAATAAGCTGAACCGGAAGTAGCGTCATCGCACAGGAACGGGAAAGAGACCAGCGGCTATCTTGAAAAACACAATCCATTGCCATCCTCACCACACAGGACCTGGAGCCTATTTCCAACTGCATAAATCTACCTACAGCACCAGCATCATCCCCAAGGCGCATCCCGGCAGCGCAAAGAGCGCTTTAATGAGGATGAGCTGACTATGCTGGCAGAGACACTGGCAGACAATGCAGAGGTAGTTTTTGCCAACAGCCTCAAGAGAGAGGCACAGATTAAGAAGAAAGAAAAGTCAGTGCCGTAGGGAACACTCCCCGCACAATCAAGCATGTTCGCAAGCGATGGGACGACCTGAGTCTGAGAGTCAGGAACATCATGTCTGTAAACCGAGCCAGGCTATGGCTACTGGCGGTGGTCTCAGCTCACCCATCAAGCTAAGCCGGTGGGAGGAAATCTGCGCCAGCACCATTGGTATCGAGGCCACAGAAGGTGCGGGCGAGATGGAACGTGGCGCCACCTCATCGGCGGATGGAGGTGAGTGTCCTAAGAAAACAAACTGTAATGCAAAGAATGATGATAGTCCACCAATTTCTCCATCCAAAGAGGAAATGCATGGCCCATTACATACACATATGACACATCCCTGCCTAAATTCCGTCCGCAGCACAGACACATGCACATGCATGCAGTATGGCAATGCCATACCTGACACACACCACACAAATATGAAAACGGCATAAGTCACACTGCACGCAGTTCACAACAGAAATGCATGTCACACAGCATACCTCAGCTCCAACATGAGTGACCCTGACGGATGCCTGCATGCTCCACCCATATAGCAAGCAACGTGATTGTTAAAACTCCATTACCTAATACCCTCTAATGTGTTGAACAGCAATAATACCACTGTATGCATGATGCTTGTTGAGCCAACACTGATGCCATCCCTCTCTCGGTCCCCCACAGGCTCTGATCCTGACAGCGAGGCCCGGGACTCTTCCCCACAGGCAACAACACCTCGGAAGAGGGCCAGGGAAGAAGGCAACAGGCCTTTGACATCCAAAGTGCCACCCAAGCCACGACAGGCACAGAAGGGGCAAACACCACCGGATGCCACGGCACTGGTGCCGCTAAGGGCCACTGCTACATTCCCCACAACACCTGTGTCCCCTGCACAGGAGACAGTGGCCAATGGGGATCTTTCAGCAGCAGCCAGCTCTGTTAGGGAGGCAGCAGCTACGGCACCACTGACAGACGAGGACACGCAGAGCCAGGGCCAGGTGTGTGTCCCCGTGGAGGACGACTCCTCGGAATCACCTGCCACACCCATTCCCACACCATCACCACAGGTCACACCTATGTGTTCCTACCATGACACCACACTGGAGCAATCTGGAGGGGAGACAGTTCAAGGGAGCATGAGCCCCACAGGGGAGCCACAAGGATTAGGGGATGTGACACATGCATCATCCACCTCTACTGGTGTCCGGGCAGGGGTGCAGCAGATAGAACATACAGTGCAGCGCAAGGAGGAGCTGACTGCCCTAGTCAGGCAGTTTGTGTCAGACAGTGCCCAGGCAAGGCAGGAGGGGCGCAACAACACTGCGTCACTGAGGCAGGCCATTGAGGCCAGCACTACGCGCACATGCGAGGAGGTGTCTGCTCTGAGGCAGGTCCTCTCCCGCATATCGGATTCCTGGGAGGCTGAGCATCTGGCCCCCAGACTGGAGCAAGCGGCCACCCCATCCTCATCCACCTCCACCCAAACCAGCCCATTTACCAGGTCAGCGCGCACCTTGCAGAGATCTGACATGCCGCCACCAGGTGCGGGAAGTGGACGTCTGTAGATGTGGCAGCCAAATTAGGACAATAGACTCAGACACCCTTTGCATTTCCTTGGACACCATGTGTGTGGGAGTTGTGGGGGAGGGGGAGAGGAGGGAGAGAGGGTGTGTGGGGGAGTTTTAGGGGGAGGGGGTGGGTGAGAGGGTATGTGAGGTGAAGGGTTTGAGCACTTTGTACTATTGAACAGTTAAATACACCCGTTGTGTTGCAGAAAAAATATGTGAGTGGACATTCCTTATTGCATATGTGTCATTTATTGATATACAGTGCATAGTGTACATGTACTCCCACACCCAGTGCCCTCTGACCCTCTTTCATGTCACCCTCTGCACCCATGTGTGTTAAAAATAATGTGCAATCACTGACTGATGCACAGCACGTCCCTCCTGTGCATCTGCACCGCAATGATGTGCGCCCACATCTTCTTCCTCCCCTTCATCATCACCAGGTGGTTGCAGTTCAATGTCAGGGGGCAGGGGCATGTTCCGTTGGATGCACATGTTGTGCCGCAATACACATACCATGATGATCTTGGCCACCTTCTCATGCCTGTAGAGGAGTGCCCCGCCCGACCGGCTAAGGCAGCGAAACCGTGCCTTCAACAGGCCAAAGGTCTGCTCGATGACCACACGGGTATGGGTATGGGAACAATTGTAGTCCTCCTCGTGCCTGTTCTGCGGTTTCGGACAGGGGTGAGGAGCCACGGCTTCAAGGGATAGCCACTATCACCTGCATGAGAGGGAAAACAAGGTATTTGTTAGTCGATTCGTGATGGACAGCTGTACTTATCACACATGTCTGCAGATATGTGTTGGTCACATGCACATGTCCCTGGTTGTATGCGCACATGTATCCTTCCCTCAATGTGTTCTGTGCCATGGATTTATGGTGCGGATTGCATCTTCAATGATACACGGTGTACACTGCCTTGATGTTGCTCATGCATTGTGGACGCATACCGCTGTGTTTGTGTTAAATATGTGATGTCTGGTGTTCTTTATGATTTTCTGACTGGCAGCATTGGCAGTAGTCTCTGCATTTTTTGGCAATCAGCGCTGATTATTCCCATGGTGACATGCTGCACTTCTGTGGTGTTGGCCCTGTGACAAGCAGTGGATTCCCTTGGTGGTTATGTTCAGTGCACTCTCATGGATGCTTGTCCTGTGTGGTGATTTGCTGCAGACATTTACATAGTGAATACTCACAGCATGTTGCTGGATTGTGTTACGCAGGGTGAGGTACGATGATGGGTGGTGCACATGTAGTGGGATGTGGGGTGGTTTTAAGTTTGGCATGTTGCGATAGGTGTGCAGCTTACTTCATTGCTATGGGAATTGGTTGTCATGTTCAGTTTGGGATGCTTTGGGGCACAGTGTTTTGGGATGTGCACATCGTGCTGTCACCACAACAATGATACCATGGTGGTGTGTGCATCTATCCCCCCATTTCACTGCCATATGCCTGTCATGCAACTTACCAAGCAGCCAGGCACGTCGTCCTGCATGTCGCTCCATGTAGCGTGGTAGCATGGAGTTCCGCAGAACCATTGAGTCATGAGTTGATCCGGGAAATCGGGCACAACAATGTGTGATGATCTTGCTGGCGTCACATACCATCTGCACATTGAGGGAGTGGTATTGCTTGCGATTGCACTACACCGCCTCCATGGCATGCAGGACCACCAACTCCACGTGGGTGCAGTTGAGTGCACCAATACAATTTGGCATGCCTGCCATGCCAGTGCATGGAAGCCAACTTTTGTATCGAATATCTCCTGGGGAGTCCATAGTAGGGATATGTAGGGATATGTAGTCCCTTGTGTGCTTCAGGAGGGCATCCAGCACTTGGTTCAGCATGAGAGAAAATAAGGGTTGTGATATGCCATGCATGTGCCCCACTGTGTGCTGGTAGGTGCCTGCGGCCAGGATGTGAAGCACCGACACTACCTTCAGTAGAGGGGGGGATGGCGGTGCGTATTTCAGTGAGCCTGACAATGTTGTCGTGTATCATGTCCACAATGGTGGTGATGGTGTCCCGGTCCAGACGGTACAGGGTGTGGATCTGCTCAGGGGTTAGGTTGAATGGACTGGCTCTGATGCAAGGGATTGGGGGCTGCCCGTGCCCATGCCGTTATTAGCGGCAACGTTATTAGCGGTGCCTCTAATACTGGGTTCTTGGGTCGGAATAGCCCGGAGCGGTATGCAGTGCTGGTAATCCTTTACTGGCATCATTTTTCCATTACCTCCAACCTCGTAGTGAGCCCCATTGTCTTTATTCTATTTACATCAGTGATAGCTACTAAAACAATTCCTGCAACATAGAAAGAATCTGTGGCGATCCCTATCTATAAAAAGGGCGACATGGCTGATTCCCATAATTACTGTTCAATTTCTTTGTTGGGCCACAATAGCAACTGTCATTCTAGGGGAATTGGAGGTGTGGGCTAGACAAACAGACTAGATAGGACTCCAGCGCCGGATAGATGCTGTTTTACCAAATAAGTGAACTGTCTATGAACGGGAAAAAAAACAAATATCATTTGTTTTACTAAAACCAACAAGAGGGCGGTGGGGTTCTTATGGAAAGTGGGTAACCAAACATTGGATCTACTACCAGCAATTATCTATCTGGGATTCTATCTGGAAGAGTTCCCTAATAAAGGTAAAATTACAACCCACATATGAGAGAAAGCAGAACAGCTTTCAGTTCAATTGAAACAAATTTATAGAAAATACTGCAGGTTCTCTATTATGCGGTAAATCAATTTCTATAAAATCACAGTTGTTCCAACCTTACTATGTGGGATGGAAATTGGCCATTTAGTTTGATTAACAGATTGGAATAAGGTGTAATCATGTATTTGGAAGAAGCCCCTTTTACCTTCCAAATTGTCTACCGATAGCTGCTCTTCTTTTTCAGTTGGGCCTTGTTTTGTTACAATGTATGTTGATTGGAAAATTCTGGGCCTATATTGAAAGCTACTTGATCCATCACCAGGAACACTATACAAGGTTGTGTAAATGTAATGATCCGAATGACTTACCCACCGTTGATTAAATGTAAGCACTGTGCTGATGCCATTCTGGGGGCTGGAGATTTTGCTGTGGGTGAATTGATTAGTAACCCATGTATGACTAAAAAGAAACTACACAAGGATGATTGGGTGAAAACGATAGACAAAGTATGGTCCTTTAAGTTATATAGAAGTCTAACTTCTCTGGGTAAAAACCCGGGAGAAATTCTGGCTTATTTCAAGACATTTCAGTATACTTATTGGCGGACCCAGTTTATGAGATACATGTTAAATCTATTACCAACAGGGGAGACCTGTAGAGAAAGAGCTAACACGCTGTCTGAGGCATCATGCGTGTGCGGCATGCTGCAAACCCAGGAGCACATCCTTGAGGAATGCTTAGAATTGCAGAACCAAAGAGCATTGCTATTGGGTCATTTGGTTCATGAGCCGGCCTATTTGAATCAATTCAAATTTTTTATCGGATAGCGAATGTGGAGGTGACCCGACTGACAATTGCTGTGGAGATATTGGTATGAAGTGCTTGGGGTGTTGAGAATCAATTTTTAAAAGTGTTGGTCGCTTTCTATTTTTAAAGTGGTGCAGTCTCTTGTTTTAGTATTGACTAGATAGCCAATTGAGTATTAGACGTTGTTTTTACTATAGCGTAAATTGCAGCGTATTGTGGTTTTATACACGATTAACGAAATCAACAAATTAGATATTCTTATCTGATTTTAAATGATGGTTGAGATTTTACTTGACTAAAGGGTATGTACTGTAAATTGTTAATTTTAATTGTTTAGTATCTATGTTTAAGATGCTTCAATGGATTTTAACATATATATTATTTTGCATTTACCGTCATGGATTATGTGCCAACAACAATGTTAAGATTGCTTGCTTTCATTTGATGATATTAAACCTGGTCCAGAACCTTACAGACTGATGTTTAATGTATTGGAATCCATCTATGCACCACTTAAACCTGTGCAATACCTAATCGAAATCACCCTGCCAAATGCTGGAGGTTCTGTTGTTATAATAAAGTTGGTTAAAGTAATGACACCATTTTGTATGAAATTATCTTTCTGATAATTAAGGCACTGTTCTATTATTCTGTTTTTGTCATCCACTGTAAATATCACCAAAAACACATTCCTAGGAATATCATCACCAGCTATTATATTGCTAATACTTGCCAGTACCCTCCCCAGAAAAAAATATAATTGCATCCACATTTTGGGAAGACCACCACCCACCACTCTCACCTTACTATTTTAGCATTTCAGCTAGAGACTTAAATGTACCCAGTACCAGGAGATCTGACTTTTGATTTTTCCGGGGGTTTCCGTTTTAGGAAGTCCCATTCAAGGTACAGAGACTTTTAGCAGAGAGGGCTGTTAGCACTCGCGTACTCAGCGCATCTTCCCAGTACTGGAATATGTGGAAGAGCTCTGGGCCTGGAATGAACAGCTTTTGTGATTGGGAATATTTAGCTTTCAGATATTCCTGCTGTTGCCATCATTCCTCGTGATTTTCTTTCTAGGGGATACCTTCACAGAGAACTGTGTTATTTTGTTCATGCCTCAGTGGTATAACTGCATCGTCTGATATTGGCATTGCTATTACCTTGTGTGTTCTTCCCATATCCCCAGATTTTATTTTTTTAGATTCAGGTTCAGCTCTAATTTGTTATATTGTGAAATCAATATTTTTAATTCCCTATCTTGAACAGAATCTTGTATTGATATTGTGATCTTAAACCCCCAGGCTACCATTGCCACAAAACTAAACTGGTTAATTTCCTGTTGAGATTGCGGGTGTTGGATTTTGTGTGACTGGATCGTTGGTGAGCTTCGGCTATCAATTGAGAAGGGCCTTCTAGTCTTAAAATGTCATCTCAGGATTTGGGGAAAATCTCTTGAGTTGTTATCTTGGGATAAATTATTAGATGTTATAGTTCATAAAGGTACAGGCCCCTGGCAAGGATGCTACCTTGATTATGTGTGATTTGTCCTTTCAAGCTGATGCACTATTGTGCAGTTGCTGTAGGACCTTAGTGAATAGAATATTGAACAAGTGTAATGCACTCCTGGGAGTACTTCAATTAAACGTATTAGTAGACTCCAGGTGGCTTAAAGCTGATTGGTTTCTCGATGTAGCAAAAGTATTTGTGTCCAAGCTGCTTGAATGAACCTGCTGTGGCTTCCAGTAGAGTAAGGAGTTCAGCTTGACATTATGTGCATCATCTTCAAAGACATCAACGTGGCTGTTCGAGCCACCGCACGCATTGCATCACAAGGTCCATCTCAGAATGGAACCATTACTTTATGGTGCATCAGTGTTTATTCATCCCTAGGTCTCTCATTCAGACCAGAAGAGATTCAAAACACTCAGTCTTGGGACCCAGGCTTTGGCATCAATCACCAAATTCCATTTGCCTTTGGTGGAAATAACTGAAATAGTGGTTTCAGAGTTTGAAAATGTGCTATCAAAAAAGTGCACTCTTCTTTTATAGCGCATTGATTGGTGCACAACGTACATGCTTAACATGTTTTAATACAAACCTGCAAGAGAAGTACTCTTCACTGACTACCATAAATGTTTGTTTGTTAATTGTTTATGGTTTAAAAAATAACCTTTACAATTGATCATTTTACAATGCATAGTCCAAAATATACCATTAAAACAAAACCAATCAAAACACATTACACCAATTTATAAAATCCTTACCACATAATACACTTTCAAAATAAATCAGTTTTACATTCATTTGTATGAATCTAATTTAATAAAAATGTTTACTACAGCTATAGACATAGCAACCACCTCTGCCCCCTAAAATGGACAAACGCAAGTTTTCAGTATCCAGGTGCGCCAGGTTCTTCATGAATACCCCAAAATAGGCAATCCGCATGGATAACAGAAAGGGGCAAAGTAGCAATAAATGTTTTAGATTTTCCCTTTCATCCGGGTTACCACAATACCCACACATGGCCTGGTCCTTTGGGATACCACTTCCAATGCACGCAATTTATTTTGTCAGTAATACGTTCAATCAAAATCTCACCCGTTTCCGGCATCACACCTACTGCTTCCACGCTGTCCTACTCTGTAGTGATTGTGAGCGGTGTATAGCCACGCAGGGGATGCACTTCGGAATGCATTAAAGTGCCCTCCCGAGAGCAGAGCTTTCTAATGATCTAATTCCCATACAAGCCAACTAGAGAGTATCTCCAGACCATACACATGTTTCGGTCTCACCCTGCCAGCGTTGAATTTCAATACAGGCACTATTGAAATCCTCCCAAATTTGGCATTGATTTTCATCATTTGGGAAGCTAACATTTTTGCTTTATTTTTTAGGATTTCCCTATGAAATGAAGCCCCAAATTTGGAATCCTAAATACACCAGATCTTCCACACCCTCTAATTTAGCTTTTTTGATAAACCAACCAAATTTGCACCTCTTATTTATCGAACAGATTTTCATTACTTTAGTTTTAGAAGGATTCATTTTTAGTTTATTAATCTCCATAAACTGTGCAAAAGCCATTATCAACCGCTGAAGGCCAATTGGTGTCATGCCAAAGAGTAGACACTCATTGGCATAAGCTAGCCAAGATAACTCTCTTTCCTCCAATTGTAGGAGCTATGAATGATACCTCCTCCAAGACAGTACGTACGTCGGCTACATACATATTAAAAAGGCAGGGCACCAACACGCACCCCTGCCGCAAACCAGAGTATGTATCTCCTTTCCTTGACATGCTGCCTTCATTATTTAGCCTGCCCTGGACCGTTGTCCCCTATGAAGATTGATCAAAATATTTAACAGGCCTACGGGCATACCACATTTTCAGTTTGGTCCATAATAGATTCCGATCGACAGAGTTGAAGGCTTTTGGTAGTTCCAAGGATACCATTATATGATATGATAGGTTATTTATAACGCAATTAATTCCCAGAGGTTTCTAGGCACGGACCCGGGGATCGAACCTGTGGTGCTCCGTGTCGTCTTGATTCAAAGGCGAGCAGGTTGCCCCTGAGCTATCCTCCCGAGACATATGAATGGATAGACCGTGCTTTCCCCAAGCCAGAGTTTATAGGCAATGCATTAAGACACCATTACAATCAGTTCCTACATTCCTCCTGAATCCAGTCTGGGGCTTATGCAGTATCCCTTACTCACTAGCCAATTGCTCGACTTCTCCCAGATTTAGAACCGCAAAAAGCGTACTATCTACATCTGTAAGTGCTATTGGCCTATAGTTTCCTGCCAAGGCTCTATTAATGTATTTGTAGATAGATAGGGATGATGTAAACATTCTTCCACGATGGAGGGGTCAGCTGATGCAGAATAATAATCTTTAAACAGAATTATACAGGATTTTGGACCAAATCTCAGGAGCCTGTTTAAAGACTGTGTTGGAAAAATAATTTGATCTCGCAGGGTGTGACCCACCAGCCCGTCTGATAAGAATCTCTATATCACCCGCTGTAAAATCCAAACTCCAATCATTAATAAGCACAGGTTTGTCTGGGTAGCTGCCAATCCCCCCCATACATAGCCCTGTAATATTGCACCAAACATCCTCTGCGATAGGGTTTGTCTGTATCTCTGCCTGACTTACTTCTGCGAATTTATGGCAGACCAAAAGTTAACCTCCGACTTCTCTTCCAAAATAGCTGGCATCACCTCCCTGTCTTGCTGCCGGACTAAATGCCGGCGAGCCTTCATCCAGTTTTTTAGCCTCTGCTTCTCCTTATAGAATTAACCTGATACCATGCACAGTACCTTTGCAGCTCTGTTTTATGTCCCGTATTATCCTCCTGCTTTGTTTCTTTTCTTCTTGGACCAATATGTCCTACCAATGCCAGTGATATTTAATCCCCCCCTACAGATACTTTCTTCATACCTAGTGGCACCATTGAATGTTGGGTGGTGTCATTAAATACTCCTAATGAATATAATGGAAGATTGTGTTCCAAGGAAGTGTTAATGAAAGTATATTCGATATTGCCATTAAAACGATCCATATTTGTTTCATACCATTTTAATCTATTACGACTACAGTTTGCAACCAGAGAACTGTGACCACAAGTCCTTCAAAAAAGTAAGAAAAGTTGCTACTAACATATTGTGGTCACTCAGATCCGTTTCCTCAACATAGAAATCCACACAAGTCTCCACAAGGTCCTGTGAAACAAACACAAAACAGAAACAGATGAGGAAGTTCCCCTATGCCAGGTGCAATGACTTTGGGTCCCAACAAAAAAATTGGTCATTTAGTAAGGATAGACCTCAATCTTCCATAGTCTGCCTCCACTCCATACACTGCATAACTTTACTGCGGGCCCTCACCGGGATGTTCTCATATTGAGGGTCTCCCTCGTATGGCAGACCATCAACAACCGCAATTGAAATTCAA
This sequence comes from Ambystoma mexicanum, assembly GCF_040938575.1. Classification (NCBI taxonomy): domain Eukaryota; kingdom Metazoa; phylum Chordata; class Amphibia; order Caudata; family Ambystomatidae; genus Ambystoma; species Ambystoma mexicanum. Next base: position 643,599,826 of record NC_090940.1, on the reverse strand, counting down.
ATCCCCACCTGCTAATATTAGTCCTCCTGGGTGTGTGACGTACCATTCTTCAAAGAACATTGACAGTTTGCCCAAAATCACACCTAATTCACCATGCATGGGTTGCCAGTAGACATTTACCACCATGAGATGGACCTGAGAAGCATTACTTTTACCAACCAAGACTGCCACAATTACCCTTCGACTCAAATGCATGTGTCTGACTCTTTCGTACCCAGCACCATTCTGAATCTCGATTATCAACCCTTCCGATGGTCTCCCGCTGTGCCTCTTAGTAGCAGCTTGAAACACAACATGGTAGACATCAAAAGCAGGGCAAGACACCAGCCACACTTCCTGCATGAGAAGAAGGGTATGTGCTCTCAAGAAAACACACAGGTCAATTCACGTTTTCAGCACGGGGCAAGGCGGCAGGTTCGAGCTTCGCACACACTATGGCTTCACTGCCACGAGCATACAGTTTAAAGCATAGGTATCTGGACCTTCTGCCAAAGCCTCTTTTCCAATAATAGTCTCTTATTGCATAGGGCCTGTCGTAACAAACCAGTACAAAAGTTTTTCTTATCAGGATTCTCACATGCACAAATTCTTACTTCCAGTGTTCATCTTGGGTCTCCCTCGTTCAGGATCAAAGCCCTTTTTACCACAATGTCTCAATTGGTCTCCCTCGTTCGAGCTCGGATCATGTAATCCAACTTTCTACGTTTTCCTCTTGGTATCAAAAATCGAAGACTGTCGAATGTGATGGGTTTTGCTTAAACCATCGCAGGACCACTTCAATTTACTTGACACAATGTTCTTATCAATTTTCTTCTTTCATTTCTGCCACTTCTTGGCAGAATACCTTACAGAGACTTTCGATTGAGCCCTCCGTCTTGAGCCGGATCTCCTTAAATTCTGGAAACTCCTCAAGACTTTCCTCTTCGCCTCTTGTCTCGGGAGGATAGTTCAGGGACAACGTGCTCGCCTTGGAAGCAAAACGACACCGAGCAACACAGGTTCGATCGCTGGATCCGCACTTAAAAACCTCTGGGTATTAAGGGCGTTATAAATAACCTATCATATCATATATCTTCCTTCTCTCCACCTCTACCCTGCTAACCCAGTTCTCTATTTTTCCCTCTCTCCCTCCTCTACCTTACAGCATGCTGACTGGCCGTCGAGTGTACCTCAAAATCTCACTGGTCCCCGGCACACCCGCCAATCCTCTTTCACACTTGCCACAGGGCCCTACACCCCACCCACACTAAATGCACTTGTGAAATTAACCCTAGAGAGTGGCGCTCTCTGCACTTACCCCAGTCTCAACCGACCGGGTGCACTTGATCCTCCCCCACCCCCTTTGACGCTCTTTGCACTTGCTCGATCATTACGCATGACGCCGGAAGATCGTATGTCTGTTCTCCCTCGTCTTCACCCCTTAATTGCACTATTAAAACTGCAGAATCGCAGCCTGGTCTATTTGCTGTCTCCCAAACTGTTAAATGTATGTTCTACTCACTAACTCTGCCTGTGCAAACTATTATCATCTCAGAATTTCAAGGGCTCTGAGTGACTGTTTGTTTTTTCCCCATGTTCCCACACTCCTTGAGCGCTTTGAACACTTGCCTGTGTATAGGCGCTATGTAAATAAACAATACCATACCATACCATACACTTGCAGTGCCGGACCACTCAGTCACAGATATTGTATCTTTGTTCTCTTAGTTCAAACATCCATCAGCCATTCAGCTTTCCTCGCCTCTTTCATCACATGCGTTACAATCTTCCTTATTGCGCTCTTTATACAATGTTTTCCGCTTGCAACCTTGACTTCAACACAGACAGGTTTTGCATCAGTCTCCCCAACTCACCGGCTGTGTTAATCTTACTGGTGCTGTTTAATCTTAGAACCAAGGATGGTACCACGGCGGCTGCTGCTCCTCCCCGACTCGATCAGCCATGGAGGAGGGCCCTGGGTATCTCCAACACACAATGCAGGATACTAGTCTTGTTTCCTGGCCTTACACCTTTTCAATCTGAAGGAGTTTGGAAAGTAACAGTTTTCTGCCAGAAAGGTCAAGGGCATCTCCCTCCTGGTGCACCCTTCTTGGTTTGCCATCTTTCTTCCCTCGTTCAGCTGCCATCTAAAAAACAATATTCCTTTGTGTGCTTTGCCTCGCTCAGAGTGTGCTCTCCTGCTCCGCCTTTTATCCGTGTGGGGAAGCTTAATGGAAGTCAGGTTTGAATGGTCACCATTAATTGCCTGGCCTTGCCTGACCAAAGTAGTGGCACATGTCAGGTATAATGCTAGGGTGTGAGTCTGTTTTCTCCCAGAGTGGGCTGTCCGTGTGAAAGTGTTTCTGTAGGGAAAGGGGTGGGTTCAGTTCCTAAATATCCTACCGGGTAGGATGGGGTAAAGATTTTACAGGGACGGGGATACTGCATCTCGCGATCAGGTGTCCCCCTCCCCGAAGTCCCCTCACCCAGGTGATCCTCCCACACTAGTCCAGCCCCAGGGTGTGGATCCAAAGGCAATGGTCGTGCCCTGGCCACAGGAGAGAGAGAGAGAGATCCCTGGCGACTAGCGGGTGAGATATCATCTGCTTCCTCAATTCTTTCAGTTGGGCAATTTAATCCTTTGACGCCATAGCCAGCCATCGCCAGTCAGGCACATTAATAGAAGTTGACTCCCGGAAAGCCATCTCAACCCCTTCTTTGGCAGCAATCAATTGTCAGCAAGCTCCATCTCCTCCCATTCGTGGGGGCTTATTCCGTGAAATATAGGGTTAAATAATATCTCATTTGTTGTAAATTGTTTGCTTCCTTTAATAAGGATTCATACACTATCTTAGAGGGGATGGCTAGTGTAACACGGTCATCCCTTGCCGGGTCTATACACTCTACCAACTCTATATCTTTGGGCGTGATTAACATCAGACTAGGTATCTCATAGAATAATGCAAGTACAGCTGATCTTTTCAAAATGCCAGGCCCCCCTGTTTCAAACAAATACTCCAAGAGCAGTTTAGATACACCCTGCATCCCCTGCTTGGCCAGACCCACATCCTAAGTCATCGCACATGAAGCATTTATACTGTTTTTTAAAGCCAGTGACATTTTCTTAGGCTGCAAGCTCGGCCCTAATCGAAAAAACCTAATCATTGTCCAGCACTTGGTATCCATAATTTCCTTCAGAAGCGATCCTTCCGTTGAGCCACCAACGCAATGCTCCAATACCATTCCCATTTGCTCCATAGATCGTGGGTTATGCCGAGTAAAAGCCTTAGAAGGGTCACTCTGGGGAAGTCTAGCATTTACAGGGGATGAAGGCAGCTAAATTGAGTGGCTCATCACCCCGCTTCCATACCTCTTCAAAAACAGTCAATCGGGAATAAATGCTGCTCAAATGAGCGTTCTGCCCCACCAACTGGGATCGGCCAGTGTGACTCCTCGGTCACTTCCTTCGTGGTGATGCTATTCGGGTGCTCCTCAGTGTTTGTTCCACTCAACACAGGATTTGAGGCCTCTAACCCACTTATTTTGACGTTAGTAAAGATGGGGAGTGCATTAAAGAGAGATGAATCCATGGGTGGTAGGCCAATACCTTTGCAGATATGGGTATTTCTGTCCTCCACCCATCCCCCCATCACATCTCCCTAAATTGTTGATTCTCAACCGATGCTGGAAGAATATAAAACCCTTGTGCTTCCAGAAAAAGACTCTCTGCATGTTTTAATACAGGCAGGAAGTGATATTTTATTCTGGTTTTTGTAACCCTCTTCGTACCTCCCGCTTTGGGCCTCGACCCAATCATCATAATAGGGGGTGACAAAGGTAATGGTGTAGCCATTGCTAAACTCAATCGATCCTTTTTGCTGGTAAAGACCAGAAGGGCCACTATAATATCCATTCTAGAAGATGATTTAATCTCTCTGTTCCTCAATTCGTAAATGCTGATTGTTGATTACTTTTAGCCTTGAAAGAAACAAATGTCACTGCAGGGCAGAATCATAAGACAGACTGCTCCAAAATCAGCACAGCAAGGCAGGAAGAGGGGAAAAGTAGAGGATAGACAAAAGCGGCTACAACCATTCAGGGTCCCACCTTGACTGCGGTGTCCGGGCGCCCGACCCTCGAGATGGTTATCAGATAAGCGGTTGATGTCTGTGTAGACCGCTTTGTTCCTCGCAGCTCCTGTAGGTAACTACTGATAAGTAAACCTCAGCAGCACCTCCTCTGTGCACTGCGCTACAGAGTGTTTTTAAAAGGGTGTCCCTCCTCTTTCTAGTATCGCCTTCACACATCCAACCACAACAACCAGCCCGTAGCGTTTCCTGCTGCAAGCTGCATTTCAGCAGCACCTCTGTGGCGCTCCGCGCAATGGAGGGTTTTTAAATGGGCGTCCTTTGTCTTTCTGGTATTGCCTTCACACAGCCAGGCACAAAATCTAGCCCACAGCGTTTCCTGATCAAAACTTCACCTCAGCAGCACCACCTTCTTTGCAGTAATTCACACTTTCCACTAACCTTTAATCTTTGCCCTACGCATCATACTGGTGTGCCCATGTACACAATGGACCATGTGTACATATTGTGCTATGAGGGAGCGGTGCCCGTCAATGTGAATTCCCATGGACCTGCTGCAGGGTGTCAACTTTGTGGTGAAGTTCAAGGATCATGATGGACAGTCAGATCTGGAGGAGTGGGTGTTCAGTGTTGTTGGCCAGGAGCAGGAATTCTGTCATGGTAGAGTTCAATTTGAGATAGACGCAAGATCTGGATCAGGGCGAGGCTTGCTTTCTTTTGGTCAGTGTCGTTGATAGAAGGTATTTTCAAGTAGCGTGCAGGATCATCTGGTATTGAACGATGTGTATTCAGTTGTTGGTGGGCAGGTTTCATTGGACCTCCATATCCCTCATCTCAGCGAGCCCACTGCTTCACATTTTTCCTTTCTCCTGCTCTGGGAACATTGAACAGTAAACTAGCTGCACAAGTCTGCTTTCTCCGTAGTGTGGCATGAGATGCAAATCCCACTTCTGTGTGTGAAGGTGTTGTGTTTTTCAACACATTACTTGTACATTGTGGCTGCTACATGTCTTTCCCAGGATGGATCCTACAAGTGGCTTGGAAGTGGGAGTTCTGGGTTCAATCGCGGGAAGGGATACTTCTTTCACTAAGCATTCAACACTTTGATTGTGCACACTTCACACAGTACTGCACTGTATGCAAAAGTGAGGAACTTTTGTTTGTGTTCCTGCACTGTGGTGCTTTGTCTTCTGCTGATGTCTGTCTGGAACAATTGAGACATGGATCCAGATTCTCAAAAAGCAGCGCACATGAAAGGAGTGCAGAGAAAGTGCGCTATCCTCAGAACTGCTCAGGTCACCTTATTCAGAAAGCGGATATGAGAATTTCAGGAGGGGCTGGACAGAGGCAAAAGAACGCACTTTCCAGCACCCCTGAGAACATTAATGTCGGAAGCGTTTTGGCTCACAGCAACCAACGGTAGATGGGAACAGCAATGGGGATAATTAAGGAAATGGTAGAAAAGAATAGAAGTAGAAAAGAGGGACAGGAATAGAATGAGGAAAACTTGAAGCAGGAATAAGAATGAAGAAATAAAGAAACTGTGGTAAACGCTCTTGGGGTGTAAAGGAAATGACAATGAAGATAAAGTTAAGTAGAAAACACAAAGCAGGAAAAGAGGAACACAGGGCGAGAGAAAAACAGAAAGAATAAATGTAAACCTAGGAGGAAAACGAAGGATAAGAAAAAGGTTAAAGTCGGAGAAAAAAGGAATGATAATATTGTCAAGTGCTAGAAAAAGGAGGCCCAAAAGAACAAAGGGGGCAAGAAAATTAAGAAAATGAAAGAGTTAAGCAAATGAAAAAGACAAAAGTGGATTTACGGTAAAACACGGCTTTTATTATGTACAGTTAGGGTTACTTAACACACCGTTGTATTACAAGCAAGTTGCGCAACCTTAAGTGGCTGGCAATAAAACACGTTCTGGATTCTTCAAATGTGATATCTGATTGGACCCGTCTAGTGATGTCACAGGGTCCCCTGCAAAGCGCAGCACAAAGCCCAGAACTGGCACCTGTCTTTCCCCACTAACTAATTGTGTCCGGATGGAGATCTGTCTGCCTGCACGCAAGGGGGGTTCTGTTTAATGCCGTAAATGGGGCGTAGCTTGGTGAAATGCCAGAATGTGAACGTAGAAAGAAAAGGCATACATGAAAAGAAGTAAGGGGTAGTGAAAGAAAAAGATAAGTGCAAAGGAAAGCAAAAAACAGAGTGCAAAGGACATATAAGGAAAACAATGGTGGAAAATGAAGAAAGAAAGAAAGAAAGAAAGAAAGAAAGAAAGAAAGAAAGAAAGAAAGAAAGAAAGAAAGAAAGAAAGAAAGAAAGAAAGAAAGAAAGAAAGAAAGAAAGCGATAGAATGAATGGGAAAAGAAAACTATAGAAAAACGGTGCTTTGCCCGATCTCTAGTCTCTGAACCTCCCACTGACTTGCAATGCCCATCACATATGCCACATGTGTAATATTAATGCAGAACTGTCAGGGCAGATTGCAAGCAGATCAGTCGCTCCCAGGATCTATGCTGCAAATCATTGGACGGGCCGACTCCGAGGTGCACGCGAGGTCATTCCGCTGGAATAATGTCAGAGTGAAACATTGGGGGGTTCTCTGGGAGCTCAGCAGGCGTCACACCGCTTGGCGCTGCTCCCCGTGTATGGGCGGCCAGTGTGAGTACAAAGGGATCTTAAGCGCCTCGCTCAAAACATCACCTCCCAAGCCGATCCACGTCATGTCTGTCGAGTGGACGGTAGTGGCAGGAAGATTAATACAGCGCCTCGATGACTGAGTGCCACACGCCGCCGCACAGCCGCGATAGGAGGCGGCCATTACTCTGCAGACACTCGGGCCGAACAAACCCCGCAATCAGTACTAGGGGTGCAGCACGTCCACCCGCTGACAATATATTAATATCTAATGTAATGGATGCCTTCAGAAGATTGCTGCAGGAAGCATCAAATGTCTGTTTCCTCTCACAGAGATCTGCGTTTCTATCGTCACTCAACTCTGTGCTTGTGTATATTTGTGTTGTCACTCAACTGTGTGCTTGTGAATTTTGTGGTGTGCGCTTACAGTGACTGACCGCCTCTGCACGATGCTAACAGGTCAGTGTCCAGAGAGTGATCAGGGGGGCAGGAGTGCTTAAGTGGGTTCTCTTGGGGGTTAAGTTCTAGTAGGGGCATAGTTAGCTCTTGGTCCAGTTCCCTCTTGTTGCCCTTACTTGTGGCATGCCTGGGGTTGAGCCCTCTTTCCCATTTCCATCCCTGGGTTGTCCTTGGCCTACTTCCCTGTCCCTAGAGTTTCTAGCTTATCACCATACCTTTTGTGGGAGCTCTAAGTTGCCCGGGGAGGGGTGATTCGCAAAATTGCTAACCAGAGAGTTTGACTTGGTGTGAGAGTAGTTTGAGCAACACAGTTCACTTAGATGAGAGAGAAGTCTAAGGAGCTCAGTTCACCTAGATTCAAGAGATAGCTAAGCAAAACAGTTCACCTAGATGTGAGAAATGGCTGAGCGACACAGTTCACCTAGATGTGAAAAATGGTTAAGCTATACAAATCATCTAGGTGTGAAAGTAGTCTACCCAGTGCAGTTCACCTAGATTTGAGAGATGGCTAAGCAACTCTGTTCACCTAGATGTGAGAAATGGCTAAGCAATACTAAGGTGATTATCAGGATGTCTGTCAAAGCAAAAATGTCCACTGTCCTCTTTCAAGAAAACCTTACTTCTGTCCCTTACGCTAGAAACTAAAGAATACAGCAGTTCTGTGCTGGTTCAGGAGAATGGCTCCCTTCTCCTGGGTTATGATTAAAGTTCCACACAATGCTTCCTTGGTGGGCCAGGAGAATCCCTCCCTTATCCTGACGCCCAGTCTCAGATATCCTGGGGGAATGACTATGTTCCTCAGGTCACAAAGTTTCAAACAATGGGCCTCATTACGAATGTGGCGATAAGGCAACAACGGCGCCGGTAGTGCTACCGGCGCCGTTGTTACCATGCTGCCACATTACGAGTTCTGCTCACGGGTGCAGCTCTGCATGCCTGGTCAGACCAGGCGTGCAGAGCGGCACCCGCGATCAGAACTAGATGTTAGCAACGGTACCATTATGAACGCTACCGCTGCTACCATCCTCCCATTCCTATTGAGCCCTCTGGGTCCTATGGGGCTCAAATGGGAATGGGAATAATTATTACCGGCGGCCAGAAAAGGCCAATTACCGGGTACGCCAAGATTGACATGACCTGGTTATTGCCCTTTTCTGGGTGCCGGTAAAAAATCATTACCGGCAGCAGCCGTGCCCGGCTACTGCCTGCCTCGTAATGAGGCCCAATGTCTTCTTGTTGGCCCAAGAGAAAATAGGAGTCTGGCTCCTTTCTTACAGCAAGGCCGAGGGAGAGCGAGAGGAAGAGTCAGATGGCAAGATCGCTGGCAGGATAAGTCACCGCAAGTAACTCACAGCAGAGGACGAGGGTGAAATCAACCACAGAACCCCTAAACCAGAGGAGGAAGGATTCAAAATCAATATGCAATCATCACTTATTTTGAACCTCTGACCTAATTCTCAATCAAGATCGGATTTCCCTCCAGGAAAGGGATTTATCTTTTATCCCCATGGCTCAACACAATCCATTCCAGACCAGAATAGAAATAGCACAACTTGTACGTAAGGTGAGACTGAAACAATTCTTTGGTCAAACAACCTATGAAGAACGAACCAGCGCTACGAATTTGAGGAATGAATCTACCTTCTATTCCCCTCCCAGAGGAATAAGCACGGAATAAGTGACCTCCGAGTAAGCGATCATCAAAAAATTGGAAGAATTAGAAAATACCTATACACAGGGATTCACAAATCCGTCTATTAAAGATAAGGCTGCACTCAAATCCCTCACCACTAATGAGTACATCATTATTAAAGCAGTGGATAAAGGTGGGGCTACTGTCATGATGAATATGACTGATTACCGACAGACAGTCGGGGCTCTACTTAACAACACACTAGTTACAGAAGACTTGGCAGCGACCCTACCAGACGAATAAAGGAAATGATCGATCCAATTGTCGACGATGCATTATTGGAAGACTCCATCATTAAGAAAGAGCATGAGTTTCTATTACCTGAATATACCAAATGCCCAGCATTCTATGCACTACCTAAAGTGCATACAGGAATAAATCCACCACCGGGTAGACCTATAGTCTCTGGGATAGGATCCATCCTAGAAGCACTATGCCACTTCGTGGAGTATTTCCTCAGACCAGAAGTCACTGAGATGAAGTCTTGCTTGAGGGAATCCACATCAGTCTTCAACCTTACCAAGGACTTACTTTTTGACCCTACCAGCCAAATCCTGGTGAAGCTAGACATAGAATCCTTATGCACTAGGATTCCACAGGAGGCTACTATAACCGTGATCGACAAAATCATGAAGGAGAAACAACCACCCCTCAATATCCCAGTAACCTTTGACATGCAACTGGCAGAAAGTGTGTTGACTAATAACTTCTTCATTTACGAGAAATCATTTTTCGAACAAACATCAGGGACAGCCACTGGGGCGACTTTCGCACCTAGCTTAGCCAATCTATATGTAGAAACATCTGTGACCCAGGAAATCCATACAAGAAACACATTACTCTATGGACCAGATATGTAGATGACATGAACTCAGCACCTTTATGACATGGCTAAACACTCAGAATGACTTTTTTAATTTCAAAACCCCAGTAGCCATCTACAGGTCAGTTCCCTGGACCTGGTCCTCAAAGCTCAGGATGGAGGAGTAACAACTACTGTCTACCACAAACTCACAGATAGGAACTCTCTCCTGCTGTCCCAGAGTTACCACCAGAGGAGCCTCAAGAAAATCTCCACTTCTGGCAGTTCTTACACTACAGGAGGAACTGAACAGCCGTGAGGGACTATAACGAGCTGGCACTGGACCTGGCCCAGAAATGTAAGAACCATGGGTACCCCCCAAAAAAAAAAAACACCAGAAAGAGGCCCAGACACATCCCCAGAGCTATCACTTTAGAGCAACATAGGCAGAGAGATAAAGATCAGGAAAACATTGCAGCAGTATTCAGTTACTCTCCACTTATCAATCCCTTGTGATATCTGATTGGACATGTCTAGTAATATCACAGGGTTACATTCAAAGCTCCGCACAAAACCCAGAACTGGCACCTGTCTTTTCCCACTAACTAATTGTGTCCAGATGGAGCTCTGGATGCGTGCAAGGAAGGGAGTTCTGTATAGTGCCGGAAATGGGGCGTAGCTTGGTGAAATGCCAGAATGTGAACATAGAAAGAAAAGGCATACATGAAAAGGAGTAAGGGGTAGTGAAAGTAAAAACAGAGTGCAAAGGAAAGCAAAAAACAGAGTGCAAAGGAAAGCACTGGTGGAAAAATGGACAGATGAAGAGAAAGAAAAGGACGCAGTAGAATGAATGGGAAAAGAAAACTACAGAAAAAAGGTGCTTTGCCCGATCTCTAGTAACTGTACATGGTCTCTGAACATCCCACTGACTTGCAATGCCCTTCGAATATGCCACATGCGTAATATTAATGCAGCACTGCCAAGAAGGGCCGAGACAAAATGCAAGCAAATCAGTTGCTTCCAAGATTTATGATGCAAATGGTTCGACAGGCCGACTCCGAGGTAGATTTAAAGATTCTGGAGAACTAGAATAGACATTGGAGATGCTGGTGGAGTCTGTGAGTCCGCTTCCGCTGCGCGGGCTCAGTGATTACGCGAGAATGATGTCAGAATGAAACATTGGGGCATTTTCATAAAGCTCAGCACTCGCCAAACCGCTTGGCGCTGTTCCTACTCTGTATGGGCGGTTACATTGAGTACAAAGGGATCCTAAACGCCTCGCTCAAAACACCACCTCCCAAGCCGACCCCATGTCATGTTTGTCGAGTGGAATGTAGTGGCGGGTAGATTAATAAAGGGCTGCGATGACTGAGTACCACCTGCCGCCACACAGCCGCGATAGGAGACGGCCATTACTCTGTCTCAACTTCACAGCAAAGACCTCGGGCAGACATTCGGGCCGAAGAAACCCCTCAATCAGTATTAGGGGTGCAGCACGTACACCCGCTGACAATATTTTAATATATAATTTAATGGATGCCTTCAGAACACTGCTGCATGGAGCATCACATGTGTGTTTCCTGTCAAAAAGATCTGCGTTTCTGTCGTCACTCAAGTGTGTCCTTGTGTATATTTGTGGTGTCCGCTTTCAGCGACTGACCGCCTCTGCACGATGCTAACAGGTCAGCCTACTCTCATCTGAAACCAAAATGCCCGATACATATATTTCTCAGGATTTGCTCCCTGCCACTGGTGCCAAAGTCATATGATTCATTTTAGAAAAGGCCAAGACCGGGATACCCAGAGAATTCTCAAGTACCCGGTGCAGCACAGTGAAAAGTAGACATCGATTGGTTTGCAAAGCATCGAGAGGTCAAGCTTATTTACAGGTCTTGAGGTGTGAATTCAGGAATTCATTTGTATTGGTATATCACTAATATTCTGATGGATTCTTTCCTCCCACTGATTCCTCATCTATGATATCCCTACCGCAGAAACAGTTCTGCTACCCTGGTGCACAGCGGGGCTCCGCATCGGCTCCGTCCGACACCGCTTTGCGCCCCATGCCGTGCATGACGTTGGGGTCAGTATATATAGTAACGCTGCGCCCTGTGACCTCAGTTCTTTTTTTCCATGCACTTGTTCGCTGATCGGAACACACACACTGAGCTTACCTATGTTTTAGACTACACTCGTCCAATGTCTTAGACTTCAAGCCGCGTGCAGACTGCGGCCTGCAGATACTGGTCTCAGAACTGCACTGGATTTGTTTATATTGCTTGGGCGAGGAGCATGACACCCAGGATTGCGGGTCATGCAAGTCCATACACCCGAAGGCCCTCTTGGAGAGGGTGGCAAAGATCTTCTCATTTGTCCACAAGCCTATGGGTAAGGCTCTGCAGTCTCGATTGAGGTGGCATGGCATGGAACGATGCTCTGAGTAGCAAACGGGTCTGTGCAATGAAAAGGACAAGAAGAAGCATAAGAAGAGTTCTCCAGCATTGGATCTTTCATAGATTCACATGGTTTGAATATTCCCTGTCACCAGGGTGGGAATCCTCGGTTACACACTTCCTACTTTATTATTAAAAAGAAAATACAGGAGTGTTGTGTAGTCTGTCCACCTCTTTCTGGGTGCTTTTAGCCCCATCCAATGGGACACTGAGTACCAAACCCCACCCCTGGAGACCATCTTCAGATTCTAACCGCATGTTGTGCTGAGAAGAGACCTCACACCTTTCTTCCAGAGAGAAATACATCAAAACCTCCAGAAAACTAAGAAACAACGATTCTTTGCATAGATAAGTCAAGCGATTTCTATGTTTACACTTTTGAGAGCAGATCTAAGAAACCTCTCTTTAAAACATGTGGCACTTGTGGAATGAAGCATGTTCATGAGGGGAACAGGCATAAGGAATGCATGTTTTGCCTATATCCCAACCACACCACAAATGACTGCGAGATATGCCATGATTTTAGTGCTAAAACACTAAGATACAGGCATAGGAGGCTGGTGTTCTGCCTAAATGAGGGCAATCAACCCCTTTCGCCCGAGGTAGCAGAAAAACCATCTGCAAGAGGGACCTTCCAGCCAAAAAAGAGGTCTAGATCAGAGGAAAGACCAACTAAGCCAGATTTACAAAAAAAAGACAAAAGACTCCAGTCGCAGGGCCGATGGAAATCCCATCGACGACCCCAATCTCTGAAAACAATTCTTGACCCTCTGTGGTTCTTCAAAAAAACCCTCTGGGAACTGGATGAACAGGTCCTGAAGATCCCATTTTAGTGCTGGTGTTACCTTTTCAGGGATCAGGCGTTTGCTCTACCAAGAGGGTTGCCATTGTGATGGTACTTTCTTCTGTTGGGCAGGGCTTGCATATTTTTAGGAGATTCACGTGGTAAACTTGTGTTTTCTGCCACATGTCGGATTGGGAAATTAGGTAGTTAAGGGGTCCCTTCTGTTTGAGTTTTTTGTATGGCCCATAACAGCGAGAGATTAACTTATTATCGGAGGTGGGTAGGAGGAACATTACTTGATCTCCTACAGAGAAAGATCTGGTTGCTGTCGGTCGATCATCGTTGGCCTTTTGATGCCCTTGGGATTTTGAGAGGCATTGGCTCACAATTTCTTGCACAGCTTTTACATAGACTTTTAGTTTATGGGCAGCCTGAGATATGGGCATTGCTGCTTCTTCGCTCTATTTCCAAGTTTCTCATAACATGTCGAGTACCTCTCAGGGTTCTCTCCCATTGAAGAGCTCAAAAGGGGAATATCCCAAGGAACACTTTGGAGTTTTCCTGACTGCAAAAAAAAGCCCAGGGTATCATTAGATCCCAGTTTTTGCCATCGGTTTACAACAATTTGCACAGGATTAGTTCTGATTGAAACATTCGACTAGACCATCGGTCTGTGGGTGGCTAATCAATGATCTTAAAGTCTTGATGTTGAGGTTCTCCTTCACCTCTTCCATCAGCCGGGACATGAAAGTTGTACCCTGGTCTGTGGGATTTTCTTTTGAGATTCCTGATCGATAGAAGAGGGTGAGGAGGTTTTTCAGGATTTGGTGGATGGTATTGTTTTTGAAGGCAAAGGCATTGGGACAACCGGTGGCGTAATCTACAATGACTGATATATATATGTTTTCCCTCAATTTAGGTGACTAAAGAGGTCCTAAAATATCAATTTTGAGGCAGTGAAAGTGTATTTCTATAATCCGCAATGGTCATAGGGGAGCCATGGGAACGGGGTTACTGAAGTTCTTCCGACAGATTCCGCACCCCGTTACATATGCTTTAACATCAGCGTACACAACGGGCCAGCAAAATGCATGGAGGACCTTGTCTTGGGTCTTGGTCACACCTCTGGCGGCCGGCCATAAGAAGAGTATGGGGGAGTTCATTACTACTCTCCTGAGACGTCTGGGGATCACCAGCTCTATGGGTGCCATCCTGCACACTAATTTCTCCGAAATAACTCTCTCAAAGGCATCTGCCAGGTACTGGTACTTTCTTTGTGCAAATGCCAGTTCTGGTAACGTGGTGGTATCGTCTCCTTCGGCTTGGCTAGAGGTGATCAATCTTTGGTCAGCCTCTCCAAAGCCGAGGGAACCCCAGGAGATTTCAGAAAGGCTATCTGGACAGTCAGACATATGGCTTTCTCAAGGATCCCCATGGCAATCGGTTTGCCTATTTTCACTTGGTAAGGTTGGGCCCCTGAGTTATGCAATACCACCTCTATTTCCCCTCAGTTGCTGAGGTCTATATTTCGGCCACTTCATCGAGCAAGTAGCGCCAAGAAAGGCCAGACTTACTTGCTAACCTAACGTATCTCCCTCTGGCATGGAGACACTCACCCAGGTAGGACCAATCTCCTTTCGCTACTAGGTATTTCCACTTCCTTCGTACTGCTGATGTCAAAACCGATAGGTGGTGAGTGGCTTTTTGTCCCAGGGATTCAATCGTCTCACCAACAGGCGTCCCAATCCCATATGGGGGTGTTTGCATCCCATTTCTGACACCACTTGTGGTAGGCCAGAAATAGGAGACGGACAGTAGGACATGGTTGAACAGACTATTTTAATTGAAATTGTTAAAGAAAAGAAACCCTTAGCTAATCCCTACGTTCTAAAATGAGTTCCCTACGCTACAAAATAAAAAACTGGTGCATGTCAGGACATCTTACAAATTAACTCTGTCCTCTGTCAAAGCCCTATTCTAGCCTATTTCCAAGAAAGGAAGAAAGAAAGAAAGAAAGAAAGAAAGAAAGAAAGAAAGAAAGAAAGAAAGAAAGAAAGAAAGAAAGAAAGAAAGAAAGAAAGAAAGAAAGAAAGACTAAGTCATGGCTTAGTCGAAGGGTCACCCTCCCTTGGTAAAGTTGGTGGTGGCTGGTGTTCTGAACCCCACCCCAACAATGTCTTTATAATCTTTTCCAATAGGTCTTTCTCGGGTTGCGTTGCTGAGTGCTTCCTGCCTCAGTGGTCATGGATTGCCTGGGTTCCCCGCCTTCGTCAAAGGGGTTGCCGTGCTCGCGATACTCCTCCACTTCGACCAACATGTGCTCTGCATGGTTTTCTTTCCTCAAACAGAGGGGCCGCCTACGTCTTTGGCTTCTCTGCAACAGTTACTCTTCTGGACTGTCACATGTTGTCTCCTAGGATTCTTCTCTCGCTCACTTTAAGTTCTTCCCTGTATGTCGAAAACGAAATCCATTGGCCAACAGGCTTCAGAGGTGGTGGGAGTAAGCAGAGGTCAGTCACTGAGCCATTCACCTTAAAGGACCCCTGCATGTGAGTGTTCGGGTCAGGTCTCCTGTAACCCATAAAAACGGGGGTCTGCTGGGCAGAGGGAGGTGGGATGTAAACCTGTCTTGGGTCATCCTTGTCCCCAGAGGGGGGTCATTCCCATTGGGCCCCCGCTTGCCCAAACCCCTAGGGAGGGTTTTGTGTAGCGGGCTCACCTCCCTAGTCCCCAAGCGGGTGGCTCCTCTTTGGAGAGAAGGGACGAATTCCCTGGAATCCTCTCAGCATCATGTAAATGTACTCTACAGAGGCAATGCTGGCATGTAAGGCGGGCACAGGCATCTTGATATTGTTTTACGGTGGTGATGCTGGCATATTTTGTGCACACATGCCGAATGAGAGCGTGGGCCATCTCAGTTTAAAGGAGTAAATCGCACAGAGAGGACCACTTCTGTTTGCAGTGCCATGAAGTGGGTGCCCTGCGTGCAATTCCACTCATTTCAGACATGCAGCGGTAAAGTAAAGCACAGTGCGTTTAAGCCGTACACTTTTTAAAACACATAGGTAAGTAATACCTCCTGCAATGAATGATTGTGAGAGGCATTTCCAATGGATTCCTAGGAATCCACCGGCTTTAAGCAGATACTAAAAGCAGACGGATTCCATAGGAATTCCTTCCATTGCCACAAGCACAGAAATCACGGGCTGCGTGGACAGACACACGCTGCAACCGATGCCCCAAGAGCACAGAGCCAATCAGGGTGTATTTTACAGGTCTTCCCCAATGCACAGATGGTAAAGATATTGTCATTGAATGGATTAGGGGGCGAATATTTGCATATTTCTGCCTTTTTAAAATCTGATTGGATTTTACTGTTAGATAGGTTGACATGCCAGGCCCAGTACAATATTACTCATAATTGCCCAGGTGCAAAGAAAAGTTCGACAGCATGTTATTCCAGCTTTAAATCGCACACAATTCAGGACTTGCTACTTATTCCTTGGAATATCTGGATATATTATGCAGAGGTGCAACAGTACATTAGCTTTTTAAGTTGTGCATAGTGAAATGATTGGCAAAGAAACACGCTGGACAGTGCATTTTCACAGCCCCACCCAAAAAAGAGAGGATTGTCAGTTTGATCAACATTGGGTGAAAGAACAGTACGGGCACCTACGACATTTAAATTGAAAATTCTCTTTTTTTCTCTAAGAGACAGAACTGGTAGATGTGTGTCTTGGCTACTGATTTCTCATGCGGTCATTTCCGCCGCGGAGAGACAGAACTGGTAGATGCGTGTCTTGGCTACTATTTTCTCATGCGGTCATTTCCGCCGCGGAGAGACAGAACTGGTAGATGCGTGTCTTGGCTACTGATTTCTCATGCGGTCATTTCCGCCGCGGAGAGACAGAACTGGTAGATGCGTGTCTTGGCTACTAATTTCTCATGCGGTCATTTCCGCCGCGGAGAGACAGAACTGGTAGATGCGTGTCTTGGCTACTGATTTCTCATGCGGTCATTTCCGCTGCGGAGAGACAGAACGGGTAGATGTGTGTCTTGGCTACTCATTTCTCATGCGGTCATTTCCGCCCGCGACCTTTCCGCCGCGGTAAAACAACCCCAATTCACTCATTTCACGCGGGTCCATCTGATGAAGAAGGCTATGGGACTTTCGAAAGCTAATGCATTGATCCATCTCTGCTTAATATTTCCAGTTAGTCCAGTAAAAGGTATCAGCCCCCTGCGTTTTGCGTGACTCGCACACCTCCCGAAATGAAACGCTGTACATTCTCACCTCTAGAATGCAGGAATTGCCACAGTGACACAGTGCGACCTGTCCCTGACCCGCTCCGTCCAGTCTAACTCCCCCGCAGACTAGCAAATGACCTCTTGTCATTCTGCCCTTTGCCACTATTTTCTGAGCAATATTTTGCTGGATTCTGAAAAAGTCCTTAGACCTTTGAGCAAACCAATAGTTCAACAAGCATCATTAGGTCTCTGACAGTCTTAAACACCGGCATGACTCACCTGCACCCCCCCACCTGGTGATTTCTTGGGATGGTGGATCATTTTCCAGACCCCGCTGCGATGAATTTGCTTCCCCCAGGCCCTGCACCAAGAGTTGCCCATTTACTTTGCGGCTTAAACTGCCGTGCTTTGTTTTTCAGAGGCCAGCCTTTTCTCCCGATTTCCCAAATTGAACCTCATGTGGATGGGAGCCGTCCGGAATATATCGGTTCAACTCCGGGTCAGCGAGTGCTTGGCTTCCCTCCATAGATGTGTGTGAAGACATTCAATTCCATTTTCCATCACCATAAAAGCATTTGGCGGTATAGATCTTGCGCGCGAGTGTCGCCGCTGACTGTCTGTTTGCAGGAAAATTTACAAGGCTGATGGACGTGGAGAATAACATTGCAATTAACACGCTCGTACGTGTAATTGTAATGTCTGGGAGAGAGAATCCATTTAAAGTAATGAGAAATAAAGCCTGCTGTGGGAATTTAGGGACTTGGAAATACATTTGCAACATACAAACATGCTTAGAAGCAATGCTGAAAGTAAACAGACGGTCATTTGCCAGTTCATACCCACATAACAAGGACCTAAGCTGTTTGCACAGGCTTAGCACGCTGTTGCTGATGTATCACACTGAAAAACGTAAAACCAGCATCACAAATTAGTGGCCAAACTGCAGGTTCTACAAGTTTTTCGAGAACTTGTAAGGTAGACAACCTACTTCTTGTCGTTTTTAGCAGGGCTGCCAGAGATTAAAAGAGCTGGGGAATTTGAATATGTTGGCATTGACAGGCCTGGAGGATCTGTGAGGTGTCATGCAGTCAGAGACTACAATGATGCTTGCGTGAGTCTTGTACTGTTTGTCAAGCACAGATGGGTGTAAGCCTTCTGCAATGGGACTGTGGTTATGTAGCTTTCTCAATTCCTTGCTCATTTCCCTGACTGACCAACTAGAAGTGTGGGGGGGGGGGTGGGGAGACAATTGCCACAGAGAGATGCATGTGCTGTTTAATTGCACAATGTTACAGAGAGGGTTCGTGAGTGTTTCAGTGCTCTCGGTTGCAGGCAGGGTCTCAGTTCTTACTGGAAGATGGGTGTGCCAGTTACTCTGAGAGACTGACTAGAAAGTGCAGATGCATTGTGTGGAAGTCCCTTTCCTGGGATGGGGAAAAGAGATGAGAGGGACCATGGTGGCCAGGGGAGGTCATTCAGTCTCTGATGCTGAGCCCACAGGATCTAAAAGGAAGGACCCCCCTCTCCCCAACCTTCGTGCTCAGGCAATTCAGATGTCCCCGGACAACAGGTGTAACAGTGCTTCGGATCATCTGGTATTCACCGGCCTCTGCAATTTGTTTATTGAGTCTTAGTTGTAATCGTGGTGCGGAGGAAAAGACATGGACACACAACGCACAACATCTATAAATGAGAGCCTGACTGCGGACGCAATCCCACCAGATACGCACAGCTTCAAGTTATACAACAGATACTACAAACCCCTTTAAACTGCAGTGCAGGGAGAGTGACTGGTCACATAATGGCTGGAAGGGTCCATGGAGGGAATAGACCCCCCACCCCCAGGACTGGACAGCCATATTTGAAGATGGTGGCTACGTTTTTTATAAATTTTGACCGGTGGTGCCGGATTACGCGTGCACCATTCAGACATTTTCAACAATGCATGGGGAGGACAAGGAGCCAAACGCAACCATCCAGGCCCGACTAGAAGTCAATAATCCCCCTAAGGTGTTCCCAGTAAGACCTGCGTTTTCTCCTTTAGAGACAGGGTTTGGACAAGATGAGGCAGTTTTGGAACATTGACTAGGTGTGCAGAGATTGGGAGAGATACATTGTGAGGAAGGAGAAGGGAAAGAATGGCACTGGAGGAGGGAAAGACCAAGTTAGAGAGAAGAGAGCTTAGGGCCCTTTATGAACAGGCATGCAATGGATGGGTTCCCAGAAGAACTCTGAGTCCAAATAACTGAAAAAACGGAGGAAGATGGCAAAGTACTCTTTTATTAACAATTATCTAAAACAGGAAGTTACAAATAACATCAACAGAAGTACGCTCGATTTCTCTCAATGATCTTTTCATAAAAAACATGATTATATACTAAAAATATGCAAGAGGTGACGTCAGACTACGTTTCAAATAGTAAAAAATCTACTAAGGGCCGGGATAGGTTTAAGGGGAACATCTAAGTATATTATCTATAGGAACTAGGATTGTGATTGGATGCCCACTGTCTGGTGGAGAACATGGTGTCTACCTCTAAAACATGTCATCTTCGGAAACATTAGACACACGGATTCTCATTGATCTTCAAACTATAAGGTCCTTCATTATATGGACCACTACAATTGGTTGGCACGCTTGTGCCAGGTCTGAAACATTCGGTTCACTTAGCAGCACGTAAGCCCAGTCCCAGGTGCAAGGAGATGGGGCCTGCTACTACCTCTTCACTGAATTAGCCCTGCATCTCATCACCCATGCCTTCTGCCATGAAGATTGTTTTTGAACTTGGTCTTGCAAAGTATCCTTGTCTTTGAGAATACATGGGAGAGCAGGCGCTCACTATCGTGCTCTAGGACTCCAAGTTCAACTCTATTTTCATCCTAGACCCAATGACAGGAGACCACGATTTGGCCAATTTTGCAGGTATGAAATGCTATAAATGAATAAAACTTGGCTCTCTCGGTGTTCTTTCTTTGCACCTTAACAAGAAAGGATTCATCTTTGCACGTTCACTCCTTTCCAGAATAGAAGCCAACCATGGCTGCTTCAATCTTGACTCCAGGCGAGACAACCTCGCCATGCAGCTCCACGATTCAGCGTATTCTTGCTGACGATTATCTGAGGGAGTTCCTCCCTCAGATAATCGTCCCTTTAGAGATACATTCGATAGGGTTGTCTCAATGGGTACCTTCTTTCGAATATACGCTGCAGTGTTGGCACAACTGCTGGTGTCAAACAAGGCACACTCTCAGGTCTCCAACATATGGGTGGTAAGGGGCGGGGCTTCCTGCAGAGGCATGCAGCTGCTCCTATACAGAAAGAAGATAGAGGAAGGCAAAGGAAGGCTTTAGAGGTGGGAAGGACCAGGAGTCAGAAGGACGAAGGAAGGAGGAGGGAAAGGATGGCATTCTAAAAGAGAAAGATCAGGAGTGAGAAGGAAGGAGAGGAAAGAGTACAATGTTGGAGAAGGGACAAGCAGGTGGTTAGAGGAAAATAGGAGGAGGATCTTGAAGGTCAGTGGAGGCAGAGGATAGTGGAAGATAACAGAAGGTGTTGGTAGTGGGCAGCAGGGTCCACACTGAAAATCCTGCATTATCAAAGCCCAGGGGTTCACAGCTGGAAGGGGTGCTGAGAGGCAGAAGCACAATGAATGGCGCCAGGCCTGGGTTGCAGGACTAGTGAAGCTCAAAGCCTGGTGGACCTCGGCAAAGAGACTGGTAGAGCCAATGCCTAAAGACCCACCGAGAAGTAAGAGATAAGTTAAGAGGTATGGCTAGTCAAATACATGGCCTGGATTCCGGTGGGACTGGCAGACCCGTAAATGTTACTAAAACGATCTCTGCTAATGAAAGTCAAGTTGTGAAGAAACCAAAGGAGAATCAGAAAGAGACCGATTGTAAAAGACAAGTCGGGAGCAATAATTGGGGCTCTGATGGGGGAGCCACTACTCTATACGGAAATCAAAGCAAGATTGCCTCATGGTGATGCAGAGCCAATGACAACGCTTGTGGGAGTAGGCATGAGGGCTCTTGTGAAGATGGAAACCAAGAAGGCTCTTTGGAAAGTCTGACCTGGGAGCAACAATTGCAAAAGCCAAATTTGCAAAGAGTACCTGGAAAAAAAATTCCATGGGCTCACATAGTAATTGAGCTCAGAGAACTTAAAGTATTGAAACAAGTACTGAAACAGAGGGGAGCCTGTGGTTGGCTCACAAGACACTGATGCCAGCAACGACTCAAGAGGGTCTCAAGCTGGTAGCAGCCATCACATCTAACTACATCTCCCTTGGCAAATAATGAATGGAGCTGGACAGTTGACCAGGGCCATGCATTTAAGAAATTAGCATCTGAAAGACCAGCAACCGCTGACCAGGATGGCCAATGTTCACTAGGAACCACCACTAGGGGGGGTTCCAGGATCCATGAACCCCAGAGAACTCTGAAGGACTGCACCTAATACTTTTGTGGAAAGCTTACCTTCATCACAACCTAAGACAGGTCAAGACATTTGGTCTTTGTCATGATGCCTACCCCCGGGGACCCAGACCAAGTCCAGCAACCCCGGAAGCAGGCATCAAGTTACCCCAAGCAAGCCCAACAACCCCTGCTAGGGGCTATTTGGGTCCAGTCCTGGCGCCTATGGCGCCAGGCTCACATAGAGAGTCAGTCCTGGTGCCATAGGCGCCAGGCTCATAGATTAAAACTTAGCTGATGCAGACCATGCTGCAAACTTACCTGATGCAGACCATGCTGCAATAGCTCCAAGCCAAAAGAGGCTTGGAAGGGACTACTTTACTTAGGGACTATTTTTTACTCGGGCGGGGCTGGGGAGGAATACTTACCTGGGACTACTTTGGGGACTATTTAAACCATGCCCGAAGAGCAGCACAAGCTTCACGTTATTCTGCATCCAGCAGCGTAACGCTCACCATGCCTGCAAGTCTGCATCCAGCCTTCTGCCACGCCCGCCTCGAGTTTGGAGCTCCTAGAAAAAGGGAGAAAGAAGGAGAAGACATTAGAACAAGAGCAATACCTTTAATCCTTACCTGAATTCCAGATCCATCGCGCCTTCGAGCTGGAAGAAAGAAGTTATTTTATGCGCGTCGCCTCGCCTGCTGCAGCGCCACGCTGAATTCACCGGCCTTCGCAGCATCTTCACATTCCACCGCATCCTTCTGCATGTTCCCGCCGCACTCTGGCACCTAAGGGGAAGACAAGAACAGCAAGGTGAGCCAAGGGAATACACAGAGGCAATATTAGTTACCCCCATAGACTTACCTGATTTTACCACCGGGGGTACTATTCCTCTTCACGGGTCGGCGCAGCTTCCACTGCATTCTCGCTGAACCCCGGCCCCTAAGGGGAAACAAAAGGACAGCAAGGTGAAACAAAGGGACAAACAAGGGGAAACCTCATCGCAACAATAGACTTACCTGATTTTACCACCAGAGGCATTACCAGAGGCATTATTCCCCGAGATTTCATACTTTCAGCGCCTGAATAAGGGAGAAAGCAACAGGTTACATATTGACATTATTTTATCAAACTGTGTTGGATAATACAAATCCTTACCTGAATATTACCGGTTGCCACGATGAACTCTTCGCTAGGGTCAAGCTGCAACCTGCAAGGAATTGGACAGAGTGAAAGTCAGACATTTGAACTCTTACGAACTACATACTTACGGCGTCTTGCCGGGAATCTCGGAGTCAATATTGTTCTGGAACTCACCAATTCCTTCGAGCCAGTGAAGCAACTGGTTATCTACCCGCCCCTGCGCTCAATGCAGGATGGAGAGCTCATCTTTTCAAACCATCAGGTGAGACTATAAGAGGGGACATCAAAGGTGATCAGTGGGGAGATTAGCGGGAGTGGGGGGGGGTTAACGCTCAACTCCACAGGTGGTTAATTCCCTTTCTCCATTTGCAGAAGAATATTTCTACGGGCCAAGCAAACGAAGCTAGATGGGCCAGTCCAGTCCTTCATCTCGGCACTACGCGTCACATTGGTGGAGATCGCAGCTGTCCAGTTCAGAGCGACGCCCCTGTGGGAGCAAGGTGAGCGTAACAGTTTTAGGACCACGTCGTCCCTAATAGATAATAGTTGTGATCGTTGTAAAGGTGTCCTGTTTTTATTTTGTGTTCTTCTTGAACCCCCAAGTTTCTTTGAAGAGTAAGTGTCCCTGCTTGATTATCCGTTTCTCAAAGCCCTGTGCTTTGGTCTGAACAAAAGTCTTTTCTTGAAACTGTATATGAGTCTCAGGTTCTCAGTTGATCCCCCAGTCGTTCACAATACTTAGCACGGACTGAGGCAGATGCTTCCTTCTCCCCCTGACTTTGCTGAATTAACCGCTGGCTTTGCTGCTGCAGCGGCCAGACAATGGTAGGTGATGGATGACCTTAAGTATGAGAGGGGCACATTGCAGGTCCAGGGTCCATATTGTGGATACTTAGGGGTCCTCTCTCTACAGACCGGGGAGGGGTTTCCCACTCTGCACTTGATGCATGCTGTTGGCGAGCAAGTTTGACACCTTCAATGAAGATATTGATATGATGTTTACAGCCTCAAATGTAGCTGGGGCTCCTTTTGTCCAAAGGGTATTGGGCCTCATTACGACCCAGGCGCTAATGGGTTAACGGCGCCATAAAAGGCTGCAGCGCCGTTAAACACTTAGCGCCTAATTACGAGGTCCCTTTGCGGGACCCGACCTTAACGGCTGGTGTAGACCAGCCGTTAAAGTAGGGACCCGCAAAGGGACCTTGGTGCTAATTACGGTGCCGCAATTTGCGGCACCGTACTTAGCGCCTTCCCCATTCCCATTGAGCCCTATGGGGCAAAAATGGCAATGGGGAAGGGCCATGGAGGAAGGGGGAATTACTGCCCCGCCAACCTTGTAATGGGGTGGTAATTCCCCCTTTCTCCATGGCGGAGTCGGTAACTTACCGGCATGGACCATGGTGCTAATAGCACCATGGTCTTCCGCCAGGGTCGTAATGAGGCCCATTGTGTATGACACTTCCATAGACTGATTGAATCCTCTGGCTGTCAAATGATACCGTTCCCTAAGGTGGGAGAATCGAAACACTCAAAAGGTGCCACGACTGATCCGCAAAGAGGGATCTGAAGTCCTCTGTTCCAACTTCCAATTCTATGGTTGCTTCTGAAGTTACCTGAGAAATCAGGCATGGCTGTTTATGGGGGCCATAATTCCAAAGAACATTAGTTTCAATGTGATTTGAATGCTACGGTGTAGTGATGTAATAACTATAGTGACAAATCGCCGGGGCTTTCTATGGCCAGATTTATATATGCTTAATCACTGTACCTAATGTGCAGCGGTTCTGTTTGGCGTTTTGCCAGGGGATGGCAGTGAACAATGCCATGGTGGTAGCTGCTTTGGCATGGAAGCGGGGATAGACCCAAGGGATTGGTAGTCAGCTGGCATGCTAGAGACAGTGAAATCTAAAAATGTCTGCCAGCCCTTTTATCACCTACGGACCACATCTTGCAGAGGGGCACACTCAGAGAGGGTGCCGCGAAAACAAGAGGTGCTGATGATACAGAAACTAATGGGGAGTCAGAATAAGAGAAAGGAGTACATCTGCCAACTGGCTCACATGTTGAGAAGTATAAAGGGAGTGACATCCCATTCACGCCTGGCCCACTGTTCCAGCCAGAGAAGGTCTGAAGGGCCTGCTGCATGTGCCATGCGCGGAGGCTTTTCGGCAAGTGTCTCGGACTTTGCATGCGTTTTTACCATAACCCAAAATGTGGTCCTCAGTGATGCCATAGTCAGAGATAACTGCTTAACGCTCTGAGAATCTTGTTGGTGAAAGCCTCTGACTTCTTATACTGTCAGCTCGCCGGAGGGAGGTGACTGGGAAGGGCCTCATGCATTCTGGAATCCAAACACTTCCAACGGAATGAAGACCACACACCAGAGCCTAGTCCTTTGAGCTCTACGCAACAGAGAAGTTAAAGGTAAGACTTTGAGAGGTTGTGAATGCTCATAAAGAACCTAGCATTTGCAGTCAAGCCTCTGAGACATTACAAATCCTATCGAGGAAGACAGGAGTTAAGAATCGACTTCTAGGAAGGAACAAAGAGCTTAAAGTCAAAGTGAGTTTAGGGCCCTTTAGGAATGTGCATGCAATGTATGGGTTCACACAGAATAACTCCGAGTCGAAATAAACAAACCTACTCTGCAAGATGGCAAAGTACTTTTTTATTAACAATTATCTAAAACAGGAGTTACAACGAACATCAACGGGCATACGCTCGATTACTTTAAACAATCTTTTCATAAAAACATGGTTATATATAAAAAATACGGCAGTGCTGATGTCATACTACGTGGCAAATAATGAAAAACCTACTAAGGATCATGATTGGATTAAGGGGAACATCTAAGTATATTAGCTATAGGACTAGGATTGTAATTGGCTGCCCACTGTCAGGTGGACAACATATGCCTACCTATAAAACATGTCATCTTCAGAAACATTTGATACATGGTTTTTCATTGGTTTTCAATCTATAATGTTATTCTTTATATGGACCACTACAGTTGGTTGGCACACTTGTGTCATGTCTGGAACATTTGGTTCACTTAGCAGCATGTAAGCCCAGACCCAGGTGCAAGGAGATGGGGCCTGACACTTCCTCCCCACCCAATTAGCCCAGCATCTCTCATCACCAAAGTCTTCTGCCATGAAGATTGTCTTTGAACTTGGCCTTGCAAAGTATGCTTGTCTCTGAGAATACTGGGGAGTGAAGGTACTCGCTATCGTTTTCTAGAACTCCAAGTTCAAACTCTATTTTCATCCTTGGCTCATGTGACAGGAGACCATGAGTTGGCCCATTTTGTAGGTTTTAAATGCTCTAAATGAATAAAACTTGCCACTCTCAATGTTCTTTCTTTGCACCGTAACAAGGGATGATTCAACCTTCTCACATTCGCTAATTTCCAGACTAGATACCCGACCTTGGCTGCCTCGGTCCAGGCCAAACAACCTCGCTATGCGCCTCCACGATTTAGCTTATTCTTGCTGCAACATAGTTTTTCCTTTCCTCTTCATGGGTCCTGGCTTACTAAATTCATGATACCGATGTCCAGCTTCTATACAATGGCAGCTCCACCTGCATTCTATTCACTACATCTAGCTAATTTCAATGATGATTTTGTCTACCTTGTGTTTCAGCATCTGTACAATTATTAAACGGTTGATTCTCTGCAGCACTTTGTGCATGTGTAACCTTCTTTTTTCCATATTTAAAAGCTCACTTGATTCTTTACTTTGTCATTAGTTTCTGTAGGATCCATGCATCCTGTTCAGCCAGTATCCTGAGATGTCGTTCATACTCTCTTATGACGTCACAGGCTTCTTTCTTTGCTCTTTTTTATATTCCTTCATGGATTTCCTCCCTCAAATTGTCATCCCTTTTGGGATACATTCGATAGGGTTGTCTCAATGGGTACCTTCTTTTGAACATACGTAGCAGTATTGGCACATCTGCTGGTGTCAGACACGGCACAATCTCTTGCTTCCAATATATGGGAGGCAGAGGGGCGGGGTTTCCTGTAGAAGCATACAGCTGCTCCTCTACATTCCCCCCTCTGGTCAAGTCCTCGACTACCTCCTCAATTGTTTCCACATCCAAGTATTTTCTCTTGAAGAGATGTTTCTTTGGTGTCCATATCTTTATCGCCCCACTCAGGGAGCCTGCTGATTTAACATGTTCATCTGCACTCCAGGTCATGTAGTTACATTGTCCATTTGGGGTACAATAGTCCAATCGTCCCACATACGTCTTATGATTCTTTGGCTACAGGAACTGCGTTCCTTCAGGTGCTACGATGCTGGCCTCTATGCACTTTCTGACAGTTTCATCAGTCAGCTTCTTGGCGTTTGGTTCAGGTTTGACATTGATTAAGATCTTCATTCCAACCACCTTCTTTGCCATTTTCTTGCACAAGGCAATCACCATCCTGACTACATCTCTGTTTAGCTCATTGCAGTCCTTGTCGGCTTTGTTTTCCTAATTTTGGCGATATCTTTAGTGTGCTAATAAAAGTTTGTTTACCTGGATTCCGCACCCTTGAATGCTTATGTTGCGACTGCAGTAATATCTGAATCAATTTTCTTAATGTAAAAGCACTTTTTTTGGGTTGCGCTTCCGGTAGAAAAATTATGGTTGACTCAATAGTATATTTTCCATAAATGATATTTATTTTTTGCATTCATATTCATGCAACTTGGAGTTCCATTCATAAGTACATTATTTTCCGATTCATAAATACATTTTCTTGTCTCAACACGTGGTTCCCCACGGTAAGTATCCGTGGTTCTTCAGGAGAGATACTGAGAAAGAAAACTATAAAAATAAATAAATGAAGCTATAATCAGAAATTGATTCAAAGTTGGATGTTGGGAATGGTGAGGAAGAAAGTACTCTATTCAGGTTGATTTACCAGGTTGATTGGCACACTGACCTATTTTAACAGTTCTTACTTTGTTATCCAATGTTATCTTTAAATTTTCAAAAATAATTTTCTCCTTTGTTTTTCAAATATTTTTCCAAA
Organism: Ambystoma mexicanum; assembly: GCF_040938575.1. Classification (NCBI taxonomy): domain Eukaryota; kingdom Metazoa; phylum Chordata; class Amphibia; order Caudata; family Ambystomatidae; genus Ambystoma; species Ambystoma mexicanum. The sequence continues at coordinate 643,572,092 of NC_090940.1, read as the reverse complement.
AGTGATTCCAAATTTATTTTTGTCCTTTTTTGCATTCTTTTATTTTCTTATTTTTTCCTCTTTTTCTATAAATATTAAAGAAAATGAGAAATTCAAACCTTTTGTCAATTATTTTGGGTATAGTTATTTTCAGAGGCTACTTGCAAGTAAATACTATTAAACTAGACAGTTTTAGCAACTTGCTACTTTTTCCCTTTCGACAACTAATAACAAGGAAGTCCAGAGAAAGCTATTCCTAGCTCCTCTGATGGCTTTACCTTCTTCATCTAGTTTCCTCAGGTCCGATCGCCTCCTTCTGCCATGATCCGTGCTACTAATCAACTGGTTTCCTTTCTCTTTTTAAAGACCCGCGAATGCGTAACGCGTGACGTCATCGCGTCACGTTGCGCAATGACATCATGTGTCATGCCAGAAAGACGGCTAGCGGCCATTTTCTGTTTTTGTTTGTTCGTAAAAGCTGGTTTCTATTTAAATCTTTGTTTGAATTGTCAAAAACTCCTCGATATCTTGCCGCATTGAATAATTATGTCTTTTCTATATATGCGTATTATAATGGAAGAAGGAACTGAAGATATCATCTGTTTTTTACCTCATAAAGCGTTTAAGTTAATTTACATACGTTTATTTGTTTAGCTTACCTTTTTGGGGGATATATGTCAAATTCATATTTTTTTCCCATCTTTCCAAACATTAAGAGGGACAATTTAATATTTGAAGAACAGTATAAGCATGAAAAACCAAAAAGTGAAAAGCTAAAAAGTGAACAGAATAGTATAAAAAAGAGAGAAAGAAGGGAGATGGTGATAAAATAAGATCTAGGTGATAAATTTCATATATTTGAACAAAAATCAATCAACATATTCCACTAATTATGAGCAATAATTATATACAAATTGAACATTCTGAATTCTTCAACAAAAAAATATAAAATGTAACATTCCTGGAATCAGTAACCCTCTTCCTATGATTATAAACAACAAATGTATACTTGGTGAACATTCTAAGTTAGTAAACAGAAAAAGGGAGAAAAGTGAAATACTAAAAGCCAAAAAACCATCTCATTTTCCGAATTTAGGCCAGATTGGTACGTGTCCACAGTGCATATCCATTTTGCTTCTCTTCTTCTTAATAGGAGTTCTCTGTTTCCTCCTCTCTCTGGTGCATCAACTCTTTCTAGGCCTAAAGATTTGATTTGACTAATTTCATTAAATTGGTGTTCTTGATTGAAATGTGTTGCCATTAGATATTTTATATCATTATTCTTTATGGCCCTTAAATGTGCTTTATCTTTTGTAATTTTCCATTGGGTAGCTTGATTTCTTTTGTTCCATTCTCCATTTGATTGCAGATGACACCATTTCCACAGCTATGTGTTCCTGTAGGTGCCTGTAGTTTTAGTAATTGACTTAAAGTTTCAGTTCTTTCTTCTTTTAGATGACTGGGACTAATTTTTTGTTTCAGTGTGGAGCTCTTCGATAAATGATCCGTGGTTGAACTTCTAGATTTTGTCTAAGGGTTTCATCACTTTGCAAAATATTCAATGTTTTTTCAGAATCTTCTTTAAAACAAATGCTTCACTATTGTAAGTTGTTATGAAGTCTACCTTTATTTGTGTGTTTCTTATTTTTGGTCGGTCTTTTAGCAGCTCTGTTCTCAGTATTTTTTCTGCTTTTATTATAGCTCTTTCTACTACATCTGCTTTGTAGCCTCTCATTAGAAAGTTTTCTTTTAGATTTAGTACATGTTCATTGAATTTGTCTTTTGAACTACAGTTCCGTTTTGTTCTTAATATTTCACCATAAGGTATGTTGACTACACAGAAACCAAACATTACCAGCACCAGTATTACTCCAAGAACCTTGAATATGTTTGGCAACCACTGAGGAATCCATGAGAACAAGGAAGAAAACCAACTGTCATCTTCAAAAGGATCCATTTCATCTTGTTATGCAGGTCTGTCAACAATGTCATGGCCTCTGTCAAGGTTCCATTTTGTTCATTATGAGAAGGTGTAAATGTGCAACATGATGGCCTGATTTTGGTGCAAACTCCTCCTTACATCGCAGTGATCATATCACGGATATGCCTGTTCTGGAGTATCATCAGTCGTATGGTTCTCACCTCTTCCTTAATAGTGTTGAATCCCTTTATGGTAGTATTCATTGCCTGCAGAAGTTCCCATCTAGTGATTTGTAACCACTTGGCGCTCGCCACTGTTTGGATACCAGGCATAAATATAGTAATCAGTATTGTGGCAGTCTTGCTGAACAACCTGTGCTCCTCAGGAATGGAGTCATACACTGTTATTGATTTAGCTGAGAAATAATTCTTTCTTCTTGTCTGTCGGAGAAGTTCAAGTGATCTTCTTTTTCACAAAGTGGGCATCTACATTTGGAAATTCTCCAATGTTAAAATCGTTCTGAGGAATCACTAATGCTGGAACATGGATGAGCACCAAGGAACATACTCCGCCCCAATCTTTGGGCAACCTCATATATGCTTTAGAGCTACAAGCCCAATATCGGTCCATAAGGATGGCTGCCCCTTTGCCCATCCTTGGACCATCAATAGTGTTTTTGCATTCTTTGTTATATCCCACATGGTTCTTCCCATGTCTTCGGAAGCATAGTGTCACATTAACCAATGCGATTACAACTACTGGGCCTGATTCATCTTCTACCCATGTTAACGGTTTGGAGAGATTGACCCATGATTTTATGCATCCATCATTCACCTTCTGCACCTCTTGTATAAATCTGTCTTCTGCAGATGAGCTGCACAGGACATAATTCCTTCTTCCCATCCCTTCTTGGAATTCACTAGTCCATAGATTAATAATTGAGTTAATTCCCAACATCCAGGTGATCCGGTAGTGGGCCGACCCAGGCTGATTCCAAAGGGCATACATGGCCTGGGGGAAGCAATAGAGACATCCCTTTTTCAGAGTCAATTTAATCTTGGTAATCCTTTCTTTGAGAAGGCAGTTGAGTCTCTCACATACCCGTTTGCTTGCAGGTGATAAGCAGAAGAAAAATTGCGTTTTATGCTTAATAGTAGCCCTATTCAGCGAAGATTCTGCAGATTTTCTTTAGGGTCTATCATTCTTTTTTTTATAACCAAAAGGTATTATATGGTGCTCAGGTAAAAACTGTTAAGAATCAGCCAAATTGAAACCTTTTAGAGGGCATCTTTAAGAAGGAATTGCTATCTCTGCCAATGAGCTTCCCTATGTAAGTGATAAGGTTTGAGCTGGGATTGTTCCCTACCCAAATGACCATGGCCTGGCAGAAGCTATCCTTGTATATGAAATGTTTATTAGCAGATTCAATTCAGCATCCACTACTCTTCGATCTGATCGGGCCATGAATTCAGACAGAGGAAATCCTCTAAAACTATGGAAAGCTGAATGTGATGATCTCCTAAGTACAGTTGAAATTCAAATGAATTTATTATTAGAAAGTCCAGATAACGCAAAAAAAGCTTAAAGACTTTGCAGTACAATGGGATGACTGTAGCAAGTTCAAGGTCTTTAAAGTGGGGGATTTCAAATAGAAACGTCGGACCGACATCCCGAAATATTTATCACGATTCCCAAATAATACAGAGACCACATAATGAGGCTACATTTTAATTTATGGCCCACAAAGCAGGCGCCAAATGAAACAAACAAATGTTCATATATCCTGCAGATACTGTAACAACTAATTAATATAAGAATCTGTAGAACATCTCTTGACCTCTTGTAAAAACCTTGAAGTACAAAGGAAAGAATATTTTTTTTTAATTCTTGGGTCATTTTCAAATATTGTCGCCTCATGATTTTTGGTGTATACTTTTTAATGCCAATTCAATGTCATTAATAATAGCATTAATCACATTTTTACTAAAATTGCAGTTCAAAATTGAATAAGTCACTGATTATGTTATGCACCAACCAAGCACCATATAGTGTACAAAATGTTATTCATGGGTAACTGACTGTGTATATATATTGGATTGTACAGAGATCTAATGAGCTGTATTTATTTTTAGATGGAAATATTGAGCAGTTACAATGCTGATGGAATATTGTTAGATGGATGCATAGGAGATTATGTGATTGAGGTTTGTAAGCTGTTTTTATAATTGATGCATTGGTGGTGGATCCATGCCATAAATTGGTGAATAATCCTATATTGGAAATATGTAGGCTCATGCCTGTTTTTGTGAATTTGTCACAATTGTACAACATTTTAATGGTCTATATTGTGCAATGTTGCATTTGAACCAAAATCCCAATAAATAAATAAATAAATACATAAATAAATAAATAAGAATCCCTTTTTGTTCGAATAACTCATTAACAAAATGTGGCCCATTATTGGATCTCAGCACTTCACACACACCCCACCTCGGGAATACTTTGCGCACTAAAGGCTTCACTGCACAAGTGCATCGGGCTTTGTACATGGACCTGCCTTGATCCACATAGAAAAGGGACACACCACCACTAATAGATACCTATATCCATTACATGTCTGCAGCATATCAACATAGTCGATATGTAAATGCTGAAACAGACCACTCGGTCGAGGTAGTACTCCTCTGATTATTCTCAGTGTATTCCCAGCAGTAACCTTTTGACACACGATGCAATTCACCATAAATAGTGCAACCTGTTACAACAAATTAGGGATGAACCAGTCTTCTGCAATACTAGCAGCAAGACATTTGCAAGGTAATGTAGCTGTTCAAGCGCGACTTTTAATAAAGTTAGTGAAATCACTGGCTTTCCAGTGCTGACCTGTCGCCATAATGCTTCCATGGGGGATAAAGAACATCCCCTTTGTTCCCTGAGTTCTTACTCATCCTGTGGTGCACTTACCTGAATCTCTATTAATTGGGTTAATGACAATTTATTAAACCCATAGTTGTAACTGAGTTATTTTTAATGATCTCAGTATTAAAACTCACATTTTTGGAGAATATACAACCCTTTTGGCTTCTACATCTGCGGCTTCATTCCAGCAAGAGATAAAATCTGTTTGCTTAGTATGCGCTGTGCATTTAACGACCGCTATGGCTACTGGAAGTTGTAGTTCCTTAATGAGTATATCCAATAAGGAAGCATATTGCACTGGAGTGCCGTCTGCACGGAGGTAGCCCCCCATTTTCAACGTGCCAATCCTGCATTTACGGTTGACGTCACATAGGCGGAGTCACTGTACACCATCACTTCCGGCCCTTCATGTTTTTCAAGTGCAACAATAAGCACCACTAATTCCTCTGCTTGCGCTGAAAAGTGAGACGCAGCCTTGCACTTGCTACTACTTTCAATTCTCTATTTAATCTGTGTCTTACTACCACAGCGCCTGAATGCCTTTCACCACTAGTCTGTTCAATTTTTGAAGAACCATTGAATAAACAGAATCTCCCCTCCTGCTAAAGCATTCTCCTTTAAACAGGGTATATCATCATAAAATTCAACATAATTAGCACAGTCATGCACATGATCACGTTCTACTACGGGCTCAGCTGGGAAAGTGGCTGGGTTCACTATTTTACACCTTACAATTTTAATTGTTGGGTTAGAAATCATTACCTCATAAGCTGAAGCTCTTTGGGATGTCAATGTGCCCTTGAGTTTCTCTAGAATGGCAAATAGAGCATGCTCCATGAAGAGGGTCATAGAGCAGCCCATGACAATAGTTGTGGACTTCTCAATTGCAAATGTAGTGGCTGCCAAAGATTGTTCACAAGGGAAGTATCCTCTCATAACCGGGTCTAAAATCCCACTGTAATATGCCAAAGGTTTGTATCCCAATATGGTTCTTTGTGTAAGCACGGCTGTAATTACTGATCCATCTGTGTGTGAAAACAGATGAAATTCCTCACCATAATTGGGAATTCCTATAACTGGAGCTGTACAAATAGCTTTTTTTTCAAATCCTCCCTCCATTTCTTCGGTCCACTCTAGTTTTGTTTTACCAACTTGTGCATTCTTTAATGCTTGAAGAAGTGGCCTTGTGTATGTACTATAATCGAACACTGAGGCTCTAACATTACAGCACAAAGCCAAAAATTGTTGCATCTGTCTCACTGTGTTTGGTTTTGATGTTTTCATGATTGCCTCAGCTCTATGAGGTGTCACTTTCTTTCATTTATGCAAAATCAACTGACCTATGCCTAACACCTCTTCTTGACAATACTGTTGCTTCTCCTTGTCTAACTTATATCCCTTATCCAGTAGAATAGTCATTAATCGAATAGAGTCCTGTCTACACTCATCTTCTGTTTTACTGCAAATCAATATGTCATCTACGTACTGTATCACCACACTTTCAAAATCGATATTGCCTACATCCATCTGTAGGACTCTGTTAAAAGATCGATGGGGCCTCACAGTACCCTTGAGGCAGCCTAGTATGTTTTAGTCTTTGTTGGCGAAACGTAAACAAAGTCAAGTCTTTGGAGTCCTTATTCAACGGGATCAAGAAAAATGCATTTTTCAAATTGATCACTGTGAAGTATTGAGCTTCTACTGGGATGCTACATAATTTTGTTGCCTGATTAGGAACTAAAGAAAACTCAGCATCTACAATCTGGTTAAGAGGTCTCTGATCCTGGATAAATCTCCATGACCCCCTGTAAGGATGACCTTGATATTATTTTGAATGAACACACTGAGACTTAACGTAGGTGGTAAATTGTTACAGAAACAACTTTTATTAAACTGAAAACTTTGTCTTTTCTTTCTTTCTTAGGAAATAGGATACAGATTTCTTCTCTGCAGGCATCTTGGGCTGGAAATGGTTTTCTTGGCATATGTTTGTTCTACATAGGCAGACAGGTATGTCTTTGTAAATGTTCCCCAATGTCTTTATTCTGTTGTTTTCCTTCTTTTTATTCCTACTCTGAATTCACTCTGAATATTTCAGTTCCTTATCAGTCTTTGGTTTTTCTGCTTCTCTTAAGTTATTGTATCTGTGCTCTTGCTCAATGGCTCTCAAACTTTGGTTGAATCTCAACTCCCCCCTTTTCTTATTAAGATTCCTTTCTACAATTTACTCAACTGTTTTCAAACAAAGCCTCCATCAGTGTCTGATACACTTCTTTTCTTAATGCGGCAACCGTGGTTTGCAGTGTCAGGCCTTTTGGACCAATTCAGGATATTTACGTGGAGTTTCTGACCCACAACCTCGATTTTCTCACTTATGAAGACATTTAAATATAGTCACAGGCTTTTGCAGGTTCACGTACCTTCAGAGATCATACTCTCTCGTCTTTTCGGACTGGGTAAACAGACTTCCCTGTGTGCGAACATAGGATTGGCCTTCGCGGCTCTCAGCTGTTCTGTCTCAGCCTTCGTTCTGGCTCAGCAGCGCCACCTCGTCTCCTCCCCCTTCTTATTTATTATGCTGTAGCGTTACGGCGGATCGACTACAGACGGAAGGTGTTCGCCAGCGTAAACACAGCTGACATGGAAACAACAGCATCTGAAGTCTGTCTCCTTACGATACGGTCTTGCACTACTCCGCCTTCACAGCAACTGCCGACGTGACTGCTAGACAAGAATCGGCAGTCCCAACAAACTTCTCCCCAGAAAATGATTTATTATGTAACTCGATTCGGTTCTGCTCTCAACTTCAAGGAAGCGCAACAGCGCAACTTGGCTCACCACTTGAAACGCCAGTGAGTTTCTTCATATTTCTATCAGCTGGGTTAATACGCCCACTCGTAACCGTCAAACTGGTTCTCCAATTCCTCTCCCTCCTATTACCATATGTAAACAAAGAAACACAGTTGTTACGAGCTAAGACAGCTTCTGATTGAACACATCTATCAATCATTAGCTTCCTGCTGAAAGAGATAATGAACCCTTTATAGAACTGTTTTGCCTAGTATTGTCAGAGCCAGCACCAGTATGTTCAGTAACTGTGTATAACTCAGCGGGTTTATCACCCCCCCTGTCCCTTCTAGGCCCTTACGCTCGGGAAGGGAGGTATTACTGTCAAACTAGAAATTATATCGCGCCTCCTATTGTTATGAATATATGTATATTGGCCTACGCCAACCAGCTAACAAGCTACTTGTGAAGAAAATTCATGTTGCAAGGTCCTGACCCTAAAATCAATGTAAGCTGCCATTTTAGGTTCTGTCTCCCAGTAAAGTCACCCTGTGAGTCAAAATGGTGGACGATGTCATTCAGAATAGAACATGGCCGACATAACCTCTGTGTACAGCTAATACGTAACTTGCCTGCAGGCCACTTGTTAGTGTCATAAACTGAGACCTTGTCCTTTGCTGACCTGTGTGTAATGGATTACCTGTATCAACGAAATGGATCCATGAACATATATATTAACTACAATATCATTTGAATAACTGAATGGGAACGCCTGTTAAACTACATTGTATAAATTAAGTCCTGCAGCGCAATGTTAGGCCTAGAGCATACACGGTTACCATTTTTGCTTGTTGATGTGTAAACCAAAGATGAACTAGATACATATAGACAAACAAATTAGAAGTGAACCTGGCACGAACCCTAGATCAGTAATATATTAAAGGAATATTAACCCGCAGTAGGGCTGGACAGCAGGCTGAAAAATTGTATAAAAGTCTGACTGTTCCAAGGTATTTTTGCACTCACTGAGCACACCGAACCACGCTGGAGTTCGCTGTGTTGTACTGAGGGCCGATAGCTATCTGATTTTGTTCTGTTCTTTCTGTAACTGGATTCAGTATAAAATAAAGTACTTTGTATGTTTCTTTGTAACCTGTGTTTGGTGTGTTTCCTTTTTGGTTACCCTGCCTCATATTATTTCCTTGTTTTCACAGTTGGCGCCCGGAATAGGGACCCTCAAGATTGAGGCCGGATTGTTGAAGGTTGACGCACGCTATCAGACCGGGTTCGGACGGTGTGACATAAGGGGCCCCACTGAACGAGACGCGACACCTCAGCAGCGCTGTACGACCCGATCCCTGGACGATTAGCTTGTGGTCCAAGACGGCATCTTGACGAGGGTCCATTTTTTGCCGAAATCACCAAACAAAAGGTAAAATTGGTTAGGTAAGTTCTTTGAAATCCTATCGGACCTCCTTAGGATTGGTCAGGTGAGTCGTGACACGATTCTTAATTTAATCCTGACAATTTGAATTTGGCGCATTGTATCTGCAGACACAATTATTGACCAGGTAACACCAAGAATTTGAGATACGCCTGGGAAATTGTCTACCTGCTTTAGGGCATTATTCTGCAGCGATAGACAATCTTTGGAATTTAGCCGTCCCGCACCACAGGAGGGGTCGCCGGCGTGTACTATGTACTGTAAGCATGGCATTGGAAGTGTAGACATTGGCAGAGACAAACCAGACATGCCTCCAAACTTCAGTGGCCAATCAATGGGAATTTTGAGATCCCTTGTATTGAATATTTGGAGTCAGTCTTGTTAAAGAAAAAGGCTAGACCTGCAGCATTTGATGTTTTGCAGAATTGGAAAAAAGAAGCGTTACACAGCTTAAGAGTAGAGAGAAACATGCACGCCGTCATAAAACGAACGCCTAAAAAGCGTTGTTATATGACCAAGATAAACAGTCTGAGTCGGTTAAAAATATGGATAGGGCTTTCTCACTCGGTATTCAGAAAATCTATCCTTCTAAAGATCGTCATGTTTCTGATGAGTTTATTGACAAATTGCTAAATGAACGAAGGCCTGGTGCCTCTGCACCACCTCCGTATGTTCCTCTTCCCGCTGCTTTACCTTTGCTTGCTGTTATTCCTGCTCTTCCTGCTCAACCTGTTTTCCTATTCCTCCGGTTGTTGTCCATCCACCTGCTCCTCCGCCTCTTCCCATTGCACCGGTAATAGTACCTCCATTGAATTTGCCTGCACCCCCACTCCCAAGTAGTCCTGTACCGCTTGTAGTTGATCAGGGTGCAGGGTCGAGGGTTGTTACTCGTAATACTGTTCCTACAGAAAAGAAACAGGATTTGTTTGCATGGGCTATGCATTGTATAAAGAGGGATGATCGATCTAATGTTTTTGCCACACTTTCTAATATGGATAATTTTCCTGAGAAAAATGTTTTCATTGAAGGTTTAGGGATTCATTTGTTTGTAATGTGGGGAAGATTAAATAATGTAGATCTCCCAAAAGGGTTAAGAGATTTAAATACTTTAGCATTTTCAAGAGACACTGTGGAGAAAGTAAATGAGCATGTGGAGAGGATATTTGATTATAGAAAGGAGTTGGAAAGGTTAAAGATTGAGGATGACGAAGAAGAAAGTATGTATGTACAGAAATGATTTTTTCTGTGTCGTAAATCGATATCTGAGGAAGCACGAATTTGTACAAAAGATGTGATTAGTTGGATTTCAGACATATCGATAACTCCAGTTGAGGTGTATGACACATATAGTCAATATACGCTAGAAATGCAGAGGAAAGTGATACAGGTAATGGTAGAGTACCTGCAGGATGAATGTTTAAAGAGAAAGGTTAGTTGTCCCACAGAGTTACTGGGTATTTATAAGAGAGCATTTTCACTTGACACTTCTTCGACTGCTTTAGCGCTCGACTTAGCTCTGTTGCTTAGTAAGCGTTCGGAGTTGCCTATATCTCAGTAGCCTATGAGAGAGGTACCTCCGACATTTGTCCCAAAAGTTGAGATTCCCGCTAATGTTGCAGCAGGTACACCTGCTGTGGACATTCCTGCACATTATGTATTGCAGTTTGTTCACGTCCCGTTTTCACGACAGGAAGTGAACACTATTAGACAATCTATTCCCGACATTAGGAAAAATCTGACAGGGTTCTATAAAGAAATAGAGTCTGTCTTGCAGTCCCCATTATTCACCCTAGGTGATATTGATTTGTTATTTCCTGTACTCCTGCCCGCAGATTTGTGGAAACAAGTTAGAACTATAGATGATGTACCAGGGTTGGGAGATACATGGGCTAATATAATTAGGCTTGATGGGGAAAGGCCAGCTGGTGAGAGACCGCCTCAGGTGATACTAACTTTGCCTGACAGAATCATTGCGAAATTAAAAACTATAATTCCCGAAAAGAGAATTATTTGGGACAAGCTTACGCCTGTGTCCAAGGAAAGTCTGAGGGTGCTACCGAGTTCTTTAATCGGTTCGAACAGGTATTCTCGGATTACAGTGGACAGGACTTAGGCACAGAGTCTGGGAAGAGATTATTTGTCGACAAATTTGTGCGTGGATTGCTGCCTGACATCCAGTCACAAATTATGTCTTCTGAGAGCGCTTGGCAGGCGAAATCCCAATCAGAAGTACTACACATGGCTCAGTACTACGAGAACCGTGTCAATAGTGAAAAAGATAGAGTCGAGAAGAGAAAAGGTGATTTAAAGACTAAAGTATTGTTACAACAAATTGTTAGAGGCCCCAGAGGGGGTAGTTCGCAGATTATAGGTCAGTATGTTCCACAAGGGAATGTGCCCTTGGGTCCTGTGAACATTAACCAGTGTGCCTATTGTCGCCAGGAGGGTCATTGGCGTGCACAATGCCCCGTCCTTCGACAGAGGTCGAATAACACATTTGGAAATATGGGTAGACGATCCAGAGGTCACCCGGGTGTAGGGGGCCCTGGTAGAGGTCAGTTTTCACAGAATCCTCAGCAACCTTTTTCACAAGATAATCAGACTTCGAGTGTGGATACTAGAAACATATTCGATCATCCTTCTGCTGCTTACCTCTCTGAAGAGCTTCCTTTTGATGATATTCTGTTTCGTTAGGATTGCCCGAAGCAGGGTTTGGAGCCTACACCTATTCCCGTTAATCAGAAAGGTCCCTACGTTGAAATGGTAGTGGGAAATAGGAAACATCAGTTTTTGATAGACACTGGAGCACAGAAGTGTTCCATTGATCATTCTCGGGTTCCAAACATTCCACTGTCAGGGCAAACCAATGTTTCCATAGGTTTTTCTGGCACACCAGTTGTTTGTCCGGTTTCTTCACCGGTACCTATCTCTTTAGGTCCCTTTACGGACCACTGTCCATTTCTGTTGACTTTGAATTGTGGAGAGAATTTGGTGGGGTTGAACCTGTTGAAGGAATTAAATGCGGTAATTCATTGTTCTTCTGATGGAGTGCGTTTGACGATTTCACTACAGCAATTTTCTGTCTCTCAATTCCTGACTAGACCCTTGCTGCCAGAATTCATTGATGTACCGGAGTGTTTATGGGCAACTGACAACAATGATGTCGGTGTTCTACAGATTGAGCTTGTTAAAATAGTCTTGAAACATGGAATTTAGCTGCCACGCATTCCACAGTATAAGATCTCAGTTGAGGGCGAGCAAGCTTTGAAATGCATTGTTTCCAATTTTGTGCATCGCGGGATGATTGAGGAAATTGCATGTAGTTTGTGCAATAGTCCGATTTTACCTGTGTAAAAGAAAGGCGATAATGCAATTCCATTTCGTTTTATGATTGATTTGCGTGCCATTAATAAAGTTGTCGCTCCTCAAATTCCAATTCTGCCTGATGTGACGATGATATTAACTATGATTCCAGCTACGGCTACTTACTTTAGTGTTGTGGACCTGAAGAATGCTTTCTTCAGTATTCCTATACACAAGGACAGTAGATGTGTTCGCGTTCACCTTAGGGCAGAGGTCTTCAAACTGTGGGGCGCGCCCCCCCAGGGGGGCGCGGCCGCGTCCTAGGGGGGGCGCCAGAGCCCAGCATGAAATGTAAAAAAAAAAAAACATTCTTTTTTTTTTTTTTTTTTTTTTTTTTTTTAGATTGGAGGAAATGGGAGGGGGCAGCTCACATAGTCAGACTGGACCATAAAACGGTCTTAGGCACCAATGAAAACATGGGCAGCAGTTGCAAATGGATATTCAGTCCTTTAGTCACAGACTGTTTGAATAGTACCCAAGGGGTTGTTTTTCATTCAAATGTAAACAAATTGTGATATTTAAAGAATATTTATTCAACAACAATGGTCAAAACTACTAGCTGCATAGTGAAGCAACTCCTCAAACTGGCCCACATTGGCCAAAGAAGTGGCCCATTTTGATTGGCCTACACTAGCATTTTGCATTTTTGGTACAGTCATCGCCCTGTTGCCCTATAGGCCAGCCCAAGTCTGCCGACTGATCCATAATGGGTGAGGGGGCGTCCACCCACTGGCCACCTCACCCATTATGGAGGAACCGAGGAGCCAGCCCAGTGAAACACTGAGCACTCCCTCAGCTGCTTTTTCCAGCTGAGTGAGTGCTCTTGGGCTGGCTGAACTGTCAAAGGGAAACACTGTTTGCCTTTGACAGTTCATTTCCCCAGCCACACATGATCACTGAGCCATGCAACGTTGGGGGCGTTTTGCTTCGCCAGCCTTGCATAGCTCATTGGAAATGCTGGCTGGGGCACTGCATGTATGTATGTGCGAGGGGGTGCTCCTGCGCCTCCTCGCACATACGGGCAGAGCAACCTGGAGCGGGGCATTGTAGCAACCATGCGCAGGCCCCTGCAGAAGGTAAGTTCACGGCGATTTATTTTTTATTTAAATGTGTATGGATGTGTGTATGCTTGTGTTATGGGACTCTGGTTGGAGCAGGATGGGCGGCAGCACTGGGAAAGTGGTGGGAGTATGGTGGGGGAGAGCCCAGGGTCTGTATTGGGAGAAGGGTGCGGTGACGGCATGCAAAAAGTTCATAGCGATTTCTACATACTGTCCATCCGGCACTTTAAGGGGGGCCCGGCCTGCCCGAACTCGGCTCAGGGGGGGCCCGAGCCAAAAAAGTTTGAAGACCACTGCCTTAGGGGGACGTTTGTTCACATTTACTGGTGCACCTCAAGGTTACACCGAGAATCCTAGCATTTATAGCAGGGTTTTGAAAGAACAGCTTCATACTCTTGAATTACCCTCTACTTGTACGCTGCTTCAGTACGTTGACGACTTGCTTTTAGCTGCAGCTTCTGAGAGCTCTTGTAAAGAGGGCACTGTATTGTTGCTTATCCATCTAGCTAAGCATGGTCACAAAGCTTTGCTTAAAAAGTTTCAATATTGTTGCCAGGAGGTCGCCTATTTAGGCTATCTCCTGTCAAAGGAGGGAAGAAGATTGACACCTGAAAGAATAAAACACATTTCTGGCATGTCTGTCCCAAATACACAGAAGGAAGTTAGGGCCTTGATAGGTATGGCTTCTTACTGTAGGTTATGGATCCCAAACTTCTCACTAGTGATAAAACAGATGTTGGCCTTGACGAAGAAGGGCATTTCTTTGCCATTGCCATGGACCTCGGAACACCAGCAATCGTTTGACTTGCTTAAGACTGCATTATGCTCTGCACCAGTTTTGGGCACACCAAACTATGAAAGGCCTTTGTGTTGTTTGTGCATGAATGTGATGGATGTGCTTTGGCTGTATTAACGCAGGAACATGGAGGGAAGAATAGGCCATGCGGTTACTACTCTTCTGCCCTTGATCCTGTTGCATGCGCTTTGCCAAGATGTTTGCGAGCTGTCGCTGCTGCTGCTGCGTCTGTTAAATAGAGTGATGGAATGGTCCTAGGCCATGATCTAACCCTGATGGTGCCTCACTCTGTAGATGTTCTACTGAACAGAACCCAAACGCAACACCTCACTTCTGCACGGTTGACGAGATATGAATTGATCTTGTTGCCCCTCACATTCAAATTAAGAGATGTTGGGCCTCATTACGACCCAGGCGGTAAGTTACCGCCTGGGCCGTGACTTTACCACCATGGCGTAAACTATGTTCACGCCATGGTGGTTGGCGGACTTACCGCCCCATTCCGAGGTTGGCGGGGCGGTAAGTCCCCAATCCCCATTTACCCTTCCCCATTCCCATTTTTGCCCCATAGGGCATAATGGGAGTGGGGAAGGCGTTAATTACGCCACCGTAAATTACGGTGGCGTAATTAACTCCATGGTCCCTTAGCGCCATGGATTTTAACACCTGCTAAAAGCAGGTGTTAAATCTGCCATGGCGCTAAGGGACCTCGTACTCAGGCGGTAAGGGTCGGCGCTGTTTACGCCGCCGTAAAACCCTTACCGCCTGAGTCGTAATGAGGCCCGTTGTGTTCTTAATCCGGCTGAACTCCTACCTTTCCCACAAAATACTGTTTGCGGTGACAAAGAGTCACATGACTGTCTGTATGCTACCGAACAAGAAACAAAAGGTAGAATAGTTTTAAAGGATGCTCCTTTGGTTAATCCACAAGGGGAGCTGTTTTGTGATGGCTCCTGTTTCAAACTTCCGGATGGTACATCCACAGCTGCTTATGCAATCACTACATTGAGCACGGTTGTGGAAACCAAGAGAATCACGCATAACTCCGCGCAGGCCGCAGAGATTATAGCATTGACCCGAGCTTGTGAACTTTCTAAAGGGCTTACAGTAAATATATGTACTGATAGTCAGTATGCCTTTGGGGTGGCTCACAACTTTGGGAGACTTTGGTCAGAAAGAGGGTTTTTAACTTTGCATGGCACCAGGATTCAACATGGCTCCCTGATAGTACAACTGCTCTCAGCGCTTGCGCTCCCTACTCAGATAGCAGTTGTAAAATGTGCAGCACATCGAAAGATTGTAGATGATATTGGAAAAGGGAATGCTTTCGCTGATCAGATAGCTAGACAAACTGCCACTGATCTCTTTACGGAGATGTAGTTTTCAAGGGAGACTGTAGATGTCTATGTAATGGATGAGGGTGTTGGGTCTGTATGGGATATCCAAGCCGATGCCACATTAGACGAATCCAAGAGGTGGGGTGAGAGCTTGGGGAAACTCGATGATGATGGGTGTTGGGTGGACATGGTTGATGGAAAATGGCTACTTCCTGGCGCTTACGTGATAATGATGGTCATCATGGCACATGGCCCTACGCATGTGTGTGCCCAGCAGATAACGAAAATGTTAGAGAAAATTTGGGTAAATGACTAAATTTCGAGAATTGCTCAGCATTATGTCCAGAACTGCATGATTTGCCTACAACATAATGTGGGAAAGGGGACAGCAACTCAAGGGGAAGTGTTGGGCCACCCTTTGTCCCATTCGAAGTAATCCACTTTGATTTTATTGAAATGGAACGATGCAACAATCTGAAGTATGTCCTTGTGGTCATTTGTGCCTTTAGTAAGTGGGTCGAGGCTTTCCCTGTCAAAGATGCTACAGCCATGACCACTGCAAAGACCATGTTAAAAGAATACTTCCCGCGGTTCGGTTTGCCGAGAGTTATCTGGTCGGACAATGGTCCACATTTTATCGCTGCTGTAATTCTACAGATATGTGCAGCATTGCAAATTGACAAACAATTTCATTTGGCCAGAAATGCTCAGAGCGCCGGCTAGTGGAAAGACACAATGGTATCATCAAGAACAAGCTCGCTAAGACGTGTGCCGGCACCAAACTAAAATGGCCGGACGCCTTACCGATCGTGTTACTAGCCATGCGTACAACCCCTCAAACTAAGACTGGGCTCTCTCCATTTGAGGTGATAATGGGGAGACCTGCTAATATCTGGAACCTTCTAAAATGTCGAACTTTAAAGAATGTTGAAAATGTATTACTTTCAGATTATTGTAGTCAGTTGACTAAAAACCTGTATTTGATTTATCACCAGGTGCGAGAAGCTTTACCTGTACGATACGAGGGCACGGGTCACAGCATACGGTCTGGGGAGTGGGTGCTCGTGAAGCCCTTTGAGCGCTCCACCTGCCTTGCACCTCGGTGGCGGGACTCATTCCGAGTCCTGCTGGTCACCCAGACAGCGGTGCGCGTCACAGGCCGGAAGCATTGGATCCACGCGTTGCATGTCAAGAAACTTCCTCACCCTGTGCCACACGTTACAGAAGAAACAGAACCCCTAGCTAACGCTGCAACCAACGATCCTAAAGCAGTAAATAGCGTTGAGAGTGTTTCGGAGAATCTTTCCGTGCCTGTGGAGCTTGGGAAATCTGCCATTTTGTCTCCACACTCTCAAAAAGTTTTACTCCCGGAAATTGCTGTTCCAACTTCACTTGCCTCTGATACGTTGCTTCCAACGGGAAGTGACGACACATTGTCTCCGGATCAATCAGTACCAGGAACAGCAAGATACCATCTTCATCCGAGAAAATAGACACACGGCACGGTTTTGCTGTGCATTTGATAGACATACGGCATGGTTCGGCTGTGCATTCAAAGAAGGAAAGGATCACCGAGGGCTTGCTTTTGGCCCAAATTTGAGAAAGAGGATTCTGTTGGCTAGGGTTGTGGAAGGACTAAGAAGTCACGCGACCGGGGTGTCGCCAGCAACGAACATTGGGGTTTCCAACCGAAGACTACAATGCCTGCTACCGCCACTGCTCGTATTGGACTTGTAAATGATCGGGTGACCAGCCAGGACAATGGACAGAAAATCTGGGCTCTGAAAACATATTGCTGTGTTTTTATGATAATATTTGGTTTTATAATAGTCACTGTTTTAGGCCTTTGGTACTTTGAAGAAACTAATCCTTTAGAGTCTTTGCTGCCAACCGAAAATGTACCCACTGTTCCTACACTTTTTGTACATTCACACACTTTGTCTCCTAGAGATTTCCAGCACAGAAAAAAATATTATAATAATACTTTGCTACTTATCATGAACGCTACACATGCTATCCTTAATAGATCAAACTGCTGGGTCTGCTCACATTTACCGCAACATGGGGATAAGGGGCTAGGTTGGTATATTCACCCTTTACCATTGACAACTGCTTGTTATGCTTCTCTCGGAGCACTGTTCTTTGGCCGTTGGAACGATAACATCTCGGGGAACTTTGATGGCACTAATTTGAATAGTTTTGAGAAACGTGTTTTGACTCCCCTGGGATGCTCGCTTTTTGCAAATAGGAGTAAGCTCAACATTGCTTCTATTAGGCCTTCTGATAGACTGTCTCATCCTTTCCAATCTTTGATTTCCTTTAAAATGGCTCAGATAGGCAATAAGGACGCCATGCCTCCTTCCTACACTGTTAACCATAGCCCCGATTCAGTTTCTTTCTGCATACAGAGGAATGGCACTCGGTCAATGGGAGATTTTAAAGGTTGTGCCAACATTGCAAATTTGACTGGGGAAGACAGACCATTGTATGTAGGCGAACCTGTCTATTTCGTTTGCGGTAAGGTAGCATTTCCATGGTTGCCCAGGGACTGGCAGGAAACTTGTTATTTAAGGATCCTGTTACCTGGGGTGTTCATAGCAAGTACTGTAGAAGTTTCAAAGGCTCGTCCACGGCGGGACGAGAATGGTGACACTCCAGCACAAATCTTGGGAGATATAGCAAAATCAGTTGTGCCATTTTGGGGCCAGATAGCGAATTCCGAAGATATCAGGAGACTAGTGAGAGTACTGGAGAGAACCATCAACCGGACAACAGATATACTCTATAACATGACATTAGAGCATAAAGCGATAAGATTAGCGGCACTTCAGAACCGGATGGCATTAGATGTCATTCTGGCTGAACTTGGTGGAGTATGTAAATTAGTGGGGTCCGCTTGTTGTGTTTTCGTGCCAGATTCCTCCCCAACTATTTTCAAGGCAATACAGAATCTGCACGTCCTTAGTTCAGAGGTGCATGTTCCCGAGGGAAACTGGGATCTTAGCGCTTGGTTCTGGGACTTCTTGCGATCTTGGGGTTGGAAAGTGCTTTCAGTCTTGCTGATCATTTTGGGAATTCTGCTATTTCTTTGTTATTGTATCCAATGTCTACCTAGTATATGTTCGATGGTAGGGGGATGTTGCGCTCAGGCCATAGGTACAATAGGACATAAAGTGTATGCCCCAGATAAAACCTCTAGGGAGTATGTACTAAAAGAGATCCTAGTAAAAGATCTGATGGCGATAGATATTTCTGACAGCGATTCAGGGTGTATGGACGATGACGCATGGAGTTATTTGCAAGGAGATCAAAAGTAGTTTAGCACTTGGCATAGGCCTTTAAGGAGGGTTTGTCAAACTAGAAATTATATTGCGCCTCCTATTGTTATGAATATATGTATATTGGCCTACGCCAAGCTGCTAACAAGCTACTTGTGAAGAAAATTCGTGTTGCAAGGTCCTGACCCTAAAATCAATGTAAGCCGCCATTTTAGGTTCTCTATCCCAGTAAAGTCACCCTGTGAGTCAAAATGGTGGACGATGTCATTCAGAATAGAACATGGCCGACATAACCTCTGTGTACAGCTAATATGTAACTTGCCTGCAGGCCACTTGTTAGGGTCATGAACTGAGACCTTGTCCTTTGCTGACCTGTGTGTAATGGATTACCTGTATCAACGAAACTGATCCATGAACATATATATTAACTACAATGTCATTTGAATAACTGAATGGGAACGCCTGTTTAACTACATTGTATAAATGAAGTCCTGCGGCATAATGATAGGCCTAGAGCATACACAGTTACCATTTTTGCTTGTTGATGTGTAAACCAAAGATGAACTAGATACATATAGATGAACAAATTAGAAGTGAACCTGGCACGAACCCTAGATCAGTAATATATTAAAGGAATATTAACCCGCAGTAGGGCTGGACAGCAGGCTGAAAAATTGTATAAAAGCCTGACTGTTCCAAGGTATTTTTGCACTCACTGAGCACACCGAACCACACTGGAGTTCGCTGTGTTGTACTGAGGGCCGATAGCTATCTGATTTTGTTCTGTTCTTTCTGTAACTGGATTCAGTATAAAATAAAGTACTTTGTATGTTCCTTTGTAAACTGTGTTTGGTGTATTTCTTTTTGGGCTACCCAGCCTCATATTATTTTTTCACATTATGAGATAAAAAATCTGCTTGAGCCATCAATTTTCCAGGAAGATGTACTGTCTTGAATGTCAAAGGTTGAAGTGAAAGAAACCATCGCAACACTCTGGGGTTCGCATCTTTATTTCGTGCCAACCATACCAGAGGAGCATGGTCAGTCACTAAAGTGAATTCTCTGCCCAATAGATAGTATTGCAATGCTTCTATGGCCCACTTCACCGCGAGACATTCGTTCTCTATCGTGGCATAATGTAACTCATGAGGAAGCAATCTCCTACTTAGGAATAGAATAGGTCTTTCATCCTCTCCTTGATTTTGGAATAACACAGCTCCAAGGCCAGTCCCTGAGGCATCTGTATGTAGAAAAAATGGATCTGAAAAATCCGGACAATGCAGAACTGCCTTCTCAGTGAGAGCATTCTTCAAATTATTGAAAGCCCTCTCTGTTTCAGCCATATGCCACTCTTTTTTTTGAGACGTACTCGTCTTCAAGAGATTAGTCAATGGCGTAGCTAAGGTTGAAAAATGAGGTATAAACCTCCTGTAGTATCCCACGAATCCAAGGAAAGCTCTCACTTGACGAACATTTGTAGGGAAGTGAAGTTTTTAATAACTTCTAGTTTTTCTTCTTGGGGCTTAATGACGCCCTGACCAACTAAATATCCCAAATATTTTGTATGGAAATTGGCCACAAAGGTTTTTTTAGGATTCACATGTAGACCGGATTGCTGTAAAAGTTGCAATACAGTTTCTAAGTGTATCAAATGATCCTTCCAAGACTGGCAAAAGACAATGATATAATCTAGGTAAGCCCTGACATAACTCTCATGGCCTTTAACAATCGTGTTCATAAGTCTCTGGAAAGTTGCAGGCGCTCCATGCAACCCAAAAGGTAGAACAGTAAATTGAAATAGACCAGAGGGTGTGGCAAAAGCTGTTTTTTCCTTGTCATCAGGATGAAGTGGTATTTGCCAATATCCCTTGGTTAGATCTATGGTTGTTAAGAATTTGGCTTTTCCTAACTTATCAAGTAAATCCTCTATCTTAGGTATGGGATATGCATCGAACTTTGATATCTCATTCAGTTTTCAGAAAATCCATGCAAAAACGAGCTGTACCATCAGGCTTGGGGAACAAAACTATTGGTGAAGACCATTCGCTGTTTGAAGGTTCTATAACTCCAATTTCCAACATTTGTTGAATCTCCTTATTAATTGACTGTAACTTTGTCTCCGGTATCCGATATGGTCTTATTCTAACAACATCCCCAAGTTGGGTTTTAATATGATGATAAGCTAACTTTGTCCTGCCAGGTAAAGTAGAAAAGGTCTCGGAAAATGTATTTACAAGCATCCTTATCTCCATCTTCTGGTCACTGGGCAAATCCTGATTTATATTTAAGGCTTCAACTCCAAGTTCTTCTTTTAACTGGGGAAATTGTTCCATGGTTGTCTCATGATTGTTAACTAGTGCTATTGAGGTCACAGGAGGCTCCATCCATTTCTTAAGCACATTCACATGATAGGTTTGAATCTGCCTTCTTCTGTCATTCTGTCTCACCTTATAAGTCAAAGGACCAAGGACTTCTTCTATCACATATGGACCCCTCCAAGCTGCCAGCATTTTATTTTCTGAAGTTGGCAACAGCACCAATACCTGGTCTCCTTTTTTAAAAGTTCTCAGCTGAGAATTTCAGTTATAATACTGTTCTTGCTTAACTTGGGCCTGTAATAAAGTTTCTCGTGCAATCTTTTGCAATTTCTCTATCCTTTCTCTAAGCTGACAAGCACATTCTGTGAGAGAAATCTCTTGACCATGATCTTCTTCTCAGCTCTCCCTTAAAATGTCCAGTAATGTTCTCACAGGTCTCCCAAAAAGTAGCTCGAAAGGAGAAAAGCCAGTCGAGGATTGAGGTGTGTTTCTGAGCGTGATTAAGATCCACAGTAAAATCCTGTCCCAACTTCTACCTCCTGGATCTTCTGTTTTACGTAACATTTGTTTTATTGTCTGATTATATCTCTCCACAAGGCCATCGGTTTGTGGGTGATATACCGCAGTTTTCAAGTGTTTTATCTTCAAAACCTCGCAAACTTGCTCCATGACTGCTGACATAAAGTTACTCCCACGATCTGTGACAATTTCTTTTGGAATCCCTACTCGGCTAATAAAAGGTATCAACACGTCACAGATTTGTTGAGCATTAATAGACTTGAGAGGGAAAGTGTTACACTCACCTGAACTGGACAGCTGCGGTCTCCACCAATGTGACGCGTAGTGCCGAGATGACAGACTGGACTGGCCCACCTAGCTTCGTTTG
Organism: Ambystoma mexicanum; assembly: GCF_040938575.1. Lineage (NCBI taxonomy): Eukaryota > Metazoa > Chordata > Amphibia > Caudata > Ambystomatidae > Ambystoma > Ambystoma mexicanum. Next base: position 643,550,003 of record NC_090940.1, on the reverse strand, counting down.
CTTGGCCCGTAGGAGTATTCTTCTGCAAATGGAGAAAGGGAATTAACCACCCATGGAGTTGAGTGTTAACCGCCACCCCCGCTGTTCTCCCCACTGATCACCTTTAATGTCCCCTCTTATAATCTCACCTGATGGTTTGGAAAGATGAGCTCTGCATCCTGCATTGAGCGCAGGGGCGCGTAGATAACCAGTTGCTTCACTGGTTCGAAGGAATTGGTGAGTTCCAGAACAATATTGACACTGAGATTTCCAGCGAGACGCCGTAAGTATATAGTTCGTAAGAGTTCAAATGTCTGACTTTCACTCTTGTCCAATTACTTCCAGGTTGCAGCTTGACCCTAGCGAAGAGTTCCTCGTGGCAACCGGCAACATTCAGGTAAGGATTTGTATTGTCCAACACAGTTCGATAAAATAATGTCAGTATGTAACCTATGGCTTTCTCCCTTATTCAGGTGCTGAGAGAAATTATGAAGTCTCGGGGAATAATGCCTCCGGCGATAAAATTAGGTAAGTCTATTGTGGTGAAAAGGGTTCCCCTTGTTTGTCCCCTGTTTCACCTTGCTGTCCTTTTGTTCCCCTTAGGGGCCGGGGTGCGGCGAAGATGCGGTGGAGGCTGCGCCGACCTGTGAAGAGGAATAGTACCCCCGACGGTAAAATCAGGTAAGTCTGTGGGGGGTAACCAATATTGCCTCTGTTTATTCCCTTGGCTCACCTTGCTGTTCTTGTGTTCCCCTTAGGTGCCGGAGTGCGGCAGGAACATGCAGAAGGATGCGGTGGATGGTGAAGATGCTGCGAAGGCCGGTGAGTTCAGCGCGGCGCTGCAGCAGGCGAGGCGACGCGCATAAAATAACTTCTTTCTTCCAGCTCGACGGCGCGGTGGATCGGGAATTCAGGTAAGGATCAAAGGTATTGCTCTTGTTCTAACCTTTTCTCCTTCTTTCTCCCTCTTTCTAGGAGCTCCAGACTCGAGGCGGGCGTGGCAGAAGACTGGATGCAGACTTGCAGGCACGGTGAGCGTTACAATGCTGGATGCAGAATAACGCGAAGCGTGTGCTGCTCTTCGGGCGTGGTTTAAATAGCCTCCAAAGTAGTCCCAGGTAAGTATTCCTCCTCGACCCCACCTGAGTAAAAAATAGTGCCTAGGTAAAGTAGTCCCTTCCAAGCCTCTTTTAGCTTGGAGCTCTTGCAGCATGGTCTGCATCAGGTAAGTTTTAATCTATGAGCCAGGCGCCTATGGCGTCAGGACTGACTCTCCATATGAGCCTGGCACCATAGACGCCAGGACTGCACCCAAATAGCCCCTAGCAGGGGTTATTGGGCTTGCTTGGAATAACTTGATGCCTGCTTCCGGAGTTGCTGGACTTGATCTGGATCCCCGGGTGTAGGCATCATGACAGCACTCCCCCCCAAGGCCCTTCCTAAAGTCGTTCTTCCCCATGGTTTCGGTTTGTCTGGGAAATTTCAGTGGAATTTCTTCACCAATCGGGGTGCATGAACGTGGTCACTAGGTTCCCATGATCTTTCTTGTGGTCCGTAACCTTTCCAGTCAATTAAATAATAAAGCTTTGACTTCACCAGCTTGGAGTCCAGGATGTTCTTAACCTCAAATTCGGGTTCCCCGTCTATAAGGGTCAGGTGACTTGGTTAGTCTTGTCCCTGGTTGCACTGGCTTCAAAAGTGACACATGAAAGACGGGGTGAATTCGCATATTAGCAGGTAAGTCCAACTTGACGGCCACTGGGTTGATAATGGCCTTAATAGTTTAAGGTCCCAAATATCTGGGGTTAAAGGTCTGTGTTCCCTTTAGAGGTATGTGTTTTGTGGCCAACCATACTTGGTCCCCTATCTGGTATTGTGGAGTATCACTCCTATGCCGATCAGCATTTTTCTTGTATTTTTTTTTCGCTTGTTTTAAATGTGCAGTTGCTTCCTTAAAGGCTTGTGTAATCGTACCGTGCAGATGGTCCACTGCGGGCATTTCTAAGTGTTGGGGTGAGTCAAGGTCTGAGGTTCGAGGATGGTGCCCATATAAGGTATAAAAGGGGCTTTGTCCAGTTCCAGAATGTACTGAATTATTGTATGCATATTCAGCGATCCAAAGAATGTCTTTCCAATTACTCTCAGTTTGATGTAACATACAACGCAGGTATTGTTCAAGAGTCTGGTTGGTCCTCTCTGTTTGACCATCGGTTTGGGGGTGGTGACTGGTCGATAATCTCACATCGATTTGCGCCAATTGACAACATTTCTTCCAAAAATGTGAAATGAATTGACTGCCCCGGTCAGAGACCAATACGGACGGAAATCCGTGTATGCGAACAATGTTTTCGAGGAATTCCTTGGCCAGGATTGAAGCTGAAGGTAATCCATTTAAAGGAATAAAGTGGGCCATCTTGGAAAAAAGATCCACAATAACTAGAATGGTGTTAAATCCATTGCATGGAGGTAGATCAGTAATAAAGTCTAACAATAAGGTGTGCCATGGAGTAGGCGTAATGTCTAAAGGTTGTAAGAGTCCAGCTGGTTTTCTCTTCTGACTTTTCTTCTGGGCGCAAATGCCACAAAACATTACAAATGATTTAATATCCTTTCGCCAGGTGGACCACCAGAATTGTCTCTTAATTTTAGCTTCAGTCTTTGCGATACCTGGGTGCCCCTCCATTAGGGTGTCATGATAATGGGAAATGACTAGCTCTTGTAGTTCCTTGTGTGGCAGGAATAGCCGTCCTTGATAATAAGGCAGTTCATTGGTGACAGAGTAGTCCGGGCCTTTCTTTACCCAGTCCTGCAGGGCTGTAGGATCAAAGAGTTGCTGAATCTTTACCCTAATGTCCGCTAGTGTCTGTAGAGTAGTCATGCCAAGAATCCTTTGTTCAGAAATTATAGGTACTGGTTCTGGGTTCACTTCTGCCTCTCCCATCCCTATTCGGGATAAGGCATCTGCTTTTACCATTCTTTCAACCTGGTCGATAGGTTATCACGAAATCGAACTCGGCAAAGAACAATGCCCATCGGAGTTGGCGTGACGATTGGGCCTTGGCTGTCTTTAAATACTGCAAGTTCCGGTGATCGGTGAGCACAGTAATGGTATGCCTGGCACCGAGAAGATAGTGCCGCCAAGCCTTGAAGGCGGATTTAATGGCTAATAACTCCTTGTCGGTAACCGCATAGTTTAACTCAGGTGCCGAGAACTTTCTGGACCAAAATGCTACTTGATGAAGCTGGCCAGTTTTAGGGTCCTTTTGGGACAGGACATCTCCCATGGCTAAACTGGACGCATCAGTTTCCACTATGTATGGAACTTCAGGGCGTGGGTGCTTTAGTACAGGTGCAGACTGAATTTCGCTTTCAGCTCTTGGAAGGCATTTTCAGCTTCTCCAGTCCACATAAAGCGTTTGTTTTTTCGCAAGAGTGCTGTGATGGGATGTACAACAAGTGAGAAATCCGAGATGAATCTGCGGTAGAAATTGGCAAAACCGAGCATGCTTTGTACTCCTTTAACTGAACTTGGTGATGGCCACTTAAGAATTACGTCCACCTTTCGTGAGTCCATTCGAACTCCTTTTGGACTCAGGATAAACCCAAGGAATTCATCTTCCGTGGCATGAAAAACACATTTTTCCAATTTTGCATATAGTTTGTGTTGGCGCAATTTCTCAAGGACTGCTCGGACGTGCTTCACATGGTCAGATTCTGAAGAGGAGTACACTAGAATATCATCGATATATACGACAACACAAACGTCACTAAGTTCACGAAGGACATCGTTCATAAAGTATTGGAAGGCTGCTGGTGCATTGCACAACCCGAAGGGCATCACCTGGTATTCGAATAACCCATACTTAGTGTGAAAAGCAGTCTTCCATTCATCACCCTCTTTCACACGTACTAGATGGTATGCCCCCCGGAGATCCAACTTAGTGTATATGCAAGCGTCCTTTACTTGGTCTAGTAGTTCGGGGATCAGAGGCAATGGGTATCGGTTTTTAACAGTGATCTGGTTCAATGCGCGGTAGTCTATGCACGTTCTGAGGTCACCTTCCTTTTTGGGCACGAAGAACAAAGCTGAAGATGCAGGGGACTTGGATGGGCGAAATAAGCCAGTAGCAAGGTACTGGTCTAGGTATTGCCGTAGGTGAAGGTTCTCAGGTTCCGTAAGGGCGTAGATCCTGCTACAAGGGGGTTGTGCACCGGGTATGAGATCGATTTGACAATCGTACGATCGGTGAGGTGGTGAGGTGTTTGCCTGTTCTTTTTGGAAGACATCCTGGAATTCTTGATATTCTGGGGTAATTGCACGACTGATGTGGTGACTGTGGCCAGGTTTTTCTTTAGGTAACAGGTTTGTGCACAATCCGGGAAGGTTATTCTCTTCTCTCGCCAATCAATACAAGGATTATGTGTTTCCAACCAAGGTATCCCCAGTATTATTTGGAACTGTGGGGCTTTGATTAGATCAAACACAGTAGTCTCTCGATGCCCATCCTAACCCAATAGTGTCATCTCTGCAGTGGAATGAGTTACAGGCCCAGAGGCAATTTCAGTTCCATCGACTGTGGTGATGACATCTGAGGTGGTCTTTCGGCAGAGAGGTAGATTCATTCTGGAAACCAATTCGTAGTCCAAATAGTTTCCTATGGCCCCGCTATCAATGTATGCCCTCACTGCGTGCATACGTGATGGCTGCCTTGGATCTACAAGGACCATTGGTATGATGAAATGCGAGGTCTGAGTATCCTTCTTCAAGCTCAGCAAGTGGACCCCTACGCTTGTCGGGCATGGTCGTTTCCCGAGTTTGACTCCATATGGCTTTTATCAGCAGCTCCTACCACCTTCTTGGGTGGTTTTACAGGGCAATCCCGTAGAAAATGCCCAGAAGTTCCACAATATAGACACAATTGCATTTGCCATCTCCTTTCTCTTTCCTTCTGGGTTAAGGGTCCTTTAACCCCTCCGATTTGCATGGGTTCTGAAGCATCTGCTCCTTTGGGGTTAGCGTGGGTTTTGACCAACACCTGATTCTCAAACTTGGCTCGATCAGCCTTTCTGTTCTGAAGTCTGTGATCTAACTGGACCACTAAGTCTATATATTCAGCGCAGTCTTGAGGTGGGTTCACAAATTGAGGCAAGACATCCTTGAGTTCTCCTCGAAGCCCTCGATGAAATAACGTGATTCGTTTTACCTCGGCCCATCCAGTTTCCACTATCAACCTATTAAAGGTCACGATGTAGGATAGAAGGTCCTGGTTACCCTGTCGTAGGGACAAAAGTTTGTTATCCAGGGCCTGTCCTTAGGAGTGCCGGGCAAATAGTCTTTCCATGCTCATTTGAAAGCCCTGAAAATCCCGAAGAATTGGGTCATCCTGATTAACTAGTGAAATTGACCAATCAGCTGCACTGCTACTGAGATATGACAATACAAAGGCTACCTTTGCTTGATCGTTTGGGAAGGCTCCAGGTCTGCATAAAAAGTGCAAGCAGCATTGGTTCATAAACACGGCAAACCTTTTGGGGTCCCTGGCAAAGCGTTCGGGCGGATCTAATGGACTAGTTCCTGGTAGGTTTATTTGCACAGGGTTACTCGATGACACAGGAGCTGGATTTCCCCTGAGTCCTGATAGGGGTGTTTGTCCAGCCTGGCTTTGCAGTAGTTGCCTAGCAAGGTCATCAGTTCGCTCCTTTGACAAAATCAGTTCTATCCTAAGAGCATTGGTTTCTTGACGGGCGGAATGCACTTCAACCCTCAGTTCCCCTGGTAATTGGGCCAATTGGTCAGTTTCTGAGGTATCCATAACGCCCAGGTGGGATTTTGCGGGTCGGCTTTGCGTTCTGTTACGCTCATCTGGCTCCCACAGGGACGTCGATCTGAACTGGACAGCTGTGGTCTCCACCAATGTGACACGTAGTGCCGAGATGACAGACTGGACTGGCCCACCTAGCTTTGTTTGCTTGGCCCGTAGGAGTATTCTTCTGCAAATGGAGAAAGGGAATTAACCACCCGTGGAGTTGAGTGTTAATCCCCACCTCCACTGTTCTCCCCACTGATCACCTTTAATGTCCCCTCTTATAGTCTCACCTGATGGTTTGGAAAGATGAGCTCTCCATCCTGCATTGAGCGCAGGGGCGCGTAGATAACCAGTTGCTTCAATGGTTCGAAGGAATTGGTGAGTTCCAGAACAATATTGACTCTGAGATTTCCGGCGAGACGCCGTAAATATATAGTTTGTAAGAGTTCAAATGTCTGACTTTCACTCTTGTCCGATTCCTTGCAGGTTGCAGCTTGACCCTAGCGAAGAGTTCCTCATGGCAACCGGTAACATTCAGGTAAGGATTTGTATTGTCCAACACAGTTCGATAAAATAATGTCAGTATGTAACCTATGGCTTTCTCCCTTATTCAGGTGCTGAGAGAAATTATGAAGTCTCGGGGAATAATGCCTCCGGCGGTAAAATTAGGTAAGTATATTGTGGTGAAAAGGATTCCCCTTGTTTGTCCCCTGTTTCACCTTGCTTTCCTTTTGTTCACCTTAGGGGCCGGGGTGCGGCAAAGATGCGGTGGAGGCTGCGCCGACCAGTGAAGAGGAATAGTACCCCTGGCAGTAAAATCAGGTAAGTCTGTGGGGGGTAACCAATATTGCCTCTGTTTATTCACTTGGCTCACCTTGCTGTTCTTGTATTTCCCTTAGGTGCCGGAGTGCGGCGGGAACATGCAGAAGGAAGCGGTGGATGGTGAAGATGCTGCGAAGGCCGGTGAGTTCAGTGCAGCGCTGCAGCAGGCGAGGTGACGTGCATAAAATAACTTCTTTCTTCCAGCTCGAAGGCGCGGTGGATCGGGAATTCAGGCAAGAATCAAAGGTATTGCTCTTGTTCTAACCTTTTCTCCTTCTTTCTCCCTCTTTCTAGGAGCTCCAGACTCGAGGCGGGCGTGGCGTAAGACTGGTTGCAGACTTGCAGGCATGGTGAGCGTTACGCTGCTGGATGCAGAATAACGCGAAGCGTGTGCTGCTCTTCGGGCGTGTTTTAAATAGTTTCCTAAGTAGTCCCAGGTAAGTATTCCTCCTCGACCCCACCCGAGTAAAAAATAGTCCCTAGGTAAAGTAGTCCTTTCCAAGCCTCTTTTGGCTTGGAGCTCTTGCAACATGGTCTGCATCAGGTAAGTTTTAATCTATGAGCCTGGCGCCTATGGCGCCAGGACTGACTCTCCATATGAGCCTGGCACCATAGACGCCAGGACTGCACCCAAATAGCCCCTAGCAGGGGTTATTGGGCTTGCTTGGAATAACTTGATGCCTGCTTCCGGGGTTGCTGGACTTGATCTGGATCCCCGGGGGTAGGCATCATGACAGAAAGCCTCTGGGTATCTGGGTGCATAATCGACAATAACTAGGATGTATTTATGACCTCTGGAGGATGGATCCAACGGTCCAAGAATATCCAAACCTATTCTATTAAAAGGTTCCAAGATGACTGGCATGGGCTGTAAAGGAGCTTTCTTAATATTTGCTCTATTTTTCTTTTGGCATTTGGGGCAAGCCTGACAAAACCGAGATACTTGAGCATACAGCCTTGGCCAGTAACACCTGGTTAACATTTTCTGTGTGGTTTTTTCTGTTCCCAAGTGTCCTTCCCCTATTTGTATGTGTGCCACTTCCATAACTGTTTGGTAATACTTACTGGGCACCAGTAATTGTTTTACAGTAAGCCCGGTGCCATCCTGACTGACTCAATATTAGAGACCCCTCTCACGAGTAGGGACCTTTTCCTGATATCTCATCTTGAACATTTGCCCTAGCATTTCCCAACAGTGGGTCTAGTTCTTGGGCCATTCGGAAAGTATCACCTCCCTCATCAATTTTCCAATCAACTGCAACGGGACAAACGTTTCTTTCCCCCCAGACTTTCTTCAAATTCCTTAATAAAGTCCTTAATAAAGCTTTCGTTTTCTTCTCCTTGGCTGTTGTTATAGGAATCTCATGGTGGTAAAAAGGGGCACTTTGTAACCAATTTTCTTCTATTTTTTTAACTATTCTTGAAAAGTTAGGGACATCAGATCCAATCAGTAGCGGCTCTGGCAATACTGGCATGACAGCGGCCCTGACTTCTAACTGTTCCCCAACCACTTTTAGTTTTATGTCCTTGGTAGGATAAAACTTTACATCCCCGTGGACACAGCGAATAGGAATTTTCTTGTTCATGTCTCCTGTACGCCTACAAGACCTGTACTTACTACTGTCTGAAGGCTACCAGTATCGACCAAGGCTCTTGTGGGGTTCCTGTCTACCTCAGCCTCGAAGGTAAATGTATAAGCAGATCTTGGAATCGACTCCTGTTCTTGAACTTCTCCTTCTTTAGGAACTTCTATGTTTCCAACATCCATGGGTTCTGTTTTGACTCTTTTAGGACACATTCTTGCCAAGTGCCCCAATCACCACACTCGAATCATTGAATTCCTTTAGGAATCACACATGGAGCACGAATTCCTGCAGGACTTTCACTTGTAGGTCGAAATCTAGTAGGATCCCAATCTGTTTTCCGTAGCATTGAGTTAGGCCATCATGAACCAGTGGTGGGCCTTGATGAAGAATTATTTAGGTTTGTAGGTGGCTTGGTACTTGATAAGTAGGTCATTGTCCGGCCCTGACCAGCTTTTTGATAAGCAGAGGCAATGTTTACTGCCTCAACAAGGGTGGGTCGGTGATGTTGGCGGACCCACCGTTGCGTAGGAATGGGTAGGGCATCAACAAACTGTTCCATAGCAATTTTTTCTGACATTTCTTGAATAGTGGTGGTTGATGACTGTAACCACTTATCTCCTAGTTCTTTGACTCTGTAGAATAGTTGTCGTGGTGTTTCTTCGGCTTGTAACTTAATCTCCCAAAATTTCAATCTGTAGGCCTCTTCATCATGACCTAAATGTTCCAACACTACTCTTTTCACTCGTTTATCCCGTTGTATTCGCTGCCTGATACACACTCTGCATCTCACCAGTCATGAGAGGTGCAATATAATGACACCAGCTCTTGTTAGGCCATTGTGCATTCCTCGCTACTCACAAGTTCACAAAGAAATGGGCGGGGCCTTCTCCAGCAGAGTATTTTTGCAGCACAGAAGCAGGAACCTGAGAGTGTCTGCGTAAGGAGGTAGCCTCTAGTAACTTAGCCTGCTGGAGTTGAATGGCCTGTTGGAAAGCTTGTCTATCAGCTTGGGCTTGTTCGTTCTGTATTTGTAATGCCTGTTGTAGAAGTTGTTGACCTTCAGAGAGGGTTTTAATGAGTTCTTCCATGGTGTTCTATTTAGTATCCCACTGCTGACACCAAAATTGTAAGGATGACCTTGATATTATTTTGAATGAACACACTGAGACTTAAAGTAGGAGGTAAATTGTTACAGAAACAACTTTTATTAAACTGAAAACTTTGTCTTTTCTTTCTTTCTTAGGAAAAAGGATACAGATTTCTTCTCTGCAGGCGTCTTGGGCTGGAAATGGTTTTCTTGGCATATGTTTGTTCTACATAGGCAGACAGGTAAGTCTTTGTAAATGTTTCCCAATGTATTTATTCTGTTGTTTTCCTTCTTTTTATTCCTACTCTGAATTCACTCTGAATATTTCAGTTCCTTATCAGTCTTTGGTTTTTATGCTTCTCTTAAGTTATTGTATCTGTGCTCTTGCTCAATGGCTCTCAAACTTTGGTTGAATCTCAACTTCTCCCTTTTCTTTTTTAGATTCCTTTCTACACTTTACTCAACTGTTTTCAAACAAAGCTGCCATCAGTGTCTGATACACTTCTTTTCTTAATGCGGCAACCGTGGTTTGCAGTGTCAGGCTTTTTGGACCAATTCAGGATATTTACGTGGGGTTTCTGACCCACAACGTTGATTTTGTCACATATGAAAACATTTAAATATAGTTACAGGCTTTTGCAAGTTCACGTACCTTCAGAGATCATACTCTCTCGTCTTTTCAGACTGGGTAAACAGATTTCCGTGTGCGAACGTAGGATTGGCCTTTGCGGCTCTCAGCTGTTCTGTCTCAGCCTTCGTTCTGGCTCAGCAGCACCACCTCGTCTCGTCCCCCTTCTTATTTATTATGCTGTAGCATTACGGCGGATCGACTACAGACGGAAGGTGTTCGCCAGCATAAACACAGCTGGCATGGAAACAACACCATCCGACATGACCGCTAGACAAGAATCGGCAGTCCCAACAAACTTCTCCCCAGGAAATGATTTATTATGTAACTCGATCCGGTTCTGCTCTCAACTTCAAGGAAGCAGAACGGCGCAACCTGGCTCACCACTTCAAACGCCAGTGAGTTTCTTAATATTTTTATGGCTTAAGTTTTATTTTAACCTCCCTTATCCCCTTCAATAAACCTACATCGTAAGGGCCTGTAGTCCATAAGGCTCTCATACATTTTCAAGCTCCTCCTAAAAGAATTCTGGTTGTTGCCGCATTTTCCCCATTCGCTGTCGGACTTCCCTTTTCTCTATCCTTATCCAGTATGTAATGCTCATGAAGAACACTACTTCATCATCACTTCGGTCCTCCCTGAACATATCGTCATCAGTTATATCAGTCAATCTGTACCCCTCTTCAAGAGCTATCACTGTTCTCCACAGTCTACCCTCATCGTCTCCTCCTTCGAGCAATGCCATTTCATTTTGTACTATAGCTTCTTCCAACTCTATAGGAACAGTGTGTCCACCTTCCTCATCCATAGGTATTCTTGGTCTAAACAAAAACTTGTCAGGTCTCCTCAAAATCTTTCCCACCAAGCCAGGTAGCGACATCAGTAAAATGCCTACCCCATATAGAAAAATCTCTGGATCTATTGGAACACCTCATGAACTCTCCCACGCTAAAATACTGTATTCCTGGAGTGGAGCACACTATTCCTTGACCAGTAAATGAAATTGTCATGTTAAGTTTTGTCATTAAATCCCTTCCTAAAATGTTAACCGGTGTCTGTCGTGAGCATAATAGTGGAACAGACAAGTCACATTCTCTTATGGAGACCGGTAATTCATCAGTAAAAGGAACTTAACTGGTAGATCCAGAAAACCCTTGAGCATTCATGCCAACTCCTGACATCGGATATTTTCCCTCTCATATACACAAACAAGTTGCTCAAGTGTCTACAAGAAAATAAAAGGATTTGCCCCCTATCGTCACAATGACCCTTGGTTCCTCTTGGGGGTCTGGTGTCACAGATAGTATTGCACACATCAAGTCACCCTGTGAGTTGTCCTATTGTGGATTCAAGCTCTCCCCCGTCCATGTGAAAGGATTTCCTCCTGGCACAGTGACACCTCCTATTCTTGGTGTCAATACTTGTTCTGTGTTTGCATACTGTTGTGTCTGCATATGAGCTTGCTGCGACTGCCCTTGTGGTGGATTCATTTGTACTTGTCTCTGCTGTTGCACCTGCTGTACTTGCGGTGCTTGTGCCTGATTAGATATGTGATCTTGGGTAAAGCCCTCTTTGGTCTGTGCACTATATGGTGGAGGATAAGCGGTCCTCCCTCTGGAAAACTGGCCATTTCTACATTCCCTTGGCTCCCACATATGCACGCAATATGTCCTGTCATTCCACAATTCCAGCATAGTGGAGGAGCTCTTCTGTTAATCTGTCCTTGATTATATCCTCCCTGAGTACTATTGTGAAAACAAGGAAATAATATGAGGCAGGGTAACCAAAAAGGAAACACACCAAACACAGGTTACAAAGGAACATACAAAGTACTTTATTTTATACTGAATCCAGTTACAAAAGAACAGTACAAAATTCAGATAGCTATCGACCCTCAGTACAACACAGCGAACTCCGGCGTGGTTCGGTGTGCTCAGTGAGTGCAAATATTCATTGAAACAGTCAGGCTTTTATACATTTCAAGCCTGCTGTTCAGCCCTCCTTTGGGTTAACCATTCCATAAATAGGTTACTGCTCTAGGGTCCCTTGCCAAGTCAAATCTAGTTCATCTTAGTTTTATACATTAACAAGAAGAAATGGTAATAATGTATGCTCTAGGCCTAACATTACAATGCGGGACTTAATTTATACAATATAGTTAAGCTGGTGTTCTCATGCAATTATAGATCAGTTTCAGTGATACAGGTAATCCATTGCACACAGGTCAGCAGAAGGACAAGGTCTCAGCTCATGACCCTAACAAGTGGCCTGCAGGCAAGTTATACATTAGCTGTACAGAGGTCATGGCAATCGAGTTCTGTTCTGAATAACATAGGCTACCATTTTAGCTCACATGGTGACTTTATAGAGCAAGAAAACCTAAAATGGCGGCTTGACCCAAAATTACAGTTTACATGGTTTCTAAGGTTAGGAATGCGAGTTTATTCACATGTAGTTTATAAGCAGCTTGTTAGCAGCTTGGAATAGGCCAATATACATATATTCATAGCAATAGGAGGCACGATATAATTTCTAGTTTGACACTATGGTTCTCATTCCATATATTTTGAAACCCATCTTGGTTATTCTGAAATCCACCTCCTCTTCCTCTATAACCCATACCTCTGTCTCGTGGTGTACACCCATACCCACCTTGGTACATCGGATGCAAATTATTCACCTGCGATGCACCCATTGCTTCCCGTATTTCCAATCCTTCTACGCTAGTCAGTACCGCCCCTTCTATAGCCAATTTTGACATTTGTTTCTGAACTAACTTGGCTTCCTCAATCTTCCTATTCTCATCTTTCTTTTTGTTTTTCTCTTGTAATAAATGACAATGATGCACTATTGTCAACTGTATCTTAGCCCAAGGCTTTGTTTCCCTCCCTACTTGTTTTTTCATGTGCCTCTGTGCTGGCTCAGGCAACCTTTGACATAAAATGTGGTAAAATAACGCCATTATCTTTTCCCATGGCTCACGAGTTTCAAGTTGCCATTTCTCCTGAATATCCTGATAGTAAGAAATAGGGTCATCATCTTCCTTAATTTTACATACCATAATTGCACCCCTATCCGATGTGTCTGGATACTGTATCCTGAGGGCCACCCAAACATCTGCTCTACAATTATTAAACGGTGCTCCATCATGCGCTGTGTTTTTTGCAGTCACACTTGAATACCCCACTCTTCTTCATATGTCATCAGCCCTTTGTCCAAGTATGGCTGCCAGGAGACCTTTTATGTCCCCTATGGCCAGCATATTTCCTCCTGTCATTTTCTCTTAATCTCTAATTCGTCTATCCATTTCCCAGCCCCCGAAGTCAATATAGGGAGCTTGCATTTTAAGTTATCCTTGTCCATCTGTGGCCATGGAATATATTGTGGTCTTTTCCCCCCATTTCCTAACAAGGGGAATTACGTAACTCCATTCCATAGTCAGGTCCCATTATTAGTCTATCCATGGCAGGGACGATCGGCCCTGTCTGTCTCCTTGTCGGTAATTACCTTAAGCTGCTTACATATGGTGGAGACTCTCACTTCTCACTATGTGATCGCCTTTCGGGATGCTCAGGATATGCTATGGGATCTGGCATTCTATCTTTAGGCTGTTCCAGATCTGACCATCTCACTTCTATATCAATTTGCAGGCTTCCTTCAGGGGCGAACACGCTCCCTCCTTCTGTCCCAAGACCTGACTCTATTTCCTCGTCTGACATGTCTAGGCCCCAACCAGTGTGACTGTGTATTGTGTATTGTATTGTATTTTATTTATATAGCGCACCAAGCCCTTGGGCATCTAGGCCATGTAAAATCTTTAGTGCATGATACAAGTGGAACAGAGGGGGTTTCAAGCTTTCCAAGGATGCTAAATAATTATTTTGTGTTACATTTAGCTTTAGAGATTAGATCATTGTAGCAATTACTTTTGGCTTGGAAAAGTGCTGTTTTGTAGTTGGATGCGGCTGTTAGGAAAATCTCTTTGTTAGATGCTGACTGGGGGCTTTTCCACAAGGATTCTGCAGCTCTTGTATTCGTGCGCAAGGTTCTAAGGTGATGGGTGAGCGTGGTCGGGTTTTCCGCATTTTTATATAAGCAATCATGTTAATGGCATTCAGAATCGTGGTATTGTACTTATTTGTTTGTTTGTTTATTTATTTGGTATGGCGCGCAAAACCCAGAGGTAACAGGGCACAACAGAGAGCAACAGAGAGCAGGAAGGTAGGATTACATAAAAATTTAGTTGCAGGATAAGGCACACATGAAAACAAGCATAGCATTACATTGCGTGGAATGTGCATATATACATATAGTTAATACATTGCTTACATATTTACATATTTAGTACTGTGCATAGAGACAGTTCGGTTGAACTTACATATTTACATATTTAATGCTGTGCGTAGCAGTCCGGTTTGAGCAAAGGCATGGGCAGGTGAGATGGCAGAGTTAGTCATGGGGATCATTGGACCGCAGCCAGGTGAGGGTGTTTCGTCTGAAGCTATAGTAGGATTGGTCTGTCCTAATGTTGAGTGGGAGGGCGTTCCGATGTTGGGCTGCCAAGACAGGGAAGCTACTGCCGCCGGTTTTCTTTTGTCTGAAGTTGGGTACCTGCAGGCAGTAAGAGTTCAACGATCTGGTGGGGTGGGTGGAGTTTTTTTTTCTTTATTCTGGATGTGAGATAGGGGGGGCTGCGTTGTTTAAGCATTTGAAAGTGAGTGATGCCGTTTTGAGAGAGATACGGTCGGAGATTTTGAGCCATTTGTGTTCTCTGCTTTTGTTGGAAATGTGTTCCTTGGAGGGTAGGTTAAGGGCTGTTCTGAGAGCGTTATTTTGCAGTGTCTGTAATTTGTTGGTTATGTATTTGTTGGCTCCTAGGTACATGGCATTACAATAGTCGAGTCTGGATAGTATTAGGGCATTGGCAATGATGATGCAGTTGGCTTGCGTGAGGAAGGCTCTAGTTGCCCTGATTAGCTTGCACGTGTAGGCGGTAGAGGATGCTAGAGAGTTGACTTGTTTTTTTAGGGACATGGTTGCATCAAGGTGAAAGCCTAGCGTTTTCACTGTTTTGGCCACTGGGATGGTGTTGCCACGGTGAAGGCCTTATAGTTGGAGCTGAGTTTTTTTAGCTTAGTGTTGGATCCGAGGAGCAGGATTTTGGTTTTCTCATCATTCAGGCATAACCCGTGTGTGGCCATCCATGCCTGAATGATGAGATATATTTTGTTTACCAAGGCCGTATCTGAGTCGAAGTTGCCCGAAAGGGGTATGAGGATCTGGGTGTCATCTGCATAATTAGTATAATTAGTCTGTCCAACTTGTCAAATAGGGGCTTGGTAAAGATGTTGTAGAGGGTGGGAGAGACGCAGGAGCCATGGGGTACCCCGCAAGTTATTTTGATGGGGTCTGCTGAGGATAGGGTAGAAAACACCCTCATGGTTCGATTGTCTCCAGGCTATGGCCTCTTTCGAGAAGTGGGCAGCTGAGGCCAGGTGTTTGCACAGGTCTGCGTGATCCACCAGGTCGAACGCTGCCGACAGGTCGAGGAGAAGTAACATGGCAGTGTTCCCTTTGTCGTTAATCTCATTGATCTGGGTTTTAAGATCGATTAGGGCTGTCTCAGTACCGTGCTGTGATCTGAAGCCCGATTGGCGTGTGCCTAATAGTTTGTGAGTTTCAAGATATTGCTGGATTTGTAGGTATGCTACTCTGTCTATTATCTTTAACAGGGATGGCACCGTGGTGATGGGCCTGTAATTGGTGGGAATAGCAGGGTCTAGGGATTGCTTGTTGAGGAGAGGCAGGACCCAAGATTCTTTGAGGTTGCTTGGTATGGTGTTGGAAGAGAAGGATGCGTTGATCAGCTTGGTTATAAAGAGGGCTAGGTCCCTGGCAGCATCCTTGATTATCTGGGGAGGGCAGTTGTCGCCTTTACAGTTAGATGGTTTAATTGAGGCTATAACTCTTTCTGTTTCTGGGATAGATATTTTGGTGAACCTGAAGAGATTCTGGCCTGAAGGGTTGGTTGTTTTGGCGTGGTTGCTGGGAGATGCTTCATTAGTGGTGAGGGAGTTTTATTTCAGTGCGATTTTAGTTTGCAAAGTTTTGATGTTATTAGTTAGGGCGTTTTGGACGCTGGTGCACCATGCTTTGTCCTTAATTATGTTGTCTGGTGGAGGTATGGGGGATTATAGTTCCCTTAGTATGGCAAATAGTTCTCTGGTGTTGGAGCTGGATTTTTCAATTCTTTCATTGAAGAGATTCTTTTTAGTGAGTAGAATTTCTTTTTTATAGTTGTTTGCAAACATTTTAAGTTGTGATTTGTTCTCTTCTGTAGGGGAATTACGCCATTGGGTTTCAAGTTTCCTTTTGTGCAATCTAAGTTCTTTCAGATGTGGGGTGAACCAGGTGTTCAGGTGGGCTTGTTGTTTACTTTTTTGCAGTTTAAGAGGGGCAATGATGTATAGACCTTTCTTTATGGCATTGTTGTAGTTTTCTACTAGATTCTCTGGATTTAGGTTGTTGGGAAGAGCATTGAGGGTTGACAGTAGTAGGTAGGAGGTTGTCCGGGGTTATATATTTGTTTGCTCTAGTGGGCAGTGGTGGTGCCATGATTTTTTCTTTGTTGACTTCTTTATTGAGAGATAAAGTGAGGTCAATGAGGTGATGGTCTGTCCAGTGTTGGGGAGAGATTTTGGTGATGACGGTGTCGCAGTTCAGGGTGGCGATCCAGTCCAAGGTCCTACTTTTTTTATAGGTGGGGGTAAGCACTCTTTGGATTAGTCTGTGTTCATCTAGCATGTTAGCTATGGCTTGTGCTGGTTTGTCATCAGGGTCATTTAACCTCTATAAGTCCATTTAACCTATAAGTTCACTGAACAGGTTGGGTCAGTGTTTGAGATAGCCAGGTTAGTGAGAGGCTGTAGAAGTGGGCATAGTCTTTCGGCAGTTATATTGTGTGTATTTCCTGAGAGTTTGGGTGGTGCCATTGGCCTGTCTACGTTATCGGGGTTGGCATCCTGTAATTAGAAGAGAATGGCATGATGGTCGGACCATGCACACGGGTGGTTAGACAGGATGTTGATATTGCATTTGACGTCAGTGATCCAATCTAGTAGTCTACCTTTAATGTGCGTGGGCTGGGAGATGCGTTGTGTAAAGCCTAGCTCTGAGATACTGTTGGCAATTGTTAGTGCGTTAGCATCTTTGGGGTCATGAAGAGCTAAGCTGAGGTCTCCCAGAAACATCACTTGCGAACCTAGCTTTGTGTTAGCTGTGAGAAGTAAGGATATGTCTTCCTCGAAGGATGATAGAGGACCAGGTGGTCTGTACGTAAGGTGAATAGTTGTGGTTCACGTAGATGACATGGGTAGCTTGATTGTGAGGAGTTCTCCTGAGGTGAAGGTCATATTTGGGCAAGGCCTTAGTCCTAGTGCTGTTTAAGCAATAAAGGCGATGCCTCTACCTTTTGTGCATGTCCTATCCTGCCTGATTATTGTGTATTAGTCAGGAATAGCCAATGAGAGTAGACGACCGGAGGTAGGCTGGAGCCAGGTCTCAGTAATGTCTAGGAAGTCTAGATCGTTGCAGGTGATGAGGTTGCAGATGTTGAGTGCATGGTCTGTGAGTGATCTGGCGTTGATGAGTCCCCCTTTAAGGCAGGCTGTGGACTCTGGATCTGGGTTAGTTGTCAAGCCATTATTGCAATGAAAGGCAAACTTGATAGGTGTGGGTACCAGTTTTGGGCATGAAGGGGTGGCTTTGGCAAGGTTTTTGTTAGTGTTATTGGAAAATGAGTACTTGGCTCTGGGAGTCTATATCTAAGTCTAGAATTTCTGGTTTTGGTGGGGCAAGGTTGGTTAGGTGTGGGTCTAGAGGGGTAAAGTTGGATCCATTGGGCAGGAGTTGGTATTAGAGGATAATTAGGAGTGAGTACGTTCCGAGAGTTTGTTATGGAGATTGTTTGGTCCAGCTGATGTAAGAAGGTCGTAGGCATGACATTGTGTGATAGAGGTAGTCTGTCAGTCATGGATAAGTTGGGAATGCGTCTCTGTGGCAAAGATTGGGTGTTGTGTAGTAGGTGTTTGTGGTGGGCAGATGTGGAGGTGCTGCTGGTAGGTGCAGCCATGGTGTCATCTCCTTCACCCTTGTCTAAGTTCAGTCTGCTCACAGACAATGCTCTGCCTTCATCACTGAACAGGTTTCCCCCCTCACTTCGTGATTGAGGTACTGGGGATTGATCATCATTCCCTTGAGTTTCATACTTGCTAGCTCGCCTTAACTGTTGATAGACCTTATCGATCCTTTCTCCAATGCTTTCTGCATCAAATCTTTCTTCTTCCAGCGCTACTCCAGATACTGCTGGTGTTACTTCCTTTATCAGAAGAATCTCATGCACTCTGTCCCATCGTATTTCTGTGCTCGGCCTCATTTGATACTTGCAAATGAGACTAGCATCAAAATCTTACTGTCTCCTTTTTCGTTCTATTTCTTCTTCTACTTCCTTTCACTTTCTCGCATCCCTTCTAATTATTTCTTCCTCTTGCCTTCGTTCTTCTCCTCTTCTTCCCCCTTCCCTACCATCCTGTTATTCTCTTTTTTCCCTTTCTTCTATTGTTCTTTGTCTATTGTCGTACTTTCTTTGTTCTTCTGCCTGTTCTTTGATTTTTATAGCCAACTTCTATGATGATTAAGTCTACCTTGCGTTTCAGCATCTGTAGAATTATTGAAAGGTTGATTCTCTGCAGCACTTTGTGCATGTGTATTCTTCCTTTTCATATTTGATAGTTCACTTGATTCTTTACTTTGCCTTTCGTTTCTGTAGGATGCAGAATGCTGAGACATCGTTCATACTTTCTTATGACGTCACAGGCTTCTTTCTTTGCTCTTTTTTGTATTCCTTCAGGGAGTTCCTCCCTCAAATTGTCATCCCTTCGGGGATACATTCGATTGGGTTGTCTCAATGGGTATCTTCTTTCGAACATACGTTGCGGTATTGGCACAACTGCTGGTGTCAAACACAGCACGATCTCAGGCTTCCAACATATGGGAGGAGGGGGGCAGGGTTTCCTGTAGAGGCATGCAGCTGCTCCTTTACAAAACCTTTGAATTTGAGAAGTTAAGGGGGGTCCAGTGAGAGACTGTGAATGTTGAGAAGGAACCTGGTGTTTGAAGTCAAGCCTCTGAACCAGTGTGAATCTAGGGGGAAAACATGGAGGTTGATCTTTGACGTCCGAGAGACTGCTGATGCCGTTCTGGAACTTAGACGTTAAATTGTCGCATCTGGATATGCAGCATTTATCTACCTAACCCAGAACCAATTAAACCTGAGTACTCCCTCTGCCCCCTTAATCGTAACCCTAACAGACCCAGACCTACTGACTTAACAGCATGGAACATGCATGGAACATGTGGGCTTCACCCCAACTCTCACCCAGGAACCAGTAGTGCCACATTAACGCAACATTGGTGCCGGCATCTGCTTCTAAGAGCAGGTCAACATGAAATATCAAATGTCCTAGTTTTCATTGATCCTCCTCAGCAGGATTATAAGGCATGGGTGTGCAATCTGTGGCTCTCCAGGTTTGTGGAATACAAAAACCATGGTCCCACACCATTGACTATGGTGGGTATGGCAGAAGGGAATTGTAGTCCAAAAGTTTGCTTAAACCTGTTATAGGGTATCTAAAGTCACATATTCTCTACCATATCCAAATTGGCAAATTTAGACTTCCTCAGATTACTGATTCGGCCCTCGCACCGACGGAAGCCATTTTCATTCCGTCACATCAATGATCACGTGCCATGATGAAATGTGTTTGCATCCCACCAACATTCAAGAAACTACAATGGCCAGGACGATGTTCCCTGTCCGCCAAAATCCATGTTGCCTTTTCTATTCAGATCATCTTATGTAGGGTCATCTCCAACCTTACACAAGGCTGGGCTGGATCCACCAGAAACTGTGCGTAACCTCTGATGCATGGTGAGCTGTGTCTGCTCTTTTGACATGGCCTTCTTATCCATTACCTCGGGCAATGGGTTTGACTAGAGCGTTGAGCCATTGTGTTTCTGTTGAGATTTGCAAGAGGATGACAAGGGTGTATGCAGAATCTTGTACATGTTAATGTTAATGTTAAAGGATATTTGTACCGCGCACTATCACCACCGGAGTGGTCATGAAAATAATACGTAGTAACTTGTGTTTTTCCATAGAGCTTTATGCTAGCTTCCTCCCACTTCTCAGCGCTGTAACAGCGGGTGTTCTTATTGTGCCCAATTATGGTAGTGGTATGTCTCGACCTCGGGAAGATGAAAGGCTTAGACGCCACTGCCAGCAGAAGCAAACATGCCGGGTCCAAGCTGCTGTTGCGACAGAGATCCTCGCAAGCTCTCCACCAGGACCACACAACAACAATGACAAAAGCCACAGGACTTATGTCACTTGATGGGTTTTACTGTTGCGCACAACCGCAAGTTCGGACCATATAATAACAAAACTGACATCACATTTTGTTCATGGATTTGGTGAAGGTCCAGAAAAGATGTTTTAATTTCAAGCAAGTGCATTTATCGAACGAAAGTAATTAGAAATATATAGTTGTGGTAATATGAATGGAAACAACACAGATGTTCGTTTTGCTGTACATCGTGGGCGGCATTTTTACTGTCACTGGAAACACGTATTACTGTCTTCGAGTATTTTTTGTTTACAGTAGAATCGGGTTTTGATATGTCTTGTTTTAGGAGGGCTTTGATTTCCCCCAGAGGAAATGGATGCATATGTAACAAAGGGGGGGCTAATTGAATGACATATTGTCAGATTTTCCTGGCCCTTCAGTGCTTAGGGACAAAGGGAACCCAATTCGAGGGGGCACTGGAGAGACCCCCATAAGGGAACTAATCGGCTGTAGCCAATTGCCTAGTGAGGAGTGAAGTCGGAACAAGGAGACTAATTGACCGGAACTGAATGGCAGGTGGGACAGCACGTCAACGGTGTGCACGTGGCCTCGCTCCATATGATGCCAAGCTAAATTCAATGTTCTTGCTACAGGGCAGCCGTGGATAAAACGTTCTTAATTCTGTACATTTTGGGAAACACAGCACTTTATTTTGCATCGCACCCTAGGTGAACTTTAACCATATATCATGGCGTGGAGAAGGATGCAAACCTACCCACTATCGCAGGATGTCAAACCTTGTCATCCCAACTGTTGTGTCGGCCTGTGTAAGTGTGCTCAGCTTTCTAAGTGTGTCAAAAGATGGACTTTATGGTTGTACGTCTGTTTTTTGTACAGCAACAAATATAGTCCGGCCTGTGTGAACCACAAGCAAAGTGTTTTGTTGACTCGGGAGAAAGCTCATATTTTGTGGGGGGTTTTAAAGTGTATTAGTGTAGGGCGGACTCACAGAATATTTGGCTGAGAATTGCAAATCCTGGAATGCATCGCTGCTTAGTCCACAGCAGCCTCTTAAGAATATTGAGGGAACGAGTTGAAGCTCGCCAGAAGACATCGCTGACTGTTGTTGGTGGTGTCCTCCCCTAAGGTGTTCTGTCACATAGAGGCTTGTTGTAGAATGTGAGGTCATTTTTGCATTGTGTACAGCTAGAAAGAAGTGGGCATATTGGCCCTTGGAATTAACCAATGGGTAGCGGAAGGAGGTCATTCGATTAGTAGAGGTCAGAGTAGCAGAGAGGATCTTCCAGACATGCATCACGGTATGAGACGGCGGGCACAGCTGAAAGCTCCCAGTTAATCCCAGGCCCCTGCTCTGCACTTAGTATTGGATTAATTTTCAATGAAGTTGTGGTTCAAGGCCATGGACAGGTCAATGAATGATGACACAGGGGGCTTTAAAAGTGATCCTTTGCACTATTCTAAGTCAGCAGGAGGTGGACAAGTATTTTTGATACAATGGGTAGCGATGTTGCCGCAGGCGAATCCGGGCAGTCGCAGACTGGACTGTTTAGTGGCTATCAGCACCATGCTTAAAGAAAGTTGCTCCGATTTCATTGGCGCAATGCATTCGTGATATAACTAAGACTAGGGTTGCAGTAATGCACTGCAGGGTTGCAGTTATGCGCTGCAGCCTAATTCCAAGTTTAAACAGGTGCACCTGCATTTTTAGGTGGACACTGCAGTTCAGTGCTTGAAGTCTGGGTAAGTTATAGTTCCTGTGGTCCCGGACATGTTTTTGTATGATATCAAGGTATTAGTAACAGCAGTGCCTCCAATTGTGACAAAGTGTTGGTGAGTGCCCACAGATTTTATTTTCTGACCGATGGGGCTAACCGAGATGGTGGCACGGACAATATTGTCATTAGATTTACAAAGACTAGTAGTGTCAGACAAAACAGTAGTCCTGATTGGAACAGACCGGGACGGGTCCGAGTGTCGCACAATATTATGTATAGATCCGACAGTACAAATAAAGGAAATGACTGATGAGTTATTTGAGGACAGTGAGCAAAAGGGGGAGATCATTTTGGAAATCTGCATCCCTTGCCTTAGCATTGTGCAGTATAGGAAGGTACAGTGCCCCCTGGTGGCAGTGGTGACCCAGTTGTTTTTATTTTTTTTAGGAGGATATGCAATATGTGCCAGCAAAATTATGGGCTGTTAATCCACATGATGTTGGGTTACTGAGAGGTGTGACCCAGTACAGATTCCATTGAAGTCACTTGATTAGCACAATCATCTAGCATGTGGATGATCGGTTGGGATCTAATGAAAATGAACATCAGTGCAGGAGGGGTTTTCTTGCATTAATGCAATTGCTTATTCACAAAGGGTACAAGGCAGAAGAAAAGAAGCTTCAATACTGCCAACAGGAGGTACTATACTTGGGACAACTCATTTTTGCAAATTGGAAAAAAATATTACCAGATAGGGTGGCGGCAGTAGCGCCACCCCTAGGCCCAGTACTATGAATGAAATGTAGCCGTTTTTTGGGCATTTGTAATTATTGTATGGCATGGATCCTAGACTACGCAGTCTAGACAAGGCCGCTGGTACAATGTCTCATGGAAGGACAGAGGACTTTAAAGTAAATTGGATTGGACTGACAAAATGAATAGACAATTTGAGGACTTA
The DNA here is from genome assembly GCF_040938575.1 of Ambystoma mexicanum. NCBI lineage: Eukaryota > Metazoa > Chordata > Amphibia > Caudata > Ambystomatidae > Ambystoma > Ambystoma mexicanum. The sequence continues at coordinate 643,526,997 of NC_090940.1, read as the reverse complement.
ATAGAAGCTATATGCATGGCCCCTGTTTTAGCAACTCCAGATTATACACAGGAGTTTTATTTATCTTCCCACTCTGATGAACGGCTCTTGCATTGACGGAAGGAGACATACTATATGTTGATGGATTATCAATAATTGACCAGGAGACTGTACGGAGGCACACAGGGGCGGTAGTGACCCGCGGTAAAGGGGGGGAGAAATAGTGACCACCCCTGTAGAAAGCGAGACCACAGTTCCATACAGAGCATTGCCCATATTACAACTGAACCATTATTACCTGGGGAACTGATCAGCCCCAGGTTTGAAGGTCCATATGAGGTGGTGTTCTGTACTCCTCTCGCCGTCCCTATGAAGGAGTTAGATATTGGGTGCATCTCTCGGATGTCCGAAGAGCACCTGACACAAGGCAAAGTTCAGTAAGGACATAGCCAAAGAAGAGACATTTTTAAGGATCCATGCCAGAGTGGAGTGCAGTGGCACGCGTCTGATTTTTTCATTTTTTTCTTTTCTTTTTTTCTTTTTACATTTTTTATTGTTTTCTTTTATGTTTTATCTTTTTTCAATGTTTTTTATTTTTTCAATTTTTGAAGGTCCAGAACCCGGTCGGCCGTCGTGGGAAAAGGGTCTCTCCCTTTCCCTCTCATTCTCCCCCTCCCTCTTTCTCACGCTCTGACCCCCTCTTTCTTTCTCTCTTTCTTGATAACCTTTTTTCACCTCTCCAGGAATAAGCAAGGATGGCTGACAGACGTGTTCAAACCTCTCTGTTATGTGGTGATAATGATAAATGTCATTTGTCCTAGGAATGATGCACTATATCTTTTTAGTATTATATTGATTTGTATTACATTGGTCGTGGTTTTTGGAGTGGATGACGGTATGTCTATTATATGGGGTGGCCATATGAAGGGGGGGGGCACAGGTGGAAAATAAGGCTAATATGAATATGTTTATAAAAAAGGAAATACAAAATGGCTCACTTTTTGCCGGCCACCCCTACAAGTTTTCTTAGACAAATGAAACGGGAAGTACGAATGACGTATGATTTTTATAGGGGTGGGGCTTTGGCGCCATTTCTCACATCCAGCGTTCAGAAACATTGTATAGCTGGTACTCCGATATGCACACTGCAGGAAGGAATATAATAAATGAAAGGCCACAGTATATAAAATACAGCTTTTTTTTACACAAGAAACAATCAACAGGCCCCCAGTGTTCTCTCGTGAAAAACATGACATTCTCATGTGTCAACATTTAGCAGATACCCTCTTGCGGTGGGCTTCAAATGTAACACGCCCTGAATTGGGGCATGACCGGATTCAACACTCAGATCACAACCTGTAACCTCTAACCTTAAAACACCCCATTTACCATGTAGATCCTTGCACGGATCGATTTCAAAACAATTCAGAACATCTCAGTACGCCATCTTACTCACTAGATGCTAACACAAGCAATCGAGTTTCAAGGAGCAACCCCACTTTTGGGACAACCCCACATGTCCAGGCACAGGACCATCTGACTCTCAACTTAAAAGCCCGCCTACTCATAGGGGGCTAAAGCAAATCACAGTTTCATGAGAGATGGATTCCCACATTAAAAGCCTTCTTTTGCTCTGGCCTAAACACTATTGCCATTCTATTTCATAAGACAGGAACCCGGAAATAAAAACATCCCAGGCTCAAAGCTTTGGTTAATCAACCCGTTCCAGTGGGACCCCATGGATCCTAATGGGACCCCAGGCATCTCTGTGTCCAGCCCGGCCCTGTGTCAGTCCATGACAGGCAGCCTCGGCATCCTGTAATTTTTAAGAGGCACATAAATAGGATTTCCTAACGTGGGCTCCTATTGTGGAAGGTTTGAGGCTCTTCAAAGTATATACAGAATCTAGGGAACATATCCAATGGCATTGTTATCAACGAGATTCATCATTCATTCTAATAACAGAATGCTGGCACCCATTGTAAACAACTGATCAGAGGAGGGCCTTAACCACTGTTAGAAGACCTGCACCTTCATTGTTCATGTATTTATTTGCATTTTTAAAGCACTCACACTGTCCGCGGGCTTCGAGGTGCTGTTACAGGAATGGTTTTTTTTTGTTTTTATTTTGTCTTAGTTGCGTATTTACAACACGCTTAAATACCCAGGGGTTTCTAAGCGCGGACCCGAGGATCGAACCTGTGTTGCTTCGTGTCGTCTTGCTTCCAAGGCGAACACGTTGCCGGTGAGCTATCCCCCCCGGATTCATGCTTTTTATTGATCTGTGAGATCCTTCTCAGAGGTACTGTGCGCCAAGTCAATATCTGGTCTGCGCAGGGGCATTCAAAATGGTTTATAGAAAACAGTTCCCTAGATTCTATTAGATGTTGTAGTCACTCTAGTGCAAGTGATTTCTTTTGAATGTAGCATTTAGTTTCGTTTTGTAAATAGCATTAAAAACTGATGGTTTTGATCTATATATCCCAAAACGATGGATCTCCAGTCATACAACTTCCTAACATTTTCCTTAATATAACCATAGAGTAAGTATTTGTAGAATGGTGAGACATAATATCAAAAGTTAGATTTTATTTTGAGGATAAATATTCAGATTTCCTCAAATGGATTCTCGTTCAATCAGGGGCAGAGCAGCCATAGCTTTTTTCCATGCCGGCATTCCCGGTCGAGACCTCTGCCAGTTTCTGATACTGTTTCTGTATCCCTACAGCCCCCTGCCAGCACTTGCCACCAGCCGGCCGCACTTTTCATTTATGTCTTATTTATTTTATCTATATTTTTCGTGGTTTTCTTATGCACTCCCCCACCCCCATTCTCCCCGCACTTCTCCCCTTCTCCCATCCCCTGCACTTGCGCAATCTCAATGTCACCTGGCCTAGTAAGATTGCTGTCTCTGTCTTCCCTCTGTTCCCCCCCTCCCTTGCCTCGTTGCGCCTTGAAACACTTGTGCATAGGCGCTTTATAAAAGCCTTTGGCATAATCATACCATGTCTCCTTTTTCTGTTACTTCTGCACAGTTGTTCAGATTTCTTGCATTCTTGGGCCTCCTCTCTGGCCCTGTCATCGCCCCCAAATGTCACACTTTTCCAAATTATAGAATACTTATCATTATTCCCTCTTCTTTAAAATGCAATGTTGGAGTCGTTTGTGAGCTTCATAAAGCGCAAGGAATCAAACCTTGCTTTCAGGTAAAAATGTGATCTGAAAAATGTAAAAGTGTTGTGTGCTTATCACCCTGACTGTGCATTAATAACAGTTTGCTTCGTATTGCAATATCATTTATTTGGCTTGGATGCGTTTATCCTTGTGCCCACCAAATATGTCAAGCCATAGAAATGCTGCTCCCCGGCCAGCGGCCTGCATTTTGTTTTGAGGTCATAGTTTTACCACCAGTGAGCCTTACATCCACACATCCAAACCTCCAGACCCACCAGAACTCCATATTCCAACATGCTAACGGTGCCCAGAATCAAGAGAGTCAGAGCAGGCAGAGCCAGCTTCCCATACCTTGCAGCCCAGCATTGGAACGCACTCCCCTTAGCACTCAGGGGAGAAAGAAGCTCACACACTGCCTTCTGCAAAGCAGTTAAGACCTGTCTCTTCACTTAAAACTCCTCAGCACCCAGCTCTTACGCACTCTGATTGACAAATGTATTCTGTATGCACCAGCTCTCAAATGCTGCATATACTGTTTAACAAAATGTATTCTGTATGTATGCAACTAATCCTGTGTAGCTTCGCCGACAACCGTTGGAACGAAGCTTCACATGTAACAGCGCGCCGATTTCCCAGGGCTGTTTGTGCGCTATATAAATTTAAATAAATAAATAAATAAATCAAAGTGTGACTGAAAGTACTTAAATGCAACTTAGGTGAACTTAACAGTATGACATATTCACTTCCCATTAATGTCACGTTTTGACAAATATTTCAGTAGTTCTAATGGCATGAATAGTAAAAAATCAAATCACACACGCGCCCCTCCCAACCGCCTTAGAAGCATTACTCAAATCTCTAGTTCCTTGTATTTAATAGCACAAGCCATGTTATGTGCGCAACATGTGTTATTTATGTATTTATTTATTTTAGCATTTGTGTAGCGCACAAAGTCCAAAGGCATCTAAGCGCTTAAGTGCAATGTCCCTTGCATACTCTTCCAGTTGTTAACACCGAGCCATGCTCTGAAGGGATGTGTAAAGGCCTTGTTGGGTGGCCCAGTCAATCCCAGCGGGGTTCTTGCCCTGCTATCTGCAATGTTCTATTGCTCGGACAGTCAGCCATGTTCTGCAATATGGCAGCCAGTCTATGCAGGGGGTCCCACTACGCAAGGTGACCAATGCTGGAGGTTTAATAAACACATACGTATAAACCTTTCACAAAAGATGACTTTTGCAGAACGTGACAACGAAAAAGACAGTTGGCTGCAACTCGGGGAACATGCCTGACCCTGAGTTCCAACTTTTGTCTGTTCTGACTTTTTTTTTGCAAACATGTCTCTCACATGATGTTTCCCAAAAGATATCATAACTTTAAAAGAGCATCACTACTGTTGGTTATAGGTCAAAGTATCGAATCAAAAGGCTTGAATGATAAAAGGCTCGAGTCAAAAGGACTGAAAATAAAAGGTTCGAAAAAACATGATTTTATTTTGTACATTTTTTTTGGGGGGGGGGTGGGTCCCCCCAACCTCCGTTTTTAAGGTAAAAACCACTTTTTTTTTACCTAAACTGAAACCCAAAAAAAAGTATATAATGAAAAAAAAAAAATTCCCACCTTTTTTTTTCGATCCTATTGACTCTCACCTTTTGCATTCGAACCTTTTGTATTCGATCCTTTTACTGGACACCACTACTGTTACCTGCCATCATCATGCATTTGCCTAGAATGCCTAGGTTTTAAACAAAGACATAATAGCTTATATGAACAGTTTGTTGCATTTATAAAGTTGAGTGTCTACTGTGTCTACTTTTTATTTATTTCAAATCTGGACAAGAGCTGTGGACCCATTTCTAATCCCCCTTCCTTAAGCAAAGTAATGGAAAGGCAAGTGACAACACCAACTCTCAATGCACGTGCAACACCCAAGCCGTACACAACCTCCTATCAAGTCGTAGGCCTGTAAGGTGTTGTTATGACGGATTTCTGAACTCTGTCCTGGTGGCGCAGAAGTTCAGAAGGCCAACCTAATTACTTGGAACAGGGTAACCTCTGGACGAGCCAGACCAATCAAGGTAGCGATCGCGGCAGGCAAGACTAGGTCTCAAGAGGGGTGAGGGTGACTGAAAGCCTGCAATGAGCACACAAAGCAAGAGCGCTTACAAACTACTCCAAACAGTTGTTATATCAAAAATATATACACATTTATTTTAAGGCCTTTAAAACAATGACCGTAGCGAGAAAATCACAATATCACAATATTAAACCAACACATACCATATCAACACAATATATATACAAACACAACAGTCGCTAGCTTTATAAGCACGAAATGTGTAGTCCACCTGAAAGGGAAGGAAAACAGGCAGTGCGATAACGCTTTAGACTCAGTTCGCCTTCAGAGGCACCTAACTAGATGGAAGTCCGCGCCCTGTGAAGAGTGGAGCCTTGTGCTCAAAGTACCTGCCACGCCGGTGCCAACGGGCAAAAGGAGAAGCTCTTCGGAGGAAGTCAGGCAGTTCGGGTTAGTGCCCAGCAGAAGGAGAACAGGTTCCGCGACTCAAGCGCAGCCTCCACAGCGAGCAGGACGACAGCAGTGCAAAGGAGGATTCCTTCAGCGGGTCACCAGCGATTCCTCGGTCCAGCCTCTTGGTTGCAGGATACTTGGCTCCTGTATTCCTTCGTTCGTGAGAACTCAGGAGATCGACATGGTAGTGGTGTTTCCAGCCCCCTCTTATCCACGGTTCCCTTCGCGCCAAAACGGAGGGGAGCCAATGGGAGATCCGCTCATCAACACACATACCATACGTGGACCAATCACGGACCACGGTGGTCCCAGGCATTCACACTACCCTAGACTCTCTGGCACCCAGGATGTGTATTGGGACCAGACATCCCAGCCCACACCCTGGAGGCACTCAAACGACATGTAGAAGCCCGCGAAAGCAACCACGTTTCGCGGGAAAGTACATGCCCAAATAAGGAAGGCCCTGGGTCGCTCGACCTGGGGAAGGTGAAGGGAGCAAGACGGTCAGTGGACAAGACAAAGGAGCCTCGTGGTCTGGCCATTTTGGGAGCCAGGCCACCATTTTGGGTTCAGTGCGAAAAACGTGCTCAGAACGCCAAAAGGAGCTCAAAATAAACAAAACGATCGCTGCCACCATTCCAGTCCCTGAATGACTTGCACCGATCAAATACAATCCTAAACGAGTATCTAGGGCCTGTAGAAGGCTAGAGACCCAAGAGAGCTGTAACTTAGCTTACAGTGCCCTCTTGTGTCATGTTGTGCGAAAGCCGCAACATGATAGAAGAAACTACGGGAAACAGCGTTCCCCGGTACTGACTGTCTTAAGGGCATGTCAGTTTCCCCGTAAGAAAAGGAGCGAAAGCCCAGAGAAGTGCGGCAGAAGGCTGCACTTCTCTGGCAAAGTCAAGAACAAGGTGAAAAACAACAGCAAAAAGTTTAGGGGTTGCCACATGGAAGGAAAATTACCTACAATTACGAAATCTTTCCTAACACTCGCCCCTCCCAGACTATGGACAGGGGGAACTAATCCACCCCTGGATGAGTCTCTTGTTCAGGTCGGTTAAACATTCTGGACAACCCATCAGCATTGCTATGTTGGACACCTGGCCTATGCTCAATAGTGAAGTCGAAGCCTTGTAGACTTATGGACCACCTAAGCAACTTTGGATTCTCCCCCTTCATGTTCATTAGCCACTTTAACGGCTTATGGTCAGTTTGCACAGTGAAGTGGGTCCCATAGACGTAGGGCCTCAGCTTCCTTAGGGCCCACACAACAGAGAAACATTCTTTCTCTACCGTGGACCATCTGAGCTCTCTGTCCTTAAGCTGGCGACTAATAAAACCGATAGGGTGTTCCTTACCCTTCTCATCTACTTGTGATAGTACAGCTCCTATCCCAGTGTCAGAGGCATCCGTCTGCACGATAAAAGGTCTTTGATAATCAGGGGCCCTGAGGACAGGGGCCTGGCACAAGGAGTCTTTTAAGCCATTGAAGGCCTTCTCACACTCGTCGGTCCAAGTTACCTTCTTGGGTTTCTTCGGAGTTGTGAGGGCAGTCAGAGGAGCAGCTATGGTGCCATAGTCTGCCACAAAATTGCGGTAATACCCTGTGAGTCCTAAAAAGGCTCTCACTTGGGTTTGCGTAGTGGGGGTAGGCCAGTCTTGTACTGCTTGTACCTGACTGAGTAGAGGCTGTCTCCTCCCTCCACCTACTTCATGTCCAAGGTAAACCACTGAGCCTTGTCCATTTTGGTGAGGGGCCACTCGGACACCCTCAAAAGAGCTTTCTGAAGGACTGCTTTTGAACAGGTCGGGGAGAGGTTCAGACTCCTCTTCCTCAACGTCTGAAGCCAATAGCAGTGCTGCGATTTCGCCGCTTGGGACGAAAGCCTTCAGCCTATTCACGTGAAACACTTTTGGAGCCTGTCTAGGCCTTCCAAGGTCCACTGAATAGTTAACCTCACCCAGGGGCTCCACCACTGGGCAAGGGCCTGACCATTTGTCCTGTAAAGCGCGAGGCCTTTTTGGATTCATGATCAGGACTTGCTGACCAGGTGTAAAGTTGATGAGGGAAGCTTTCTGGTCGTACCAATGTTTCACCAGCGCTTGTCCTGCCTTCCATTTATCACTAGCCAAGCCCATCAGAAGTACCATCCGTTTTCTGAGCCCTAGCACATAATCAACTACGTTGGTAGTAACAGGGGGAGTGGGCATCTCCCATCCCTCCTTGACGATGGCTAAGGGTCCCCGTACGGGATGACCGAACAGAAGTTCGAAGGGGCTGTAGCCAACACCCTCCTGTGGTACCTCTCGGTAGGCAAACAGTAAGCATGAAACAAGAAGATCCCATTTTCTTCTCTGAGGCTCCTCCAGAGCCCCAATCATGCTCTTTAAAGTCCTGTTGAAACGCCCCCCCAGACCATTGGTCTGGGGGTGGTATGCAGAAGAGAACCTGTAGGTGACCCCACATTCTTTCCACATAGCCTGCCTATACTTCGACATAAAGTTGCTGCCATGATCCGACACAACTTCTTTAGGGAAGCCAACCCTAGTAAATATGCCGAGTAAAGCTTCTGCAACTGACTTGGCAGTTACAGTTTTCAATGGGATGGCCTCAGGATATCTGGTTGCATGGTCGACCAGCACCAGGATAAACCTATTGCCTGAGGATGTTTGCGGGTCAAGGGGACCAACCATGTCGATCCCTACCCTTTCAAATGGTACCCCCACAGCTGGGAGCGGTACCAACGGAGCTTGGATTGTCGCGCCAACCTTACCAGACAACTGGCAGGCGGCACAACTCCTGCAGTGACTTTCTACTTGCTCCCCCATCTTGGGCCAGTAGAAGTGCATGGATAACCTTTGCTTGGTCTTCCTCATACCGAGGTGACCAGCAAGGGGAACTTCATGCGCCAACTGCAGGAGGAAGGGCCTAACAGCAAGGGGAACCACCAACCTCCTATGGTCTCCTTCTGTAGACTCTGTGGGCTCACTATACAGGAGTCCACCTTCCCGGTAAATCCTATGCATCCCAGGAGGCTCACCCTCAAGCTGGGAGCAGGCCTGTCTCCTTAGGCCTTCCAGAGATGGGCACTCACGTTGGCCTTTACTGAATTCGTCCCTATCAGGACCTCCTTCAACTAACAAGTCTTCTAGTTCAGGATGATCGTTGGGGTCGAATACTTCAGGCATCGCCACCTCCTCGTCAGGCCCGGGCGATTGACCAACTTCCTCCACCGCAGTGGTAGGCGAGCTCGGGGGAATATTCTCTTTCCCTCGTCGTGACTTGTTGACTCTTTTCGCCTTGGGTTTCCCCTTCGGCTGGGGCGGCGTATTGGACTTGGCCAATGCAGCCCGTGCTTGAGACCGTGTGTAGGGTCTTTCGGCAGTGTCTCCTACGAGCCCTAAAGCTCTGAGATCATTACCCAACAAGACCTTTCCCGGGACGTTTCTCTGAATGCTCACTGGAATCCTGACTGCTGTACCATTTAAAGTAAGATTTACAGGTATTACGGGAAACACACGGAGGGGGCCATCAGCCAACTTAGTGGGCATCAGAGTAGCTCTGGCAACTTCCTCTGAGTCTACCAAGGTAGAATCCACTACAGTGCGGCTGCACCCACTATCCCTAAGAGCTGGAGTATCCACTCCATTGATCAGCACACTGTCTTTAAAGTAGTGCTTGGTATTATCCAGAATCCTAGCATAAGCCTCTGCGACTTTAGGCTCCCAGGAACCCAGGGACACTAAAACTACCTCAGCCTCTATTCCGCTGGGAAATGAGTCTGAGGAGAAGGATGCTCCTGTAATCTCTTCTTCCTCGTAGGAGGAGAAGGCCAGATTAGCGGAGTGGACCCCCAAAGGTCTAACCTTACACCGGGGATCCCCCTTCACATGGTCAGTTGCTCCACAAGAAAAACAAGATTCATTGGGACTGTTTACATAGGGAGGCTTATTGTAACCAGAGTTCTGTTTCGGAGGCTGACCTCCACTACCCTGTGAGTTCTCTTGTGTCTTACCCTTATTTTTCTTTTTGTGGCCCTTTTGAGAAGAAGATTTATCAGATTCTCCACCCTCCATATCTTTGGACTTTTTCCCTTCCTCCTGCTTACCAGGATGAGTTTTGTCCTTATGGGACACTCGATGTGACACCCATAAGTCTGCTGCAATGGCCAGCTTCTTAGGATCTATCTCCTTCGAATCGGCCAAATGCTGCTTAAGCTCCGGGGAAGAAGAAGCAAAAATGTGTTCCAGCATGACCAGATTGATCATGCCTTCGAAGGTAGAAACCTTATAACCTTCGACCCAGCCAGTTAAGTTTTTCAAGGATTCAGCGACATAAGATACCCAAGTACCACCTTCCTTTTTCTTATACTCTCGAAAACGCTTTAAATATTGGGCCAGAGTCTTCCCAAACTTTAAAATGAGAGTTTGCTTTAACATTGCGAAATCGGCTCGCTCAGCCTTCGACATTTCCATAATGGCACTACAGCCAGAATGGGGCAGTCTGCTGAGTAACCAGGCAATCTTATCAGCATTGTCAACTTGTTGAACTTCGCATGCATACTCAAACGCATTCAGCCAGTCCATAATGTCATTCCTTTCTTCATACACACTGAGCAGATCTTTCGGAAACCGTGGATGAGAGAAAGCCCCAGACCCATGTCCAGGACCCTTGGACCCATTTGCAACCTGAAGCTTGGCCAGTTCCAACTGGTGATCCCTGTCTTTCTGTTTTTCTGCCTGTTCGATTTTTAGTTTGGCTATGCTGAATTCAAGCTCCTGCTGCCTAAACCGCAGCTCTTGCTTCTTGAATTCAAGCATAGCCTCCCCATCAACACTGGCAGAGGAAACATTAGACATCACATCCTCCCTGTCCTCGTGGTCGCGATGGATCAGTGCAGCGGCAGAACCGTCGGTTCTACCAGTGAGAGCAGCCCCACCACCTTCTGCACTGTCCTCAGAAGTTATAGCGTCAAGCTGCGCTTCTTGCCACGCCACGATTCTCTGGATCATTTCCAATTTTGTGCCTTGAGAGGAAACACCTCTCTCCGCACACATCTTTTTCAGCGTTTCTGATTTGGAAGCATTTAAAGTTAACAAGGTATTTGTTTCCATACTGTTTGATAGGACTATGGCCTTTTTAAAGTTATACTACAACAATTCACTACGTGTACTGGTTGGAATAACCTGAAATGCCTTAGTTCGTGCGCAACACTGGATACCTTCAGTCGTATCCCACCGCTGTACACTAATTTGTTAAGACGGATTTCTGAACTCTGTCCTGGTGGCGCAGAAGTTCAGAAGGCCAACCTAATTACTTGGAACAGGGTAACCTCTGGACGAGCCAGACCAATCAAGGTAGCGATCGCGGCGGTCAAGACTAGGTCTCAAGAGGGGTGAGGGTGACTGAAAGCCCGCAATGAGCACACAAAGCAAGAGCGCTTACAAACTACTCCAAACAGTTGTTATATCAAAAATATATACACATTTATTTTAAGGCCTTTAAAACAATGACCGTAGCGAGAAAATCACAATATCACAATATTAAACCAACACATACCATATCAACACAATATATATACAAACACAACAGTCGCTAGCGTTATAAGCACGAAATGTGTAGTCCACCTGAAAGGGAAGGAAAACAGGCAGTGCGATAACGCTTTAGACTCAGTTCGCCTTCAGAGGCACCTAACTAGATGGAAGTCCGCGCCCTGTGAAGAGTGGAGCCTTGTGCTCAAAGTACCTGCCACGCCGGTGCCAACGGGCAAAAGGAGAAGCTCTTCGGAGGAAGTCAGGCAGTTCGGGTTAGTGCCCAGCAGAAGGAGAACAGGTTCCGCGACTCAAGCGCAGCCTCCACAGCGAGCAGAAGCAGAGCGCGAGTACGGACAAAAGGGTGCTGTTTTTACACAGCGGGGAAAAGCAATGGGCTACTGCAGGAGGGCGACCAGATCCTAGCTAAACTACTCACCGGTCCCCGAAGCAAGCAGACCCAGGCTTCTCCACATTAGTTTCAGCAGCTGGCAGGTTCAGAAGAGCAGGGAACGCCTCGTAGTCGTGTAGAGCAAAACGACGTCCCAATCGACGAAACCAGCACAGTTTGTTGCCGCAGCAGGACAACGGAGCGGCCGTGTGTATTCGAGCCAAATGTACACTCCTCCCTTCAGACTTGGGAACGCCAAGTGTACGAAGCGTGGGAGAGTGACAAGGACTCGAAATACAACACAACCTGGCGGCGGTTACAGAGCAGGACTCCCTTGTAAGCTGGTCAGTCAACTGGATGGCCCAGAGACACTTCCGAAGGCTTACTTGGCAGGAGATGATGAAGTCGCCGGGAATAGCTGTTCCTGCTATTCCAAAGGTCGAAGCACCAGTACAGGCCTTCTGGTTCGATCAAAGGAGGAAAGGGTTTCACAGGACGACAGCAGTGCAAAGGAGGATTCCTTCAGCGGGTCACCAGCGATTCCTCGGTCCAGCCTCTTGGTTGCAGGATACTTGGCTCCTGTATTCCTTCATTCGTGAGAACTCAGGAGATCGACATGGTAGTGGTGTTTCCAGCCCCCTCTTATCCACGGTTCCCTTCGCGCCAAAACGGAGGGGAGCCAATGGGAGATCCGCTCATCAACACACATACCATACGTGGACCAATCACGGACCACGGTGGTCCCAGGCATTCACACTACCCTAGACTCTCTGGCACCCAGGATGTGTATTGGGACCAGACATCCCAGCCCACACCCTGGAGGCACACAAACGACATGTAGAAGCCCGCGAAAGCAACCACGTTTCGCGGGAAAGTACATGCCCAAATAAGGAAGGCCCCGGGTCGCTCGACCTGGGGAAGGTGAAGGGAGCAAGACGGTCAGTGGACAAGACAAAGGAGCCTCGTGGTCTGGCCATTTTGGGAGCCAGGCCACCATTTTGGGTTCAGTGCGAAAAACGTGCTCAGAACGCCAAAAGGAGCTCAAAATAAACAAAACAATCGCTGCCACCATTCCAGTCCCTGAATGACTTGCACCGATCAAATACAATCCTAAACGAGTATCTAGGGCCTGTAGAAGGCTAGAGACCCAAGAGAGCTGTAACTTAGCTTACAGTGCCCTCTTGTGTCATGTTGCGCGAAAGCCGCAACATGATAGAAGAAACTACGGGAAACAGCGTTCCCCGGTACTGACTGTCTTAAGGGCATGTCAGTTTCCCCGTAAGAAAAGGAGCGAAAGCCCAGAGAAGTGCGGCAGAAGGCTGCACTTCTCTGGCAAAGTCAAGAACAAGGTGAAAAACAACAGCAAAAAGTTTAGGGGTTGCCACATGGAAGGAAAATTACCTACAATTACGAAATCTTTCCTAACAGGTGTTCCTTACCATACTCGGCTCTTCAGCTGGCTATGACGCTGTTGAGTAAGTCACCCTAATGGAAACCCAAGGACTGGAAGGGTGTGGTCAGGGTCTGCTCTTGGATAGAATCATTCCTTCCTCAACAAACATAGTGAAAGAAATCCAGCTATGATCTTAGAGAACCCCTCCTGGGCGTTGCACATTGGTCGTCCAAAACTGTTGACTTTGGTCAACATATAGAAGCCCATCTGACCAAACTAATTGAAAACAACCAGCCGAGTCTTCAGATCGATGCAGTTCATTTAAACTCACACAAATGATCTAGGCCTGGAAAAGTTGGGACAAGCGCGAGCACCGTCGCGAGATGCCTGCGTCACGCCTTCCGATGGGGGAGGAAGAGATTTCTCAGAGGTTCTACAGAGTTCCTCATGTTGAGAGATGCAGCTGGCAGCACCGGGCAAGGTTCCGGACCCATCCAAGGAGGTAAAAACTGTCATAGTCATGTTTGATAGAGAGCTCTCCTTTAAACTTCATAATAACTCCGCCATTAGGGGTATGAATAGCCTCCTGTTAATGCTATGGTAAATGTTTGCCTGCAATCAAACATATCTGGGCTACTGCAATGTACTAAGGTACTCTGTCCTCCCAAAACAAATGGCAGACAACCTCCCCATAGTGCAAATCCAAATCGCCTGAGCCTCAACCCAATGAATCGGTCTGGCTTTAAATGCCTACGCTGCCTCCCAGCGGCACCCAGAGTAAAGTGCACCGTCTTCTCCAGCCTGCTCTTGGCTTTATAGAACAAAGGTCCACGCTGCCTGCAAAAACTGTCCCTGCATCACTCTCCAGCCAGAAATCCCTGTACCAGAAACATTTGAAAGACAAAAAAAGTATCGCAGCAAAGCCCTTGGGGTAGAAGTCCGCAGACACTACAATGCTTCCAATCCCCACCTGGAGGAACAAGTACACTACTTCACCTTCAGAGACATGCTGGAGGCTGAACCTTTTCACAAAGAAGCATCTGACTGAGAAGTGGCATTATATGTTAGCCAATGTGTACAGCCAGCCAGAGCAGGCCCTAACTACAGTCATCTGAGCCTAACTGTGTGCTTATCTTTCCAGATGCTTCCCCCCATTCCCCATTGTACTCATTTTTCACCAGGCCTGCTACCTACCAAATGCATTGAGGTAATGCATTGTGCTGCCTACACATTTCATCAAAGAACTCTCTGTTACTCATTAACATTCATACATATATGTGGACCAAACACAACAAGTGGTCGTTTCTTTAAAAAAAAAATGTTTTAATTGTACAGGAAAAATTCACTGAAGACATAGCACATAGCTTGCTTACGAATATATCCCCTAGTAGAGAGGAACGATCGTGCAGTGCAAACGCTATCAGGCTGTAGTTATTGTTAATTCATAATGTGCCATGGATGAAAATACTATTCACTTCTGGCTGGCCAAGTGACTGTCAGTTTTTATACAATGATAAAACAATACATATATAAAACCACCTACATCAAGGCCTATTTATATAAACTGCTTTATAAAACCAAGTCAGCCCATAACTATTTATGGACTGGCATCGGGGGGAGGGAGGGGGATTTATTGCGTTCAGGGTCTCACTAATCATTCCACGTAAATTCAGTGACCTAAGAAATCCCACAGAATCTCCCAAATAGCTGGGGATTTAAATCACTGCACCTTGTATTCTTGGGCAAACCTGTGGGTAATTTACAAAGGCTCTTGGGTTTTATAGCAAGTGTTTTTCAAACCCGGCTAGATTCTAAACAATAATGACTTTTTAATGCGGACCCGTGATTACATTGTCATAGTGAAATATGGCCCTCTTTGAGTGCATTGGAAATGAGGCTGCCTTGGAATGACTCCTCTAGCCGAGATTACCCCAAACCCAGGTGAAGCAATCTCCATAAATTCTCCTCCAATCTAAAGTGGCCTGTCAGGAAAAGCCTGTTGCTAGTAACTTAATTTTAAACGTACAATGTGTAAACACGTAATTTCTTATGGTTGCAACTAGCTCCAGTTTACCCTCCCCGCCTTCGTATGTTTGAAAGGGGGGAAAGATGGCGGTGTCCTGTCTGCTGCTTTTGTTTCTTTAATCCTCCTGTGCTGATTTGAAAATGGAATGGCTCAGTCTGCCACCTGCCCACATGATGGCAGCCATTTTAAAAGGTAAACAATATGGCTGCGCTGGGCTCGCGCTTAGCGTCGCTTTGGGGGTGCACTTATCGCTATGAAAAGATACCTCTGCTAACGACATGTGCCCGAGCTCATTTTATCCGTTGCCCTTGGCTACCTTAGCCCCCCTTGGCTACCAGCCCCCTGAAATGGGGAAGATATATACCGGCTAAACGGCTTACATAGGCACGTGGGCTGCCAACTACTCTCAGCTCGGGACCAGACACGCTTGGGTTCTTGGGGAATCACGTTTTCCCCCCTGTGTCTTAAAATGCGCACATATGACAAAACAGCTGCATGGTGTGCCCCGTCTGTTAGTGCTACAGTTACAAGTTGCAACAGCGCGTCATAACGAGGCACAACGATGCTGGAACACGTGTCCTATGTAACACAATCTGTGCGCTCCTTGGAGTGAGGTCCGTGGTATTTGAAATCCTGGACGAGAAAACAAAAAATGATGTTAATAAATTAAGGAAACAATGCCCTGACGTGTGCACTTTGCGTGCTTTCTCTTCCTGCTGTTGCAATGCAGTAGGCGCAAGCCCTGCCTTAAAATGGATGCCTTATTGTTCCTAGTCTGTCTTCTCTTAGGGGCCTTAACCATTCGGTCAGGTTGGTTAATATTATAGTGGTAATTATTGAGTGAGGACCTAGCTTTGTAAGTCACGTGGGATGTCCACAGCGAGGGAATAAGCACATCACAAGGGGTCAAGACAAGGAAGTGGGGACCCAGCAATGGGGCAGGGGGAGGGAAAGACATTCTGGCACTAAGGGAGCAACCAGAGGAGGAAAGAGGGGTGGAGCCGATTGCCCGTCTCCGGTTAGGTGAAAGGTGTAAGAGGGTGCGTGCAACTAAAGGTTTGGAGGAGCCATTCCTTGGGGGCAGAGGCTTGAGCTCCTTCCTGAACTGTAGAAGCATGGGGGCGAGTCTGCTGCTGAAGGGGAGGAGGTTCCAGAGTCTGCAGGCGTAGGCAGAGACCTTTAAGTCTGCATGTGTCCTTGCTTCTGGTGGATCCTAGGACCCCGAAATGCTGCACTTCTCATCCTGGTTGCTTGGTACTAGAGGACAATGCGGTGTGCTGTGCTGCGGCATATTAGTTCCAGTAAATCACTACATGAGGGATGATAACCGACATGTTAAATGTGTTGTATTAACAGGCAACATTTCAGGGATTCAAACTCATCAGATTCTATTGTTCGTCTATGCAGATACAGTAGTTGACTTTTTTTTAAAGTGATGTTTGTGGGTTTATGGGCTAATGTCTTTCTACCAAGTGCACACATATGACAGTGCACACACCTGCACATACACACACCACACACATGCACGCACGCACACACACTTTTTCAGAAGATATATGTTTAAGTGGCTCAGCTATTGACCTTGGAACATGGGGAAACCCATGTTCTGATTTCAGCTCTGGCCAGCGGTGTTGCTAGGTCTGGAAAAGATCCGGGGCTACGCCAAAGTTGGGACTGTCGGGGCTAGCTATAGCCTTTTGGTGTAGCCCCTGAGCTATGGGGCCACAAATAAAAGACTCATCAGCCCCCCCGTGACGCCTCTGGCTTTGGCACCTGATTAATAGAACGACGGGCATCTTGGCAAATCAGAGTGGCAGAGGCCGTCTTTGCGGCTGGGGAAGCTGAAGAGGTGACACCTTTTGGGCCGTACTATTTCAGTAGTTTGCAATGTTGCAGATATATAATGAAATGATATCCAAAAAACAAAGTAACTCTACTTTGTTAGGAAAGGCGCTCACATTTTACCCCATTTGGTTGCTGCTGATTTATCTGCTGTGAATTTTGCATAGAAGTCTTGACCATAAGTCAGTGATAAATTCGAAACAGTATGATTTGTTACAGGAAATGTTTATTGCACATTCCTGAAATGTCCGTTAATATAACTTGTCTTTACAAATCACACACTGGGTTTACATCTAAGTTTGCCCATAATGCGCTAGTGCCAATGCATTTCGGATAGAACCTTCATCAGGGTGGTATTTAGGCAAAATCAATGTCACATGACTGATATTTCATTCATATCTAGATGTTCAACACATTTAACACATTAAGCCATTACATTTCAGTTAAACCAATACAAAAACACATACCATTTCGTGAGCGAACCACATCCGTTTGCATAGGTAGAGAAAAATAAAACAAAATGGCTGTATCAATTAGTTAGTTGGTAGTGTAATATATACTATGTGTATCAGCAAAGGCTGAGTGAGCACGTCCTACCTGAGTCATGCCAGTTTCTTGATAATGTACGTCTGTACACAGATACATCTACAATGTAAATAAAGACTTGTCACCCTTTTGCTGATGTTTAGAAAGAAAACATGTAGTCCCATGGACACGGACAGTACTTACTGAGCAGCTTGTGCTCGCAGGACGTGTAAGTCGAATGAGCCGCTGGATTACGCGCTCGTGGCAGGTTCGCTTTCTTTTTATGTGTTACCATGGAGACGGGGCGAGGCGTCGTGGTCCAGCTGGAGCACGTACGCCTCGCGCCCCACCCCCGGGAGCGAGCCCTGGGGCGGGGATGTCTCCATGGAAATGGACGCTTAGGAAGTGCATGTATGTGTAAAGAAGGTGGGCGTGCGTATGTATGCAATTTACTAGAGGAACGAATTCAGATGCTTGTACGGAGAATGGAACACACTCCGTATATGTCTAAGGAAATGGTGGGGAGGGCCAGGGGCCGCTCCTAATGCTCTTACAGTGAGGGATGCCAAATGTGTCATACCTTATATAAATCACGGTGTCACAGCAAGGTATTCTTGTGGTCCGGTAAGAGCCACAGGCTATACTGCGGAGAGTGGAGGTAGTAAGTGAAAATAAAAGTACTAGTGGTGCCTGGCATGTATAATTGATAAATGTGTACAACAGAAAATGCAAGAAAGCCAAAAACAGCCCTCGAGAGTGAGCACTGTTTTGTCCACGGAATGTGGATGGAAAGTAAACATTTTACCAAAACTCTGGGTGCAACTCGCTTATATCTGACAATGCAATTGAACAAGTCATGTTGGGACTGTCGGGGCTAGCTATAATCTTTTGGTTGTAGCCCCTGAGCTATGGGGCCACTACTAAAAGACTCATCAGCCCCCCCCAGTGGCGCCTCTGGCTTTGGCACCTGATTAATAGAACGATGGGCATCTTGGCAAATCAGAGTGGCAGAGGCCGCTGAATAGGTGACACCTTTTGGGCCGTACTATTTCAGTAGTTTGCAATGTTGCAGATATATAATGAAAGACCTTTAGAATGGAGGGGCATCACTTTCTCTCTATGTGCCTTAATGTTCCCCGTTCTCCTCCTGCACCACTCTTTCTAAAGTTCCAGGGCCTGATTCACAAAAGCGTTTTATAATGGCGCAATCCCAGTCTTTCTCCAGTGCTCACTTCACCCAACCCCTGCACCAGACTCGCATTCCGCCCTTCACCCTGGATCACTCTCCTTTACTCACTGTATTATCCCTATTGCACCCCTGCTTCCTCTGTTCCCCCTTCTTCCACTGCACCGCTCTTTCTGTGTGTTCCCTTTCCCCCTGCACCTGTTTCTAAGGTTTTTTCCTTTGCATGGACTTCTCTCCCAAACACTCTTCCCAATCTGCACGCCATACTAGTGTGTATTGCTCTTTTCCACCCCTGTCCCTTCCCCCTTTTTATTTACTTCCCCTGTACTCCCCTACATCCTACTCTTCTTTTCTGAGCAGTGCACACATGCATAACAGCACACACCTGTTTCTTCTGCACTATTCTACTTGTATATCCACTACTCAGTCTGCTGCAGTGGTATTCAAACCTTTTTCTTCTGAGCACATTATTGTTGCTGAGCCCCCCAGATGCCATATTTGTATATAATTCCTATATATTTTTTATGGAAATCAGTCCCCGTACTCCATTTTTGAAGAGCCTGGTTCCCCTCCCCAGACATCCTTTAGGAACCCCTATCGGGGGGCAACCACACAGTTTGAAGACCACTCCTTCACTGCACTTAAAGTGTCTACATAGCACCTTTTGTCTCCTGTGGTGTTTCAGTTTCTCTCTGCACCTCAGTCTCTCCAGTCTGTTCTTATATTTCATCCTTAAAACGATTTTGTAGAAATACAACTCCTGTGAACAATTAGGGCCGGATTCATGGAAAAGTGCGCATTTTACCCTCAAAGGCTGCACACCGAGAACAACACTGCGCGAGCCTGCTTGCAGAATAAAAAATGCTTGCCCCGTGAATTCATGGAATTTTCAGCGCAAAGTAATCGCATACGCACGTCATGGCCAGAATGCCCCCAAAACGCCCCCAAGCAAAGCAAAAACAGTCAGAACAGCTACCTTTGTGCGCTGCCTCAGGCGCCAATACACAGACCCTTCAAACAGTGTGTGGGGTCCCCCGCAATTGGGCCTGCCTCTCGGGGACCCTGCACAGGGTCCCTCGTAACTGTTACCGGCACCCAGACGACATGCGTGCGATGTATCGTGACTCAAGTAAAACTCTGAAAATCTGTGTGCCAACACCCACAAACTGTCCATGCACCCCACTACACTGCCTACCTGCACCCCTAAGTCTGATCGGATCCCTGGCTGCGTACACCCACACCTAAAACCAACATGGAAACCCACCGGCACGCTGCAATTCCTATGCGCAGGTGTTCTTATACCTGCCTTCCGGTGGTGGAGAGATGGAAGAATTTGCGTGGGCGACGTCCATGCAAGTGACAAAAAAGTGCTGCGCAGTCGATTCGATGAATCAACATACATTTGCACGCAGTTTGGCACACAAATCCCTGATTTTCCACGCAAATAATTCCATGAATCGGGCCCTTAATCACTAAAATATTTATGATGAATCACATTCCAAAATTAAAAAATCGCAATAACACATGAAATTTGATTTCCTATCATCAATCTCTTCCAGAATGATTCTTCATTAAGCATCTCAACGTTATGTACAAAATAGCAAAACATCAATATTGTTTGGACTTCAAATTCCAGAAACCAATGACACATGGTCTCGATGCAATTATCAGTTTTACAAATGTGCCAAAATCCTGAATTGTGTGTACTTTATTTCCACGCACCAATTACTTCATTAGTAGGACGTTAATTTAGCCTGAATCGCATAAAGATTCTGGCCCCCAACTCGTTAGGAAACTTAATACAATATTCCTGGGCTTCTTTAAAGACTGGAAAATCAGTCAAGAAATCGGTTAAAGGTTACTTCTCTTTTAACTGTAAATAACAACCTTAACGATTCCATGCATCTGTTTTACTAAACACTACTTTTCTAAAAATCGTGATAGTGTCCAAAGTATCTTCCTTTACATGAATCAGTTTGAACTGCAGGTTTAACTGCTCCAAAATCTCCAGACAGACCAGAATGGCCCATATTATTGATGTAGTGCTTAGTTAATATAGTGCTAATGATGTTATCCAATGTGGTCAGATATGTGGTCCACGAACACGGTGAGATAAGTTGGTTCTCCAGTTGCACACAATTTTGGAAACACGGGCAAGCGGACACTGTCAGTTCTCCTGGTTTCAAATGTAAAATGGTCTTGTATGGTATCGGTAGAAATGATTGAATCCCCCAAAAACCAGGACGGAATTTTTTGTGGCCCATTTCTTTCAAAATGTTTGTACATTTTAATAAAAATATAGGTGTGGGGTGGGCTAAGGGTATTAGAGTAGGGAAGTGAGAAGGGATGTGGGGGTCTCCCCCCCCCATTATTTTTTAAAATGTACGAAATGCAAGTAAAAATTTTGGTTTTTTCGACCCCAAAAATGCAGTCATTTCTCCATTGTTTTTTTTTTTATTTGGCTAATTAATGACACCTGCCTTGTATGGTGCCTTTCTGTCGTTGTGGTTGGAGTACAGAGCAGAACGTAGTCATGGCTACATAGTTGCAGTTGTCAGCTTGGCATCTGGCTGCGTCTGCTTGGGATATGAGTTTGCAATGCAAATTGGTAGGAGAATTGTAGATCGGAGTTGGGTAGTTTAGGGCTGAGGTCTGCTACTTTTAGCTATGTAGACCTTTTGGACTACAACTCCCATCAGCCCCGGCTAGCATAGACAATGGTGAGGGACCATGTAAATAGTTGTACAAAACATCTGGAGAGCATCAGGTTGCAGACCCCTAAACTTTGGGGGTAGGCATAAAAGAGTATGATCATGGGAGAGAGCAATTAAACGTGTAGCACTTTCTCTAAGAGGATGTGTCACTCCTCTGCTCACTACAAAACCTATGATCTTAGCCCGTCATCCTACAAAGTCAACATCCATCATTTTTCCTTTGGATGCTGTTAGCACCAATTATTAGAGAAATTTGAAGTAGGGGCCGCAGTGCTGTGTCGTGACATTACCATTATTAGCCAAGCAGTGAGTGACCGACCGGCGAGTCTGCGTTACTGTACTGTTGGAAATTGAAAATATTCACTATTTTTGGGCAGCCTTTCACACTCAGATGGCATTGTCGCCTTGGCTAATGCAGTACTATGTTTCTTGAGAAGTGCAACCTTTTTCTACCCTGTCTGCTAATTGTCAACTTTAACCTGCAGCTTGGATGTCTCTAGTTCACCTCTGGGTTTCTTATCTTGATATATTTCATTTTAAGTCCATATATTACACAGCCACGGTAGTGACTGTGTAGTTATGGTTAGTTTGCTGTTTCCATAGGAAGAGCACTTTTTGGGCAGCTTATAACTTCGCTCCCGCTGGACGAATCCTCACCAAACTATGCAAAAAAAGTATATGGGCCATTCTGAATTGGTTCCGAAAGTGTGCTTTTGGAAATTTGGTGAAAATCCGACCAGTACTTTTCTTTAAAACGACCAAAAAGTAGGTCTAAATAATTAGTGATATCTATGTCCGCGGAGACACTTCCCTGTTCGTTACGTGGGCAGGACACTGATTGGCTAATGGCCTTGCGTCATTGTCCGCCGATTGGCTGAAGTGAGGCGTGATGTGCGTCAGATTGTTCCAATGCGCCCGTCATCTTGGATCCGCTGACAGCGTGGCGGCAAACAGAGGCGAAATGCAGTTTTGGGGAGTGTTTTGGTGTGCAAGAGTGCTTGGGGAGGTTTAGGGAGGAATAGATGGGTGAAATACTGTTTTTGTTTAGGCCGCAGGTGCTACTGATGTATTAGCCGTGGCCGCGCTGTCCGGCATGTTCTTAATTACTGAAAATGAGGGGTGTCCTAAGGATAGTATTCCCGTCCATGCTGTGCGCAGGCAAGTTAAAACTGTTCTAAGGACACGCGTGGTATGAGCAGACTTTAAAATTGAGTATATGTCATAGTTAAAGTTTTCAATCTATGGGTGTGATACTGAGTTATAAACCACCATGGGTGTGATATGCTGTGGTGGTTGTGGCCAGGGCCTAGAGTCATGGGTGCATGGCCACAGGCCATAAACCCAAGACTCTAGGACCTGGCTACAACCACCACAGCATATCACACCTATAGATCACACCAATAGCATCGAATATCTATTAGGTGGTTGTGGGCAGGGACTAGAGTCTTGGGTACAAATTTGGTATATGCCGCAGTTAAAATGTTTGATTCTATGGGTGTGATAATGAGTTATAAGCCACCATGGTTGTGATATGCTGCGGCGGTTGTGGCCAGGGCCTAGAATCTTGGGTCCATGGCCGCAGGCCGTAGGCTATATACCCAAGACTCTAGGCCCTGGCCACAACCATCGCAGCATATTACACCCATAGATAAGCCCATAGAATCGAATATTTATCAGGTGGTTGTGGGCAGGGCCTAGAGTCTTGGGTGCATGGCTGTAGGCTATAGGCCATAGGCTATACACCCAAGACTCTAGGCCCTTGCCACAACCACTGCACCATATCACAGCCATATATCAGACCTATAGATTCGAATATCAATCAAATGTTTACTTACTGCTTGATTTTTTGAAATTCCATTTATTTTTTACCTGAGTTTCGTACCTGGAGGAAATATTGTTTTTCAATTTCTGTGATAAAAGAAAAGAGCACGTTAGTATATGTATTCTATAAAGACTTATTACATTGTATAATAGACATGTCAGCTTTTTTTTTGGACCCTCATATTTGGTTTACAAAGAAGTGTACTTTGCATTTTGCTAAGTTTCTGTGTTTGTTTTTCAATTCATTGGGTCTGTCGGAAAAAAAAATAACCTTTTTTTGTTATGCTACAGTCTATTTGTTTCCTTTGAGTGTTCACTTGTTGTTGTTTCTGGTTAATGTTCTATCTGTTGGCTTGTTGCAGATTTCTGAAGCAGTTAGATACCTGTTGGCGTACTCTGTCTATTTTTTCTTACAATTTAGTGGTATTCATTTATCTGTTTGGTTGTTATAGAATCTTGGGCCAGTTAGATACCTGTTGGCGTATTCTGTTTATAGTTTTTTAATTGATTTTTTGTTAATGTTGAAGTACAGATTAGTTATTACATTTTGGTTTTAAGAAGATTAAATAAGCGTATGTAAGATTTGCTGGTAATCTCTGCTTTAGAGTAATGGTACTATCATTACATTCGAACCATCCACATTTCTTTTTAATATATGCAGTGTAGTGGCCTGAATTGATTGTGGCTCCTGCGTGGTAGATTATACCTATTGTTGTGAAGGTTTTCTTACCAGGTGATACTTGACCATGTGTGAATCCAGTCAGCTTGCAGTTGTTTTTGGTACCATCTGCATTGTAACGTAGAAGCATTAGTATTACGTAGTTACTATGTGCTTGTATTAGTAAGGTTGAGCGATTATCTGAATTGCAGGTAGTACATAATCTTCCATGGTTTGCATTTTGTACAAGTTGCTGAAATGGAATGGATTCACAATTAGGTATGGATACATAAATAAAGCGCTCATTAGGGATTTTTTCCTGTGTCACATTGTTGCAGAGAGTGCATGTATGTTTCCACATGTATGAAATCTGGAAGATTTCATTTATAGGTATGTTTGTGTTTTCCAGTACTTGTAGTAAGTACATTAGACATTCTTGTGGCTCTTCTTGTGAGTTTATAGTGAATTTCACCATTCCAGCACAGTAGTCCAATTCTTGTCTTATTCCGTGAACACTATACATGTTGTCAGGATTGTTTGTTGCATTTCTATGGAGGACTAACATTTGCAAACACAATTGGTCTGTACTGTGTAAGTAAATGTTGTCAACAATTGGTGGCAATTGAAATAGAATATTAATTGCTACATTTGCGTAGCAACTTACACCAGTTACATTTGAACATATGAATGGACCAGATAGTTCTGTGTCCAAGTCATTTTTTCGGAGTGTGTGTTGCTTCTTTGAAGAAATACCTGAGTTACTTTGCCTAATAGGTTCTTCTTTGGTTGTGGTAATTGATGAAGTATTAGCTTATTTTGCTCTCTTTACAGGATTTGCTGTGAGATTCTGTTGCATTTCAGTTTGAATTAGTTTTCTTTTACAACGTTTTCCTTTTTATGGAACAGGATATGACTTTAGGTGGGGGGTGTATAGTGAACGTAGTCTATTGTATTCTAAAATGCAAGGAATATCAGCATATGCTTTACTTGCATCAAAGTTGATTAGAAATAGACCGTTAAGTGTACATAAGCGTGATAGTGCTATGTAGCTCATGCCTTCTTTAAAGACTGTGTTACCAATATCTATCAATGCTTTGTCTAGGGTAAGACCTTGGGATTTATGAATGGTGACTGCATATGCAAGAGTTAGAGAAAATTGTTCTCTGCGTACATACATGTCTTTGAAGTGAAGGAATCGAGCTGTTGAGCGTCCTATCCTTTTTACTTCTGAAAGTTTGTCAAAGAGAATATTGACAAACTGAATGTTGTTGTCACGTGGGTATGTTTGAAAGCCAACAACTGTACCCAGTGCTCCATTAACTAGTCCTTGCTCCATGTCAAGGTTACGTTTAAGCATTACTCTACAGTTTAAGGATAATTTTAATATTTTCTCCAACCCAGCTTTGTTGGAGATAGAATTTTCTAAGGTATTTACAGGCCGATTCATGGAATAATTAGCGCGGCGCAAGTGGGCAAAAACGTGCGAATCGCAGTGGAATAGCGAAAATCGCAGTGCAAGTGCGAAAATCGCACGAAAAGCAGCGCACATCGATTCATGGAAGTCCGTGCGCGAGAAAACCAGCGGATGTGCGATAAAAAAGTGCGCGGCGCACGTTGGCGCACAGGCCATCTAACAGCGTGCGCCAGGTCACAGCGAAAATCGCACAGGCCACAGCGAAATTCGCACATAGCGCGGCGCACGCAACAAAAGTAGGCGGAACACGGGCGTAACACTCGGAATGGGGAACAACTTGCCAAAACGTGGGCGTCACGGGGGAAAGTACAGGGCACAAGTGCGCGGAACGCCCACACGCTCGCCTACAACACGTATTCATGGAATAGAATAGGGGAAAAAAGCGCACGCTCAAACCAGCGCACAGGCACAAACAAGACCGCCACAAGAAAGCAGGCGGTAGCGTCTCTGCGGCTGTAAGAAATGTGCGCCAAAAGGTGCGCCAACAAATAGCACCTATATACTGCCATGATGAATGTCCTATACTGTGGCCCTCCAGGACAAATGACGTGCAAAGGGGTACCCACAAACACGGACACCCGCTGACAAAAAATATGTGTGCGTGTATACCGGGGTGCGCGGGAAGTCTCACACGCGATTTCAGCAGGGTACGTGTATTACAGGGGTTCGCGTGAAGTTTTTCACGCGATCGGGCCTGGGGGAGCGGGCTACGTGTATTACAGGGGTTCGCGTGAAGTTATTCATGCGATCGGGCCTGGGGGAGCGGGGTACCACTCACCGTCTGCCTTGCGTGTAGAAGAACGCGTAGCCAACACCCGCTGTGAAGTAATAGCGTGTGAAACACAATGGATGGAAAACACACGCACCGCACGAAAAGCACGTACAGAACATAAAGGCACGCGGGATCACCAAGCCCTGCCAGGGCAACGCCCGTGGGCAAAACGTCACAGACGCGCTTACGCTGTAAGGGCCTTTGGTCCAATGAAATCGCGTACGCGTGCTGACGCGCTTACGCGCTAAGGGCCTTTCCTCGATTTTCACGCTGACGTGCAGGATTTTCACGTGCCAAATCACTCCGTATCAAGCTGGCCACGCGAAAACACACGGAAGACCACGCTCCTGCCCAGAAGGCCGAATTACTGCCCCCCAGTGCCCCGAGCAGCCTCCCACGTGCCATCTGCTGCTGCCTGCCTGCCTGCCTGCCTGCTGCCACCGTGCCCTGCCATTTGGTGCCTGCACATCAGCCATCTGCAGGTGTCCAGTTGCTGTGACCACCCCTGCTGGAACAGAAGACTCCCGACTCGGATAACATCGCTCCACAGCCCAGCCCCAGGACCCAGTTGGCCACCCACTCCTGCCCCTGGGGTTGCCATGTCGGGCACATCAACATCTGGCACCAGTGGCAACCCCCAGCCAGAGGGGCAGAGGGGCACCAGCTTCACTGCCACCAAAGTTGGTGTCCTGGTGGAGCAAGTCCTGGGGCAGTATCATGCCCTCTTCGGATCGTCCCGCGCCAACAAGGAAGGATGGGACAGGATCTGGGCCGACTTTGTGGTTGCCATCAACGCGGAGGGGGTGGCAACCCGCACCATCCAGAAGGTCAAGAAGCGCTGGGAAGACTTGAGGTCCAGGACCCTCATGAAGGCCCGGCGCCTAGTGGAGGGGGGCCGGTGCCGCATGAGTTCCATCCAGTTGAGGGTCCTGGAACGCGCACACCCAGCGCTCCACGCCCAGGTCCTTGAGAGGGAGACCCGTCTGGAGTTGAGCGGTAAGTGGCCAAGCATTGCTGTGTGAGACAGGGCATGTTGCAGTGTGCTGGTTGTCTGCTACTTGCCTGCATGTGTGACAAAGGCCATGTACGCATGTATGTGTGCAGGGACATCATGGGAATGCATGTGTGACCTGTAATGTGTGAACCGCACGGTTGTTGCATGTGTTTGAATGCGACATGGGGAGCCCTGTGCAGATTACACACATGAGAGCATGGCAGTCTCTGTTCCTGGACATGGGTGGGGGCGAGGGATGGGTGCTGATGCCAGATACATATGTGGTATCCATGTCTGTGTGCCTGACCTGCGTGTCTGTGACTTGTGAGTGCCATGGATGCATGACACATGTCTGTGACAATGTACAGATTCACTGATGCAGCCTAGTCATCCTTGTATGCACTGTGATTGGGGTGTACGGGGCCAGATGGATGTGACTGAGGTGAAGTGTGTGCATGTGATAGGCATGACCCATGATGCATGTGAGTCCCATTACATTGTATGATTCGAGAGTCCATTGGACATGCATTGAAATGTCCATGGCACGCACCATGACTGTCACTGTGTGTGTTTTGCCTGGACTGACACATGTGTTGTGGTGTGACATGATGGAAGTGTACTTTGACAGTGGCACTCATCTGCTATTGCTTCCTGTCTAGGGGACCATTGTACAGTACCCTGATGCTTGTGTTCTATGTCTCCCTCTACGCAGCGGCTAGTGAAGGAGAGGGCGGAGACGGCGCTGTGGAGCAAGGCGGCGGGGATGCCCCCACAGCTGCAGCGGAAGGGGTGGGTGAGCCCCCACAGGGGCCTGCTACGGCGGTAGACGGCGAGGAGCCATCCAGGTTGGTGGTTTCCACAGAGGAGGAGGAGGCCGCCACTGAGGCGCACATGGGGCCTGGTGGGGGCATCCCTGCTGGTGCAAGTGGTGCAGTCCAGGGGCAGGGGCAGGAGGCAGCACAGGTCACCGTGGAGGGGCCTGTGCATGTCGCTGTCCCTGAACCTGTGGGTGCACCCCCTTGCACCAGCAGGGATGCCCCGTCCCAGGCCCGTCCGCAGGTAGAGGGGATGTCCATGTCATCTGACTCCCCTCCACCTGCGGACGAGGGGACCCCAGGCCGTGTGGAGAAGGTCCTGATTGGGGTCGCGATGCGCACGGCTGTGATTCGTGATGCCGTGGGTGCTTCCCAGGAGGAGCACGCACGTCATCACGAAGAGCACCGTGCCGACGTGGCACAATTGGGATCGGCCATGTTCGGGGGTTTCCTGCATGTGTCGGCCAATCTGGCGGCCCTCTCCTCCTCTGTGGAGACTATACGCCAGTCGTTCTCCTTGCCGTCTTCCGGCCCAGATGCCACCAGGGCCCCCTGTGGACCTGCCCTGACCAATGCAGCCAGCTCGGTGGGGATCCCATCCCTGCCACAGTCGGGAGTCAGAGGTCCAGCAGGGGTGGACAACACAGCAACTGGACCCCAGCAGATGGAGGATGTGACGGCATCATCGGGCAGGGCACGTGCACGACGGCGTCGGTGGTTTCCATCATCCTGGATGCCGTCGTGCTGGCAGAGGCAGTGGCGTCGGAGGCAGCAGCAGGCTCGACGTGGGAGGCATCATGGCTCGGGGCCATCAAGATCAGAGGGGCAGGCATCGGCCGGAGGGCAGGAGAACCCTGGGATGGTAGTGTCTTCCGTGTGGGAGCAGTTGGTCCAGCGGATAGGTGCGGAGCGGCAGCGGGCGGAAGAGGAGCGGCTCACCATGGTCAGGGCGGAGTTCTCCATGCGTCGGGCGTTGAGGCGGGCTGAGTGCCTCGAGGAAGCTCGCAGGGAGTTTGTGGTGAACATGGGGTTATCCCTGCGAGACCTCGGGGCCAGGACAGAGTCCCGCCTCCAGGACAACGACATGGAGTTCGATGATGCCCTGGCCGGCAACATCACAGAGTGAGCCGCAGGACTTGCCCGCTGCCATTGTATATAGTTATATAGTTAGTGGTAGGTTTCCTTTAAATTATTTTTTTTTTATTTGGTTGCGATTGAACAATGCGCCACTTTTTTGTATATAGTTCAGTTTTTAGTTAGTTGACATAGTTAGGTTTCATTTGGTTGGGCTCATGGACCCGGGATTGTCTTGTAAATAGTTCTTCTATGGATTTTTTGATTTCTTGGATTTTTTTCATGGACATTCATCTTCTTTTTGTTGTTTTGCTTTGTGGTTTTTCTAATTTCATTTCCATTCAAGTTGATTTTCAATACATTTTTATTTTCATCCTTCAATGTGTCGTATCATCTCATTGCTTTCATGCATGTCATGTTGGGTGTTTTAACATTCACTTGCAGCCATTGTGTGTGACAGACATGTGTTCATTTGCATTATTTACATTGGGTGTGTAACATGTAATTGCCTCTGATATGTGGGTGGATGTGATAGTTGGTTGGGCCTTTTGGCAGGGGAGGATGGCCATTACGGACATGATTGGGGATTGTTGGGACCCAGGTGCAGGGGGGCATGGATGGGACATGGGCGAGGGCCTGCTGGCAGGTGCCCCACAGTGCTGGGGGGTGGGGGTGGTGGGGGACATGAGTTGGTGTTCATTAGTTCAAGGAGACATGTGCCTTTGCTGGGGGGCATGGCCATGTTGGGTGGGCTGCCTGCGGGACATGACCAGAGATGCAGGGTAGTCCCCTGTGGTGTGGGCTGCCTGCAGGGGCCGTGGAGGGTGTACAGGGAACACCTGGGAGGACCCACACTGTCAAATCACATGTAGGACTCCCCGGCACCCCTGAAATACACGTACCCTGCTGAAATCGTGTGTAAAACTTCCCGTGCACCCCTGAAATACACGCGCCCAGGCTATTCGCGTGTGGAACTTCCCGCGCACCCCTGAAATACACACGCCCAGGCTATTCGCGTGTGGAACTTCCCGCGCACCCCTGAAATACACGTACCCTGCTGAAATTGCGTGTAAAACTTCCCGCGCACCCCTGAAATACACGCGCCCAGGCTATTCGCGTGTGGAACTTCCCGCGCACCCCTGAAATACACGCACCCAGGCTATTCGCGTGTGGAACTTCCCGCGCACCCCTGAAATACACGCGCCCAGGCTATTCGCGTGTGGAACTTCCCGCGCACCCCTGAAATACACGCGCCCAGGCTATTCGCGTGTGGAACTTCCCGCGCACCCCTGAAATACACGCGCCCAGGCTATTCGCGTGTGGAACTTCCCGCGCACCCCTGAAATACACGCGCCCAGGCTATTCGCGTGTGGAACTTCTCACGCACCCCTGGAATACACGTAGCCCGCTCCCCCAGGCCCGATCGCGTGAGAAACTTCACACGAACCCCTGAAATACACGTAGCCCGCTCCCCCAGGCCCGATCGCGTGAGAAACTTCACGCGAACCCCTGAAATACACGTAGCCCGCTCCCCCAGGCCCGATCGCGTGAGAAACTTCACGCGAACCCCTGAAATACACGTAGCCCGCTCCCCCAGGCCCGATCGCGTGAGAAACTTCACGCGAACCCCTGAAATACACGTAGCCCGCTCCCCCAGGCCCGATCGTGTGAGAAACTTCACGCGAACCCCTGAAATACACGTAGCCCGCTCCCCCAGGCCCGATCGCGTGAGAAACTTCACGCAAACCCCTGAAATACACGTAGCACGCTGGGAGACATGAGTGGGGGCCTGGTGGAGGGTGCCCCTGGTGACTGGGGGGGTGGGGGTGGTGGGAGACATGAGTGGGGGCCTGGTGGAGGGTGCCCCTGGTGGCTGGATGGTGGGGGTGGTGGGAGACATGAGTGGGGGCCTGGTTGGGGCTGCCCCTGCACTGCTGGGGGGTGGGGGTGGTGGGAGACATGAGTGGGGGCCTGGTGGAGGGTGCCCCTGCACTGCTGAGGGGTGGGGGTGGTGGGAGACATGAGTGGGGGCCTGGTGGAGGGTGCCCTTGGTGACTGGGGGGGTGGGGTGGTGGGAGACATGAGTGGGGGCCTGGTGGAGGGTGCCCCTGGTGGCTGGGGGGTGGGGGTGGTGGGAGACATGGGTGGGGGCCTGGTGGAGGGTGCCCCTGGTGGCTGGGGGGTGGGGGTGGTGGGAGACATGGGTGGGGGCCTGGTGGAGGCTGCCCCTGGTGGGGGTGATAGGGGACATGAGTGGGGGCCTGGTGGAGGGTGCCCCTGCACTGCTGGGGGGTGGGGGTGGTGGGAGACATGAGTGGGGGCCTGGTGGAGGGTGCCCTTGGTGACTGGGGGGGTGGGGGTGGTGGGAGACATGAGTGGGGGCCTGGTGGAGGGTGCCCCTGGTGGCTGGGGGGTGGGGGTGGTGGGAGACATGGGTGGGGGCCTGGTGGAGGGTGCCCCTGGTGGCTGGGGGATGGGGGTGGTGGGAGACATGGGTGGGGGCCTGGTGGAGGCTGCCCCTGGTGGCGGGGGGGTGGGGGTGATAGGGGACATGAGTGGGGGCCTGGTGGAGGCTGCCCCTGCACTGCTGGGGGGTGGGGGTGGTGGGAGACATGGGTGGGGGCCTGGTGGAGGGTGCCCCTGGTGGCTGGGGGGTGGGGGTGGTGGTAGACATGAGTGGGGGCCTGGTGGAGGCTGCCCCTGCACTGCTGGGGGGTGGGGGTGGTGGGAGACATGAGTGGGGGCCTGGTGGAGGGTGCCCCTGCACTGCTGGGGGGTGGGGGTGGTGGGAGACATGAGTGGGGCCCTGGTGGAGATGGCCCCTGGATGCTGGGGGGTGGGGGTGGTGGGAGACATGAGTGGGGGCCTGTTGGAGGGTGCCCCTGCACTGCTGGGGGGTGGGGGTGGTGGGAGACATGGGTGGGGGCCTGGTGGAGGCTGCCCCTGCACTGCTGGGGGGTGGGGGTGCAGGGGGACATGAGCAGGTGTGCAGGGTAGTCCCCTGTTTTGTGGGCTGCCTGCAGGGGCCGTCGAGGGTGTACAGGGAACACCTGTGAGGACCCACCCAGCCTAATCGCGTGTGTAACTTCCCGCGCACCCCTGTAATACACGTACCTGGCCAAATCGCATGTGAGAATTCCTGCGCACCCCTGTAATACACGTACCCAGCCGAATCGCGTGTAAAACTTCCTGTGTACCCCTGTAATACACGTACCCAGCCAAATCGCGTGTGAAAATTCCCGCGTACCCCTGTGATACACGTGCCCTGGCTAATCGCGTGTAAAACTTCACGCGTACCCCTGTAATACACGTACCCTGGCCAATCGCGTGTAGTACTTCCCGCGTACCCCTGTAATACACGTACCCTGGCTAATCGCGTGTAAAACTTCACGCGTACCCCTGTAATACACGTACCCTGGCTAATCGCGTGTATAACTTCACGCGTACCCCTGATATGCACGTTACCCGCTTTGCGTTCCTTGTTTGGCAGCCCTGTAAACTGGTCCAGGGTTAGCGCAGCCCTTTGCAATGATTTAGCGATTTTGATGGCTTTTCCTTGCGCGAGGGTGTTCTTGGGGGCGTTACTGGCGCTGCTGCAGGGTCGCTGCAATACTCTGCGCCACGGCTGGTTTGGGAGCCTAAAATCCATGAATACGCTGTGCGCGGAAATCGGTTTTAGCGCACGTGCCTGGCGCAGACAATAGCACGCGGACACTCTGCGCCAGCCGCTTGCGACACTTTTCTGCGAAATTCTATGAATTACCCTGTTAGTCTTGTTGTGGCTTGTTGACACATGGGTAGTGTCATACCATGTACGTCCAGTTTGTCTGTGGGGCAAATTTCAATTATTGGTTGCATTTCTTTATTCAACATTGTTTAATTGAATTTGGAACATCTTCCAAGAGTTGGCATTAAGGCCATACAATTGACATTTGTGTGCGCTAATTGTTCCATAACATCAGTAGCACATGAGTTATCGCCATAAAGTTCATGGATGTGCTGGGTTTTTAATATTGCTTGTGCTTCTTGAGATAGTACATCAACTCTAATACTTTTTAAAATGTTGGGGTAGGTGAGGTCTGCAGATTGGCGCATGTTTTCTGTTAATTCTCTGTATTGGAAATGTTCCCAAAGGTTGACATTTCCTATGCTGCCAACAGTTTTACGGCAGAGTTTGTGTCCTAAGGTTTTAAAAATAGGTTCATCTTTCACTGGTGTCAATTGAAGGAGATCTCCGAAAACAATAATGTGTTATCCTCCAAAGAGCTCTTCGTAGTTTGTTGTAAGTACTTCTTGTAATCTGAGGTAAATCAAAGCCAACATTAGGTTGGAGACCATGCTCACTTAATCTATTAGTAGCATTTTCATTTGTTTTAACACTCTGCATAGTTCCATTGCAGCTTCTGTAGAAAGTTTGTAATAGTCTAATTTGTTTTGGTGTTCTACTGGAAGGAATAGTAATCGGTGTAAAGTGACACCGCTTATGTTGTATGCAGCTAAACCTGTGGGGGCAGTTACAACAGCTGACAGTTTGTTTTTTATCAGTTGTTGAAGGAACCTGGTGATGATTTTGATTAAGAATGTTTTGCCTGAACCAGCTTCATCACTGACGTATAGCAGTATAGGTTTGTAATTTTGGCAGGAACATTCTTAATTTTCGTGTTGTACACCATGTGCAATTTCTTTTGTTACTTCTTCAAAAATGGTGCGCTGGTTTTTGGTAACTTTTGATTGTAGTACAGTTAAGTCTTCCGTACCTTCTTCATAATGACACATGGTGTTTTCTACTTCTGTCATAGCTAATTCTGCTTCATTTGCTATTAGTGGTTCTCCCAGTGGTTCTTGGCTTCCTTCCTGTTACAGAAGGCTGACTACTGTCGGGAGTGTCCTTATCTAGTTGGGCCTGGAGTTCTTCTTCGTGTTGCTGTTCATTGTGCAACATTGTTTTGTACTGCGTAAAGTTCACATCGGTGATAGTGCTTTCATTTGCTTTGAAATCGTCTTCATAGCAGTCATAGTTATATAGTATCTCTTCTTCTTTTCTCCATGGTTTAAAAAGTTGTAGCAGGGACATATAATATAGTTCTTTCTGTTGAGGAGTTTTTAGTGACAATTTGATATGATTAATTAAGCTTCGTTTGGTAAATTTCACTAAACTGCCTTCACAATCTGTCACTCTATATCTACCTTTGTTTTCATCAGGTTTTATATTATTTTTTATTTTATTTTTTTTATTTTTACATTTGTAAAGCGCCACACAGCCCAGAGGCATCGGGGCGCTGTTGCAAGATAATGACTTAGTTTCAGTGCAAGGAGGGGTAGATAGAGGAGGTTACAGCAAGATCGTATCTACCCCTAGCCTGGGAAAAAAAGGACGTTTGACATTACATCGGTTATACAGTTGACAGTGCCCAAGAGGGGTTTATACAAACAGCATCGTTTTTATTGCTTTCCTGAAGCACAGGTGGGATTTGATACCTCTAATCTCGGCGGGTAATAAGTTCCAGTTGGTGGCGGCGAGGACTGGGAAGCTAGTGCCACCTGCTCTGGTTCTGAGGCTTTTTGGAATTGCTAGGCGGTTGGTGTGGCTAGATCTAGTTGGTCTGTTGGAGGGGGGATCAGAGTATCTCTGCGCAAGGTAGCGTGGTGCTGTGTCCTGTCGGCGTTTGTGGGTGAGTGCCAGTGATTTGAAAAGGATTCGTTCCTTAATTGGAAGCCAGTGGACGGATTTTCTGGTGGCTGAAATGTGGTCTCTTTTCGAGATTCTTGTTGCTGCTCGGAGGGCATTGTTCTGCACCGTTTGAAGTTTTTTTATGTTTTTGGCTGAAGTGCCTAGTAGGAGTGCATTGCAGTAGTGTAGGCGGGATCCTTTGATAGCTCTTGCGATGGTGAGGGAGTTTTCCTGCGAAAGGAAGGGCCTTGCTGCGGTGATAAGTTTTGAGTGGTAGGCTGCTGCTGAAGAGATTGCGTTGACCTGTCTGTCCATGGTGAGGTTGGAGTCCAGGTAGACTCCGAGGGTTTTGACTGTTTTGGAGACCGAGATGCAGCAATTGTCGATGATGAAGGAGTCATAGTGGGGCCCCATTTTATTGATTGTGGCAGGTGATCCGATGATGAGTAACTCTGTTTTTTCGCTGTTGAGGCAGAGCCAATTCTCAGCCATCCAGGTTTGGATGGTGGTGTAGATGGAGATGAGGGTTTTTTGGTCGGCTTCATAGTCTCCGGTGAGAGGGATGAGGACTTGTGTGTCGTCCGCGTAGTTTGTGTATGTGATTCCCATTGCATCGAGGTATTTAAATAGTGCCCTTGTGAAAAGGTTGTACAGAGTAGGAGATGTGCAGGATTCCTGCGGGACACCGCATTTAATAAGATGTGACTGGGCGCAGGCTGTGTCCGAGAAGACTTTCATTTCTCTGCCCTTAAGGAAGGATGCTATCCAGGCGGTGGCTTCTGGTGAGAAGTTGCCCGCTGTAGAGAGGTGGTGGCAGAGGGTGTCATGATTGACCAGGTCGAATGCCGCCGAAAGGTCTAGTAGAAGTAGGAGAGCTGGTTTTCCTACGTCTCTTAGGTCATCGATTTGGTTCTTGAGGTCCAGTAGTGCTGTTTCTGTGCCATGGTTTGGCCGGAAGCCAGATTGCCGGAGACCAAGTAGGTGATGCGTTTCTAGGTAGTTTTGAACTTGGATGTATGCAGCTTTATCCAGGATTTTGAGAAGGAATGGAACTGTTGTGATGGGCCTGTAGTTCCCTGGTACCTTGGGGTCTAGTGTAGGTTTTTTCAGTAATGGCCGGACCCAAGCTTCTTTGAGGCAGGATGGCACTTGGTTGGATCTGAACGAGGCATTGATGAAGGCTGTGAAGAACGGTACTAGTGAGGGTGCGCTATCCTTGATGAGCTGGGCTGGACATGAGTCGCCTTTACAGTTGGAGGGTTTGATGGCGTTGAGTATGGTTCGGACTTCCTCTTCTGTCATCTCCTGGAACGAGAAGGCTGGGATTCCGGAAGGGGCGGTGTTCTGGTGTAGGTTGGATAGTTGTTGCGATAAGGCTTTTTGGTGAGTGATGATTTTATCTTGCAGAGTATTCAGTTTGTTGAGCATGGCTTCTTGGATGTCATTGCACCATTCTTTGGCCCTCATTACGACCCTGGCGGATTTTTTCCGCCATCGACGGACTTTCCGGCCATGGCGCAAAGTCCCTTTACGCCATGGCGGATGGCGGACTTACCGCCCCATTCCGAGGTCGGCGGGGCGGTAAGTCCCCATTGACCCATTTACCCTTCCCCATTCCCATTTCGGCCCCATAGGGCTCAATGGGAGTGGGGAAGGAGTTAATTACGCCACCTTAAAATACGGTGGCGTAATTAACACCAAGGTCCCAGAGCGCCATGGATTTTTCCGCCCGCAAAAAGCGGGCGGAAAAATGACCATGGCGCTCCAGGAACTCGTAGTTGGCGGTAAGGGGTCCGCGCAGCTAACGCTGGCGCAGACCCCTTAGCGCCAGGGTCGTAATGAGGCCCTTTGTCTTTATTCAAGGGGTTAGGGGGGGAGTTGGGGACTCCAATTCTCTGAAGATAGCGAAGATTTCTCTGGATCCGGATTTAGCGTTGGCGATCCTGGTATTGAAGGAGTTAGCTTTGGCAGCAATGATGGTGGATTTGTATTGTTTGGCGGTGTCTTTAAAGGCTTGTTTAGTGATGTCAGTGGGGTTCGTTTGCCAGACTTTGAGAGCTAGTCGTTTTTGTGAGCGTAGTTTCAGGAGATCCTGAGTGAACCAAGAGTTCGTTTTTTTGGTGGGTTTAGCTTTCCTAAGTGCCAAGGGAGCAATGGTATCTATGGCCTTGGTGATAATGGCGTTGTAGGTTTCTGCGAGAGTGTATTGTATGCAAAGTTTTGGGCTATGTGGTATAGACACATGGTTTCCATAGTGGTACTCCTGTTCGGGTAGTATGTGTCTAGTAAATTGTTTTTCAAAATCTCTCTTGGCTGTTGGGATCATTTCTGGCTATTGTTTCTATGTCCTCATATGATCTGAGAACTCTTTTTCTAGATGTAGCAGGACCAAGACTTAGCCATACTACATTTTCAGATTTTCCATACAAAGCAGTACCAGTTAAACTATCTGCAGCTTCGTAGGCGCCACATTCTCTATGAGAGAGCATTTTTATGCCTAAATTGTACAATTTCTGAGATAGTGTTTTGTCTGATGATAGGTCATTCCAGAGGTCTTGAAGCTCTGTTTTTTCTGCTTTTGTTAAGTAGGCTGCAGCATATCGTGCAACTGCAGTGGAATTGTCTGCAATGTACTGCACATCTATGTTTGCATTCCATAAGAGGGCAATGATTGCATTGTAATCATTTATTTATTTTGATTCTTCCCTTCTTTTTATGTAATACGTGTTTTTAGGTGATTTACCTTTAACACTATGTCGCACTGAAGACATGAAGTTGTTCACTTCACCTGTTTCTGTAACTGGTCTAGGGAAACCAAAGCGGCATTTGGTGTAGTATTTACCTTGTTTTTGTATTTGCGACGACAATATTTGCCACATTTTTGTCTTTGAAATTGTACAATTTGTGCATGATGGTCGCTATGTCTCGTTAGTGAAGGGATTTCACAAGTTAGTATTCTGAAGGGTACCTGGTTACTGCCTTGCTCTGCCCAGGTTGGTACAATAATATCAAAAAACGAATGAGCAAGATCAGGTCAATCTCTGCTGAAGAGTAACCACTGCTACACCCTGACTGGGTGACCCCTTGTGTCGGTGGTCACAGAATTCTCATGAAACTGTTCTTCTGCACAAAAGGGTTTTATTTTGAAGTGCAGTGGTGTAATAATACAATGGTATTTTTAAAAAAACATAGGACATTCACATTTGAGGACATGCAAAGTGTAGTTCCTAAGTACGAATGATCAAGTAGTCAATATTTGAGAAATCGACTTGTACAGTTTGTTCATTCTCTATAGGTTCCTTGGGAGGGAAGCTTAGAGGATTCAGTGGAATCATAAATATGTGGCGGGCCCATAGAGTGTAGACACAATCAAGAGTTGAACAACAACATATAATACATGTCAACACAACAGTGTTTCGGCCATTTTGCGTGGAGCTAAGTGAGCTCTAATGGTGTAGGCCTTCATCAGGACAGGAGTGTCTTTACGAGTGGAGGGTTCTATGCGGTCTGTAGGAGTGAAACAGACAAAGAACGTGTCAGGATGTACATGGTCAGCAAAGATCTAGCAGAGAAAAGTTATGAATACTATGTAGGGCGGATCCCGGTGCTTACCGAATCCGAGGAGTTTAGTGTCTCAGATTAAGAGGTGGAAGGATCCACTTCTTTAGGATGCAGTCGTCATCTTGTCAACAGGCGGGGTCATGTCTGTAAGGGGATGAGGAAGTAGGATTACTAAATGGCTCCCCAGGGGTGCGGTTCCTCTCTAGCCCATAGTTAGTGTGTGAATAGGGAGGTGGTGGTGTAGGTCTTAGCAGATTTGGTGAGAGTAGACCTAGTGGTGGTCCCACTAAACGTGAAGTGTGCTTAAATGGGATAAAAAGGGCTTCTGTGGAATAACAAAATGCCATTTATCAAGTGCACGGAAAACTTAGTGCAAATCTGTATTTAATACAATGTGATTTAAAAGAGTGCCCCTTCTCATTGGTCCTGAGGGAAGGGTGGACCGTGATCTATGTGGGCTGTGCAAGTTCTGGATTACGGTGCCACAACACGGTCATGCGGCCTATGGTGTAGGTGGCATGAAGGGCTATGGGTATTTAAATGTGCAGAGTCATGCTGTCTTAAAGAGTCCTTACAGTGAGGGTAGGCCTACCAGTGTCTGTGCATGAAGCTGCGTGCAGTAAAGCTTACCTATTGCCAGTGCATTCAGCTGCCAAGATCGTTGAAGCAGCAGTGTGACATCTCGGATGTCGAGGATGCAAGTGTGTTAAGTGCAGGCCAGGGCCATGTTAAAGAACAGTTTTATCAAATTGCTGAGGGGTTTGTAGGTTGTCACGCATACCAGTCTGTCCAGTTCTTTTTTGGTGGTTTTGGTGAGGCAGATAGTACGGTCCGTGTTTGCTGCTCGTTTGCTTGCATGTTTCACTGTTTTCCTCGGGATGCCTCTGTTGAGAAGGCGATTTTGTAGATCTGTGGCGTGTTTCTCATATGTGTCACGGTTGGTGCAATTCCTCCTAATTCTCAAGAACTGTCCGTAGGGCAGGTTATATTTCAGACCTTGAGGGTGATAGCTTCCAAAGTGTAGTAAGGTGTTCCGGTTTGTAGGTTTCCGAGATAGTTCTGTGTGTAGATAGTCTCCTGACCTGTAGATGTGGAGGTCTAGGAAGTCAATCCCGTGGAAGTCCCAGTGCATCGTGAAGTTGATGTGAGGATTGCATAGATTGAGCCATTCCTGGAATGCAGTTAGGTCTTGTTGGTTCCCCTGCCAGATGAGGAGCACATTGTCGATGTACATTTTCCACAGCTTGATGTTGTTTCTGTAGGGATTAGTGTCTGCCATGACGTTTTCAGTTTCGTAATGTGCCATGTACAAGTTGGCAATGTCTGGTGCAAAGGTGGCCCCCATTCTGACCCCTTTGATTTGTTTGTACAATTGGTCTTTGAATAGAAAGAAATGATCCGTCATTGCAAGTCTCACACATTTTAGTATGGAGTCTGTAGGGACTGTTTCGGTGTAATTTCTTTTATCCAGAAAGAGTTTCAATACCTCTAATGCCTCTTGTTGTGGGATTGAAGTGCAGAGGGCCTCTACATCTAGGGTGGCTAAGATGTAATCTTGTTCCATGTTGATGGTCCCCAGCATGAGGATGGTGTCTGTGCTGTCTTTGAGGTAGGAATTCATTTGGTTCACAAAAGGTTTCAAGAAGAAGTCCGTGTAGACTGATAGGGGTTTGAAAATAGAGTCACAAGCCGATACGATCGGTCTTCCAGGAGGTTTTTGTAAGTTTTTGTGTATCTTTGGTAGTATGTAGAACGCCGGGATTCGCGGGTGAGCTTTATTGAGGAAAAGATGCTCATCTTCGCAGATCCAAGTTTCTCGAAGTGCGTGGTCTGTTAGGCTGCGAATCTCATCCTGTAGACTCTTGGTGGGGTCCACTTGTAAAGGGCGGTAGGCGTTGATGTCACTCACTAGGCGCAGGCATTCCAGGTCGTAGTCCTTGGTGTTTTGGATGACGATGCCACCACCTTTATCCGCGGGTTTGATGGTGATGTCATGGTTGTCTTTAAGGGAACGTAACGCTGTTCTTTCATCTGTTTGTAGGTTGTCTGCGTAGAAGTTGTGCTGTGTGAGTCCCTCCTGGACAGCTTTGGTGACCATTTTCTCATATGCTTCGAATTCACAAGGGATAGTGTGGGAGGAGGCATAAATATTGATTTCATATGGCGACAGTTTGTATGTCCTATGACAGAACACCCGTCTACAGCAATGTGTTTCATACAATATGGCTGCAGATTCTCTCTGAGAAACCACATCCACCTTGCATCTGGCCAGACTTTCATACAGATCCTTTCCATTTTCTAAAAACAAGAATTTGCAATGTGTAACAATTTGTTTTTGATTTTCTGTCAAATCTTTATTTAAAATAATTACATCTGTAAATTGATATAAACCATTGATGTCATATACCTGTCATGAACAACATGTGAGAATGAAGTAACACAGGCCTGATTCCATACTATATGACAGCTGACACCCAATGGGATTGACAGGGGCTGACATCATCATCATGCGCCACACCTTGCATGACTTGCATTTTGGCCCTACTAACTGCCTGCATCACCTGCATCACCTCTAAACAGGCATTTAGGTAGTCACCTTGCATGACTTGCATTTTGGCCCAACTGACTGCCTGCATCAACTCTAAACAGACATTTAGGTAGTCACCATGCATGACTTGCATTTTGGCCCTACTGACTGCCTGCATCAACTCCAAACAGGCATTTAGGTAGTCACCCCACCACAGGGCCCCTGTTCTTTAACATGGCCCTGGCCTGCACTTAACACACTTGCAAATTGTGCTGCTAGTTGGGAGGCAAAGGGGAAACGAAGGAGAATGTTTCCGAGCGGTTGCCAGCATCGCGTTTCCACTTCCGCCTGAATGCTGACGTTGCTTCTGACCCATTTCGTCGGAGCGTCGTGTCCGAGCCCCTCCCTCTGTGGGGCTGGCTCTGGTTGCAGGGGAGAGGAGACTCTCAGAGAAGGCGGACCCAGGCAGGGCGGAGCGGTGACTGGGTGGAGGGTGCTGGGTTCGAGGAGGAGGAGCGGTCTCTGGAGACGGATGCAAGGAGTGAGAGTGCTCAGAGGAGGTGGTAAGAATGGGTAAGGGGAAAGGGAAGGTTATAAAGAAAGGGGGGTGGAGGAGGAGGAGGTAAAGAGGGGGAAGACATCATCTGTGAAATCTACACTTGTGGACGGGGGGAAGGGGGGAATGAGGGACGGCATTGCAGCAGATCTCCTCAGAGGGATGATGAAGGGGGCTGGTCCGGGACATCTCAGGGTCGGGGACTCCAGAAATGTGCGCTTTGAAGGGGCTGGAAGCCTCAGTGAGCGGTATGTCTGAGGAGAAGATGCAGTCTGATAGTGTGTGGAAGGTAGTGTTGAAACCTGAAAATCGTGACAAGACGTTTCTGGGGGTGAATCCGACGGAGATTGCTAGATGGTTGAAGGCAGCAGTGGGAGATGTTTCCCGGGTACAAGTGGTGGCTGGGGGCCGGTTGTTGGTGGAGGGGTCGGATGCTGATAGCAAAGCAAAGATTCTGGAGGTGCGTTGTCTGGGTAGACATGCGGTAAGAGTGTTTGATCAAAGTGGAGTGTCTTGTAAGGGGGTGCTGTATGGAGTGCCGGTGGTTATGAGTATGTCTGAGGTGGAGGAGCAACTGGCGGGAGTGGGGGTGGTGGAGGCGTGGAGGTTGGGAAGGAGGGATGCACATGGGGATGTGGTGTCTACAACTGTGGCAGTGAGAGTTGAGAGAATGGAGTGTCCGGAGGTGGTGGAGATGGCTTATCAGAGGTATCGTGTGAAAGTATATGTGGCAATGCCATTAAGGTGTTATAAGTGTCAACGATTTGGACATGTGGCGAGAGCATGCAGGAATGAGAGACACTATGGGAGGTGTGGTGGAGATCATGATATAAAGGAATGCAAGGTGGGGACCCCGGAGAAATGTGTGAATTGTGGGGGGGAGCATTCTTCCGCGTTTAGGGGGTGTGAGAGTTACAGGGTGGCGAGAGAAGTGGTACAGGTGAGGGCGGCGGAAGGTTTGCTTTATGCGCAGGCTGTTGCAAAGGTGAAACCAGTACGGGTAGTGAGTGAGGTGAGTGAGAAAGAGTTGGTGGTGGATGAGGTTGTGGGAAGGAAGAAAGTGGTGGGTGAAGTGAAAGGTGTAGAAATGGTGGTTGTCCCGAAAACTGTGTTTTTGTGCTTTATAGTGAATGTGCTGGATCTGGTTCAGGGGATGTTAAGACGGATTTCTGAACTCTGTCCTGGTGGCGCAGAAGTTCAGAAGGCCAACCTAATTACTTGGAACAGGGTAACCTCTGGACAAGCCAGACCAATCAAGGTAGCGATCGCGGCGGTCAAGACTAGGT
The DNA here is from genome assembly GCF_040938575.1 of Ambystoma mexicanum. Taxonomy (NCBI): domain Eukaryota; kingdom Metazoa; phylum Chordata; class Amphibia; order Caudata; family Ambystomatidae; genus Ambystoma; species Ambystoma mexicanum. The sequence continues at coordinate 643,484,496 of NC_090940.1, read as the reverse complement.
CTCAAGAGGGGTGAGGGTGACTGAAAGCCCGCAATGAGCACACAAAGCAAGAGCGCTAACAAACTACTTCAAACAGGTGTTATATCAAAAATATAAACACATTTATTTTAAGGCCTTTAAAACAACGACCGTAGCGAGAAAATCACAATAACACAGTATTAAGCCAACACATACCAAATCAACACAATATATATACAAATACACAGTCGCAAGCGTTTAAAGCACGAAATATGTAGTCCACCTGAAAGGAAAGGAAAACAGGCAGTGCGATATTGCTTTCGACTAAGTTCGCCTTCATAGGCACCTAACTAGATGGAAGTCCGAGCCCTACGAAGAGTGGAGCCTTGCGCTCAAAGTACCTGCCACGCCGGTGCCGACGGGCACAAGGGGAAGCTCTTCGGAGGAAGTCAGGCAGTTCGGGTTAGTGCACAGCAGAAGAAGAACAGGTTCCGCAACTCAAGCGCAGCCTCCACAGTCGGGCAGAAGCAGAGCGCGAGCGCGGCAAAAGGGTGCTGTTTTTACACCGCAAGGAAAAGCAATGGGATACTGCAGGAGGGCGACCAGATCCTAGCTAAACTACTCACCGGTCCCCGAAGCAAGCAGACCCAGGCTTCTCCACGATAGTTTCAGCAGCTGGCAGGTTCAGAAGAGCAGGGAATGCCTTGTGGTCGTGTAGAGCAAAAAGACGTCCCAATCGACGAAACCAGCACAGTTTTGTTGCCGCAGCAGGACAACGGAGCGGCCGTGTGTATTCAAGCCAAATGTACACTCCTCCCTTCAGACTTGGGAACGCCAAGTGTACGAAGCGTGGGAGAGTGACAAGGACTCGAAATACAACACAACCTGGCGGCAGTTACAGAGCAGGACTCCCTTGTAAGCTGGTCAGTCAACTGGATGGCCCAGAGACACTTCCGAAGGCTCACTTGGCAGGAGATGATGAAGTCGCCGGGAATAGCTGTTCCTGCTATTCCAAAGGTCGAAGCACCAGTACAGGCCTTCTGGTTCGATCCAAGGAGGAAAGGGCTTCACAGGACGACAGCAGTGCAAAGGAGGATTCCTTCAGCGGGTCACCAGCGATTCCTCGGTCCATCCTCTGGGTTGCAGGATACTTGGCTCCTGTATTCCTTCGTTCGTGAGAACTCAGGAGATCGACATGGCAGTGGTGTTTCCAGCTCCCTCTTATCCACGGTTCCCTTCGCGCCAAAACGGAGGGGGGCCAATGGGAGATCCGCTCATCAACACACATACCATACGTGGACCAATCACGGACCACGGTGGTCCCAGGCATTCACACCACCCTAGACTCTCTGGCACCCAGGATGTGTATTGGGACCAGACAGCCCAGCCCACATCCTGGGGGCACTCAAACGACATGTAGAAGCCCGCGAAAGCAACCGTGTTTCGCGGGAAACTACATGCCCAAATAAGGAAGGCCCCGGGTCGCCTGACCCGGGGGAGGTGAAGGGAGCAAGCCGGTCAGTGGACAAGACAAAGGAGCCTCGTGGCCTGGCCATTTTGGGAGCCAGGCCACCATTTTGGGTTCAGAGCAAAAACGTGCTCAGAACGCCAAAAGGAGCTCAAAATAAACCAAATGATCGCTGCCACCAGCCCAGTCCCTGAATGACTTGCACCGATCCAAAAACCATCCTACAAGAGTGTCTAGGGTCTGTAGAAGGCTAGAGACCCAAGAGAGCTGTAACTTAGCTTACAGTGCCCTCTTGTGTCGTGTTGCACTAAAATGGCGACACGATAAAAGAAACTACGGGAAACAGCGTTCCCCGGTACTGACTGTCTTAAGGGCATGTCAGTTTCCCCGTAAGAAAGGAGCGAAAGCCCAGAGGAGTACGGCAGAAGGCTGCACTTCTCTGGCAAAGTCAAGAAAACAGGTTGAAAACAATAGCAAAAAGTTTAGGGGTTGCCACATGGAAGGAAAGTTCCCTACAATAACGAAATCTTTCCTAACACTCGCCCCTCCCAGACTATGGACAGGGGGAACTAATCCACCCCTGGATGAGTCTCTTGTTCAGGTCGGTAAAACATTCTGGACAACCCATCAGCATTGCTATGTTGGACACCTGGCCTATGCTCAATAGTGAAGTCGAAGCCTTGTAGACTTATGGACCACCTAAGCAACTTTGGATTCTCCCCCTTCATGTTCATTAGCCACTTTAACGGCTTATGGTCAGTCTGCACAGTGAAGTGGGTCCCATAGAGGTAGGGCCGCAGCTTCCTTAGGGCCCACACAACAGAGAAACATTCTTTCTCTTCCGTGGACCATCTGAGCTCTCTGTCCTTAAGCTGGCGACTAATAAAACCGATAGGGTGTTCCTTACCCTTCTCATCTACTTGTGATAGTACAGCTCCTATCCCAGTGTCAGAGGCATCCGTCTGCACGATAAAAGGTCTTTGATAATCAGGGGCCCTGAGCACAGGGGCCTGGCACAAGGAGTCTTTTAAGCCATTGAAGGCCTTCTCACACTCGTCGGTCCAAGTTACCTTCTTGGGTTTCTTCGGAGTTGTGAGGGCAGTCAGAGGAGCAGCTATGGTGCCATAGTCTGCCACAAAATTGCGGTAATACCCCGTGAGTCCTAAAAAGGCTCTCACTTGGGTTTGCGTAGTGGGGGTAGGCCAGTCTTGTACTGCTTGTACCTGACTGAGTAGAGGCTGTCTCCTCCCTCCACCTACTTCATGTCCAAGGTAAACCACTGAGCCTTGTCCATTTTGGTGAGGGGCCACTCGGACACCCTCAAAAGAGCTATCTGAAGGACTGCTCGGGAACAGGTCGGGGAGAGGTTCAGACTCCTCTTCCTCAACGTCTGAAGCAAATAGCAGTGCTGCGATTTCGCCGCTTGGGACGAAAGCCTTCAGCCTATTCACGTGAAACACTTTTGGAGCCTGTCCAGGCCTTCCAAGGTCCACTGAATAGTTAACCTCACCCAGGGGCTCCACCACTGGGCAAGGGCCTGACCATTTGTCCTGTAAAGCTCGAGGCCTTATGAGATTCATGATCAGGACTTGCTGACCAAGTGTAAAGTTGATGAGGGAAGCTTTCTGGTCGTACCGATGTTTCACCAGCGCTTGCCCTGCCTTCAATTTATCACTAGCCAAGCCCACCAGAAGTACCATCCGTTTTCTGAGCCCTAGCACATAATCAACTACATTGGTAGTAACAGGGGGAGTGGGCATCTCCCATCCCTCTTTGACGATGGCTAAGGGTCCCCGTACGGGATGACCGAACAGAAGTTCGAAGGGGCTGAAGCCAACACCCTCCTGTGGTACCTCTCGGTAGGCAAACAGTAAGCATGAAACAAGAAGATCCCATTCTCTTCTCTGAGGCTCCTCCAGAGCCCCAATCATGCTCGTTAACGTCCTGTTGAAACGCCCCCCCAGACCATCGGTCTGGGGGCGGTATGCAGAAGAGAACCTGTAGGTGACCCCACATTCTTTCCACATAGCCTGCCTATACTTCGACATAAAGTTGCTGCCATGATCCGACACAACTTCTTTAGGGAAGCCAACCCTAGTAAATCTGCCGAGTAAAGCTTCTGCAACTGACTTGGCAGTTACAGTTTTCAATGGGATGGCCTCAGGATACCTGGTTGCATGGTCGACCAGCACCAGGATAAACCTATTGCCTGAGGATGTTTGCGGGTCAAGGGGACCAACCATGTCGATCCCTACCCTTTCAAATGGTACCCCCACAACTGGGAGCGGTACCAACGGAGCTTGGATTGTCGCGCCAACCTTACCAGACAACTGGCAGGCGGCACAACTCCTGCAGTGACTTTCTACTTGCTCCCCCATCTTGGGCCAGTAGAAGTGCATGGATAACCTTTGCGTGGTCCTCCTCATACCAAGGTGACCAGCAAGGTGAACGACATGCGCCAACTGCAGGAGGAAGGGCCTAACAGCAAGGGAAACCACCAACCTCCTATGGTCTCCTTCTGTAGACTCTGTGGGCTCACTATACAGGAGTCCACCTTCCTGGTAAATCCTTTGCAACCCAGGAGGTTCACCCTCAAGCTGGGAGCAGGCCTGTCTCCTTAGGCCTTCCAGAGATGGGCACTCACGTTGGCCTTTACTGAATTCGTCCCTATCACGACCTCCTTCAACTAACAAGTCTTTTAGTTCAGGATGATCGTTGGGGTCGAATACTTCAGGCATCGCCACCTCCTCGTCAGGCTCGGGCGATTGACCAACTTCCTCCACCGCAGTGGTAGGTGAGCTCGGGGGAATATTCTCTTTCCCCCGTCTTGACTTGTAGACTCCTTTCGCCTTGGGTTTCCCCTTCGGCTGGGGCGGCGTATTGGACTTGGCCAATGCTGCCCGTGCTTGAGACCGTGTGTAGGGTCTTTCGGCAGTGTCTCCTACGAGCCCTAAAGCTCTGAGATCATTGCCCAACAAGACCTTTCCCGGGACGTTTCTCTGAATGCTTACTGGAATCCTGACTGCTGTACCATTTAAAGTAAGATTTACAGGGATCACGGGAAACATACGGAGGGGGCCGTCAGCCAACTTAGTGGGCATCAGAGTAGCTCTGGCAACTTCCTCTGAGTCTACCAAGGTAGAATCCACTACAGTTCGACTGCACCCACTATCCCTAAGAGCTGGAGTATCCACTCCATTGATCAGCACACTGTCTTTAAAGTAGTGCTTGGTATTATCCGGAATCCTAGCATACGCCTCTGCGACTTTAGGCTCCCAGGAACCTAGGGACACTAAAACTACCTCAGCCTCTATTCCGCTGGGAAATGAGTCTGAGGAGAAGGATGCTCCTGTAATCTCTTCTTCCTCGTAGGAGGAGAAGGCCAGATTAGCGGAGTGGACCCCCAAAGGTCTAACCTTACAACGGGGATCCCCCTTCACATGGTCAGTTGCTCCACAAGAAAAACAAGCCCCATTGGGTCTGTTTACGTAGGGAGGCTTATTGTAACCAGAGTTCTGTTTCGGAGGCGAACCTCCGCTACTCTGTGAGTTCTCGTATGGCTTACCCTTAGTTTTCTTTTTGTGGCTCTTTTGGGAAGAAGATTTAGCAGATTCCCCACCCACCACATCCTTGTACTTTTTCCCTTCCTCCTGCTTATCAGGATGAGTTTTGTCCTTATGGGACACTCGATGTGACACCCATAAGTCTGCTGCAATGGCCAGCTTCTTAGGATCTATCTCCTTCGAATCGGCCAAATGCTGCTTAAGCTCCGGGGACGAAGAAGCAAAAATGTGTTCCAGCATGACCAGATTGATCATGCCTTCGAAGGTAGAAACCTTATAACCTTCAACCCAGCCAGTTAAGTTTTTCAGGGACTCAGCTACATACGACACCCAAGTACCACCTTCCTTTTTCTTATACTCTCTAAACCTTTTCAAATATTGGGTCGGAGTCTTCCCAAACTTTAAAATGAGAGTCTGCTTTAACATTGCGAAATCAGCCCGCTCAGCCTTCGACATTTCCATAATGGCACTACAGCCAGAATGGGGCAGTCTACTGAGCAACCACGCAATCTTATCAGCATTGTCAACTTCCTGGACCTCGCATGCATACTCAAACGCATTCAGCCAGTCCATAATGTCATTCCTCTCTTCATACACACTGAGCAGATCTTTTGGAAACCGTGGATGAGAGGAAGCCCCAGACCCATGTCTAGGACCCTTGGATCCATTTGCAACCTGAAGCTTGGCCAGTTCCAACTGGTGATCCCTGTCTTTCTGTTTTTCTGCCTGTTCGATTTTTAGTTTGGCTATGCTGAATTCAAGCTCCTGCTGCCTAAACCGCAGCTCTTGCTTCTTGAATTCAAGCATAGCCTCCCCATCAACACTGGCAGAGGAAACATTAGACAGCTCGTCCTCCCTGTCCTCGTGGTCGCGATGGATCAGTGCGGCGGCAGAACCGTCGGTTCTACCAGTGAGAGCAGCCCCACCACCTTCCGCACTGTCCTCAGAAGTTATAGCGTCAAGCTGCGCTTCTTGCCACGCCACGATTCTTTGGATCATTTCCAATTTAGTGCCTTGAGAGGAAACACCTCTCTCCGCACACATCTTTTTCAGCGTTTCTGATTTGGAAGCATTTAAAGTTAACAACGTATTTGTTTCCATACTGTTTGATAGGACTATGGCCTTTTTAAAGTTATATTACAACAATCCACTACGTGCACTGTTTGGAATAACCTGAAATGCCTTAGTTCGAGCGCAACACTGGATACCTTCAGTCGTATCCCACCGCTGTACACCAATTTGTTAAGACGGATTTCTGAACTCTGTCCTGGTGGCGCAGAAGTTCAGAAGGCCAACCTAATTACTTGGAACAGGGTAACCTCTGGACAAGCCAGACCAATCAAGGTAGCGATCGCGGCGGTCAAGACTAGGTCTCAAGAGGGGTGAGGGTGACTGAAAGCCCGCAATGAGCACACAAAGCAAGAGCGCTAACAAACTACTTCAAACAGGTGTTATATCAAAAATATAAACACATTTATTTTAAGGCCTTTAAAACAACGACCGTAGCGAGAAAATCACAATAACACAGTATTAAGCCAACACATACCAAATCAACACAATATATATACAAATACACAGTCGCAAGCGTTTAAAGCACGAAATATGTAGTCCACCTGAAAGGAAAGGAAAACAGGCAGTGCGATATTGCTTTCGACTAAGTTCGCCTTTATAGGCACCTAACTAGATGGAAGTCCGAGCCCTACGAAGAGTGGAGCCTTGCGCTCAAAGTACCTGCCACGCCGGTGCCGACGGGCACAAGGGGAAGCTCTTCGGAGGAAGTCAGGCAGTTCGGGTTAGTGCACAGCAGAAGAAGAACAGGTTCCGCAACTCAAGCGCAGCCTCCACAGTCGGGCAGAAGCAGAGCGCGAGCGCGGCAAAAGGGTGCTGTTTTTACACCGCAAGGAAAAGCAATGGGATACTGCAGGAGGGCGACCAGATCCTAGCTAAACTACTCACCGGTCCCCGAAGCAAGCAGACCCAGGCTTCTCCACGATAGTTTCAGCAGCTGGCAGGTTCAGAAGAGCAGGGAACGCCTTGTGGTCGTGTAGAGCAAAAAGACGTCCCAATCGACGAAACCAGCACAGTTTTGTTGCCGCAGCAGGACAACGGAGCGGCCGTGTGTATTCAAGCCAAATGTACACTCCTCCCTTCAGACTTGGGAACGCCAAGTGTACGAAGCGTGGGAGAGTGACAAGGACTCGAAATACAACACAACCTGGCGGCAGTTACAGAGCAGGACTCCCTTGTAAGCTGGTCAGTCAACTGGATGGCCCAGAGACACTTCCGAAGGCTCACTTGGCAGGAGATGATGAAGTCGCCGGGAATAGCTGTTCCTGCTATTCCAAAGGTCGAAGCACCAGTACAGGCCTTCTGGTTCGATCCAAGGAGGAAAGGGCTTCACAGGACGACAGCAGTGCAAAGGAGGATTCCTTCAGCGGGTCACCAGCGATTCCTCGGTCCAGCCTCTGGGTTGCAGGATACTTGGCTCCTGTATTCCTTCGTTCGTGAGAACTCAGGAGATCGACATGGCAGTGGTGTTTCCAGCTCCCTCTTATCCACGGTTCCCTTCGCGCCAAAACGGAGGGGGGCCAATGGGAGATCCGCTCATCAACACACATACCATACGTGGACCAATCACGGACCACGGTGGTCCCAGGCATTCACACCACCCTAGACTCTCTGGCACCCAGGATGTGTATTGGGACCAGACAGCCCAGCCCACATCCTGGGGGCACTCAAACGACATGTAGAAGCCCGCGAAAGCAACCGTGTTTCGCGGGAAACTACATGCCCAAATAAGGAAGGCCCCGGGTCGCCTGACCCGGGGGAGGTGAAGGGAGCAAGCCGGTCAGTGGACAAGACAAAGGAGCCTCGTGGCCTGGCCATTTTGGGAGCCAGGCCACCATTTTGGGTTCAGAGCAAAAACGTGCTCAGAACGCCAAAAGGAGCTCAAAATAAACCAAATGATCGCTGCCACCAGCCCAGTCCCTGAATGACTTGCACCGATCCAAAAACCATCCTACAAGAGTGTCTAGGGTCTGTAGAAGGCTAGAGACCCAAGAGAGCTGTAACTTAGCTTACAGTGCCCTCTTGTGTCGTGTTGCACTAAAATGGCGACACGATAAAAGAAACTACGGGAAACAGCGTTCCCCGGTACTGACTGTCTTAAGGGCATGTCAGTTTCCCCGTAAGAAAGGAGCGAAAGCCCAGAGGAGTACGGCAGAAGGCTGCACTTCTCTGGAAAAGTCAAGAAAACAGGTTGAAAACAATAGCAAAAAGTTTAGGGGTTGCCACATGGAAGGAAAGTTCCCTACAATAACGAAATCTTTCCTAACAGGGGAATGTGTCTATCAGTCCATCAGATCTTACAAAAGGAGTGGTGGAAGCTGGGAGGAGGTTTTTGAATGTTGTAGATGTATCAGAAGAAGATGTGTTTAAGAAGGTTGCTAAAGTGCGGAAGCTGAGTGGGGTGCCGGCATGAGGATTTTGCAGTGGAACGCGAGGAGTTTCTTGAGGAATGGACAGGAGTTGAAAGCGGTGTTGTGTGAGGAATTGAATGTTGACGCGGTTTGTATTCAGGAGACGTGGTTGAGGGGTGATTTGAGATTTGTGATACCAGGTTTTGAGTTGTTTCGTAAGGATAGGTTGGAGGGGAGAGAGGGGGTGTGGCTTTAGCAGTTTGAAAGGGGTTGATTGGAAGGGAGATTGTGATGGATGGAGCAGTAGAGGCTATTGGGGCGGGGATTCGGGTAGGAGGATCGGAAGTATTGGTGCTGAATTATTATAATCCGTGTGAGGTGGTGGAAGATGGTGTGTTGACTGGAGTGATAAGAGGACATGTGGGACCGTGTGTTTTGTGTGGCGATTTTAACAGTGCCAACACGTTGTGGGGTAGTGATAGGACAGATACGAATGGAGAACTGTTGGAAGACATGGCGGATGAATTGAGTCTGGTATTGCTGAATGATGGGTCAGGTACGAGGTTGGATGTGAGGACTGGGAAGCTGTCGTGCTTGGATTTGACCTGGGTGACTGCTGCAATTGCGGGTGAATGTGATTGGGAGGTGTGTGAGGATGGGGACATGGGGAGCGATCATTCTGCTATTTTGGTGACTGTGAGGGGTGAGGTAGGGACCAGGTCACGTATGACTGGGAGTCGGTTGAATTTTAGGAAGGCTGATTGGGAGGTGTATAAGGGAGTGTGTCGGGATTTGATTGTTCCATGGGGAAGGGATGGGGGGGGTGGATGAATGGAATGAGCATCTGGTGCAGGGAATGAGAGCAGGGTCTGTGGCAGCAATTCCGGAGATTGAGAAGGGGAAGGGTGGAAAGATCGAGGTTCCTTGGTGGTCGGTGGAATGTTCAAGGGCTGTTGCGGCACGAAAGAAGGCTAGAGCAAGAGCGGTGAGAACGGTAATGTTGGTGGATCTGGTGGCATATAAGAAGGCTAAGGCGGTGGCGCAGAGGGTGATTAGGGAAAGAAAGCGAGGATATTGGAGGGGCTATTGTGGGCCCCTGGGGAGTGATTCTGGTGTGAGTGAGGTTTGGAAACAGTTCAAGCGGATGTCCGGATTAATGAGGTCGCAGGGTGGTATGTCTGTGTTGTTGAAAGGAGAAGAGGTGATTAGTGAGGATGGGGATAAGGCAAATTTGTTGGGGGAGTATTTTGCGGGGGTTCACAGTTCGAGGAACTTCCCAGAAGAGGTGAGGATACGAATGGGTGTGGGAGAGGAGGAGACGCGAGAGGTGGTGGCGAATGTTGGGCCTTGGGAGGAGCAATATGAGGTTTCATTTTCGATGGTGGAGTTGAATGGAGCGATTCGGAAGGGGAAGTGGTCTAGCCCTGGGGTGGATGGAATTATGTATGTATTTTTGGAGAAGTTGCCTGAGGAATGTAAGTTAGAGGTATTAGCACTGTTCAATGAGATCTGGAAGAGTGGAGTTTTGCCGAAGTTGTGGAAAAGAGCGATTGTAGTGGCGATTTTGAAGGGTGGCAAGGTTCCTACATAGTGTAAGTCATATAGGCCGATTGCGTTGACTGTTGTGCTGTGTAAGGTTATGGAACGGATGGTGGTTGAGCGATTGGGGTTTTATTTGGAGTCGAATGGGTGTTTGAGTGACTTTCAGAGTGGGTTCAGGAGGAATCGGTCGGTGGCTGATCCATTAGTGAGATTAGTGACTGGGGTGGAGGAGGCTTTATGTGATGGAGAGTTGGTGGTAGCGTTCTTTTTGGATTTGGAGAAGGCGTATGATGTGGTGTGGAAGGGAGGGTTGTTAGTGAGACTGTTGGAGATGGGTGTGAAGGGGAGAATGTTTCGGTGGATCAAGGTTTTTTTGGCAGATAGGACCTTTCAGGTGAGAGTGAGGGGGGTGCTGTCTGAAGTTTGGAAGATGGAGAATGGGACGCCGCAGGGGAGTGTGATTAGTGCAATGCTGTTTAATGCAATGGTGGATGGGTTGATTCGGGCTTTGGCGGGAATTGGGTGTCAGGTGGATTTCTTCGCGGATGATGGTGTGGTCTGGGTAAGAGGGCGGAGTTTGTTGTTGGTACAGAGATGGTTGCAAGCTGCGATAGTACGCATGGAGGAGTGGTGTGGGAAATGGGGCTTCTCGGTGTCTGTGGATAAAAGTGTGAGTATGGTGTTCTCAAGGAGAAGAGTGCAGCAGGAGTTGAATTTGGTTTTGAAAGGTGTGAGGGTGAAGAGCGTGGAAGAGTTTCGGTACTTGGGGTGATTCTGGATAGAAAGTTGAATTGGAATGTGCAAGTGGATGGTGTGGTGGATAAGTGTAAACGCAGGCTGAATTTGTTGCGGGCGGTGACTGGGAAAGAATGGGGTGTGCAACAGAAGTGTTTACGAATGTTGTATAAGGGGTTGATTTTGAGTGTGATGGATTTTGGGTGTCAGGTGTCAGTGGGTTATACGTCGAGTCAGAAGTTGCGTTTAGATAGGGTACAGGCGAGGGTATTGAGGGTGTGTTCGGGTGTGATGAGGTCCTCTCCAGTGAATGCGGTTCAGGTGCTTGTGGGAGAGATGCCATTGGGGTTGAGAAGGGATGCGTTAAATATGAGATGGTGGGTGAAGTGCAGTGCGAAGAGTGTGGCTCATCCGGTGCGTGAATGTTTGAAGTATAATTGGAGGTTTGACTGTTACAGGGATCGGTGGAGGAGGAAGGGGGGCACTTTTGGGTTTCACATGTGGGAGAAGGGAGTGCAGTGGGGTGTGGGTGATTTAATGATTGTGACAGATACGGATTTGGAGAGAAGGCCGAGGTGGATGATGAGATCTCCAAAGGTGTGTTTGGAGTTGGCGAATGTGGTGTCGAAGAAGAGAGGTATGCGGGGTGAGATCAAAGCTTTGGGTCAGGAGCATGTGGCAGGAAAGGAAGGATACAAGGTGTTTACGGATGGTTCAAAGGATCCTGTGTCTGGGAGAGTGGGAATGGCGTATTATCTAGAAAGCATTGGGGAGTATAAAGTAGGACGACTGACGAATGATGTGTCTATTTGTACGGCTGAGTTGGTGGCGATTGCATTGGTGATTGATAGGGTGAGTGAGTTGGGGTATGAGAAAGTGGTGGTGTTCTCGGATTCATTGAGTGGGTTGCAGGCGATTGTGGCAGGGGATGGTGATAGGAAGGATGTGATTTTGGACATTAGGATGAAGATTGATCGGTGTGTGCGCGGGGGTATGGATTTGGAGTTGGCGTGGGTTCCCAGTCACAGTGGCATTTTGGGAAATGAGTTGGTGGATCTGGCGGCGGGTGAGGGTATGAGGAGGGGAGCAGTTGATGTGAGGTTGCCTTTGAGTGTGGATGAGGTGAAGGCTGTGATGGTGAGACGGGTCCTGGATGAGTGGCAGGAGAGGTGGGTGAGTGGGGTGAAGGGCAGGTGGATGTTTGGTGTTCGTGGGAAAGTGTCGGTGAAGGTGGATGCAGGGAGTTCAGAATGGAGGAGGGGGGAGGAGGTGATGCTGAATCAGTTGACGATAGGTCATGTGGGGCTGAATGACTGTCTATTTCGAATAGGGAAGCGTGAATCAAGGGACTGTGCGGCGTGTGGGGTGCCTGAAATGGTGGGACATTTTTTGATTAGGTGTGAGAGACATGTTGCAGAGAGAGAATTGATGAGGGTTCGGTTGACTGCATTGGGTGTGGCTGAGCTGAGCAGGAGGGCTTTGCTGCGAGGTGATGGGGAGAGAGGCAGGAGGAGGAGTAGTGTGATGTTGGATTTTGTGAGGCAGACGGGGAGGTGGGAGGAGTTGTGAGTTTAAATGGAGCTAAATAATATTTAGTGGGTACAGTGCACATCATCCTATAGGATGGGGAAGCGCCTGCGTGGGTCCGCCCACGCCTCCGATAATTAAGAAGAAGAAGAAGAACACACTTGCATCCTCGACATCCGAGACGTCACACTGCTGCTTCAACGATCTTGGCAGCTGAATGGACTGACAATAGGTAAGCTTTACCGCACGCGGTTCCATGCACAGAAACTGGTAGGCCTACCCTCGCTGTAAGGAATCTCTAAAACAGCATGACTCTGCACATTTAAACACTCATAGCCCTTCATGCCACCTACACCTAGGCTGCATGACACGTGTTGTGGCACCGTAATCCAGAACTTGCACAGCCCACATAGATCACGGTCCACCCTTCCCCCAGGACCGATGAGAAGGGGCACTCTTTTTAATCACATTGTATTAAATACAGATTTGCACTAAGTTTTCCGTGCACTTGATAAATGGCATTTTGTTATTCCACAGAAGCCCTTTTTATCCCATTTAAGCACACTCCACGTTTAGTGGGACCACCACTAGGTCTACACTCACCAAATCTGCTAAGACCTACACCACCACCTCCCTAGCCACACACTAACTATGAGCTAGAGAGGAACCGCACCCCTGGGGCGCCTTTAGTAATCCTACTTCCTCATCCCCTTACAGACGTGACTGCGCCTGTTGACAAGATGACAACTGCATCCTAAAGAAGTGGATCCTTCCACCTCCTAATCTGAGCCACTAAGCTCCGCGGATTCGGTAAGCACCGACATCCGCCCTACATAGTATTCATAACTTTTCTCTGTTAGATCTTTGCTGACCACGTACATCCTGACACGTTCTTTGTCTGTTTCACTCCTACAGACCACATAGGACCCTCCACTCATAAAGACACTCCTGTCCTGATGAAGGCCTACCCCATTAGAGCTCACCTAGCTCCACGCAAAATGGACGAAACACTGTCGTGTTGACATGTATTATATGTTGTTGTTCAACTCTTGATTGTGCCTACACTCTATGGGCCCCCCACCTATTTATGATTTCACTGAATTCTCTAAGCTTCCTTCCCAATGAACCTATAGAGAATGAACAAACTGTACAAGTAGATGTCTCAAATATTGACTACTTGATCATTCGTACTTAGGTACTACACTTTGTATGTCCTCAAATGTGACTGTCCTATGTTTTTTTTTTTTTTTTAAATTCCAGTGTATTACTACACCACTGCACTTCAAAATAAAACCCTCTTGTGCAGAAGAACAGTTTCATGAGAATTCTGTGACCACCCACACAAGGGGTCACCCACTCAGGGTGTAGCAGTGGTTACTCTTCAGCAGAGATTGACCTGACCTTGCTCATTCATTTTTTAATAGGGATTTCACAAGTGACATATTTTAGGATGAACTGCAAAACAGTGACATCACTATCCTGACCAAATATAGGAGCACCGTTAATTCATAAAAGCATGTGGATATGTGGTGCTCCTCTGGCTTGGTATTCTTTTCTCCAAAAGAAATGTTGCACTTCTCCGAGGGAAGGAACAGTTTTATTACAAATAAAGTGTAGCATAGCAAAGAAGCGATGATGGAAATATCTTGAAACATTAACAGGATCTAGAGAGCAAAGTTCTCCAGGTGTTAGAATATCTATGTATGTTTTGTTTTTGTTTTCTATGTGTAGGAAATCATGTAAATCTTCCCATGCATATTCTGCACAACTTAATGTAACAAACCAAGTGGGTGGTCCAAGGTTTCTGATCATACATTACATCTCTGTGACGTCGGAACCAGTATTCTTTCGTACCACGCATGTTTGCGAACAGATTTGTAATGCTTGTTTGTAAAACCTCATCATTTTCTTGCACTTTTTGTATTAATTGCGTAGCTGACATATTTTGAAAGTGGGTTCCCGATTTCAATATGTGTGCAACTCCGTAACATAGAGTTGCTAGTTCACTTTGAAAGAGTAGGTGGAATATGTATTCCACATTTTGTCTAAATCTGGGATCTTCAGAATACATTCGTAATGAGCGGTATTGAGTGGGTCTATCATCATACCTTCCTCCTTTGCCAGTAGGAAACAGTACAGGAAAATCACGTGCTTCTATACTTTTTTCCCATATGCTCATTGGTGAACCTTTGGTTTGTCGCATTTGGTACATTTCTAGTGCATCATCTTTGCTGTCATTAGAGCGCAATGTATGAATTGTACAATGGTCTAAAATATTGAATACTGCAGCATGATCCAGAAGTTCAAATTGACCCATTTCTGGTGAGTCTTGAATTATTTCAGTTGTTTCCATTAAGTTTTCTTTAATATTTATTTCTTTGTAGTATTCATTATTGTCTTTTAGATATTGCAAGGCTTGTCTAACTTTATGTAAGTCCACGAGTTGTTGCCAATTTCTTTTGTCTTTTGTTGGTACACCATTTACTAAGACAATTAAAGGTTGCTCTATTGTACGTTGCACTCCTAGAGTGTGCACATTTTCTGTCAGATCTAATGGTAAATAAACTACTTTTCCACAAATGCCTTTCACCAATTCAGAGGGAGGTAATTTAGCTGTTTTTGGTTGAAGGCATATTATTGCTTGAAATGGGTGCACTGTTTGAATTATGATGCTCTCATACAAATTGAGTTGTTGCAGGGGTTTTGGTAGTGGAAATAATTCCAAGTTATTTGTGATAGCACGTGAAGGTTGTTGTCAAGTTTTGTAGTGCAGTAACTGCAAAGTATTAAGGGGTCACTTATTTTGTTCTCTGCTACAAGGTAGAGAGCTAATTCAAACCATTTTGAATCTTCATTGTCTTCTATTTTATATGTTACGTCTATTGTTTTTATGTTACTTTTGTAAAAAGTTCTGCGGCAACACACACACACACATGGTTTGGTACTTCAGCTGATGTACTTTTAAATTGTAGTATTTCTTTTTTGTATGTGTGTAGAAGAAGGTCGCTATTTGCAGAATTGTTGCTAGTCTGTTCTAAAGCTATTGCATTTTGTAAGTGGCTTTCAGTTCCAAAATATTTTCTCTGGATACGGTCGATTTCTTCTTATAGGTCTTTGGGTGTACCATGTAGAAGAGTATTATTTAAATTGGCTAGTTCTAAAGCAGGACTTTTAGCATAGTGCAGTTTATAGACTAGATGTCTTACAGTTGAATGATGTGTTGATATCATTTATAATCATGGAAGGTGCTTTTGCAAATAGGTCCTGAAATGCAGGCTAATGAAAGTCTTTGTAGTCCTGTGTATTTGCACACTGGACAGGTATCCATATTTTGCAGCACTTTCATTTTGATTTTGTCTTTACCTTTCTCATACTGATTGAGGAACTGCCGGAAAGATTTGAAAGATTTGTTGGGAATGTTACACATTGACACGTGCACAGCCATTTGTATACTGAACATTCTGGTTCAGTCGAATGGAGAGGTAATTCTGAGTTTTCTGGGGATATTTATCTAAGCAGTTTTTCTTGTTCCATGATGGTATTATTAATTTTTTCATAACCTCGTCCACTGCTATGGATGGCAATTGTGTTTGTTTGGTTTTGTTTGTAGGCTTCTTCATTAAAATATGGTTCTGTGGTAGTGGTGTGACTCCATTCACCTGCACAGATATTTAAGAAGTTATTTTTGTTGACATTGCGTTTATTGAGAAGTTTTTTTTGTAGTTTAGTACTTATTTTTGTTAGTGGTTTCATCCTGTTTAAAACTAAAATAAATAACTTCCTTTTGAGAAGGTTTGCACTGTCTATGAGAGCTTCTTGGATTAATTTTCTACGGTAGGTTTTAAGGGTTGTGCATGATTTCGCTCCTGTTTTTATACAATTTTGAGGGACTCTGTGGTGGAACATTTTTGCTAAAATACTTTTTTTGGTATGGTTACTTGCCACTACATTTTTATAGAGGAGGCAAAGTTTCTGTACTAGAAGCTTCTTTTGCTTTGCTAAATGACTGCGTTAGCTGTTTTGTTTGAACATTTTGTACAAACTCTGGTATAGATGGATGCTTATTTTGGACACTTTTATTTTCATTTGCTCTATTTCTGCGTTGCTTTCTACAGACTTGCCTTTTGGTAGGCATTCTTTGGGGTCGGTTGAAAAAAAAGAAGGTATGGGTTGGTCAGTTTTACAATGTATGTGTGCTGTGTGCATGCGTGTATGAGTTTGATGGGGAAGATGTATGTGGTGGTGTGTGAATGTGCATTGGGCAATTACCATGAGTTGGGAAGGCTATTCTTCTGTTTGTATGTTACTACACTGCGGTTCAGCTGAGAGTAGTACGTGAGCTAGTGGTGAGGAGAAGCATTAATAGTAAACGTAATGGTGTAAAGTTCTTTGTTTTGTAGTACTAACATTCTAAGGGTTGAGTATGTTATTTGTGTTCCAAAAAACGGGGATTTGTGTGTCATTCTGCCTGCTAATCTCTGTTAAATAAATGGGGATTTGTGGGCAGAATGGTTTAAAAATCATTGTTTTTTTGGTGCGCAAATTACATGATTGAACCGCACACATTGTCTTTGAGGAACAGTAAAAATATAAAGGTAGTATTGTACTTACTTTTTTTGTGGAATGAGCAGGTTTCTTCGGATATGTTGTTTGTAGTTTAGATGCTGCTGATTTTTAGGAGAGTGGTCTTCACTGCAATTGTAAAAGGAAGAAGTTAGTAATTGTGTGTATTTATAGCACTGATGTTAATGTACATGTTGATTTTTCTTGTTTTTGTGGTAGTATTCTTGTTTGATATCTGAACATAGTGTATGCATGCATTTGATTTCATTGTGTGCAGCCATTATATGTTATTTACAGTATGTTAGTTCACCATGCTTCGCAAATGAGTAGAATTTTAAGTTCATGACATTCACTTGTTTTATTACAGCTGTGTCGTAGATAGCCGAAAGGTTTGGAAGTGATAGTTCATTATAGTAGATGGGAAAATTTGAATAATTTCATATTATAACTAGACATGCAAACAATCGGGAGCATATCAGAGGGAGATTTCACCACAGCAATCGGGAACATTTATTTTTCTTATACGATTGCTTTGGGATTAGCATTCATTTAGGTGGGAGACAGTATAAAATGGTGACATTTTTGAATGAAAAATCGAGTCTTGCGTGTAAATCGGGAGGGTTGGAATGTATGTATAGGTTATGCAGATTTAGTGGCATTACTTTCTTTATATGGAATCGAAAGAGTTGTACATGTACTCTGAATAAAATATGCATACCTGTACTTTGTAATCATGCATGTGGATATGCATGGAGTTGTATGTAGAAATCTTCGAGACTTTTACTGTAGTTTTTGTAGAAGGTGCTTTCCAATGATATGAAACTTGTATTTAGAGTGATCAATAGTACATTTGAAGTGTGGAACTCTGATGATGGAGTTAGATGTAGAGGTCTTGG
Organism: Ambystoma mexicanum; assembly: GCF_040938575.1. NCBI lineage: Eukaryota > Metazoa > Chordata > Amphibia > Caudata > Ambystomatidae > Ambystoma > Ambystoma mexicanum. The sequence continues at coordinate 643,466,825 of NC_090940.1, read as the reverse complement.
ATGTGACTGGTGGATGGTTGTGTGACTGCTTAGCTGTATCCAATGAGGGAATGGAACCGAGAGTGATGTGGAAAGGGTAGAAGGGCTGGCTAAGAGTTACGTGCCGCATGGACACCGCGGCTGTCCACGGGTAGGGCGTGCCACATACAGGGTTTTCCAGCAAATCCAGCATGGAAAGGGGACTGTAGGGATCAGCCAATCAGATGTTGATGGTGTTGATTTGTGCAGAAAGAGAGTGTGTGTAGTGAAGATGACAGAGGTGCAGAACATCAGGGTGTTGGTGCTCGGAGATATGTTTGTCCATGGTTTACAGCAGTTCTCTCAATGCAGGCATGTGGGAAACAATTTTGATGTTAGAGGAGTGGAGGTGGTGTGGAGCGCTGTGACTGACTGCAATGCAGAGGCAATTCTCCAAGTTTGTAGAGATATGCGTCGGATGAACAGTCCCCATGTGGTAGTTTTGCACTATTGTGCTTTCCATTTGGCCTACGTGATTTCACCTACTTTGTTGGCAGATTTGGAACAGTTGGTTCAAGCCGTAATCAACATTTTTCCAAATGCGAAAATTATTTTTTCTGAATTACTGCCTAGAGCAATATGGCACAACAGTTCTGTGTTTTGTCCTCAGCAAAACATTGCTAGGTGTGCAATCAATTGCGGCATGCATGCTTTCATGCTAAGAGCTGGTATGTTTTTCTGTAACAACGAGAATATTGTTTTGAGTAATGCTGCTTATTTTGAAGCAGATGGTGTTTCTTTATCTTTTTTGGGAAATGCCATGTTCTTTTGGAATGTAAGGGTTGCTTTGGAACTGGTTGTGTGAAGATTTTAGTTGTAAAATAAGAAGAAAACCCCCCCAAAAAATACAAAATAACAGGTGTCTGTCAGGCATTTGTAAAAAGAAACACAAAGAATGGCTCTTTACAGAGCCCACCTTAAAGGGGAAATGGGGAACACGATTTAAATGTACTTTCACCACGCTCCGATCTTCTACATGTCCGCAGACATGGCGATAGTCTGCGGACAGCGCGTATTACATACGGGCATTTCTGGGGTAGAGAGGCATGCAAATGAGAATGAGCGGAGCTAGGGATTGGTCAGTAAAGTGTAGTGGGTTTGTTGTGTAGGTTCTACATTATTTCGCCGAACTAAATTTCATCGTGGGACTTTTCATCGCTGACCCTTTCATTGCCAACATTTTTTTTTTTTTTAATTAATTTGTGCCCCCCCCAAACGGCCTCCTTACTTAAATAATCATACCCCAACTCGCACAAACACCCCCCCTAAAAAAATGTTTTAAAAAAAAATGTTGGCGATGAAAGGGTCGGCGATGAAAAGTCCCACGATGGAAAATACTTCGACCAAATGCGTGTATACCGTTGTGTAAGGAGAGATTTAGTGAGGACGTCTTTTTCCTGAGAGAAGAACAGATAGCTATGGCTGTGTGTTTTCAAAAACAGATTATCTGGATTTTGGGAGACTCATGGATACATTGATTGGAGGTGCATGCAGAACGTTGTGGTGTATCTGCAGATCTTGGATTCCCTCACATGGAAGTGTACTGGCATGGAGTGCATGGAATGAAGTGGCTTGACTTGGTACCGCTCTGTGCTACTTTACAGACAGAGCGTCATCCTGACATAATTATACTTCATTGTGGAGGGAACAGTTTAGGACATGTGTCTGGAATTTCTTTGCAATTTGCAATGGAAGAAGGAATTGAGAAGGTCATGGACATGTTTCCAAATTCCCAAGTATTTATTTCTCGTATTGCACAATGACAAATGTGGCTGCGTTCTTCTTCATGTGGTCTACAAATGGAGAAAGCGAGGCGCAATGTCAATAAGGCTGTTTCTGCCTTTCTAAGAGATGTTGGCATGTCTTCTTTTCACAATGAAAATATTATGTTTCGTATCACATTCATTTTTCGCAGAGATGGAGTCCATCTTACATATGCTGGCAATCAGATTTTTCTTAGAAATGTACAAAATGTATTGCGCCCTTTTTTGGAATTATAGTCATCTATTTTGCATTACATGGTGACGATTCCAAGTTTTATCAAACACACAAAACACCACCAAAAGGCTCTTTTCAGAGCCACCACCTACTCCCAGAGAAAAGTGCATTGGTTTTGCTAGGGCAGCACCCCAAAATTGTATCTGTCCTAAGACTGTCCGCTGACTTCTAAAAAATGTGCAAGGCCCTACACTGTTTATTTGATAGTTCTATTTTTAAACTGAGAAAGGTGGCTCTGAAAAGAGCCTTTTTTTATTTTTGTTGTTTTATATTTTTTTTGGCTTTTTTACACATGACACACTAGGAGAGGAGGGGAAAGGAGGGTAAGGAAGAGACACCAACCACGAGGATAAGAAAGGGCAGGTGGAGAGAGGAAGATGTAGGGTGGGCCTTATTTAGGTAGGTAGCAGGTCTTCTGGTGGTCCATGACCCAAGTCTCAAAAGCACTTCAAAGACTCTCCCCCCTGCAGAGTACTACACACTATTTTGACCCTCGAAAGGTAAGGGTCAACAGCATTGCAAATGACCTGTGAAGCAGCTGGAAGGATGCGCTCTCCCACAGCAGTGTCTCTTGTAGTGAGAGAAGTGGAAACAGACGATACTGTGGAGGAACTCAACCTACTATGTTCATCACAAGGTACAACCTTGCAAATGTCCGCACTGTGGAACAAAGTTAGGTGCTGCTTCATGGATGTGGTACCAAAGCTGTATGCACCATGTCTCCCATGACTAAGCACTAATTTGCACTGGTTACAGGTGACCATGTCCGCAAGTGCTTTTGGTACGTTAACATAAACGGTAAACAACTGCCACACCCGAGACTCCCAGCGAGTGCTGGTAGTAGGGCGTTCCTCCACCTCATTCTCTTCATCCTCTTCATCCTCGTTCTCTACATCCTCACGCGTGTTGCCCTCTGCAGGCCCTTGGGGAGGTGGTGGTGGTGGAGGGTTTGGGGGTGCTGCTGAGGCTGATTTAGCAATAGCAGCCATGGATGCCTTTAGGGTTGATGAGGTAATCTCAGCTAGAGCACTAAAGGCAGCAAAAGTCAATCTGCAATAGACAGAAGTACAATGAAGATCAGCTCTGGGGTGTGGCTTTTTATAGGGGTGGAGGGGTGGACCTCGAGTACATATCAAACACTCAAAAGTGTTCAAAAAGTTACAAAAAATATGTGGAAAGCCAGGGCCATTTTTTTGAACATGTGAAATGGTGATTTTTTACTGTAAAATAATTTCGATTGTCTGAATACGTTCTTTTAAAATGTTACACACGCTCAGCGTGGGTGCTGTCACATGATGATGTTGGGAACACGTCCGTGAAGGGAACGGGTGTACGCAGGACAGCAAATGCACAGGAGCAGTCATGCGCATGCCCGCGGGTGTTCTACGGACAGTGTTCGGGTCCTGAAACTAATAAAAAGTGCAACACAAGTGAGACGGACAGTTATGGACAGGCGAGATGTTCGCAGGACTTATGGGTATGGTGCGCATGTGCGTAGATGTTCTGCAGACTGCACGGCCAGGTATAGTGTCTTTAGGACACCTCCATTTTGTTGATTTATGGACACCCCAGCCAGTCGTCGTGTTGTAAGAACATTTCCATCTTGGTTGCGAATGGTACGGAGAGGTGTACATTTTGTTAATTACGGACAGGCCGGACTGGCGCGCTGTCCGCCGACATTTTTACTGCTTTTAAAAAAAAAATAAGATAGAAATAATTTCATTACAAGAAACATAACATTTTTTTATTTAAGAACATAAACACAAATTATGAAAGAGAGGGGGGAAGCAGAAATGGATACAAAAACAGAGGAATTAGGGGTTTGGAGAGGATGGATGGGAGGGGATGAAGGGATGGAAATCTCATCAAAACGTTTATATTGTTGTTCACGGTTTGGGGATAGTTCACTGGGACATGGAGAGGGGGCACATGTACAGGTCGGGTAATGGTACTTAATTTTTTCTTTGATGTGGTCCTCTACTAACTGTTTCAAACTATTGACATTTTCGTTCAACATGTCTACTTTATGTTCAATGCGTTTGAGAGTCTTTTCCATTATGTCTTTTGGAGTCACATTTTCAGTCTTTGTATGGTCTGTAAAAAATAAACATATATATGTTAAGTACACATTAGGTAATGAGTATCAATTTCCTTGTATAGACAAGTGTCTACCATTATTATCACTGTCTTCAGATATTTCCTCATGTGGAAATGTTCTTACAGCCACTCCAAAGTACTGCACATTTCTGTGTGAAAAACAAAAATATAATAATTATGCTGTACCTCACCCAAAAAGTAGAGTAATGTATACAAAAATGGAAGTTTACTTACTAGTTTCTGGTAAGTTGTATTCGTTGTGGTGTGTAGGTCTACTGTTGCTTCTAGCTCTGCAGTTTCTGTGAGGTAATTATGTTGGAGGTACATCTTTTTTGTTATGGTATAATCCATTTTAATACATATTGTATTTCAATGGCTGCCTGATGTGTTAAATATGTATGTTCCACTGCTTATTTATTAATATATATAATGTGCATATGTGCTGCTTTTTCAACTTGCGTACTGTTTATATGGTATGATAGAACAATTTCAGATACCTCCTGCATGTTTGGGTAGTGTTAATGTTGTCCGTGACCGTTCGCGGACATCAAAATCATTAGCGGGGTGTTTAGTATGTTCTAAGTTAATTGTATATAAAGTACGGGAACCCTAGTACAGATCTATGAAATTTACACTATGAAAATGTATATTCAGTAAAAAAATGTTGTTAAAAGGACGTTATGGTTAAGTTGCGCTACTAAAAACCTATGAAATTCAGTCAAAAAACTTTGTTAAAGGGATGTTATGGTTAAGTTGCGCTACTAAAAACCTATGCAATTCAGTAAAAATAACTTTGGTAAAGGGACATTATGGTTCCAAGTAAAACCGAAAAACCCTTGAAATTTGTCAGTTATGGAAAGCGAAGCTACCATAACTCGCGCCACCACTGTGCACTGCTATGACTAACACCCAGGACATCAAAGATGACATCACATGTGCATTTTTTTCATTAAAAGTCTGTAGAAGGGATTCTTATAGTAATGTTGATCAAAAAGTGTGAAGGGTTATTGGAATAGAAGTCATGAGGTACGTAGTGCGTTAAGTAATGCATTGATACGAATACCATTCTATTATCGGGTTCTTTCCAGTATACTAAGCTACTCGTGTAGAAACATAGGCATTGTGTGCAACATAGACGATGGATGTGCAATATTATTAATCTTACCATGTTCAATAGTAAAATCATACATGCTTCTTATTACAGTTTTGTCTACCGGGCAACATTTAATAACTAGCTAATAAATCCCACTTACTACATAATTGCATTATTGAAAACGAAACACAAATCACAACAACACATACAAATATGAGCATATACAGGGAAAATGAAGTAAACAACAGTATTAGCAGCCAATCTTCATACCCCAACTGATGGACTTTATACACAGAAATGATCGCTGTGATTCAAACCTACCTTGCTATGTATAACTATCATATAATGTGACTGGACCCTAAGCAGAGTAGTGTACATACAATGTATACAAATATGAGCATATCCAGGAAAGTAAAGTAATAAAAAAAGGCAGAACTATAAGAAAGTGTTGTTAACCTCACTGATGATCTTTACACACACAAAGCATTGCTGTTTTCCAAATCTGTGTTTTCCCCCATGTATATGTTTCATATGCTGTGAGTGAAACCCAAGTGAATTACTGTAAGAACATATTTGAAGTATAACTCTACAAATATAGTACTTGAATATAAATAATGAGTTTATGATTTTTTTAGTTTCTGACTGTTACTGGCCTAGATATATCAGTAAAGGAAAAAAGAGGTAGCCAGACATGTGATGTCATCAGTGATGTCATCAATGACATTTGTGATGTCATATTTGATGTCCTTGGTGTTAGTCATAGCAGTGCACAGTGGTGGCGCGAGTTATGGTAGCTTAGCTTACCATAACTGGCGAATGCCAAGGATTTTTCGGTTTTACTTGGAACCATAACATCCCTTTAACAAAGTTTTTTTTAATGAATATATATATAGACAGTGTGAACTGCACCTACATTGGCTTATTGCTTATGTTAACTTTTCTTCATGGGGGAACGGGAGTGGGTTTATTAAGACTTGTTGACTGTATTTTGTATCTGTAGAGTGTTGCAATAATGCAAAAATTGCTAATAATTCTTCTTTTTTTTTAACACAGTGGTTTCTAAGCGCCCTCCACATCACCTTGCTTCCAAGACGACACGTTGCCCCTGAGCTATCCTCCCGAGACAGGAAATGCTTTCTTTTCTTCAGAAACCGGCAGGCACTTTCATGGGAAATTGACCACCAAGGAGCAAACTCTGCCACCTTTCAAGTCAAGAAAAATTATAAAGGAGTGTGGGAGGGAGATACCAATAATAGCAGAAAGGATTGCAATGAACACAAAAAATATTGATACGTAAAATATCTTAGATAATAGGCATGATATTGATGGAGCAATGATTTAAAATAGTGGGGTGGTAATTAGTTTGCCCGTACCTCATTTATTTCTGTGCGGGGCAGGCTTTACATGGGCCTGGACTCTGCATGTGCACTCCACACCAGCCATTGGCTATGAGTAATTGACTCTTGGCTAGTACTGTGTGGATGTCGGGAATTGAGGGTGCGAGTGACTTTTCATGCTTGGCTAGTAGCTTTGAACTTGACACAGTTACCCCTGCCATGGAAGTCTTTCATTATTGGGCCTGCTGGTCGCCCCCTCCTTGCCCCAGCCGATCCAGTGGCCTCAGGATGCGCAGAATGAAACCACTGTGCACGAGCTCCACAATGTCACAAAGGACATCCCTGGAGTACGTGTTTGACAATTGTGCGCTAGGACAATCGTGCTTTTGCTTCTTGCAGTGCAGTTTCCTAACTTATGCTTTCAGCCAAGTGCATAACGATGCACTGCCAGCCAGCGGGCAGCAAGGGGGTGAACGGGTATTGAGAATGGAGGCTGGGGTGTGCCCATATCACTCCCGCAGCTCCCCTATCTCTGCCGCTGTCAAATTGCTCTATTCTTCTGTGGCTTGAATAGTGAATTTGTGCAAGTAATTGTAAACAAACAAAACAATGCAGGCACTTTGAAGCCCGTCCACCCACAGCCGCCCCTCCTAGTTTGCCCGCCATCTCTATCGATACTTACACCCCGGACAGTCCTGTGTTCGCGATGGGCCTGCCTCTATAATTGCTGTCTGCAAAGTGCTGTACTTCTCCTGGAGGTTAGCTCGGCTGTATAGCAAATACCAGTAAACATGTCTGTCAGGTTGCTCCCTCCCAGGCATCACCTACCCACATCGTTATGTGGGTGGACCGCCGTTGTGGTCCTCTTCCCGGAACAGGGAAGTGACGTTGGGCTAGGGAGGGGCGTGAGGGGTTTCCGGCAGTCTAATGCCGTGTTTAAATAAAGCAGGTTGCAACGCACCCTGGCACCCGCGTACTATGTCCTCATGACGGTTGAGAGGTCCATGCAAAACCTCACACATGTCTACTGAAGCAATCTGAGAAAAACCCAAACAATATGAAAGAAGCCAGATGACACTGGAGGAGCATCCAACTTTGATGGACCCCACTTTCTTTCTAGGGCTCTGGGCATCGGACTGTCACGTGGCCCGCGCGCCATTGCTTGCAGGCTTGCTCTGCACCGCAGACTGTCACGTAACCCACGCGCCATTGCTTGCAGGCTTGCACTGTTTGTGCTGCACGGGACTGTCACGTGGCCCGCGCGCCAATGCTTGCATGCTTGCTCTGCTTGCACTGCACGGGACTGTCACGTGACCCATGCGCCATTGCTTGCTCTGCTTGCGCTGCTCTGCGGGTATTGCGACTGCGGCAATGTTTATAAGCACATTTTCTTCATCAGGAATGTGGAAATCAAGATTTCGACTGGAGCAGCTGCTTCCCACCTCCTCAGAGGAGACAGCAATCTTGACCCCACTGGTAGTAGCCTTTAAAGAGTTGCCACTTGGGCATGGCGCTAAAATCAGTGAAGCGTGGCTGGCCTGCGGGTGTGAACGAGGTTTACTCTAGAGGCATAGAGAACTACCCAAGATTTGGAGACAGAAATATGACTGGAACCGTGTTGGAGAATTAATCAACCTTTGCCCATTTATGCAGCAGCATACTAATCAAATACCCAGTGCTTTAAGTGGGGTAAGAAATTGAGGGGGGCTCATTTGGGGGTCTGGTGGGCGTGGTCTAACACTTGATGGGCGTGGCTTAACAAATGGCATGTACAAATGCCGGCTATCAGAAATAGCAATGTGTTACTTTTCATGACGGTGTGAGTACTACCTTAGGAGGCATTTTTTTGTAAAATATGTTGGCACTAGCGTATTTTTTAATGCACGTTTGATCAATAACATTGTTCAAAACTTGCAGCTGCTCAGTGAGTAAGTCATTAAACTGTCCCGCTTTGGCACTCACTACCCCAACCAGACGGATATGGGAGATCGTCACCATTAGCCAGTCCTGGATTTTTAGAAAACACCACTTTGGACTCTGGGACGTGTAGTTTTGCTTTACCATTATGCATACAGACCCACAAATGCCAGCAGTATGTGAGTGAGGCTTCCTAAAAAAAATATCAGAATGGTTAAAGAAAACGAGTGATCATGGGCGGTCCAGTGAGATGGGGAGCTGAACAGGAAACACCCGAGAGGCAATGAACTCTCTTTGCCCAAAAACTGGACATTGTAGTTCAGATCTGGCTTTCAGAGTGGTAGTACATTTTCAAGGTCGTCTCGTGGATATTAATCTAGGCTTCGGCCCACCAGAATGCATCGGGTAATTCGGTTAAACCGAGGGATTGTCTTGCAATCTCATTCTTAAAACGTGCTGATTTTTGGCAGCTCCCCTCTGAAAGCAGTTGGTGGTGCCGTTCGGCATCGTGTAGGATAGCTTCAATGTTAAAAGGGGTATTTATGCAATGTTTGTTGGATAGCTGTATATTTATTTATTTATGCAATGTTTGTTTCCGACAAACATTGCATAAATAAATAAATCATCTGGGTCCACGTATCCGACAAACATTGCATAAATAAATAAATAAGCCTGGTCGTGGCTGAGGACTGTAACTTCCTCTTCTAACCCCTTGCACGGGTCTGAGTAAGGCCCATTGGTAGAGCTTTGCCAGCAATGATACAGGAATAACAAAAGGATTGCACAAGGAATTAAAGGTTTAATATTTTGAAGTAATTTTAACTTTAGAAGACCGTCTGGGCTGTTTGTGATATGGGCATTCATGTTCCAGGCGGAGTCAAGGAGAAAGTTAAGCGAGTCAACTGGTTAATGAGTAACATTTTTAAGGCATGGGTTGAGAGCCAGCCTAACATTTTGCCAGAGGTGACGGAGGGGGGAACATATACTCTACCAAATGTTCAGGCTCGACTCCTTTCATATCAGACCAGCCGTTCGTTAATGGCACACAAAGTGACGAGACAACCAGGGATGCTGGCATCACCCGTGTTCCTCATTCCGTTTGCACGGTCCATCATGAACCTGGTGCAACAGCGGCTCGCAAGCCAATGGTCACATGCATCGGGCGAACGGGACGATCTAGTGGTGGTTTTGCAGCAAGTGGTAAAGGCACCGAAATGGTGGGCAACCACAATTAAGATAAAGGGAAACCCTTTTTCAATTATTATTAATGTGATTCGGTTTACAAAACCTTAAACACCAACAGTAAAACAAACACAATACATCAGTTCATCATTTTATGCATATATATATATATATACATATATATATATATATATATATATATATATATATATATATATATATATATATATATATATATATATATATATATATATATATATATATCCAGCGCTGGTCAATGGGCCAGCTCTTGCCGGGTCCGAGATCTGGCATCAGATGTCTGGCTGGTTCTCAGACCCTGGCGCGGATTTACCAAGTCCCCAGCTTTACAGCGGGACGCTGGGGGCTCGGTGATCTAATCTGCTCTCTGCTCCTTTCCCCAGAAGTCATTGGGCCTCATTACGACCCAGGCGCTAATGGGTTAACGGCGCCGTAAAAGGCTGCGGCGCTGTTAACCTATTAGCGTCTAATTACGAGGTCCCTTTGCGGGACCCGACCTTAACGGCTGGTTTTACCAGCCGTTAAAGTAGGGACCCGCAAAGGGACCTTGGTGCTAAGTACGGTGCGGCAATTTGCGGCACCGTACTTAGCGCCTTCCCCATTCCCATTGAGCCCTATGGGGCAAAAATGGGAATGGGGAAGGGCCCATGGTGAATGGGGAATTACCGCCCCGCCAACCTTGGAATGGGGCGGTAATTCCGCCATTCACCATGGCGGACCCCGGCATGGACCATGGTGCTAATAGCACCATGGTTTAGCGCCGGGGTCTTAATGAGGCCCATTGCCAGAAAGGGACATGACTATCAGGGGGGGGGCATGAGTGGTACATGCTGGGCACACTATTGTTTTCCAAATCTGCATGTTACACTTTCATAGAAAAAAAAAAACATTTCCTAACTCAGAAATGCTGCTTAAAATTCTAGTCAATAGTTTGCTTCAAATGGTGTTTCTTTTTTTCTCAGACTACCCCACAAATACGCTGTAATTTTAATGCCCCTTCCTTTGTGTTTTATTACAGGTTATATTTATAAAGATGGTATATACTTCCCATATTTTTTGATCACAAATAAATACTTCTGTTGTGCTGACAGCAGTTATTAGAAAATTAAACCGGGGGTTCATAGGTCTCAACTTTTGATTTTCCCGATAGGGGCAGAAATACCCCCACCTCCATCATGAATATAAGCCCAACCACATCCCCTGCCAAACACATTTTATAGCACTTCTTTTGTTTATAAGGAATTGCAAAAAGTCATAGTTTTAACAGCCAGTTTTTAATATCTAACATCTCAGCAATGGTCTCTCAACCTGCTGAGCTACCCTGGTATCCTTCTACTGTGGAGCGTGTCTATGGATCCCTTAATGTACTCAAAATCTCTGCATTACTAACAGTACTTTGGTGCACCACTGCCATGGAAGCGATTTAAAGTGGAAGTGAGGAACAGTGTGGAGTTTGGAAAAAAAGCAGCATAAAAGAAATGGCACCATTTCTATTTTTTTGAGCATTTCCTTTGAACTGAGTTCAACTGCCGACTATGCCCCCTCCTCCAAACTCCGCCCCATCCCAGCCCTTGTGGGATCCCCCTTTATATCATATCGATATCCACCTCTGCATATGTCAAATACATCACTTAAAACCAGATGTTTAAAACATATAATTTCATAAGTACCATCATCATTTTAAAATTACTTATTGTCACAGACACAAAGAGCCTGATGCATGGAATTATCTGCGCAGAAAATAGGGTACTTGTGCACAACTGCATGCAAATCCGCCTTCGTCGATTCATGGAACCGAATGTGCAGTACTTTTCCTGGACTTGCGTGGAGTTCGCGCTGGCTCGGCACATCTGTGTGAGCCGTCGAGGGCCTTGTGCAAGACACCAAGCAGAGTGTGGGCGTGGCTTGCGCAGAGGGCGTGGAAGGGGGCAGAACAGCAAAAATGGGGAAAAACTTGCAAAAAAGTGGGCGTTCCGAGGGACGGCCTGCAGGTAGTTCCTCGCAGGTCCATTATTGCGCGGCACGAGACACATTCATGGATTCGATCGCGCAACGCCTCAGCTGGGTAATGGCCAAGCAAGTCCTTCATACGATCCAATCGGGGTTCTGATGTAACTTAGGGGTGCGCAAAAGCAGTGTAGCGGGGTGCAGGAACATTTTACGGGGATTTGCACACAGATTTCCAGAGTTATTGCTGAGTTATGATTTTTTATAAGCATGTTGTCAGGGTACTGGATACAGTTACTGGGGTTCTCGGGCAGGGACTCCAGGTCACAGCCCTGCTTACGGAGGACCCCACGCACTGTTCGAAGTGTGTGTGTATATTACCGTCCTAAGGGAGCACCAAAGGTAGCTGTTCTGGCTGTTTATGCTTTGTGTGTGGGCGTGTCTGGGGCGTTCCAGGCATTACTTGCGAATACGGTTACTTTGCTCTGTCGATTCTATGTATACGTGGGGTGCTCATTTTTTCTTTGTGCCTGCAGGCCCGCGCAGTGACCTTCTCGACGCGAGACCCTTGCAGGATTTCTGTGCTCATTTCCATGAACCAGGCCCAAAAAAACAGGCCCAAAATGTTCCCTTTAAAATCTATCTATAAAAGATTCACCCAACATCTCATGAACTGACTTTATACATTGAAATAGTGTGATTATCACAGATTTGCGATGACCCATAACCAACATTTTCCACAATGTGTCAGCACAATCCCTGAGTCGGCCGGAAATAAACTGAGTGAACCAGCGTTGCCTAGGTATTTCTGTTTATGTGCATTCAAGTATTAAATGCTCCCAAGTTCCCTTTGCATATTGGCACAACCAACGCGCTGTTTCTTTTTTCTCTATCCCTATACGGCGTCCCGTAATGGCTACAGTGCATAACATGTTTAGCCTGAATCGCAGAGGAGGCTGATCCGGAAACATACATAGATATGCCGGGTAGTAATTCTGCTTAATACGAGTTTATTGTGCTTGTACATTTTGTATTTTTGTATTTTCTCATTCTGTTCAGACCTGTCCCAGAATGTTCCTTTTCCTTTCACCGTATTCAGGTTATAGGTTAGGTCCTCACTGTTCGAGCCTTCTCCAGAATTGCTGTGCCTGCCTTGAACATTTTAGTAATAATCGAGCAAGTACCGTCCAAATAGATTAAAATCGGCATATAAGGATTTTGCTGGAGTACTAATCGTTCTTTGTAAATAACAATCGAATCTAGGGATGGAATCCCGAGCTCCATTCTATTGTAAACAATTGGTGCACGATTCGGGAGGTGTAAAGTTCCACTCCGTAAACTACCCTCCAACTTGTCTCATGGCGAAGATGGAGAAGTGCAGGGGGGAGGGGACTCAAGGGGCTGGGCAAGTGCCAAGGGGTGCCCAGAGGGGCAAGTGCCAGGGAGAATCAGGGTAGGGGTCAGTACTGCAAAGATGGGGGTGGATCAGGCTCAGACGTCTAGTCAGGAAAGGGTGCCCAAGGGCAAGCGCTGGTAGGAAGGGGTGAGGGCGAGGACTGGTCGAAGGAGGGCCTGCCCCCAGTAAGACTCATAAGGGGCACAGGAAACCAGTCGCAGCAGCAGGAGGAGAGTAGCAGCGGAGGGGTTGAGGAAAGGAGGAGGAGAAAAGGAAGGCTTTGAGAAGCTTCCGGAACTTAGGGAGATCCAGCTCAAGTCGGAAAGGGGCAGGAAGGCCGTTCCAGATGGAGACTCTGGCCGATAAAAGAGATATACCCCCCCACTCTCTGCTTGGAGAAATGTCTGATCTGCAGAGATAAAATGGGCCGACATGTTGAACTTCATTTGTACGGTCGTATCACTGTGGAGAGTAATTAGAACATTGAGCAGCCCATCGGCTATTCCCCATTTATGGAGCTTGTTCCCCAACCTTATGCGGTCAACGTAGTCGAATGCAGACGTGAGGTCGACACGAGCCATGTAGCGTCTCCTACCCGCACAAGTTTGCTGCTGCAATATGCTTACTAAGAGCTAATTCATAGTACATCCGAGCCCAGAGGCGAATCCTCTTTGAAATCTTGATTTGACTTCTATTTCCGCAATCCGTTTCGTGAGAGCTTGTAGAACTCATTTTGCTAAAATGTTACTGCATGAATCTGAAAGGGCTATTGGCCTGTAACTCTGTGGGTTTTCCCTCTGACCTTTTTTTGTAAATGGACCCAATGTAACTTTGTTTCCAGGTTCTGGGGAACAACCATTTCTCCACTATCGCCCCAAATAGATCCCAGAGGACATAGGACCATAATTCCGGATTCCCCTTTAGTGTCAGCATACTCAAGCTCTCCGGTCGCATGATTTTTGATCTGTTAGCTTTGGTGATAATTCGTTCCATCTCACTCGGTATAACATGTTTAGCCCACCTTCCAATTTAGAGAGTCTGAGGTTGTATATGATATGATCGGTTTTTTATAACGCGCTTAAGACCCGGGGATCGAACCTGTGGTGCTCCGTATTGTATTTCCAAGGCGAGCACATTGCCCCTGAGCTATCCTCCGGAGACTAGATTGTTATTTTAAGATCACTTCTACACTTTCCGTGGTCGAACACACACCAATTTTCTTTTGGGGTCGTATTTAAATGAAATTCTACCTGAGGGCACCGTATTTCATTAATGACCGGACATTGTTGGTTATCAGAGTCTGAATAATTACAGAGGCCTGTAAATTGGGTTTTTAGTTTCCATTTGCCATCGATACACTTAACATGAGACTTGTCCCACAATGTATCCAGGACCCTTATATTGTGCCTACGTTTTCTTTTTTGATCCTGCACCATCGGATCAAAAGAATCCTGCTTCCAGACTCCTAAGTGAGGGACCTCTGGAAAAAACGGTAAGGCTCCAACACCCCGCCTAATCTTCAGAATTTCCATGCTATAATGTTCCCCTTTTTAAACTCTGCCAGTGCAGGTGGCCTTTACATCAGATGCATCGCAAATAGGGTGTGAGCGCATTGCCATGTGCTTAAATCACAGGTAGATGATTCACAAAGCAACCATTCCATTATGTAAACACGGGGCAACAGCTAGCAATGAAGATGAAAGTATGCACGTTTCAAATGCTTCCAGGCAAGAATTTCAACATAAATACCCACAACACAATTGCCACATTAAGTGCCAGGCTATTATGCAAGTCTATGAAAAAAGGAGCATACTCGTCCTTGGCACTTGAGGGGTTAACGAAATAAACAGGGCAGAGCACACTCAAAAACACTGTCACCTTTCACCCAACAAATGTGGCAATGATGCATAGATAAGTAAATCTACACCCGGGCTCAGCACTTGCAGGGGGTGGGGGAGCGGGGGCACCATACCTTGTGGACAGCCTGAGCAGAGTGTTAGTTCAAGAACATGAAGGAGAAACCAACACAAACAGAATACGCATGGGGCCATCCAGGAATAGACTTATTAGCCACGACAATAAATGCATAGTTCCCAGTTTATGCGCCATTACCACATTTGTTGGATGAGAAGTGACCCTGTCCTTGGGTGTGTTCTGCCTTGTTTATTTATTTAAAATGTGGTATACAGGGTATCCACAACAGTGTTCCTTCTGCAACGCACTGTGGATGAAATGGTCAAGGATATTTGCACTTTTCTCTGGACTCCTCTGCTCCACAGAATAGGAGAGCTTAACTGAGTATTCGCTGCCCCGACTTGGGTGAGACTTGCGAGGTGTTCAAAGTGCCCAAAATCAGGTTATGACCAGTACACAAACGTCTGACACAACATCATCGGCAGATAACGCACCCAATTGTCCAACTATGAACTGGATATTTGGAAATACTATTGGAGGCAAGGAAACCAAACAGAAGACACTGCTAGTTCAATACGTAGAAGGGGTTTGCAATCTTATGTGCAATGAAACACAGGAATTCTGTCTGTAGGTCACCTGCAGACATTGCAACTTACCTGCTTCATCCCCTTGACTCAGGCTTAGTGTGAAACCCTCTCAAGGTACATTTAGCCGCACTGGTGGTATACACCACCTCACAACAAAAGGTGCTGTGGTGGAAAGTGCCAGTATTCAAGGCTGTTGCAGAAGGAGTACAGCCGCACCCCCTGCCTGGTTGGGATTTAGATATAGTCCTTCATAGGCTACTTTGACCCCTAATTTAATTTATGCACACAGTGTCTCTTAAACATCTTGCACACAAGGTAGCCTTCCTCATGGACAAAAATGGTCTCAGAGGGATAAGTGGGCTCAGCGCACATCTTCAGTGGACAAAACATGTGTTACATTGCACAAATGCAAAGTGGTTTTAGGAGCATTCAATGTAACACAGCTACAGAGTGGGTAACACATCTCTTTCACTCCTAAGGACCACTCCACAAGAAGTACTGGAGAATGAAAGGCTTCACAGCAAACATTTCATTGGATGCAGTTGGCAAAGTTGCAGCCTGGATCTCAGTTTGCATGTTATCGAGAGTGGGCACAGAGGTGGGCAAGGCAATAAAGAAATATCTTTCCAAGCCTGCTCTCCCCACATCTCGGACCTTACCAATAAGTCCAACTTTCAGCTCCACCTTACCCAGAGGCATTCTCCCTTTCCTCACCTTTCCCCAGAAGCTGAAAATCTCCAGGACTCTGGTTTTCTTTAGGCTTGACCACTGTAACAACCTCTTCCTTAATTTGCCTCTTTCCCCCCTTTGCCCTCTTCAACTACTCTAGAATAGGGCTGCGAAACCTAGCCTTGGCCTCAAGCCCAGAGACTGCATCTCTCCAGCCCTAAAATCTCTCCACTGGCTCCCGGTGGCTACAAGAATCACATTCAAGACACTCTGCATCATCCACAAGGCTTTCGGGGGCCTGGGGACTTGCTGCATCCAACTTTCTCTCCCTAAATACCTCGCTGCTAGAGTCCGTCGGTCTTCGAGCTCCAACTCTCTGCAGATCAGATATTTCTCCAAGTAGAGAGTGAGGAGTAGATCTCTTTCTTCGGCAGGAGCCTCCCCTTGGAACAGACTTCCTGCCACCCTCAGACTTGAGCTAGATCTCCTTAAGTTCTGGAAGACCTTCCTTTTCTCCTCTTCCTTCCTTCTCCCCCTCCCTTGTTAATATCCCCCTTCCGTTGCGACCAGTGCCTGGCCCCTTATGTGCCATAAGGGACCTGACCCTCTTCATCCAGTCCTCCCCAGCACCCTTAACCAGCACTTGCCTCGGGCACCCTTCCGCGACTAGCCTGATTCTTGGCCCCCTGCCCTAGCTCCAGCTGACCTCATCCCTTACCCCTTTTTCCCTGGCACTTTCCCTGTTGGGCTCCTTCCCACCCACCATTTGCCTGCTCCTGGGCCACATCCCTCCTGCATTTCTCTGTACCCCCTTTTCCCTTAGACCAGCCCTTCTTTCCTGTCTGCCCCCTCCCCCTGCACTTATTGTCACTGCACTTGCATGGTCCGAATTTCAAAAGGCTTAGTAGGACCACTTATTGTTATCTTTCTCCCTTCTCCCCCCTTTTTTTGTCTTGTGGCGCCTTGAAACACTTGTGTATAGGCGCCTTACAAATGTCCAATAAATAAAATAAATACTCTCTGAGCAATCGCCTCCGTGTCTTTGCTGTATGCTGCGGAAAGCGGTCTTGGCACCGTTGTCCGACCGGATGGTCCACCCACTACAGTTCGTCTTTCGTCCCTCCATATTTACTGCGCTGGTCCTCACTCGACTTGCAAGATGCTTGTCGCGCGCCACACTGTTTGTCTCTGTAATTTTGGAGACGTTCTTTGCTGCAGTCTCTCGAAACCAAGTTTGACCTCATGGGCTACGGTGCAGCCGCATCGCTCACTGGGCTCTCATTCTGGACGTACAACAGCTCTCAGCATACCAGAGCCGCACAACCCATTGCTGAACAGTCCTTCAAGTTTAAATAGCGGGTCCTTCAAGTTTAAATAGCGGGGACGGCCTCTGCTTAATGTCAGTGAAATTGACATTAGCTGGTGGAACATTCCTCCTGATCGATTGTAGAATTCTCAAGCTCTTCTTTTTAGCTGCACCTATTATTTCAGGGTCGTTTAACATTTTACAATAACACATAGTTTCGGATGTCATCTTATGTGTAGAAGATTCAGGCATTAACATCAGCCTTGGGGGTTGGGAGTTGAAGGGGCTGTATCTCACATTTGCGTCAACGTCATTTATACCCAGGAGGGCAGTTCCTCATCATAAGGTCACCCTGCATTTTACCACCCCTTTGGGGACTATTGGTTAGCGGCCTCACCTCCCTAGTCTCATGGAAAGTGGCTCCCCTGTGGGGGGGAGGTGATGCCATCTGAAGGATTGTCACACCACATAGTAGTGCAAACAAAAGTCTGACATGTACATCATGTCAGAAAAACAATCTGAGGACATTGATAAGTGACAGATGATGATCATCTGTAGACGTAGAGTATAGATAATGTAGCCAGATCGCTCCGGGCAACGTCCTTTCATGTATTTAAGAAAACAAAAAAGTGTAATATGGTGGGCCAACTACTAGACGGTGGAATGTGCAAAGCATGTGATGATTCTAAACAGATGAATACCAGAGAAAGACTATGCGGGTCATTACGACCCAGGCGGTAATTACGCCAACTTTACCACCATGGTGTAAACTGCGTTTACACCATGGTGGATGGCGGATTTACCGCCCCATTCCAAGGTGAGTGGGGCGGTAAATCCCCATTTCCCATTTTCCCTTCCCCATTCCCATTTTTGCCCCATAGGGCATAATGGGAGTGGGGAAGGCGCTAATTACGCCACCGTAAATTACGGTGGCGTAATTAGCATCATGGCGGGTTAGCGCCATGGATTTTAACGGCTGCTAAAAGCAGCCGTTAAAATTGGAATCAGGCGTTAAGGGTTAACGACGGCGTTAACCCTTAACGCCTGGGTCGTAATGAGGCCCTATTTCTGAGAGAGAGAGGGTAACTACTGATAAAATAGTGAAGGCTGCAAAGGATGGCAATGGCAACATTTAGGCAAGAACACTCATTTCAAATTAAGTGTTTCCATAATACCCTTAATACAAACATTGTATGTCACTGTAATAGAATATCATCTGTTGGAGGTGGCTGATGTTTAATGCTAAAATGATGCAGCAATTACTGCCTCTGAAAGCAAGCTGTGTTAACTAAGCTCGCCTTTATAAGTGATATCCCCCAGCAGCTGCCCTGCAGTGGCAAAAAACAAGCTCAATAGTAACACATGCATTCCTGAACACTGGTGTAGGAACCCAAAGTTCCAGCAGGCAGGGTTGGCTTATTAACTTTAAGCATATCACAAAATGTACGACTGTCAAAAGACACGTACAGACTTTCTTTGCTTTCGTATTATTTCACGGTTATTCAACACTAATACCGTCCAGAGAGACTAATTTCAGAAAATCATCAAGATGCGTTTATTTTCATTAAATGTATTCATATTTTATTAATGTTTCCTTTTTCTCTTGTAAACATCATCATCTTCATATATATAGACACTGGGCCTCATTACGCGGTAGGCAGTAGGGGATTACCGGCACCGGTAAGGGCACCTGTGCCGGTAATCCCTTCCAACCCTATTCCGAGGTCCCTTAGCGGGTGCCTTCCTTAACGCCTCGTCTGACCAGGCGTTATGGAAGGGACCCGTTAAGGGACTTCATAGCTAATAACGGTAATAACGGTACCACAAATTGCGGTATCGTTATTAGCTCCATCCCCATTCCCATTGAGCCCTATAGGGGCTCGAATGGGAATGGGGAATGGTTCCTGGAATGGGGACTTACCGGGTCCTCCAAGGTTGGAATGACCCGGTAAGTCCTTATTTCGGGAACCCGGACCCGGAATGTGGTAAGGGGGTAGCCATGGCGATAATAGGACCATGGCTAGGGCCTACCGTGTAATGAGGCCCACTGTGTACAAAGGAATGACAGTTATAGAATAAAAACTTAATACAAAAATTACAATAAAAAACTGAGCGAATGCAATTCTATTATATCATCACAACACACTATACTGTGATCACACATACCTAATCATCCACCTCAATCACATACATCCTCATTCACAAACCCAATCCTACTGTGCAAAAAACACAATTGTAAACCTTTGTTTCAAACCACATAAAGTCTAACTTTTAGACTTTTGATGGAAATTGAAGTTTGTCATCTAATAATGCATCAGTGATTTCATATTATATTGCCATATATTATCAAATTTTTCTAATATTTGCATTTCACCACATATATTCATATAGACCAAAAACAAACAATTGAGATCCTAAAAAGGAGCTGGAAATTGTAGCTGTGTCATTAACTTTAAGAAGCTGATTCAAAATTACAGTTCATCAATAAATAAATATAAGATATGTCTGGTTTTGAAATGGTGGCTACTGAGATTAAACAATTATACAGCTACAATCATGTTATGCCATTTGATTGCCAGCTTGGTGGGCAGTAACTAATTTATGACAGGGTCTAGTGTGTATTGTGTTTGTTTGGACTTGCTGTACCCACACCACAGTGTGGGGTCCACCTAAAACCCACTTTATTGAGTCCCCTGAGAAATCCTGTCACATCCTCCATGGTACAGGAACACTCTTTGGTGGTTCGCCTGGGAAATGGTACTTCAAATGCAGTCTGTCATTTCAATGGCTGCCTCTCATCCTGTGGTTGATGACTGAAGTCCTGTTGATGCAGAAAGAGGAAGGGGCAGAGTTAGAGTAGCCAGCAGGGTGCTTCTGTCCACATAGGGATCCCCACCATGTTGGATTCTACTAGTGCTTTCAAACATCCTGTCCTCGCCCTAATTCCTGCAGGGAAAGCCCTCTGGATATTACATCAAAAAGTCAAGTACTATTCTTACAGCAGTAAGAATCTGACCCCCTTACAGAGGGCTAAAATACTACAAATCCAATGTGGGCGTTTGTACACATAAGAAGAAGACCCTCCCCTTAATGGATTAATCTTTGGACACATTGTGAAGATGGTTTCACAGGAACTTGATTTGGAGTACAGTCAACTCAAAAGTCCTCTGCCAGGGAGGCAAAGTCCAGAGGCTCCAAATAAGAGGGAAGATCTTCTCGCTATTCATTTCATGGGGCTCTTTGGGGTGACTGTTGGGTGGACATGACCTACTTCATCTGAGACCATTGGCACACAGGACCCCTGCTCTTTATTTTTAATTATTTTTAAATTTTTTATTATTGTGTTCTATGGTATAACCAGTAAACCTTAAAACGCATTTCAGCTTACATAGATTTACACATCAATTTCTCATTTCAATCAGATAACATTTGATAAAATACATAAATCAACCTAAAAAGAATAAATTCAACCAGCTAGTACATCAATTTGTTTAAAAAAAGTGATATAGTATTATTAGAATCTTGACAGAGCAATGATCTAAAAACAATTTTTCCTATAAGAAATTCCAGGGAAGTACCGGTAAATCAATTATAAAGTACTTAAAACTGTGCAAACAAAGCTTGTGCAAAATAGGGCAAGACAGCGGGTGCTCTTTATAAACGTTGGGAAAGAAAGAAGAAAGGACTAGGTTTGCCTCAGAAACACTGATCTGGATCTCCCAGCAAACAAAGACCCAAGGAAGTGCGCAGGTAAAAAGGTTTTACATATTAAAGGTGGTTTAAAAATAATGTAAGTGAATTTATATGGAAATCGAGAAAAGTGATCTGATACAAGAAAACTAGGCCTTATTAAGCTCATTCATAAAGGCCTGGTATAGCTTACAAGTCTCCATTTTGGATCATAGTGCAGTCGGAATGGAAAAGCGAGACTTGTCATGTCAAGGCATTATCATACCATCATTCTTGCATAGTCCTGCTTTAGCAGGCATAGCTGGAACCTTGTGCATGGTGTCAAAGTTAATTCCAAATCAAACAAAGTGTTTATAATACAGTGGGAGTCTTAATAGAATAATGAGCACGCATCGGCATTGATATTTATTGCTGGTGGTGGAGGAACCTCGGAAGACCAAGGATCGGCCGTCTCTACATAGAGGCTTATTCAGTTCACTTGAAAGAGTACATTCTTTTCTAAGTAAGCTCATGAGCTGTTCCGCTGGTTGCAATTGAATCAATGGGCCTCATTACGACCCAGGCGGTAAGTTACCGCCTGGGCCGTGACTTTACCACCATGGCGTAAACTACGTTTACGCCATGGTGGTTGGCGGACTTACCGCCCCATTCCGACCTAGGCGGGGCGGTAAGTCCCCAATCCCCATTTACCCTTCCCCATTCCCATTTTTGCCCCATAGGGCATAATGGGAGTGGGGAAGGCGTTAATTACGCCACCGTAAATTACGGTGGCGTAATTAACTCCATGGTCCCTTAGCGCCATGGATTTTAACACCTGCTAAAAGCAGGTGTTAAAAGGACCATGGCGCTAGGGGACCTCGTAATCAGGCGGTAAGGGTCGGCGCTGTTAACGCTGCCGTAAACCCCTTACCGCCTGAGTTGTAATGAGGCCCAATGTATTGAAAAGTCTATACAAGGTGGTGTATAGGGGCAGAGAGTTCACACAGGGTCGGAATTGTGGAGTGCTGTGTGTTGTCCTTTCCTGCGTCCCTACGCAGTGATGTTATTAAATGTTTACCAAACTAGCCACTGAGCAGAAACCATGAACAGAAACTGTTTATTAGAAACTCGAGATAAGACCAGCATAAGACCAGAGATTCACCTAATTTGGTATATGTATCAAACTTCTCCGTTCAAAGCAAAAAGATTAAGAACATAATCAAGAAGAACTGGCCGATACTCACTTGTGACAACAGGGTGCAACATCTGTTTAAAGAATTTCCTACGTTTGCCTACCAAAGAAGCAGGAATTTAAGAGATTAACTTATATCCACTAAACCACCCACAAGGAAATCCAGTACTGACAGAAAGGGAACGTTTCCATTGTACTAATTGCAACTTTGTTACCAAAGAGGACACAGTCAGCCATTCACGTACAGGCCAGAAAATCAAACTCAAAGACTACGGCACATGTGATAGTACTAACATCATTTACCTGATTAAATGTCCATGTGGCTTACACTATGTGGGTAAAACTAAAAGAATGGCCAAAGTACGTTGGAACGAGCACCGGTCGTGCTTAAGAAATGCCAACATGGGTTCAACAGTAGCGAGACATTGGATAGAAAATAAACATCATGTATCTCAGATAAGATTTCAGATTCTGGAAGTAGTGAGGTCAAGGAATCCACATGATAATATGAACATCAAATTGGATCAAAGAGAGACTTTTTGGATTGATAAATTGGGCTGTCTGAGTCCAGCAGGAATGCACGATGAGATTAACTACCATTGTTATCTGTAACTGCATAGGCCACTTGTGTACTACTGTTATTTTTAAATGCACATCTAAATTACCTCACATTGATGTTCTAGAAGTGTATCCTGTCCCATTAAGCGACTTGTTATTATATGGCTTATATTTTGTTATTTTGTTCTTTTGATTTGCCTTCCTCATCATTGTATGAGAATTGTCTATTTGTAAAGCCTCTATAATCAGCTGTACACACATTGTCCTTCTAGCCATCACGAATTTTCGATTTTTTAACTAGGTGTATTATTTACCATATGTCGAGGTATGGAATAACTTTTGCTCATTATTAGAAATCTGATCACTTTTGGCTTATTTCACTGAAACGTGTGGTCGTATCCAATATGGTGGCAGCACGTCCCGGCCGCTGTTCTTCGAGCGCGCTGGGGCGCGAGACGTCTGAGTCGCGACCCACCCTCGGGTGGGTCGCACTCAGACTTCAGCCGCTAGCTACCATGACAACTAATATACACAAGTACAGCGAGGACGCGTGCGTGTTCCTTGCTGCACGGATAAGGGAAATGAAAGGTAAGCAGAAAGGCTGCTCCGTGTTGAACTTATGTTTAAAAGGGTTGAAACGTTGCAGATAGTGTCAAAAACGTGTGATCACAGCTAATATGGTGGCAACGCATCCTGGCGCTGTTCTCTGAGCACAGCTGGGGTACGAGGCGTCTGAGCTGTGACACACCTACGGGTGTGTCACACTCGGACGTCGGCTGTTTGTTACCATAACTACCAATATATACAAGTGCTGCGAGGACGCGTGCCCGTTCCTCGCTGCACGGACAAGGGAGAATTAAGGTAAGCAGAGAGGCTGCTCCATGCGTAAGGTTGTGTTTCTGGGTAGAAACGTTACGGGTAATGTCAGGACCTGGATATTATCACGGGTATTTACAAGGTTGATCTTTTCTGTGTTTAAGTATTGGATTATCTCAACGCGGGTGGGTTAACCCCGGTTGGCTATGAGTACTTATGAGTACAGCAGGCACGCGTATGCGTTCCCCATTACACGGCCAAAGGTATAAGAAATAGAATTGGAGATACTTGACCTTGTAGAGCGTTATGCTTTTTGTGGAGAAGTTAAGAATAGTTTCAGGATCTGGATATTACTATGGGTACTTACAAGGTTAACTCTCACTTTGTTTAAAGGAGTGAGTTTACTCTACGTGAGCTACATGCAGACAAGGAACAATGTGTAAGTAAGAGGTGTTGATTCACCTTTTTCTATATGAGTGATTCAGAGTAATGATCAGGATGATTAGGTGTTTCTGACACGATATATGTTTAATTTCAGGGAAATTCTGTTTTCTGAACCGCATTGGGTTCAGTGACCTCGAGAAGAAAAGAAATTAAAGAGGTATTGACTTGAATTAAGAGTTGAAAAAGAGAGGAGAAATGTATTATATAATAAGGCCTTGTAATTGATGTACACTTTGTTTTGTTGTTTTATCTCAATTCTTGGATTTGAAAACTCCCTGAATTCGGCTATTGGTATGTAATTTTCTATTTACACATCCATATATGTAATAATCTCTGTTTTTTTTGGTTTTGCAAAATGTCAATATTACGATTGATGCTTAGGGGGCATGGCCCTGACGAAGGAGATTAATATTCTCCAAAATGCATTGGCAACATTAAAATGATCCCCTCTGTTTTATATGAGCCCTATGTGGTAGTTTTCTTCCATAATGATCTAATGGAATACACATGCTTACACTCTAAGTAAAGTATGAGCACCCAAGTGTGAAGAAACATACATCACTTTTGGACGCATGACTTTTTGACAATGACATATATTTTTCTAACTTAATACGGTAACCTCAATCAGAGGTACTAAAGAGAGAGCAACCGTCTATTGGGGTGTGTAACACTCCACTTTTTTTGTTTTCTTGGTACAAAACTAGCCACACCACGAGTACAGTGTCTGATTTCTTTGACAAAGTCATCCACCAGTTATCCCTGCATCTCGGAACTACCTTGACGCTGGTTTGGGCCACCTTTGATGCTGTCCAAGATTTTGCAAGGAAACAGTTGGCGTCATCTTTGATTTCCACACATGACCACATCTCATAACTCTGAGTTTCACTTGACGCTGTATCGCTGCAGTCCCCACATCAGAGACCTGCTGAGACCCCTAGCATCCCCAACTAAACACCACTTGTCTGGCTATCAGCCTCTTTAAACTACAAAGCATCGCTGCTGCAGTACCATCGCGTATGCACACCGATAAAGGCAAATCTACGGTCCTCGGCACTCGAGACACAGTCTGACGTTGTCAGGGTCTTCAGCCCACAAGCTTTCACTGCTACTGAACAGCATTGCATTATTGGAAGTGTAGTCACGGTTCCCTGACTCGCACTTGGCCGGTGCCGAAAGTGCTCAGACTCCCGGTTCAACACTGAAAAGCTTGCCTCAATGCTGTTGAAGCTACAAAGAGAAGAACTAAAGATACTTCCAAGTGATCCTGTCCACCTGGTCTGCCTTAAAGGCCGCTAGTGACTTTTAAGCCACCTTCTCTACCTTTTGAAAGACCTATTCCTTAACTTTGACATTTTGATGCTCAGCCTTTCTACCAACCCAGAGTGCCCATTTATCTTAAGGTCTGCTTCTTTTTCCCCATAGAGGTGTGGCAGAGTATTCTTTGTATTAGTTGGGTGCATTTTTAGTTTAATTAAATGAATGTATTTTTATAGATCCTTGATTGGACATGTTATTTTGATGCTGCAGGTCTATTACTGTTTCAGATGCTTCTCTGCTAGCTCACAGTCATCCTAAAGTGGATAGCTATCTTGTTACCTGCGCTACCATTAGCAGTGAACGAGGTATAACTATAGGTTTGTGCCTGTTTAACCTTTATGCTTGGGATCATTGTTGGTTTGGTAGCAGTTGGGTTTATTGTGTGCTTTAGTCATTACTCATCCCTGTATTTCTGCACAGCAGTTATCATTTCCTCACACTCACAGTACACAATGAATCTTATCACACTACCACAAACCACTCAGTTGACCATTAACAGTGATATAAGCTGCCTAATTTTTAGAGCCAGCGTTATGCCAAACTTTGCCAAATTTGGCATGAGTGTTCAATCAGTTGCTCGCCAGTGCGTTCTTGGCTCCAGTCTTTATTTCTGATCTGTGGTTCATCAGAGTGGGCTGCGTTCCAGATATTACATCCCCAACGCATTGCAGTTTTTAGGGGCAACAAAAAACACAATGCCCCCAGAAAGGCATGAAGGGATTGTATAGTGTCAGTTATTTAATTATGTATTTATTTTATTTATTTAGCATTTGTATCGCGCACTAGGCCTTTAGGCATCGAGGAGCTTGTAACATAGAATAGAGACAGTGGCACTTACTCATTACATAAAGCCACAAAAGCAGGTGACAAAACAAGTGAGTACAATCTTGAAATTAGGTAGGATCTTGGATTATGATATGATATGGTTGGTTATTTATAAGGCTCTTAATACCCAGTTATTTCTAAGTGCGGCCCCAGGGATGAACCTGTGTCGTTATGTATCGTTTTGCTTCCAAAGCGAGCACGTTGCTCCTGGGCTATCCTCCCGAGCCTAGATTAAAACTATTGTTGTACGTTGCTTACGCACAATATTGGTCTTGTGAAAAGAGCCAGGTTTTGAGGTTTTTACAGAACAGACGGAGTGACGGTTCCGCTCTTAACGCTAATGGTGGCGCATTACAATGTTTCACTGCAACTACTGGGAAGGTAGTACCACCGGCTCTTCGCAGCTTGAATCTTGGTATCGTTAGACGGTGGGCCTCGGTAGACCGTGTCAGTCTAGTGGATTGGTGTTTTGGGAATTTGTTAGTGCGGTATCATGCGGCCGTGTTGGCAAGGCATTTGTGTGTAATGATATGCACCGTCCTATTAAATGTGATGGGCAGGTCCCTTTGCAAAACTGATGATGGCACCAACCTCTACATACCAGGCGCGTGCTGCTAGGTGCTTTTAATGAACATATGAGCAAAGAAGGTACATTATGGAAGCCAGGTGCATTATTTAAAAGTGTCAGAAATTAGATTTCACAATGAAAAAATGCAAACAAGAAACACAGAGTCCTTCTTACAACATAAAATATGACTACCATGGATTTCCTTTTACTGGAAGGAGAAGTGGTCTAGTGGCTGAGCTGCTGACCTTTGAACCTTGAAATGTGGATTCCATTACTGTCAAATAGGCCAACACAGTTGTGCTATTATGGGCAAATAAGCCCCTGCGTGTGAGTATAAATAGCTGTAGTGTAAAAGCCTACCTAGGAACTCAACTGGGGAAGCCATATCGAGAATACTCAGCAGAAGGCAACAGGAAAAATGGCAGCGCAGTACCCACTCCTGAAGACCAAGTCCATGCCCCTCCCGACAGCAAACTCAACTGGGGAAGCCATATCGAGAATACTCAGCAGAAGGCAACAGGAAAGATGGCAGCGCGGTACCCACTCCTGAAGACCAAGTCGATGCCCCTCCGGACAGCAAACTCAACTGGGGAAGCCATATCGAGAATACTCAGCAGAAGGCAACAGGAAAGATGGCAGCACTGTACCCACTCCTGAAGACCAAGTCCATGCCCCTCCAGACAGAAAACTCAACTGGGGAAGCCATATCGAGAATACTCAGCAGAAGGCAACAGGAAAGATGGCAGCACTGTACCCACTCCTGAAGACCAAGTCCATGCCCCTCCGGACAGCAAACTCAACTGGGGAAGCCATATCGAGAATACTCAGCAGAAGGCAACAGGAAAGATGGCAGCGCTGTACCCACTCCTGAAGACCAAGTCCATGCCCCTCCGGACAGCAAACTCAACTGGGGAAGCCATATCGAGAATACTCAGCAGAAGGCAACATGAAATATGGCAGCGCGGTACCCACTCCTGAAGACCAAGTCCATGCCCCTCCGGACAGCAAACTCAACTGGGGAAGCCATATTGAGAATACTCAGCAGAAGGCAACAGGAAAGATGGCAGCGCTGTAGCCACTCCTGAAGACCAAGTCCATGCCCCTCCGGACAATGATCAACGTCTACAAGGTGATCATCAGACCTACCCTGACGCATGCCTCCCCAGCATGGATGACTTGTCATGAGCGACACCAGAAAAGTCTTCAGATAGTCTAGAACATTGTTCATCAAACTTCTTTGGCCTGGCCCCCCCTGAGCAAAATTTGGGCAGGCCAGGTCCCCCCAAAAATGCCAAATGGACAGTATAGAAATTGCTATGAACTATTGCATGCCGTCACCACACCCTAGTCCCTGGGTTCCCCCACCTGCTCCCATCACAGTCGCTGGGCTCCCTCATCCCAGTCCTACCCAATTCCTGGGCTCTCCGCACCCCATCACAGACCCCAGGCTCTCCCCACCCTGCTCCCACCACTATCCCAGTGCTCCTGCTCATTCTGCTCCCACCAGAGTCGCTGGGCTCCCCCAACCCATTCCCAACACACTCCGATGGCCAGTGGGAGCTGTTGAATTGAAGTGGAGGGGCATAAATAATTCCCACAAAAATGCCACACCGACCGAGCGCAGCGAGTGAGCCCGAACCAATCAAGGAGGGTTCTGGGGGTTTTCCCCCTGAGAATTTGTTTTTAATTATGGGTTCAAATGTTGCATTTTAGAGCATACTTTAAAAAGAAATGGGTAAAAAGTCAAACAGTTTGCAATCGGTGCTGGGGGGCCATGGGGCAAAGCATGGTATTTTTGACTGGACATCTATGTTAGATATCCAGTAAAAGAAAATGCCATCCCTGTCCCCTGGGCTCCACAGTGCCTCAGAAGAAGAGCTGAATTTGGCAGGTGGGTAGGGGTACTGTGCAACAAAGGCATTTTTAAAATGCCTTTGGCGTACAACCCTCCATTCCCCCTCAACCCCCCACTTGCCAAAATCAAATCAATGGACCAAAACAAACACACACACAATCACTCTCTCATTCATGCAAGCACCCATCACCATACACTCACTCATAACACAAGCATGCACGTATCCATACACATATTTAAATAAAAAATAAATGAACATAACATACCTTCTGCAGGGGCCAGCGCGTGGGTGCTGAAATGTCCCGCTCCAGGTTGCTCTGTCCGTACGTGCGAGGAGGCGCAAGAGCTCCCCCTCGCACATACAGACATGCAGTTCCCCAGCCAGCATTTCCAATGAGCTACGCCATACTGGCGAAGCAAAACGCCCCAGCCTTGCATGGCTCAGTGAGCATGTGCGCCTGGGGAACTGAACTTTCAAAGACAGTTCAGCCAGCCCAGGAGCACTCCCTCAGCTGGAAAAAGCAGCTGAGGGAGTGCTAAGTGTTTCACTGGACTAGCTTCTCGGCTCCTCAATAATGAGTGAGGGCGCCACTGGATGGCGCCCCTTCGCCCGTTATGGATGAGCCGCCAGGCTATGCAGCTAGTAGTTTTGACCATTGTTGCTGAATGAATATTCTTTAAATATCATAATTTGCTTACATTATTACAACAAATCCCTCCATGGGTACAATTCAAACAGTCTGTAACTAAAAGAATAAATATCGATTTGCAACTGCGGGATGCTTTTTCATAGGCGCCCGAGACAGTATTATGGTCCAGTCCAACCATGTGAGTCGCCCCTGCCATTTTCTCCAATCTTTAAAAAAAAAACATTTTTTAAATTTTGTATTTATTTTTTATATTTCATGCTGGGCTCTCGCACCCCCACTGGAATGCGGCCACGCCCCCATGGGGGAGCGCACACCACAGTTTGAAGACCTCTGGTCTAGAACAAGGTTGTGCGGATATCATCTGGAGCTCCAATCTTCACAAGGATAGCAGACCTTCACAGAGAACTGGACATTGAGATGTTGGATGAACATCTAGCGAAGCTGAGTAAGAACCTCTGCCAAGGACTGGATCAGAACCCGAACCCTCTGATCAGAAGACTCGCTGCCACCACTGCAAACCTCTTCGACCGCTACCCGCGGCCCATCACTGCGAAGACCCTGTGAAAATAGCCCTACTGTGACAAGTCCACACAGACCAAGAAGAAACCAAACCCAGGACTACACACTCAACCCGAGAAGATGGAGTAATGAGGCTCAAGCCTCGGTATCCAAAATCACAGCTGATGGATACAAATCTATCAGCAAGAAGAAGACAGACAGCCTACCTAGGACTGTCCGAATAACCCATTCCCGCCTCTTCCCCCTGTCACATTTTGGCTTCTGTAGTGCAATGCGCCCAGACCTCACACTCCAAGCTGCCCGTGTTTGAGATGGTGCCGGCACAATACAGCGCTCTCAGTAAAGGGCCAGCAGATTAGTGCTGTACCATGGTCCAGAAAGGAAACATAAAAATAACTTTAACGAAATAATAGGGTTTTAATGATTTATGCCACATCAAATACTCTAAGTTAACAAAAATACTGTGTTTTTGCATTAGCTGTACTTCATAAAAGAGCTCAAATAAAAGAAAGCAAGTGTGGGTTTTAATTATTTGTAATGCGCTGCAGGACCCCAGATTGCCTTCCTGCATAAATAAGAAACATAAATAAAATATCAGAAAGCAGGCGCGTCCATGACGCCATCCACGCAGCTGATCGACACACACCCAATGAACAGACTGATTCGGAACTAATTAACCACAGGTGTGCTTTAACTCAAAATGGACAAACTTATCATAAACCGGTCTAATGTTCCACGGTTATTAAATCTCGTGAATCGTGTCCCATCTTTCCAGACCTTATAATCATATTCTGTGGAAATATAACAAATATTTTCTGGAGTGTGTTTAATATTTAAATGGGGTTTACCGATATTAAAGTCATAATGCATTTTGTGGAGATTACTGTGCATTCCAATTACTCTTGGTGGCGGGAGCAGCCAATGGAATTATCTGGCGCGGCTTCTGCAGGTGAAAGAAGAGAAGCACCC